>NW_026571404.1:13570000-14792500 GCF_026225935.1 Boleophthalmus pectinirostris
TAACTCAGATGGTAGATGGTATGATTTGGTACATATTATAATGGTGCAGTATATATAGATTTAGTCCAAAAAGTAAATTATATTATTTTAAAGGGCCTTTTGTAATGTAGTTGTCTTAATTTAATCAAACAGAATTAATCAAGACTAAAGACTATATCACAGATTTATTTTTTTTATTTTATGATTTCTTTGTGACTTAAAATTGTATGTTTCATTTTTATTAAACTACTCCGACCTACTGTGACTTTATATTTGGTAGAGATAATCACATTATTAAAAAAGCTGATGTCAAATGATTGTGGCAATTTGTGAAAACCTTCATGTAGGGACTTTTCAGGATTTGTTTTCTGTGACCCCAGGCTCTAGGTCCGGGTTTAGTGTTGTGAATGTTTTTGTTTTGTGTCTCAGGTGAACTGGGACAGTGAGAAAGAGTGTTTCAAAGACTTCAGTAAAGAGTGCAGCTTCTTCTACTCCATCAGGAAACAGTACATCCTGGACCCGCAGCCTGGAGACGACCAGGTATGTATCATCAAGATTTTAATTACTCTTAGTTTATTTTACTTGTACATAAATCTGTATAATTGTACCTTATTTAGCACAAGTCCTTTGTCATTTATCCACTTTATTATCCTCATGCCATACGTGTGTACGACGCATCTCTATGACTGAGTGCAAGATGATGAATTGATAACTTTAAATACTTTTCTGTGCTGCTGCTGAGGATTGAATTTCCTCTGGGATCAATCAAGTCTTATTGTTTTAAGTTTATTATCATTGTTTTGATTTTTGTTAAGATATTGTAATGTTTAAGCTACTGTGTCCCTTGTGGGTCTTGTAGAAACAGAAACATTTTATAGTTGTAATGAGAAGGAACGTGATCAGCCTACAGACCAGTTTTTAAAGCACCCTATGTCAACAGATTTGGTCTACCCTCTAGTGGCGAAACTAAAAATGACAAGTCTAGGAAACTGCTTTGATAATCTGATACCCGCTAAAGGACATAGAAACAAATTACAACTAATAAAAACAAAACAAAATAAACATAACAGAAACTATAAAAAAAAAACAATTCATTATCATTAAAAGCTATACAGTAAGCATCTAGTGATTAAGTCATATTTTGGAAATCTTACAAAACAAGTTATTAAGCTTTATTTAGCATAACTAGCGTTATTTATATGATTCTGAAATATATTTTATTTTTCAGGACACAGACTCGTGGCGATGGAAAGTTGAACATGTGATTTTCAAAGCGTTTCGGACCCTCTTCAGTCCTCCTAAACATTTCAGTGAAGATGGGACAGTTCTGCAGATCGCAAATTTACCAGACCTGTACAAAGTGTTTGAGAGATGCTGATTATTAACATGCACCAGTCCACAAATATATGCTGCCCTTTTTTTACTGTTTAATGTATATTTTGTAATGTAAATAAAAATATTTCATGGAGTTAAAATAAGAGCATTGGAATTGCATTTTATTAGACAGAAATATTGCCAAATTAGACAGCTCACAGGTAAATCTTTTATTTTAATAATTTAATATGATCTGAAAATCATTTTATTTGTGATACAATTATTTATCTAATCAAAAACAATTATTTATAATCTGTTTTAAATAATTTGGGAACACATTTTCCTCATTTTGAATCACAGTGGCTTTTAAAACACCAGTCTCAAAGTACTGCTAATTAACGAGAAGCATAAATCTTCTTCTCCAGGTTAATCTTTGACAATACATGAATGTGTTCAGAAAGATCAATATCTGAATTTTAACTAAATGATGTTTTATTGTTTATATTTTCTTAAATCTCACATGATTTACTGATCGGTCTACCCTCATCTATGGTCATGAGCTTTGTATAATGACCAAAAGATCACGGATAAGCAGTTGAAATTAATTTCTTCCACATAGCGACTGGGTGCTCCTTTAAAGATAGGGTGAGGAGCTCAGAGTAGAGCCGCAGCTCTTCAAGGGAGAGGAGCAGCTAAGGTGGCTTTGGCATTTGTTTCAGATGCCTCCTGGACGCGTCCCTGGAGAAGTGTTCAGGGCATGTCCCACCAGGAGGAGGCTTTGGGGAAGACCCTGGACACTGGAGGGACTATGTGTCTCGGCTGGCCTGGGAACACCTTGGGGTCCCATCAGGAAGCTGGAGGAAGAGCCCAGGGTGAAGGAAGTCTGGGAGTCCCTGCTTAGACAGCTGCCTGGTCCCGGATAAGTGGAAAAAAAAATCAATATATTGCACTTCAAAATGTGTTAATGTGACAAGCCTAGTCTGGTCCAAGTTTAGTTCCTGGTTTATTCCCAGTTTCGAGGTGTGAATGCCGCCCATGTGCCACTCTCATGTCAGCAAATCAGACACAAAGAAAGAGCCGCTTTGTAAACACATTTGTAAATTACACATTTATTTTCAAGAAATCTTTTAAATATCTGAAAAATTTCCATGAAACCTCAGCAGACACAGTTGTTTCTCTATTATATATAGTCGCAAATACCGACTGCACCTTTTTACTTTAAATACATACCATCATCATTTAGTACCTGTTTAAACAATGAGCAATGGAGTGGTGCGGACCCCCAGTTTTCCTTAATGCAAGAAGGCACTTTACTGAGAGGGAGGATGGGGAGAGGCGGCTCTACAAAGCTTTTGTTAAAGAGTCATTCATGCAACTTATCAAAAAAAAAAAACAACCAAAATACGCCCAAGCACCCAGGCAAAGAAATGCAGAAAACATGATGTAGTACAAATACCTGTAAATTAAGTAGTGATTCAAATAAAAAGTCCAAAAAAGTGCATCTCCCAGCAATATCATAGGTTTATTATTATTATTACTGAAGACACACTATGTAACTTTTCTGGAGGAAGGTATACAACTTGTCTGTCACCACGGAGACGTTACTGCTTTGCGTAAATGTTCCACAGTATGGCATTAAACACATCCATCTTTCTTTTATACAATTACAAGTGTTTTATTGATTAAAAATACCTCGAAAAACAGGTGAGTGGGGTCACCTCGCCACAGATCTGACCTGTAACTTGACCTGTAACTTAATGCCACACTGCAGAACATTCCAAGCAAAGCAATAACATCTCTATGGAGACAAGCAGGCACCAGAAAAGTCACACAGTGCATCTATAAGTTGTTGTATCTCCCAAACGCTGCAGGACAAAACAAGAAAATTGGACACTGGGACATTTTTTTTTCTTCTGTGCTACGATTGTTTTTTTTTGGTTAGCTACAAATAACAAGTTACGATGATGTGCTCCTGGTGAGGTTCGGCAGTCACAGAGAGGGTGCAGGTTTAGGGTTCATCATTCATTTGTTTGTTTGGATGGATGGGCCTGTGGGGGGCAGAGGGGCAGGGGGCTGGTCGGGTGGGAGCGGGTGTTTTTATTGTTGGGACAGTAGCGCGTTCCTGTTGGCCTTCATCTTCTCCAGGCGTTTGACGAGGTGGTTGTTGGTCATCTCCATCTCCTCGATTTTGTCCAAAGCCGTGCGCAGCTGAGAGACAGAGAGGGAGAGGGAGTGAAAGAGAGAGAGGGGGAGAGGGGGTGGGAGAAAGAGACAGATAGAGAGAGGGAGGGAGAGAGAGAGGTAGAGAGCGACAGATAGGGAGAGGGGGTGAGAAAAAGAGGCAGAGAGAGAGAGATAAAGGTAGAGAGACAGAGATAAAGGGAGAGGGGTTGAGAGAAAGAGACAGGGAGGGAGGGAGAGGGCGTGAGACAAAAAGACAGAGGTAGAGAGAGAAATACAGATAGAGGGAGGGAGAGGGATTGAGAGAAAGACAGAGATAGAGAGAGGGAGGGAGGGATGGGGGGGTGAGAGAAAGAGATTGAGGGGTAGAGAGAGAGAGATAGCGAGAGGGAGGGAGAGATAGAGATAGAGAGGGAGAGGGTTTGAGAAAAAGAGAGAGAGAGATAGAGAGAGGAAAGGAGAAATAGAGAGGGAGGGAGGTGGAGATGGGGTGAGAGAAAGAGAAAGGTGGAGGTAGAGAGAGAGAGGGAGGGATAGAGAGAGAGGGGGAAGAGGGAGATGAAGAAGGAAAGACAGAAAGGTGACAGAAAACATAATAATAAAAAATAAGCATTAGAATTGGGCAGTTTGTAAATGTGATGTTTCCTAATGCTGGCTGACCAATAAACCCACTTTTACTCTTTGGCTTTTAACACTGCGTGAGATGTGTGGTCCTCCATGTGTTTTATTTATTTTTATGTTATTATTATTATTATTTTTTTTTATGTTTTCATTATTTATTGGTATTCTTGCTCTTATGAGATTTGACTAATTTCATTGTCTTAATGAGGACTAGTGGAGTTAAGTAGAACTTTATGTTTATATTTCTATTGGGCATGTTTTATTCGTATTGGGCAGCACTTTGGAAACTGTTTTGTTTATGTAATGTACTAAAGAAATAAATTGAATTGGGTTGAATAAACATTGTGAATCTCAATAAAAATGTATGCATTTACAGTAAAATAAAAAAGCCTCCAATACAATGTAAAAACAGATAAAAACAAATGTATCCATAAATTTGTGGTGATGATTCTTGATACTGGTGTAATGAAAGGCTGTATGATTCGTATAAAGTTAATAAAGGTTGAATAACACAAAAAAAAACACTTTTACTATTTATTCTTACAGAATACTGGGAGAAACAACACTGAAAAATGTGATTAAGTGAGACTAACCTAGCCCAAAAGCTAATTCGCTTCAACTTTTCAGGGTTAAGATGAGACCACACAGTGAAACAATGACTCTTTACCTCTCTTTGTAGTTTTCTTTTCTCTGCTTTAAGTTCATCTTCTATTTTCTCTGCGTTATCGGCTGACGCCTTGTACCTGGCCACCTGCCCTTCAAGTCTGTTTATCTGAAATTGCAGACACACAATACATGTGTTAAAAAAAACAATTCATGTTCAAATCAGTACATTTTTAGGGTCTTTGCTACTCACATTTTGCTCCATCGTACCCATTTCTTGTTCTGCTTTAGATAGCTTAAATTTATATTCACTAATCTGTCGGTTTGCATCTCCTGTGGAAAGTAATGGTTACAATTAATTTTAGCCCATAACAAGTTTAAAAGAAAAATAAATAAAAATTACAGTAGTTTCATACTAAATACCCCCAAAAGCTTTATCTCGCTCTCACTGATTCCAATAAATCACTTTAATCTTTTTGATTTCTATTTTTTGTATTATTATCTTTTTTGGCACCCCACTTCACCTATTTCTGCCTGTTCCAGATGATATAAATACAGTAGTTAACCCATCGTCCTCTTACTCTGCATCTCTATGTAGTGCAGGTCTGTGCCGTTCTCCACTCTCTCTCCGTCCGTGTAGCCATCGCTCTTTGCGTGTTTCTGCTTCTCCTCCTCCAGTTGGTTCTTCAGTTTCCTGATCTGAGCCAACAGTTCGTCTTTCTCATCCGCCAACTTCCGTAGCCTCACGTCTACACAAGGAAATCAAAAGAAAACAATACAATCAGAGGAAGACAAGGCTTTATATTAGCAACCTCAAATGTTTAGGTCCTTCTGAGCAAACACAGTTACTTTTCTAGTTTTACTTTTACCTAAACAGTCAAATTATTTAAAAAAAATCTGACATTTGATACTGTTAAAATCAAAGTTTGGGCACTTCATCTTTGGGTTGTGTTATTTCTGACCAAAACAAACCCATTGTACCAAAATATGGACCATTTTGTTTTTGAAAACCATGCAGAGGGATCTGATTTGTGCATTTATAGATAGAAGACATGTTTGTGGCTTCAGAGTGCTACACCTATAAATCTGAGATGATATGTCATGGCTCCATGCAGTTCACATTAGACTCACCCAAAGGTCCCTCTCCTGCAGACTCCAGCACCTGCGCCGCCTCCTGTGTTACCACGGTGATGCCAGACACGGGCTCGTGGTTCACGTCGCCATTTGGGGTGCCGTCCGGGATGATCACCAGACCGTGTTTCTGACGGAGGAGGGGGGAATTAAAAGTTTATTGCAAAATACAAAATTAAAATACAAAATCTTATCCAGTACAATGTTGTTTACCACTCTATCTCAGCATTTTGGAGAAGGTTTTGTTTTGTTGTTTGTAAAATCTATGATATAAATAAAGTGGATTTGGACTGTACAATTTCATTTAAAAACATTTCTAAATTATGATAAATATCTTCACCAACCTAGTGTGATAAAAAAAACTCTTACTTTTCTACAATATTAATATAGGCATTTTAGGAAACAGATTTTTCAATGCAGGCTTTTTTCTCTTAACTTTAGTGGGTCAGGTTTAAAGATCATAACTTAAAATATATTGCAGTAGTAAAATGCAATCACAAATCACACTGGAACGACCCTGAGACAACTGAATAGATATGAAGGTATAGGTGTACTTTCATTGTCTGTTTACTAGTTTGGATAGTAGGTGAACTTTTGCTTAATGTATTCCCAGGGGTGAAACTTTTTCCACAGAGCTGCTGCTAAAGGAAGAATCGCTGACTGCGTTTAGTTCGGAGCCGTGAGCAGTTTCTGAACCAATAAACAGCAGTAATCGCACACAGCACCGAGCGTAACAGGAACCATATGAGATGACAGAAGGAGACAGGGGCATGAATCAGAAAAACAGAAGGATACATAAAAGTCTCAAGAACACAAGGGAAAGAGAGTCTGTACTTGAAAATTTGGTTCGTTCAGATACACAACATAGGTACATTTATTCTTCACGTACATCTCAGCAGGGAAGAGAAATATATATGATCAGTTGTGCTAAAACATGTGAGTGTAACCTGCTTGACTTGATGGAAATGTCAATTCTTTGCCTGGAATGTTCCACAATATGACATTACACTTATGGATCTCCAAGAAGACAACAGGCCAAGCTACAGCTCACACTAACAATGTTTTTCCAAGATATTTTTGTAATAGAATAAATGCAAGATAGATCAGTTTAATGCTGTACTGTGGATATTCCAGGTAAATAAACATCTCCAAGGAGACAAACAGCTGACTGTCCCAAGAAACATTAAACCTGCATACCTTTACAAATCTGAAGTGTGTCAACTATCCCATAAGATTATCTAACTGCCCCACTTTGCTTATTAAAACATGGGTATTCATTGGCCAGGTTTACATGATGTTTTTTAATTCCAAATTAAATTATACTGAATTATATTATTCTTCTGCGAGTTTACATGGAACATGTTAAATTGGCTTTATTTAACTCCGCTCAATGTCTGGGGGTCGGGAAAGGTTCCAATCGGACAGGGACACAAATGTATTTACATCTACCGGAAGAAAACACACGATTGGCTGGCTACCAGCTTTTGTGTCATCTCAGATTGTCATTACGTATGAGGGTGCGTACCTATATTCCCCGGTACTGCTCCAGTTTGTATGAGAAGGGGAACGGCGCTCAAAGAGTCCCGGTGTTCCTTTAGTTCAGTGGGGAGTGATTAGGTGCCTCGGCCTGAGAAGCACTTTCCCCGGGAATAATCATTAGGAATTAAGTGTTTACATGGTCTTTTTAAAGCGGAATTAATTTTTTATTTCTCATTAAATTATTTTTAATTGGAATTAAAGCTCTCATGTAAACGGGGCAGCTGACAATTAACTTCAGAGAATACCTGTAATATCACGAATACCAGTATCCTATATTTGGCCTGCTGCTGTGGCCGATACCTGTTAATTGCTGAGACAGATATTTAGCTTTTAAAATCCATAGCGAGGCCCACAGATTTGTATTAAGTTAAGTAACAATCGGCCAATATCGAAGAATTTGTATTGATATTGGAAAATACCAATACTAGAACTGATTTATCACTCATTGCTGTCACCAAGTATCTCATGAACCCATTTTTACAAACAGTACCACTTAAAACAAAAATGCTGATTAATAATTTTGATCTTGTTGTCCACTAGTACACCCAGACATGTCAGTGGGACCTACCTCTCCTGCTTTGGCCTTCCCCTTGATGTCAGCCAGTTCATCTCTCAACTCATCCCTCTCATTCCTAATGCAATCAAAGTATTCTTTCTGCCTCTCTAGGGCCTGGCCACACACACCAGAGGAGAAAGAAGAGAGACAAGAGGAGAGGACATTTGGAAAGGACATATGAGACACAATCACAGAGACTACAGTGGGACATGCAGAGACACATGCAGAGTGCAGCATCCATTCAAAACTATGGATGAAGAGACACACCCACATGCAAGAGGTCAAACCATGACATCTTACAAATCCTACTGAGTTTAACTGTCTGGAAACTCAATTTTTTGAAATTTACTTTGGCTTTGAAATCATGCAATAAACTGTTACATTTCACTGTACTAACACCAGATGGCAGTATCGAACCCATTAAACCAAGTGACCAATATCTTCAGTTGCTTTACTTTTCAGAGATAAGGGTCATTGTCTCAAACAAATGTAGAGCTTGCATTTATTTTGACATTTATAACTTCATTTTTTAAAATATTTTTTGTGGCTTTTTAAGTCACAAAAATTAAGCTTCGTTGTGTCATAAAAAATAGCAATCCCTAATACTCAAATTTTGCATTTTTTAAAAAAACAGCATTTACAATGTTATTGATATTTTGCCTTCATTACTTATTATTAAAAATCTTATACATTTGACCCAGATCACAGTTTGGTCGACCTCTATGACATGCTTACAGGAATACAGCTGAAAAAAGAGGAGAGATGGGAAGAGAAGTCTCTAAGGAGGAAAATATTGCTTTTATTCTATTTTCCAAAACACAAACTAGAGAGATTATCTCTCTCCAAAACCATATCAAACATAGGCTATAAGCATTGTCTCATGCTAAAAATAAAATAACTTCTGCAGCCAAACCAAATGGTCTACTTCACAGGCTGACCACCACAACAAGCTTTGACTACAACTATACTGGATTAGTTATAGATCAAAATTAAAAACCTGGTTATTTCAGCATGCAAAAGTCCAAATTAAACTTAAAAATCACGCATTTTCTACAGTTGGGTCTCCATCATGCAGAGGCAGCTTGAGAGGCAAAGAGTCTTAAAGGAAACACTCTTTATTATAACAGCATTAATAGAGAGGTTCCTGGACACTAGATCAGGATTCGTCTTTTGCCTCTCACAGTTGCCCGAGCTCCACGAGGGACCTCCTACCCCGATCTTTTTGTCCTTCCAGTTTATCGTTTCCTGGAGGTCAAACACCTCACGGGTCAGGGTGTCTAACTTAGTCCGCATTTGCTGGTTCTCCTGCAACGGGTGAGTGACGGAAAAAAGGATGGATAGAATGAGTGAGAGTGCAGTAATGAACATAGAGAGAGAGAGGGAGAGAGAGATCGAGTCCCCACATCACAGAACGAGGACTTCACTGTGCAAACATTTGATACAGTATGGTTGATTTCCCCATCATTGCAACCCCCTTTTCCTCCAGCTAAGGTACAGTACTTTGGACCTAGGCCAGCTCAAGATCAGCCTGGGTGCTGAGCTGTGGCACCCACTGTTCCTGACTGGTTGACTCAGCAGTACTAAAAAATGGGTCAACGCAGGAAAAAAATAAAAGTATAAACATTCAGGTGTACCTTAATCTTGAGACTACATGCTTTCCTGTTCTATATGAAGATGTAAAGTCTGAGACCTTAACCTCTTGAGTTATTTGATTTGGGTTTGATTTGTTCAACATCAAAGTTGTGGGTGGAATCATTTGCCGTGAGCAGGGTCCAAGCAACTGCATTTGAAATGGCTCGTCAGGGTAGTACATTATTGCCAATGGAAGTCATGACTCTTCCGGTTTGGGACTACTGGGACATCTGTGGTCCATGTGGGGTTGACCTCTGAAATGAACTTCGGCAAAGTTCAGCTAGAAGTGGCATGAGGCCCGGCAGTCGTGTGAACCAGAGCACTGACACCGAGTGAAATGAAAAGATGAAACTTCATGGGAAAGGTCCAATGTCGGCCCTTCCCAATTAAAAGCAGCCTCTTCTGGTCCTGTTTGGTGGTCTGGAAGGGTCACACACAGTGCTTTTTGTAGTGTCTCACCTCTATAAGCTCATCCCTCTGACGCAGCCCCTCTTTAAGTTCTTCCTGTTTATGCTGCAGAACTGTACACTGGTGCTTCTGTCGTTCTAATTCCTGTAAAGAGGAAAAATACAGATTATAAGGAGCTCAAATTATTATGGTTTTTCATGAGAAATTACAATACATTTTTTAAAATACACAGCCGATGATCAATAAGCAATATTAGACATTTTAACTCATTTAACTAATTTATTATGTAAAATTACCAAAGAATAACAAAATCAACACAAAAGCTGCTCAAATTTAGCCTAGTGCCTCTGCTCAATTTCATCTCTCTCCAGCAACTAGGTCAGGAATCAGAATACACTAGATGGTTTGCAAAAACCCCAGAAGTTGTAGACCGCACACCAGCCAATCAGTGAAGAGCTGTGAAGCTGGGTCCTTTTTGTGGTACAGCACAACTGTAAATAAAGTGGCCGAGATGGATGTAGACAAAGACAAAGATTCCCAAGAGGATTTAAAACCTGAACAAAGAGAAAGTTTGGTGAATTTTATCAAGGGGAAAGATGTTATCACCCTTCTTCCTATGGGATTTGGGAAAAGCTTAATATACTAGTTAGCCCTGTTAGCGGCACATTACATACATCATGACCAAATAGCAGCGATTAGTTAAATAAATAAATAAACCGAGCGAACGAATCCTAATGGTGCGAGGTCAGATGGTTTCCACAAAGTGAAACTGGCTGATGAATCAGGCTAGCTCAAATTGCCCTGTTTTACTATTTAGACTATTTTTTTTAACCCATGTTGCTTTTAGTGTAATTTACAACCATAAAGCGTATTCATATTGATCATACAAAATATAATTTTTTTTTTTTTTACTTTACTTTTTGTCCCATACCACAGATGGCATAATTCTGCCATTCCTTTAGCTGTACACTAAAGATTAAACTCTCCACCTTGGTCTTGTCCTCCAGATCTCTCTTCTTCTTGATTATTTTCTATAGTCGACTAGTCACGATTAGTTAGTCAATTAATCACTGCAGCCCTAATCATTACAATAGTTTACATAATGTACAGTAAAGTCCTCTGGTGTTAATTTGGTTAATCTGTTCACCTTTGACTTGTCCTCCAGCTCTCTCTTCATCTCAGACATCTGCTCCTCCATTTCCTCGATGACGTCTTTGAGCGTGTCCGTTTGGTAGATGAGGTTTGCTTTGTCGTTGTCCAGCTGTGCGTTGGACACCATGGCTTTCTTATACTTCTCCTCCACTTCTGTCAATGACTCCTGTTTATTCAAATTATGATTGTTAGAGTAAGTACGAGTTAAATTACGATTATTTTAACACAAACCAGCCACTGTACATGCATCAGGACTGGGCTCTGTGCTAAAACACCAAAGTGGGTATCCAGTCAAAACATGTTAGCAAAAAAATACTAATATTCTCGCACTTGGTAGACTAGTTTGTGATTGACGGAAATGGATAAAATAATCAGACTGCATTGAATCCTGAAATGAAAATGTAGCACTATCAGAATAAAAGATACTATAGTAAATTAAATAAGAGGAAAGTAAGACTAGAGGTGAGGTTTGTTAGTAATCTACTGGCACAAAATGCAAAGTAGTGACAAGAAAGTAAAAGAGCAATTTAAAACCAGTATCAGAGCTGGTGGTTTACACGAAAATCTGCAATTCTAATAGTAGCAGTATCAATAAAAACTAAAATATAGTTGCATATTTCCCAATGTTTTAAGATTTTTGTTGTTGTTTCTAATTAATTTATTAAAAGCTTTCACAAATCTCTGTATAAACAATATGATAGTACCTATAATCTAGTTTTCCCAGCATGTACAGTTTGTTAATCCAATACAGAAATTGTCTTTGAACAGGCCACAACCAGTGAGTGAACATAGGGTCATGCAAGGAATTGTTTTAGCATTTCAAACTGGAAGCACCAAAGAAGACGATGGAGAGGAACAGGAGTGGGGTTAGTGGCACCACACTGCCCCCAGAGGGACGACAAGGTGACAGGAGAAAGGTGCAAGGACGTAGGTGCTAGGACATAGGTGATAGGAGGCATGCTGCGAGCTCAAGCCCCTCTACCTTCAGCTCTTTTAGGCCCTGCATGTAGCGGCCTTCTACATCCTGAATCTGGTCCTTTAGTTCATAGATATCCTGTAGAGCAGATGGGGAGATGGGAGGGAACGGATGGAGGGAGTCAAGGAGATTATCAAGGAAGAAAAAGATAAAACAAGCCCCCAACTACCCAGGAAGACACAATCCAGCTGGTAGACATGACCACTATAGAGCAAACGGTGTAAGACTTTAAAAGAGACATAGGCAACATTCAGCTCATCCAATCGTCCTCGTGCATGAAGAAAACTGTGCAAACATTTAGAGAGGCAGGGAGGGAAGTAGTAAATCACTGGAATAGACATGAAACATCTGGATTAGCAGCTAATGCAAAAAAATAGCACAACAGTTTGCATATGACAACTAAATATTATTATCAGAATTTGAAAATGATCTTAAGGTCCTTGGCTGTTTCATAGTTTGTTCAAAATTGTTGAATTGGTGTCAAGCCTCGTAATATTTTGGTCTGTCTTGTGTCTGAAAATGAGATATGGTATCAGAAAGCTCAGTCAAATTTAAGTCCAAAACAAGCTTAATGAATTGGGTAATGTCTATAGCCTCGATATGCTGGGCAGTTAAATCTGGTATTACTAACACAAAACACATCCATCGTTTAAAATATGTTCACATTTTCAGATTTTGGCAGCCAAAATGTATCATTTTATAAGCCTTTAAATAGTTATCTTTTATGTAAATCGTGTAGAATTTGAATTTAAATGTACTGATTTCTTTTTGTTTATTTCATTTATATTCTTTTTTTTTTTTATTGTAGGTGATGTTTACAGTGTAGTTTAATGTTTATTTGGCACCAACAATAAGCTTGTCCTTGTCTATTTTTTGCTGTAGAATATTTGTTCTAAACTGAAAATGTCAATAAAGAAAGTTGTATAATTAGTTAACTTTCCCAAAAGTGATGGTTCATTCAAGTACACTACACTGATAATTTAAAGCTGATGTAATCAAAATTTCCCTGGGGGTGTGATGCTGACTGTAGGCTTTACTCTGTCTGAAGCTCTATTACATTTTAATCTAGGAGTCTCCAACCTTTTCCCCTCAGTGAGCTACTTTTACAAAACAAAAATGGCAGAAATGATGAACATTTTAATTTATCATGGGCTAATGAAAATGTGTTGTCTTCATTCAGTATTTTTTCTTGAGTTTTTAGACTATCTTAAAACTTCTTTGACAATATTTCCAAATATTTACCCATAAAGATACATGTAGAACAAACCCAGCTTGATGTCACTGCCAAGTATCAATATAATATTATCGCACAATGCAAACTAAAAAAAATCTAACTGAAGACATATGTCGATAATGGTCTTACAAATGGAGGAGTTGACATAAACTTATTATTTGTTAGGTTTCCCAATATTGAAAAAAATGTATGTAATTACGTTTCAGCAAAAAGCCTTCGTCAGATCATTTCTCTTGCCAGTGCTGTTCCTTGCATTTGCACCTCTGCAGGAACTTTGGTGTACGTTGTCTGTTTCATCCGATTCCAATAAAGAAAACACAGCTTTGTGCCTTTAAAATGCAGTACATACACTTTGCTTTTATGCTTACTATACAAAAAGAAAAGGTAATTGAAAACAGATAAAGGTGTTAAAACTAAGGGTTGGCATATTTCATTATTGGAGGCACAACTGTAATTTTAAATGTTATGATGATATTTGTTCAGCCAGGTTTAGTAGCTTGAACAAATTCACATAAATAACAAAAGGTAAACGGGTCTGCAGTGAAGCTGGTAAATACATAATACATGATGTAAAGATGCGAGCGCTCAAACTCACCCTCATTTCACTTAAACTGGTGTCGGGGTCATAGATGCTGCCCGTGTCTGTGCTGCCCCGTCTGGACGAGGTGCCCCCCAAAGAGGCGAGGGTGGCGGCCGAGAGCCCAGGGGTGGCACAGCGGGACGATGGCTGGAGAAAGAGAGAGGAAGAGAGGGGGAGGGAGAAGAAGAGCAATGAAATACAACAATACTAAAACATCAACAGCACACAGCAACCCAACTCCAAAGGGTAATTTAAAGCCATCATGTGACGACCAGGGAGTGGATCATGTGTCTTTTACCACAAAGACAAGGGGAAAGTAGGTTCAAAGTGAAACTAATTTATTTAACAAGTACGACAATTTCAATGAGATTTTTTTTAAGGATTTATTTTTATTAATCGCTGCACTTTTTTCCCCTCAATAAGTTGACTATTACTTGCTGCTTTGATTTCTTTAGATCAAAATAAAAATATACTGACTGAAGGCTTCTAAATAGATAATATTTACAATTAAAGCACATTATTGATAAAAAAAAAAAAAAAATTATAATAAAATAAATGTGGCCCCTTTGATTTAATACCGTCCCTAATCCGTGTATCATTCGTTTTTCAATATAAAACCAAAAATAAGAAAATGAAAAACAGATTCCTTCATTATTTGTCCCCAAAACCAAAATGAAAAAACAGATAACAATTGTTTTTTTCATTTTTCGATTTTGTGTTTAAATTAATAATGGAAAAAATTGATAACCGTGACCGTTTCCATGACTTAAACTGCGATGCTGGACTTTTGTGCCACATACGGACTGAACCAGAACTGAACCAGGTCCAGGACCAGACAGGATTGAGACCGGGACTGAGACCAGGACCAGACCTGGATCAGACCGGGACCGAGACAGGGACCGAGACCAGGACCAAAAACGGTTTAGCCCTAGTTTAGTCTTGTTTTAGTCCTGATTCAGTCCTGGTTCAGTCCGTATAAGGTGCAAAAGTCCGGCATTGCAGTTATGCGTTATCCATTATCAGTTATCAGTTTTTTCTATTATTCATTTAAACACAAAATCGAAAACTGAAAAAAAAAAAAAGAATCTTTATCTGTTTTTTTAAATTTGGGTTTGGAGACAAATAATGAAGAAAATAGTTGTTTTTCTGTTTTATTTTTGGTTTTATATTGAAAAATGAATGAACGAATGATACACGGATTGTCCTTGTCTTTGTTCCCTCTTCTTCTTGGCCTTAGTTTTAGAGCCTGTATAGTTCAGATAACGACTAATGATTATGAAAACAGTCAACATTTTTAATAGTCAATTAGTAAGTAGTTACTCCAATTAATCACTGAAGCCCTAAAAGAGCATCAACACTTGGGTTTTAGAGTTATAGAGTTTATAAGAATAATGCATTGGCTGTTGAAATGTACAGTGTATTTAATGGGTAATAACAAACAAACAAAATTAACCAGCGAAGTTTGTAATCATACTTGTAGCATTATTTGACTTGTGTAGTAACAAAAACATATGGACCTCAAGTAAATATTGGAATCTGATCTTACCCGGCTGTAATCTGAATACTGCTTGTCACATTTTTCATCCAGCTGCAAAACAGACAAAATAGAAAAAGTTAACGTTGTCCTTTAAACAAAAACATGCATTTTCTCTAGTCATGCTCTTTACCAACTCCTTGTGATTTCCTGCAAAGTTAAAAAGTTAGTCAAAACATACAAGTTGAGGGATAAGTGCTGCATGTTCACAGATTTTTGATAGAAAAACCACACACTAAAACTGAGTGAAACACAATCTTGTTTTAGTTAGTGCCAACAACAACAATACATCTCATTTGTTAGACAAGTTTCATAACCATACTATTCAACTCTAATACAATAAATCCTCTGCAAATCATAATGTTGCAAACGTAAAACACACACAGTGAATAAACAAATTGTTTTTTTTTCTCTCCATGCATCTCTCAATTATCAGGACAACATCTGGTAATGCTTTTTAGGGCACACAAACATCTAACTAGTTGCTAATTTGCATATATGTAAAGTAATGTGATGTTAAAGTAAATGAATAAGCACTAATAAGTAAAATATCGGAGCAAATAGTTAATAAAATATCAAATTTATAAAGTGTCAGATAACTACTAATTAAAACAGTTACAAGTATGCAAATAAGCTGCTAATTTAATGTTAAAAAGTGTACCCTAAAATAAAGTTGTCCAAATATTTTCCTTGTTTTCAAATCGCAAACCAATTTTTTTTTTGTAGCTTTACCACCAACTTACAGAATCCAGATCAGCCAAATCGTCGATATCAGACACAATGCTGCCCCTGCGGTTGGATCGGCTGAAATAGTCAGCCGCAGATTCACTAATGTCCGAAAAATCAGAAGACTGAAAACCAATGACAGAGAGAGAAGGAGGTAGAAAAAGAGGGAGAGAAAGAGGAGTGTCATAGAGAGGACAGAACCATGTTGTGAGGATTTGAAATGGTGCTTGTGGTATTGAAACAGCCTGTCAGAGTACAATAAGGTGTAGGTAATAAACTCAAAGACTGGAGTGTATAGAAAGGCTAGTCACACCCCACTTTAAGACACAACTATAGGACTGGATGGGCCTTGAGACCACGTTTTGGAGCATTTTTTTTTTTGCTTTGTAATAATTTGTTTGTAAGCGACACAACTGAATATTTTCTATAAAAAGTATTTATATTATGATGATTTTATGTTCCGTTCTCTTAGTGTTAGTATCTTGTTATTGTGAGATTATAATATCAGTTTCACAGGTTTAAAATAAGGTACACTGGTTTTAATAGTGGAAGACATACTACAGAAGTGGTTGATATCATTGAATCTGAAGTCTAACCTTTAAACATGAATATTTGGGGAATTAAAGTCTCCTTGTTTTACCTCTCTTGTAAAGAGTCCAAAATGTGACACACTGATGGAAGGAATGTGCTACATAAACAAATGAAATTAAATTTAAACTAAGAGAGTTTTAGAGTCATTGACCTGCATACTGTATTAGCTGATGCAGTTCTAAACTTGATGTCACCTGGGAGTGGTTTGCCCCCTTTTGCTAATTGGTTTTCCTTTGGAAAAATGACTTGGCATTTTCCATGTTGAGAGCCAGACTCCCGTTTCATTGATGGGAACTCGTTCATTTGAGTTTGTAGGCTAGAAGCTGCAGTCGGTGTGACATATATTTTAAGCATAACAAAAGATAATGAGTTTGGCGGACACAATAATAAAGAGTCTAATGGGCACAAAGGGGGTCATTCATGTCACAGTGAAATTACGTTTTTTATGTTCCTATGTGAATGGGGAAAGTGACATCATTGAAATGGCATTTTATGATGTAACCGTATCAGGCTAAAGCCCTGAAGGAAAGACTTCTTTCCTTCCTTATATATACCATGAAAATATAGCGTGAACGTAAAAAAAGGCTGTTATGTTAGCTATCACAGTCATGATAAGTCTAAGAAAAAGGAAAATTTCTAACAGCTGGCTGAATATTAGTTTATATGCACTAGTTGCGACATTGGGAGCTTTTGTTAGCCAGTGATTTCCACTTAGTATATTTGTATTCATGGGTTTCAGCATCCTGTTATAGACAACATTTTAGGGATTTTTCAACATGAAAACAGGATATTTTGTTTTAAATGGTTAACTGCTATGACAAGGGTCCTAATTTACACCATTTTGAATATGCATAGATTTGTGCAAATAAGGAACATTAATGATGAATTCTACCATATTTGCTGCTGACTAACATATATTGCAATGCCCGTAATTAGTGACAATTCAGATGACATTAATTGTGATGTAACTGTACAAGTATATTGTTCACAGGAGTATTGGTGGAAAGCAAAGGTATGACTTAACCTTTTAAACACTGTAAAAACCTAGAATTAAATATTTTTTAAATCTTTGTCCCCTGGTCTCACCACACTGTCCCTGCGTCCTCGGCCGCAGCGCTCCTGGGACACGCTGCTCATGGTGTCGTCATCAGAGGACTGAGAAAAACCACACACAAAAAACACCAAACGCACAAAGCAGATGAGAATGACAGTTATGTAGGATGACTGCATGCCAACGCCACACACACATACATACGCACACACACCCACCCTTAGTTTGAATAACCACCCAAGACACCCAACCAGGCGCTCTTTCTCAATGAGTCCATTCACAAAGCACTTATATCAAATGACGACACATGCAATGCCTATAAATTAGCTCTTTGTCTAATATGAGGAGGATAAACTTAACATGAACTGAGGCCTTCCACTGTAGACTCTGATTACGACCTTGAAAAAATGTCAATGTGGCTGTTTAATGAATGAAAGCTTACAATACAAGTACACATTTGCAGAGTATGGAGCTCAACAGCGCCTCCAACTTCAAAATCTGCTCTGGTTTAGGAAGCAAATTTTCATTTTTCCTATAGACTTTTTGAAAAATACAAATATCACCAGACACATGGTAACCGATATTGATAATGTAAATCCATTCAGAAAAAACACTTTGATATCTTAGCATTTTCTTGTGCTCCTTTGTCACCATGCTGATTAGACGCGAGCAAGCTTTCAAACTTTTATTTTGAAAGGTCTAGGGAAAAAATGCATGGGAAATTTACTTCCGGGACCAGGGACATGCGGTCACTGTTGAGCTCCATAAACTAAATCCACTAAGAAACTACTTGCATATAACCAAAAGCTTAAGATATTCAATGTTTTTCCAATCATGCTATCCAAATGTCATGCCACTACTGAAACTTTAAGACCTCAGATGAAATCCAACATAAAACATTTTTAAAGAATCACACATGCTACTCCTAACACTTACATCTGCACATAAGCTTAAAAAGTCAATCTGCACCATACAAATATATTATCCAGATCTTTAAGTACTTTCCATCATTTCTGTTACAATCATTATCCCAGAAATCACTGCAAAAACCATTACACTACACCGCCATGTTTCCTAACGTAACCCTAAGTTTTTCTATTTTTATCCATTATTAGTAAAAGACGTCATGCTTGTTCAGTGTGTGTTAGCAGTATGGATGTGTTAGCTAACGTCATGCGGTTTGGGCCGTGGTCGGGGCTCACCACAGGGCTGCTGCGGGTGGAACTGGCCCCAGAGGAGTACCAGCTGTACTCAGAGGGCTGTGGTGGGACAGGACGAGGACTGAGTAAATGTACAGGCCAACTGCTGCGAGCTAAAGAGACGCTAAGATAAAAGGTGACTAGGGAGTGCAAAATACATTACTAAATTATCTTTAGCTGATGCAAAATACAAATAAAAGGTAATATTCATGCTAGCTCTTTCTTAAAGCTTCAAGGTTTATTTTTAAACACAGAGCCTGTAATTGTGTAGTCCCAATAAACCAGACCATATAGTCATTTATTTGACTGATGAGTCAATAGCATCTTAGTCAACCACATGATTATTATTATTAGTGGACTAATTATTTTGGAGGATTATTAAAGATTTATAGGGACTACACCAGGAAATGAGAAGACATGGAGTGGCTAGCTAGAGTTTTGGAAATGTATTGTGAGTTTATTCTGACCTATTACACAAAAATATTGTTATAATGGTCAAATAATGTATAGAGATAAGAGATAATGAACACATTTGGTTATGAAACTGACAAATAAAATGCATTTATGTTCTAGTTCAATTAATTCAACCTAAGATGTCAAAATATTGCTATAATTTGATGATCAAAATTGTTATTAGGGATGTAACAATATCCAAGTCTCACGATACGATACTGTCATGGTATGAACCTCACAGTACGATTTTTATTGCGATATTGTGGGAAAGTTCACGATATGGTGGGGAGGCTCGCGATTAGGAATGCAACAATATCCAAATCTCTCGGTATGATATTTTCACGATATACATCTCACAGTATGATATTTATTGCGATATTCTGTGGAGGCTGATATGCTACTTTTTCCTCTTAAAATGCCTTGACAAGACTAAAGACTAAAACTGTTATTTCTACTTGTAGTCTACACTGAAATTGAGAAAAGGATCATGGTCTATATAGTTCTCCGTCTTTTTTTATTATTGCTGCACCATAACTCTTAATTTAAGCAAAGAAACTTGTAATTCAATATATTGTGATGGTCCACGATATTATTGTGAGAACTTTGATAATACAATATCATGATATTTCGGTTACTGTTACACCCCTAATCAGTATGAATCAAGTATATAATATTTTTTCTCATATCATGCAGCCCTGCTAAGCGTTGCCTGTTGGAGATCGACTTACAGCTCGTGAACTGTAGCCTGAGCCGTACAGACCACCGTTGTCGTCATAAAGAGAGGCCTGAGGGGCAGAACGTGGGAGACAAAACAGGACTCAGCAAAACACAGGGGAAGAATGAATCATAACTGTAGCTAAGCGGAACCAGGACTCAGATATAAACATGATTTCTAACTTCAAGGAGGTAATTTATATTTTGTCACGAGCGAAAAACCACAAATATTGATTGTGTCATGTTGAAATTATTAGCATGTGCCCAGATCTAAGCGAACTGTAATGTTATACTGTCATCTGCATTCATGTACTTGCAGTATCAAAGACTATGTTGACTTCCCTTGGTCTCCTGGGTCTGCATTTAATCATTCTTCTATGGGGAATTAGTGAAATAATTTGCAATATTTTGTATAACATGTCCTTCCATACAACCATCAGTACATAAAAAGATGATGAAAACACTCCACTAAAAAAGGTAAAATGTAAATAATGTAAGCAGATGACATTTACTATTATATCTGGAGATTAAAATTGCCAAAGTTTGTCAGTGCCACTCCCTCTTTCACTGTTTAGGGTGAAAATTGTTAACTCAAAGATATTTCTACTAACTATTTAAACTAAGTAACCAAATAATAATAAATAATAAAGAAGCTATTTAAATGTTGATGAGAAAAAACAAAGAGTAGCTTAACACAAAGTCTGGTCTTATCCAACTCAAGTGTGAATCTTAAGCCCCTTGAGTGTCCTGGACCTAAATATAACCGCTCCTGACCACTTTGGCCCTGCTATCAGATGCATGTGGGGGTAGGTCGGCCACTGTAGTGAACTAAATGCAAATGTTTAATAGATACTGAGCAACAGAGTGCACCAGACTGACCATGCTCTGGCTACGGGACAGTGAAGTGCCAGCAGTGGAGGCAGCAGAGGAGATAGGGGTGATGGTGGAAGTAGCAGTCTGTTGAAAAGAAGCAAATTAGCAACAAAATGTCATTGAAAAGCAAAAAGAACAGGACAGAAACGTGAGGTGACTAGAACAGCTGCGGTCAGGGGAAAAAAAGGACTTAAAAAGTGCTGACCAAAAGGGAAAGTGAGGACATGTGATAATGGCCTTGTCAAAGAGGAAGCTGTTAAATCGATTTTCAAATGTACTTAACAATAGATGCATTATTTAACTGCCATAACAGATCAATACACTGCACAAAGTATATTACAATTTCAATATTTACTTTCCCTCATTGCATTACTGTAGCTCATAAGCTGTGAGATTATGAAATTTAGGCTCATTCAGACCAAAATGATAGCCAACCAAAATACTAAGACAAGACTTTCTCAAACATTTAGATAACGGGATCAACGAAAATTCTATTATAAATTGTGATAAGTTAATTTATATAACCTGGTATTTTCTTAACTACCATATTTTTCGGACTATAAGTCTTTCACTTTTTTTCATGGTTTGGGTGATCTTGAGACTTATACTGCGGTACGACTTATATGTTAATCAAGAGGGTGTTTAGGTTTGCGTGTCAGTTTTCTGCGCATGTCTCCTGCAGAAAAAAACGCTAAGTCCTGCTGGAAATAGTGAAAAATGCAGCCGAAAACGATAATCGAGCAGCAGAAAGAAAGTTTTGAGTGAGTGAGAAACTTGTGAAGGACTGGCAAAAAGCAGGGATGGAGAATACAGCTTCACTGCAACCGGACGGGTGCGCCAGGAAACTTTCCTGAAAGTCACTGGATGGATCGATAAAGCCTGGACTTCAGTGACAACCGAAACTATCCTGTTGGGATTCAGAAAGGCCCGAATAATACTAATTGGAACTGATGCGGAGTCTGATGACAGCTACACAAGAGAGGAAGAGCACTTTGTTTACCTTCGGAGGTCACGGAGATGCTCAGAAGTTACCGAGGATTAAGAATTCAATGGATTTAGCGATTTAGAGTGACATTGAGAATTTGTTAAATTTATTATGTTATGTTGTTTATGCTATAGTTATCTGAATAACTGATTATAGGTTACATTAACATACCAGACGCCTATTCAGCCTGTTGTTCTCTATTCAGTTGTTGTTACTATAACTTGCCTTTCAAGGTGAATTGTCAGTTCCTGGTCTCTGATTTTATAAAATTATGGTTTCGTTTTCATTACACATTTTTTGGCTGGTGCTACTTATACTCCAGAGTGACTTATTGTCCGAAAAATACAGTAACACGCATGGTGAAATTGAATAATACAATTACAATAGTTACACTTACAATGCCCTTGTACTCTCATGACTTTATGTTGACCATGAATCTATCTGAACAGCCAATAAAAGCATGTGAAAACTAAAGCCTAAGTTATGCTCATTCAATAACTCTTTGATCCCTGTCTGCAGATAAAAGCACTAGAATTATTGCAGATAAATTGAGACAGAGCTTTAGTTTTTTATAGTACCATTTCTATGGCATATTTACAAACTTCACTTTTAACTATATTGATCGTTGGCACCACAAACTAAAAGGCACTCCTCTGTCAGAAGCTCTGTTAGACTTTAATCTCATCTTTAATTTAAACACCCCCAGCGAGATGTCACTGCAAAATATCAATAACAATATAGCTACTAATAGTATAAGACATAGTGTAACCCTTTTATGACCCTTCTTTAAATATCTAATAAAACAAAGTAAAAGCTAAACCTCCCTGCTCTCAAATAACACCATGACCCTTGCCCGCAGATAAAAGAACTACACTTCAAGGAAACTATAACATTTATAAATCACTAAACCAGAACAACCAGTGCATGCTTTCATTTTTAGCATCTTATAGAAGTTGGTTTCTTCTATTTTTCTGGCCTGATTGAGCACAGACCTCTGAAAAAACCCTATGGCACATGTTTTCAAAGAAAGGCTCTGGTACATGTGCAAGTAAAGTGAGATAGCAGTGAGTTTATAGCTTTTATTTCAGTTTATAATTGGAATTAGGGATATAGCTACTCTTATCTTCTACAAATTAAGTAACTAGATTTTCAATATACAGCTACTAATAGTATAAGATCCCAAATGTAACTCCGATATGACTCTGTGTATTGAGCACAAATCAACCTGAACATCCAATAACACAATGTGAAATCTAAATCCCCTGCACTGAGGTGTCCCTATGCCCCATGACTGCAGATAAAAGTAGATAAAAGCACAAGTCTTTATGCAGGTAAAGAGGCACAGACCCGCGGCTGATAGGACGAGGTGGTGGAGACAGGTTTGGTCTTCGTTAGGCTGGTGTAGTTCCTTTGATCGTGGTACAATCCCGTCTGGAAGTGAAACATCAAACCACCTCAAATACAACAGCAAAGACTTAAATCTCTTCAAAGGCATCCACATTGCACAGCTGGGGCCAAACCAGGCATAGTGTATTGAAAACTAATGGCAAACCATGCTTATATGAAATAGGGATGTCAAGATTAACCAGTGCTTCAATTACTGCAAGCATTTCTGGCAATGGTTATTCAAGGTTATTCGTAGGAGTTTAAGAACCTGCAGTATACAGCAGATGCGTGTCTTAAAGTACAACGGTGAGCACAACGTGAGTATTCACACTGTGTACATGCACATGTGTCTGCACGGAGCCCGGTGCGTCACACACTGCTAAAATGAAAAGCAGAAGTCCAGGAGTCGCTTTTACTCAATAACAAATCTAATATATAAATCCTGTCGTAGCTGCATACGACCCTACCACATCTATGAGACAAATAATACTCATCGCATTTTGTAAGTAAAAGCTAAACATGGTCCAATCTTCAGAATGTCGCTACGAGGCTTACACTTACTCATATACCTAAATAAAATAAAAACTGCATGTTTTATTATAAATATGGCCCTATAGCAAATCAAAATACAATCTGAATGTTTTTGTTTTGTCAGTAATAGCACATAATCATATCTAGCTTTTTTCCCCTCACAGTAATTGAAACTCAAAAATCTGATATCATGACATCCCTAAGTCAAGTTTATCACAAGTCATTTGGCCAGATGATACAAATTTAAATTAGCAGGGATTATTGTCATTATACCATTACAGTAAAAGATAATTGTCATTATACTAGGACTGTCTTGTGTTTTTTATCTTTTACTGCTTTATAGTCATTATCATCAACAAACACCTCAAAATACAGTAAACCATTAGTCAAAAATATAAGCAGCAAAAGCACTCAGTTAATAATTATTAAACTATTTTGTTAAATGTGTGAATTCCAGAGCATGCTATAGTTATGCAAATTCACAAAGTCACAACAAAATAATTATGAATCATAAAAGGATACTACCAAATCCATCAAAAACAATATTACATAATTTTTGCATTGCAAAAGTCACAGCCACAGCCATTCCAACCAAGTTAAGCTTGGTGCCAAAACTAAAATCTGTTTACTCCATCAAAAGGGTCAGCTGAAGCTATTACTAAAACAGCTGTTAAAGAAAACAAGTAGATCCAACCAAGCCAATGCACTTCAAATGAATTACTATTATGTGAATGTTAATCAACTCAGCAAACGACAATCTTCATTTTGAAACCACATTCCTGCAGCAGAAAAGCACTGACCAGTAAATCTTTCTTGGAGGAAGACTTTCTATAACCATGAAGGTCATTGTACACAGAACTCTGCAATCCAGAGAATTGAGCAAAACAGAAATAAATAAATACAAAATAAAAGAGAGACATATGAACAAGAAGAAGATGGACAGAGGTACATACAGTGGATCGGGAGCTTTTGAGGGCAGAGCTGGTGGTGGAAAGGCTGTCAGACTGAAGAGAGAGAATGAAAATATATTATAAATAAATATGTATTAATTATACATTAAACTACTCAAGCTTTAGCCAGTGAATCATTTTCTGTGATCCGCTGGTCCATGTTTCCGAGTAGGATCAAACAGTAACTCTTGTAAGCAGTCACGCATGCATCCTTCAGATCACGGCATGTGCAAACTTCTCTTAAGATGATGTGTAATTCTTTGAAAAACACCAGAACGGAAGCATCCAGCTATTTTTAAACATTGGGTGCAAATCAATTATCTCTCTCCACTCTCACCTGCGAAAATGAGACAGCTGAATTGGCACCATGGGAATTTGATTTGTTTTTGTTATGAGCTGGCATAATAAACATGCCTCTGACTCATTATAAATGCAATAATAAAAACAACTCTAAAAAACTATACTGGGATTATCATGCTTTGAATTTATTGTGTGTCAGTAATATTGTTTATCGGAATATTTTCTGTGGCAATAAATCACTCTTGAAACCGTTATTGTAATTGCACACACATGCACACTCAACGCACCAGCAGGTCTTTTTTACGGGAAGAGGAAGAGCGACTTTTACTGGAGCCCAGGTTCTGTAAGGCTGAGGAGGTGGACTTCAAAAGCAAAAGAGACAAAGTCATTCTCTATCACAAATCTAAAACCAGTCTAAAATCAGTTTAAAGCAGTCCAAAGCACCAGTGAATGATGCCATGAGTCTAAATGGGGATTAGCCTATATGTCATGTTTTAGCAGGGCCCATGAACAGCAGCTGACACACATTAGCGGGTCTCAATGGGGTAGCTGCCATTCTGTGCACAATATGGCCTCTTTAACACCCACCCTTGTACTATAGAACTCTAGCAGAACATTCATACTGGCAAAATGGGTGAAGGTGCTTTGCCCAAAGACACACAAAAATATGTAGCAACAGCTGCAAACACACCCCGAATTTCTGGTGGGCAACAATCTTTATCAACTAAGCAAGTGCTATTCAGATACTGGCCCGTAAAAAAGTTCATAATCTAAAGCTACGTTGAAACTGCAGGGCTTAAGGCGAGGTCGTTCACATTTCCAATTAAATGCGACTTGTATGTGATCTAAAGTGTGAACTTTAAATACCCCAAAAGTGTCCCACATGTGCACTGCAGGACACAACGACGTCACAGGGAGTGAGTGTGGTAGGTGTTTACGGAAGTAGCCTAAACATGGACTCTACGAGCACCTGGCGATTTTAAAGTTGCTTTTGTACTGGAGCCAGAACATGTACAGCTTATTTGTTTTAAGGAGGAGATTGAAAAGGAGAACGATGAGGTTTTTGGCCATGGTGTTTTGAGGGGCAGTGGCAGCAACGTCCGTAGAAAGGAACATGCTGGTGCAGAGTCGCAGCCAAGAGTGGTGGGATTGCCCTGTGTGTCGCTGCTTCATTCACATGGAGTTCATACACAATTTTTGTATGACGAGAAGAATGTTTGCGTACATTTGTGAGCACCCACTTGTACTACTCTCGCAGGAGAGAACACATACGCTGCGGCCTATTTCAGTGAGCAAACGCATCGACGCTGGGTTGTATTGGCTCGCAACAGGTGCTTGTTACTGTGTTGTTATGACGTGTAGGTGGGATGAATGTGACCTGGCTGTTCAGACTGAAGTCGCATGTCAAAAGATCAGATATGTATCAGTTTTAGGACCACATATCCAAGTGGCCTGGATCGCATTCGAAAAAATTGCATCTGTGTAGTTCAGACCGTCATTAAAAGATCAGACACAGGTCACATAGGGGCGAAAAAAAGAGATTTGGGTCGCTTCAGGCTGCACTCTGAACGTAGCCTAATATGTGTTAAAACTTAGGTTATGAAAAGTACTGGAAATCATATACTAATCAATACTTAAATTGGTATTGAAATTAGAAAACAGTTTTGAATAACCTTGAGCTTTATCAGTACTATTATTTTATGTGGAAATGTTTAATATTTGAACACATGTTAAAACTTAATATGTTATGAAATACTAAGATGAACTAAATCTAAAATATACATAAAGGGTGAGTTCTCCTGGCAGAGTGGTGTTACTGTACGCACCCTGTAGCTCCGCACCGACATCACATCATCGTCTTTGCCCTGTTAACGTGAAAATGGAGTCAGCAGCAGAAAACCAGACCGGGGATTAACACAAGGATTAAAGACCCCCTATTGTGCTCAAACTAGATACTTAAAAATGCATTTAGGGCACATAAAATACTACACCTCCTGTTCCAACTTCTAAATAAACATCTCTGCTTTAAATTTGCATAAAAACTCTCGCATTATATTAATGGCAGACAGTTATGATGTCATTGAAATTTAACAACACTCTCCATGGAGGCTAAATAAGAGTCAGGTTTGCGGAGATGCAAGCCCACTCAGAGTAAGTAAGCCATTATTTATATAGCCTGTTAAAAAAGAGGTAAGGATCCATAAAACTTGTCTTTTAATGGAAAACAGACAGCGGAAATGAAGAGAGGAAAGGAGGAAGTGTGGTGGTGAGATACAGACCCGGTGGTGATGGCGGCTGCTGGACCTGCTGACACTAGAGGCCCGGGCCTTCTCTGAGTCAGCCTGGAGTCAGGAAGGAAGCACCATTACACAGGGACAGAGCAGAAGAAACACGGGACATCGCAACACAAAAGATGCTCGCCAAGACACACACCATGCACAACTAGCTCTGTTATCAACCGTAGAAGCAAGATTGAAAAGACAGGACAGTTATACGGGAGCCAAAACTAGATCTAACATGTTCTGAAATGAGATTCTTGTATTAGCTGCCAGTTCATATTTCAGTCTTTTTGTCAATTCCTCTTTTAAAATATGAACTTTGAACAGAATCTATCATTAAAACATAATTCCCAAATTGTTCAGCCCTGTATATGTCCAAGAACTCACATCATTCCCACAGCTTTGAATATTCAATAAATACATACATATAAAAAAATAATACTGCCCAACTGCCTATGGCCTCTTCAACATCATTACACTTTAATACATTCTGGCCATGGTTATTCAACATTCTTACAGGCAAGGTGAGCAGTGTACCTTGCCCAAAGACACAATAACAATGTTCAATTTGCAATACCATCAGGGATTAGACTCCAAACTTCAGGTGAGAGGACTGCCATCTCTGATATTAGCCAATATAAGCAGACTTTTAAATCAGTCTATGATCTACTATGAGAAAACAGAGCAATAAATAAAATGTATTAAACAAAAAAAGTCCAAAAATATGATCAAAATACAAAGTAAATGCACACTCTTCATGCAAATGTATTTTAAACTTCCAAACTCTTTTTTTTTTTAGTAGCATTCAGATTTTCGGTAAGTACAGTGAGAGGTCCTGACTGCTGTTGCATGCAGTCTCACCAAAACCTAAATAAAGGCAAAGGCCGAGGTCCACTCCACAAACACGCACACACACACATATACACTGTACACACACACACAGTTTCGGAGTATCCAAAGCAAATAAACACATTTTTCCACAGTGAGGTTCAGAGAGCGTCAACTGTGGCTCTAAATGGCAGGACTTGAGTTCAGCTTCACATCACAGGCTGTTAGTGCTAGGAGTGGGCAATACAAGGTAAAAGCAATACTGGATATGGCTGTACAGTTCATCACATTTTGATAGTTATTACAGTTATTTCTCCAGTTTAAAAAAGGTAAAAATGCAGCTAGGTATTTTTTCCATACTTCTGAATAAGGCTCATTCTACCCTTCAAACTTGGGGCAAAGCCAACTAGTCAAATTTACAGCTGTGCCCCCCTTTTATTAACTTCTATAGTACATAATATTAGGGGTGTGCAAAAATATCTAAATATCGATATATCGTATTGTTTAATGTATGAGTATCATGGACTGCTGTATCAATATATTACCAAGAGTATTTTTTGGTATATTTTACTCAATTATTTTGCTACAGAGCTACAGTTTTGTTGCTTGTTCAGAGGAAGGAAACCCGTTTATGCAACACATCTGACATATTCACTGTTTTGGGGATTAAAATAGGTGAGTTTCATAATCACTTTGCACAAGAAGTGGTTTAACAAAGACTTTTAGTGTCACAGCCATGATTTAACCATTATTTTTTTATTGAACCATATCAAATCAATTTGAAATATTTCGTATCGATCATTTACCATATGTAGAGTATCGTGGCCTATGTATCGAGGTATGTATCTTATCGGCAACTTCTTAATGATACCCAGCCCTTCATAATGTAAATATAAACTGGCTTAAATAACTGAGATTCAAATTTTGCCCCAAACTTAAAATAATGCCTCCCCCTCCCCTAATGGAGCTGCCCTAATATCAAAATTGTCACGTTAACCAGATAAAAAATTTGAATATAGTAATAGTAAAAACATCCACACAATAAAGAAATCAAATATCCTTCCTAACAAGTTCATACGAGGTGACACTTGTGCAATTTTAAGTTTCTGATGGAGTGCTAAACATTAAACCGACCATTATTCTTACTAAGCTCATCCCTAAAATGTATGAGATATTCATTTGTGTCATGCTTGCCCAACCCTAGTTAGTGCAATTTCACTCCATTAACCAGGCCTACCATCCACTGGTGGATCTGACCCCATTTTCTGTTACTGCTGCTGGAGCTGGAGTGGTGGTGGTAAGAGAGCTGTGCAGAGAAGAAGAGCAAGCGCCAGGAAAAACATACAATCATTGGCCGCTCACAAACTGCTGAAGTGAACAACTCCACAAAAAATGCGTTAGAAATAGAAAATCTGGTTTATCTGTGGACATGCAGCACTTTCTATCATATTCTTGGTTGTGTGTTTTGACATTGGTACAAAATACATTTCGTTGACTTGAATAGGCTCTCTGTAAAACTCCACTGGGTTTAAAAGCTTTGGGAGAATCAGTGAGTGCAGACCTATTACTCATTACACTGAACTGGCCTTCTAGTCTTCAAGGAGAGAATGGATTTATTGACAGCACCAAATCCAACTTCATTAAGGTCATGAAAGCAGGTTAAACAACTGACATGTAATTTAGATAAAGACACGAAGAAGCAATTGGAAAAAATGCACTGATCTTGTGGCACTAGCATTAAATTATCTCCAGTATTAAGCATTATTAAATTTTTTGTTTTGCTTTGTTTTCATTTCTTTCTTTTTTTCCTCTTCTTTAACCATTTTTGAAGTTCTACGAAGGCTTCACTTTCAGTTTAAACAATATCGGCTTAGTGGGATATTAGGCTGGGCCATTGAGACAAAATAAGGCTAAATGACTCATACGATTAATGCCATTACTTTTTTACCTTTGCCACACTCTTCCTGCTCTCGTAGTGGGTGGTGCGCCTATTTTTGGGATTGTTTCCATTTTACAAAGCTTTAGCTTATTTTTTGTTCTAAAAAAGTAAAACCCAATGTCCTCAAGGCATTGAAAGTTCATTATTGTATAAACACTGAATGAGTTATGGAGAGACTTTCATTAAAATCAAAAGTACAATGAATGGAGCAAAGGATCATGGTCTATGTAGTTTGCTGTGGCCACAAAATAAATGCACTTTTTGACCTAGAAGTTTACAGACTGATGTTCTGTGAAATAATAATTAATAAAACTTTAGTAAAAAAACTAAATTCTAAACCTGAATTATTCTGAATAAGCTATTGGTTTATTATGATTTATGTCTCTGTTCATGCTTTATTAAGGCAAATCAAATGTGTCATTATTATAAAGTGATATCAAATAATTTGACTAACCAACTACAACATTGTTAATTAGATGCAGCTCTATGTTGTCGACAGTTTTGCAATGGCTTTTTTTTACTTTGCTTGTGTGATGGTCCCATGCTTGTTGCAGTACCTCTTTCTGTTGCCTCTCCAGCTCTCTCATTCGGATGTCTCTGGCCTCGGCTCGAGCTGCCCTCTTTGCTGCCAGCCGTGCCTCCGCCTGTCACAAACATGAATACACTTGTCATTTACCAGGAAATAAATTAGCAAGAATGTTTTATAAAGAAAGACACACCTCATAACAAAATGATAAGATAACAGATCTGAAAGATGGGCTTAGGATATGTCAGTTTAATGATAGGGATGACAGATAGGAACTGGAATTTGTAAACACATGATAAAAGAGCCCCTTGTGTTATGGTAACTGGCTGTGAAGATGAAGATGACATGAGCTAGGCTAGGCTACTGTTGCAATGATAGCCAAGGCGTTCTATCAAAGAAAATGCACAGACTAAAATAATCCATAGTTGTTACTATAGTGTCTAGTTATGAAAAACATTGTCAAACAACTTGCAAATGTTTTTATAACCAGTTTGAGGATCCTGGAGTTCACCCTGTTTCACAAGTTCACAAGTTATAATTAGAAGCTATTATCTTAAAAGAGGCCAAATGAGACAGCTCTACAAATTATAAACCACTTTAACTGTCGTGAACCAGAAACAAATTTTTATACACAGAAGGTTAAAGATTCTGTATATTATGCTAAATTGACTTAAGCCATGTTATAATGTTACCTCCTCAAAAACAAACCTCGAGTTGTGTTTTGTTTCATTTTCACATGTCTGAGTAATTCTTTATTAATAGTCTGTTTACATCTCCAAAGCTCAAAATGTTCTGCTCCACCTTGTGATGTCATGGTGGTAGGTTTCAAGTTACTTTTTGTTTACTAGAGATGGGCAATTCCACATCTGAAATTGTCCAAATGATTCTAGTGAAGGTGTATCAAGTTTAAAAACACAGTGGCCTTCTTCCTGTAACACCACGTGACATCACAAAGTTGGAGTATTTTTGTGTTTGAGAGAAGAACTCGGTTTGAATATGCAGGGTTTGTGTGTTAAACATACACTATGTGAATGAAAAAACAAAATAGCCATGCTTTTGATGAGGAAACAACAGTATAACATCAGAAAATAGTATAATAATATCAGTCTTTTAGTGTAGTAGTTTAATATTATTTATCCCACAGAAATTTCGACACAATGGAATGCATATGAGTTGACCTAACAACAAGGGAGTAAAGCATTAAAACTAGAAAGAAAAGAAACAGTAAACTGGTCCAAATGTGTCCAATGTCAGCTTTATGACTGCTGCTGATCTGTTGACAGTTCCACCATTAGGCGCCATTAGCCCAGAGCAGAGAGAGGGATCACATTATCAAAACAGCATCCAACACGCTGACACACCCCTCCTATGACTTTCATTAACAATAATAACAACTTGTCACATCATGAAATCAATCAATCCAGTTCCCAATACCAGCATAGACTCGCCGTTACGTGCTGGCCATTGTCAGTGTCTCTTCTCGATAATCATTTTACTTTATGGGTGAGTTTGCGTGCGTGGGATGCCCTGTCACTCACATGTGTTACCCATCAGTCTGAGGGGGTTAATTCAGTGACCTCTTGGGGGAAATTCCAGCGCCAGACAAACAAACAGCACAGTACCAACGCAGAGCTGGTTCAGCTGGTAAACACTGGCATTTCACAACAGGAATGGTGAAACTGGAAATGATCAAGACCTTAATAAGCATCATAAACTTGGTCCAGGGGGAGATTTTTAGCCTCTTTTACCCCCAGCTGAGGTAAAATGTATAGACTAATTATTTAAACTTTGAGTGAAGTAACTATTTCAGGAAACGACTATTATTATTACAGTATGACAGCATGTGTTCAATTCTGCGGTTCCATTATGTCAAATTTGTAAACTGTATGGAACACTGTTTAGTTTTTAGAAATATACTTTTAAATTTCTGGTGTAATACCTCTTTTGTGGTTCAGTGATTAAGAGCATTTACCCCCAAATCCTGATATGGTGCCGTATAATCAGTTGCAAGACTTAAATACTTAAACTTTATTGAATTAAAATATAATAATGATAATGATGCAATAATGATCTAAAATGACAAAAAAAGAAAACTGCAGCAGTGATTCCTGCCTGTAACTTTACAGCACATCACCATAAACTTCATTACAACAGAGTTTCACATTGCTCCACCAGGCTGTCGGCCCCGCCTATGGATAGTTTCAGCTGCAGCTCAAAATATGCCAGCTTTAATAACAAACACATAATTTTAAAAAAATTAATAAAACTCAAAATAAACTGTGCCACATACTGTCCCGCAAAATTAATCAGATGAAGATGGCGTGATAGAGACACTACCACTATTAGCCAACATGCCCCAGTACGGAAATGGAACCAGGGACATTATTGCAAAGTCACCATGTCGGCATAGTGTATATACCTCCTCTTCATTAGTATTTCTTTACACTTTTAGCACCACACTGTAGATAAAACATTCCCACAGGTAACATACAATCTCCCATTATGTCAAAACAGCACAGTGGACATGTCAGCACTTCCAAACCCCACATCACTCCAGCAAAGAGTTGGTCACTTTATTATCAAGCCAGTCTTTTATCTGTAGTGGAAGACAGTCCATAAATACCATAAGTATATTGTAGGCAGTATCGCTACACTGCATTCCTGCTCTGTCTTATCTGCAGTGCCAGAGGCCTGTGGGCATAGGCCTACTCTCATCCAACACAAACCAAGGGAGACCAGGCTCGAAACAGCGATCAATAAGAAAAGACACTTATAGACGATGCATTTGGTATCGGTAAAACGAAACAGAATCAAGTAATGCATTGGCTTACGATGGAGTTTAGTTGCAGCATTAGTGGTTAGACCGGATAAAATAAGCATATTGTTTATAGTAACAGTGCTGGAAGATGAGTCACCATAGCAGGGACAAAACACAAGAAGGATTTTGGTTGAGAATCAAATTGTAATGATAAGTTACAATACTGCAGACTTGGATTTAGTTTTTACAATCTTGCAGACTTGGATGTAGTTTTTCGATACAATACAGTGCAATGAAAATTTGGGTGGCAAAATCTATCCACTAAAATAACTTCAGAGCGGCTTTATTTGAAATGCATGCATGATTGAACTACACTTTACATGCCAGTGACATAGAGTAAACCCCCATTACTCTTCATCACATCGACTAAAAGAAAAAAGTGGAACACAGAAATGGATGCATGAAAAAACTTGCTCAAGATTTATATTTTATTATCCCTAAATAGCGGAATAATATTTGAGTTTACTTGTATTGCAATCTTGTGTAAGACATAAATTACGTAATTCATATTTCACCACCTCGGTAAATGTTTGTAGAGGGCTAATCATGATTTACACACAACAGGTCCCAATTACCTCATGGAAACTAGTTCGCTGTCTTCAGAGGACATTACATTTTGCAGCCTTGACTGATCTCAATATCTCTAGTTCAACAGGAGATGTTGCCCTTCTTTCTTGAACAAAAAGGAAGTAGATTGTTCTGCCTGGTCAGACGGAAGGGCCTGCACCTGTCTGTCTGTCTGTCTGTCTGTCTCTGTGGATGACCTGGTCCACAGCTGAGCTCAGTCTGAGGCCTAACTATATCCTCTGCCTCATCCTCTGCCTCATCCTCTGCCTCATCCTCTGCCTCATCCTCTGCCTCATCCTCTGCCTCATCCTCTGCCTCATCCTCTGCCTCATCCTCTGCCTCATCCTCTGCCTCATCCTCTGCCTCATCCTCTGCCTCATCCTCTGCCTCATCCTCTGCCTCATCCTCTGCCTCATCCTCTGCCTCATCCTCTGCTCCTATTTTTACTCCTCTTTTGCCTATCCTCTGCTCCTATACTATATTTGAGGAAACACAACCACGTCGCAGCTCACGAAAAAGATGAAGACACAGCTAGACCTGTCACAGTAAAACATTTTGAAGTGAATACATCCCTAAAGAAAATATAGACTATCATGTTTAAAACAAATTTATGCCACTAACACAACAACCCTAAAGCAGGACTATCTCCACACAAAATGTTCTAAAAGTACAATACCATGTAATAGGCAAGCAAGTTAGGATCTGCAATGAGTTAAAGTAATTTATTCAGCCCTCTACAACTACAATCTTACCATGGTGCAGAACAACACAAAGTTCTCCACAAAGAGGAAGTACCCATGATAATTTCCCCCAAAATGATTGCTCTACCTATAATTTATAAGATGAGACTCAGTAATATAGTAATTTTAGTTAGTTTGCCTGTGTAGTTTAATTGGTCAACAATTTGTATAAAATCGATGCCATGGTTTAGCTCTAGGTTAATCTAAGAGCAAAGAGCATACAAGGAATCATTGACCTAGCACAGGCTCTTGAATAGACTTTTGCATGTTTTAACAATAAAATAATAATTTAATGTTTACAGATTTTTCACCTGGCTTGAAGGATTGTGACAAAGAGACACTCAACAATCACACTGAAACTCTATTGTGGACTATATTTGCTGAACAATGTTTTGAGCACTTGACATTTGCATTCAAGAGAGAGGCATTTTTACACCAGGCAGGCAGCACTTAGTTTTATTCAGTGATGGTGAGTGTTTAAAATAAACTGCACCAACTGCTAAAAGGCCAGTGTTATCAGGGGATGAAGAGGGATCACAGAGTCGCGTTGTGTTTACGGTGAGTGAGTGTTTGGACCAGGCTCAGAGGGTGGACAATGTTAGAAACTGAACGGTGACACTTAGATGAAGCTATGGACACTAGGGCTGCAAGATTAGACGCAACTGAATCAAAATCGCAATTTGAACAGACACAATTAGCAAAGCGCAAAGGCTGCAATTTTTTTATGACAATAATTTCCTCTTCAGACAACATAATTGCGGTATTCTGGTACAGATGTTGTTTTATCCCACTGATTTCAACAAGGCAGCAAAAAACAAGAATTTTGACATTTAGTTCATCTGCAAACAATATGTTTGTCATATTTGCCAACAACCACCAATTTATTCGTGATTCTTGATGAAAGAAAACAGATTTGACGGTCCAGCTGTTGTGGCTTGCTACATATTTGGTGCAGTTTGTTCAGCATAACATTAGATTTAGATCATTTTTATTATATGGTTGCATTTATGCCGATTTTGGCACTAATCGTTACATCAATAAAACTAGTCAAAACACTGATACACACTGCAATGTTTTCTAATGAGGCTCTGATGTTACTCACGTCTGGTGCTGTGGTTGTCAATGGCCAATGCCATGCTGGTTTTGCGTAGTTGTAGATGTCCATGTTTGGAGGCTAACGCTAACCCTCCCATTGAAAATGCATTAGAGTCAATCTATGGAACAGGACCAGCCTTTAGCCGACAAGTGTTCTGTATAAAACAATGGCATGGTCTGTTGAGGACAAATGATATCAGCAGCAAAATTACATGGACTATGGACCTCCACGATATGCACTTCCGCGTGTGGGATGTATGGCTTTTTAATATCATAATGTGGGGCAAAGTTTAAGATAAATGCTTCAATTCTAAATAATTGTAATAATTATTTGTATTATTCTTTATTTTATTTTATATTTAGAAAATGTGTGCTATATATTTGAAATTTAAACTGACGCCAGGAAGAGAAGACAGTTTAATCCAGGTTTAGCCCAGGTTTACTGCTGGTTTAGTGCAAGTTTACCTCTGGTTTAGTCCAGGTTTACCGCTGATTTAGCCCAAGTTTACTGCTGGTTTAGCCCAAGCTTACCGCTGATTTAGCCCAAGTTTACCACTGGTTTAGTCCAGGTTTACTGCCCAAGCTCTGTGTCTTTTATTTTTTTTATTTATTTTAAAAGTATTTTATTGTTTTATTTATTTATTTTTTGCTATTCTATGATTTTACTCTTTTTTTTTTGTTACTGGTTTTATTATTTTCAGACTAGTATGATTAAATCTGAGCGTTTATTTTATCATTTTATTATTGTTGTTGTTATTATGTATTTGTGCAGCACTTTGGTTTGGTTTGTTTGTGAAAAGTGCTATAGAAATAAAGTGGACTGGATTGGAAGTTTACCGCTGGTTTAGCCTAAGTTTACCGCTGGTTTACCGCTGCTTTATCCCAGGTTTACCTCTGGTTAGCCCAGGTTTCGCCTTGCATTACACTCATTCAGTTCTACTTTTCCCTTATATTCACCCAACTGGTTCATTCAAAGTTTACTCCAGGTTTAGTCCAGAGTGCCCTAGTTTGACCCTGTCTGTTCTCGTTTTACTACGTTACTTTGAAAGCCAAATATTTCCTAAGGCGATACTTGCTGTAGTAGAAAGCTCAGGAATCATCTAGTCTAGTCACCTTCAGCCTGCTGCAGGATTCTGGTATTCAAATGAACGGACATGCTTGTAACATAAGAGGCCTCCCCAAGTGTGCTGTGACGAAGCAGGCTCAAATTCACCCCCATGGCAGCCCTGGAGCAGTGTGTTACTAACTCCTATTAAAGTCCAGATTGGAGTGAATGATCGGGGGAGTGTTGACATTCACCAGTGCTGCTCGATGACCCCGTGAACTCAGAATACAGTTGATCTAATCTTCAGTTCAGCGCGGCACAAAGACAGAGTTTAGGAGGAGCAGGCTGGGAGTGTCGAGTGACTCATGTTTCTATGATTGGACGTCATGACTATAAAGAGCAAATGGAGCCTTGTGCTTTCAGTCTGCAAGAATGAGACACTGAATCACTTTCTAACTGCATGGAATAAACTTTGGAACATGTGTCAGTGTTATTTTTATGTACTACCAGAAAATATTTAGCTTTCAAGAGAATTAAACCAGGACCACCTAGGAACTAAGCTTTGACTATTAATGTATATATAAAATGACAGTTTACATAGATTAAAAACTTTCCATTCAAGCACAATTTTAGGCTCATGCCAAATCCAGTTGCACAAAAATATAGAATAAACGACACAATTTAAATATTTGGCTTATATCTAGTACAAAACCAAGAGACAAACTTTTAAACACCAAACTTGACCAATAACCTAACCAGACCTCTCGACTTATCGTTCAGTTTTGTTCAGTATATGAAAGTTTGGGGCTCAATATATATCGTGTGTACAATTTCTTTGCAATAATGAGGACATTTTTGCAATTTTTTTTCATGTAATAATGTAAGATTTGAGGTGGAGAAAGTAGAATAAATGGCTAATTGGCTAATTATTGGTTCATTGTGCCAGGTATTGTCTGTTGATTGTGACTTTTAATGATACTGTATATTTAAAAACCGGTTTAATGGGATTATCCTGCACTTTGTCAGTGACTTTAAGCAGTATTTATTATCGTTTATATATAATATTTCTCTGCAGCAATATATCCTGCTTCAAAATGTGTTATTGTGACAGGCCTAGTCATATTCATGCATCAACTTCTTGCAGAGCTGCCTTGTGTAAGAAAATTTCATGGGTTTCCACTTAGTAAGAAACAGTCAGCAAAAGCATGGCTGTAAATTTGACTTGTTTTGTTTCACTTATTTGCATGCATTTCACAAATATCAGATGTTTGGGACATGTGTTGTAGGAGGAGCAGGATAGCGTCCTCACGAAATGCATTCACACACGCATAGTTAAAGCAGCTAATAGGCTGGGTGGGGTATTTAAGAATGCACGCTGCTTGTAATTCTATTAAAGTAATCAGTTTGTTAAATGTTTAGTTCATTCTAAGTTTGACAATAACTTAAAAACCTCTCGGGCAGATTGCTCCTACATGACTTAAATAAACACTTAAGGCGAAACAGAAATTGGTGACACTTAAAACTCACGAAGAAGCATCATGCATATTATTGTCTTCTCATTTTCCAAACTTCGATATCTTTGCCTCGCAGACACAAAATCCTTGACACTGATCATACTGAATTTGCATTTTACAGCGATTTCATTCTCCCTGTGAAGCAAGCCAAAGGAATTGTAGGCCCGCTCTTGAACCAAATGGAATCATCTTGGACAAGTTAGAACAGGCCACGCAGCTTCTCCTCTCCCTGTGTTTTCCCCCAAAAAGAAAAACACCACAAGTCATGTCAGAGCTCCAGTGGTCCGAACCAGCTGTCTCCACCTGGTTCAACTATACACAAGCCATACACAAGCTATACACAAGGTAACTCGCCAAACCAGTATAGCGACATTTCGTTTTGTACAGCGCTTGTTCCTTGACCACCACACCTGAGTTTACTGTCGCCAAGCAAACTTCTTAATTACGTAACAAAGGTAATGTTTTTGACTTGTAAAGAAGAGCTTTTGCAAGGATTGAAAAGTTAAGTGGAGAAGCTGATAGAAAACCAACAATGACTATAAAACATAAGTTAATGTAGCAATAAACCACATTCCATTCCATTGCGCAAATACGTCATATTACTTTATTTTGACTAGATTTATAGTTTAAAGAGTATAAGCCTGGCAAAACAAATGATACCCAGAAACTCAATTCTGATTTGAACAGATATACAATGCTGAAATTTCATAAAATAGGTCAAATAAGGTCCTTTCCATGTTTTGTCTTGGTCTATATTAAAACTATTATAATGCTTTTTAAAGTCTTAAAATACAGTAATCTATGATATTGACTACACTTGCACTGCAGTTATGAAGCTGTTGGGATATTGCTTTGTCAGTCAGCTACAATATAATGATAACATTAAGGGGAATCGCTGTCCAAGTTTAGACCATGATGCCTGTTTAATGGTCAGAAAGTGCAGCCGGATAAAGCATTAAGATTGATTTTGTAATTTTCTTGTTTCTAAATGGGGTAATGACGTAAACTCATGTGTTTATGAATGAAGATACAAGCTATATGTGTTCAGCTTACCTCTCGTGCGATACTACTCAAAGCCTCATCTTCTGCTGAGAACCGATCTTTCATGGGGGCACGCTTCCTGCCGCAGCCTTGTGTCCCCATGGTGATGACGCTCCAACTTCAGACCCACCAGTGATGTTGTGTAGTTATGCTCCCAAATATTTATTAGAAACCTGAATAAAAGAAAGGAAATCATGATAAAAACTTAACTGCAAACTTTATTTACTGTAGATAGTGCAGGCGGTTTCCTTTCTAAAACAAAACATTGACCCCCATCTTATTTCATCCACTCCTGCAAAAACATATCTCACTTATGTTTGGCACATTCAAGGGCTGTGGATAAACAATTGTAGCTGACATGGTGGACATGGCGGGCCAGAGCTGAGCCATAACTCAAAGTTTTAACAGAGCTTTTAAATAATGTGTGACAATTAGGTAAATATTTTGCAAGAGGCATGAAATAGAGGCACTGGCAGTTTCACACCTCTCCCTGTGCTGTGTCAAAACCTCAAATGCCAAAGAAAATATACAAAGCTGAACATGACAGGGGCTAGCAGGGGGTGAATACAGATCTGGCAGAGTCAGAAGAGACAAAACAGGCACAAGACCACCTACTTTTTTACTACTCAATTGACCATAACTGACCAAACAACAACAAAAATAATAATATAGTGATTCAAAAAGGGGGTTAATTATTATTTTGGTAATTACTGCATATAGTCTTGATGAAGAACTCTTTCTCAGAAGTCATATCCTTGCAAATAACCCATGCAAATTAGTTGTAGATAATCTTGGCAATGGGAGCGCACCCAAAACAACGCTGCAGTTATTTCAGGCTACGTTTTGCCAATAATATTAAAGATTTACGCATACGACCTTTGTATTTTAGTGGTGCGTTAAGTAAATTACGCACAAGTGGATGTGATTTTTGCGATAGACCATGGTAAGGACGCATTTACGCAATAAAAGGACCACGATTCCCAATCAAGATCCAGCCTAAACTTAACATTAGCAGATCCCTGTTGAGAGGGCTAACATGATTTGCTATCTCGCATGTCGCGCTATCCAAATTCCTGTGAATATTAGCTCAGATTGTGCTATCAGCTACGTACACGGTCTTCTCATTAGGCAACACTGGACAAGAATAGACTCCACATATCCGTCTCGTTTCTACAAGTGATGTCTCAACCACTAAAGACATTCCCTGGTGCTAAATGCTAGCTGAGCACTTTAGCAGTGAGTTAGCCGGTTAGCTTCTACGGCTAACCTCGGTATTCCTGTGAGGATATAGGACGAATGATCCCCGCGTCATTCAGCCATACCTTTAACGCACGGCTCTGGTCCAACAGCGATGGTCCCAAGTAAAGTCCAGTTTGTGTGTTTGTTTTATCAGTGATCCATTGGGCTGATCGTCACAGATTGTCAGTGTTTTTGTTCGCTGACAGCTGTCATCAGTCCGCCTTTCCACCGCTCTCCACTGCTGCCCTCTTTACCCACTTTCCGCACGCACCGCTCCAACGACAAGTCCCCGGATGTGGGAAGAAATTTGGGTGTGTTGCTGCCTTCAGGGGACACAAGACGCAGTAGTTATACCGCTTTTGGGGGATGAATATTGCCAATTTGCATTCTGTAAGTTTGTACAAGGACAGAAAATGTTGCAATATAAATGCATAGGTTCACGTGAGTTAGTTACTTTCACGCAGTATTTAGACAAGAAGAAAACATTGTCCGGTGACCTTTGAAACCTTTAAAAACACAATTATAATTAATTTACTGGAACTGCCACGAATTAAATAATTTCAAATGTATTAGGCTGTAACATTACTTGATTAGAATAAGCCTATTTAATTGCCTCACTGTTATAAATAAATCCCATTCTAATTTATAAACCTTAACCTTTAGTATATCTACTAAACATAAATGCCTAACATCAATACACATCATTAACTAACATAAATGTTTTGTTTTTCATATTATCTATTTATGGATGAAGGTCCACACGTCACGTGACTGCAGCAGCTTAGCATTATAGATGAACTATGTTGGTTACTGCTAAATCCACAAGGGGGCAGTAGTGGATAGGGTTAGAGCCTTTAGATTTAGACAAACTTTATTAATCCACAAGAGAAATTAATTGGACACATTACCTCACACTTCACAATATATTAATAACAAAGAGAACAAATATAAACGGTAATAATAAATTCTAAAAAAGCATTATGTTAAATAAGACATAATTATGTAAATGTATATGTACAAGTCTAAATAAAATAGAAAAATAAGTAATAAAATAATGATTATTGACAGGACATAGGGCTATCTGTTACATAAGAGTTGTTGTACAGTTGTAGAGAGTATGGTATAAATGTAGACCTTTATATATATTTATATAGAGAGTCTAGAGCTGAGTAAAATTTATTTGGACAAAAAACCTCTCTGTAGTTTGAGAAGCAGGGCACACCGTGGATTAGATAACGTTTATGAAGAGACTTTGTATTTGACTAATGGCCTGTGCTTCAAAACTGAGTTGTGTTTTGACAACAATTAGAAAAAGGAACTTAACCACAAACCATAAGCTACACATTGTATGGTTTCATCACGCATGACTTCAAGGGGGCTTTGCTCTTATTATTTATTTGCCTTTGATTAGTCATACCACATGGATGGTGCTCTTCAGCTGCAAAATTACATTATTTTGAATTATGAAAGGGCAAAGAAGAAGTGGAAAACTCATCATATCCAGTTGAAGTTTTATTAGACAAATGAACAATAAAATAAGTAGTAGGAGTGCACAGGGTGAAAGTGCAACATCTCCAAATATTCACATGATCTGAAAACACAAGCTTTACAAATGACAGCACTTAGCCTAAAAGTAAGTGTTAAAAGTTGGGTTAATCCATCAGAGGTCTTGTTCCCATCACAACAACATCAACATGGGTCAGTGTGCTTTTACATCAAAGTCCCAGTACAATGCAGAGCCACTGTTTCTGTGTTTTTTTCTGTTTCATTTCGGGACACTAATGACTGTTTTGTCTCTGATCACCTCTGTGTGCTCCCGTGCAGACAGGGCTTAGCAATGGCTTAACTCTGAGACACCAGCAGCCATTCAGTCTCCACTCCTCTGGAACTTCTCCAAGCTTGCATCATTGTGAGTACAAGTAAAACTCATAACATAAAAACAAAAGTGGGGGTGTGACATAATGATATTGTGTAGTGATGCAGTATTGATGTTGCAGACGAGTTTATGTTGTCATCGATATTTCTGGCATATTTCACAAAATCAAGTGGCAGGTATACTGTTTGGTCCCTGGGATGGGAAAAAGGAGATTTGTTTATGTAACACAGTTTTTAGAGCTGGTTTTATTGCTGAAAAACACCTAGAAAAACAAGCATTCTGACTGTGAGCGGGGTTACTTCTCCACAGATCTGAATTGTAACTTGGTCTGGTCTGGTCTCCATGTTGATAGAATGGTTTAACACCATACTACAAACCTTCCAGTCAAAGCAATAGCATTTGATGGACCTACCACCAAAAAATCTTAATTATACTATTTTGCTGAATAACAAAAATTTGGTTAATTAAATGCCTTTTATCATTGTTCATGTAATGGACAATGGCTTATGTTTTATAGGCATCTAAATGTACCCCAAGGCTTGCCCTCTTTTTTTCTTTCTTTCTTTCTTCCACTAAAGTGAGTAACTCTGGCATTTTTATTTTGTAAAGGTAGCTCACCAGAGGAAAAGTTTGGAGAGTTACACAATTCACCCTTAGTATATAAACAACAAAATAGTTGTTTTTCCAAGCTTTAAGAGGCATTTTCCTCAACTTGGGCTACTGCTATCATATGTGAAAGCTGTATCAATATCACAAGAATGTTACATTACAAGTTTTTTCTTTTTCTACATGACTTTAAGTTATATATATATGTAATACTAAACTGTGGTCAACGAAGTCATCATAAGTGCCAAAGAATGTAATAATTAAAGCGTCATGTAACTTTTTACAGTAAGGTGTTAGTCGTTATAAAGTTATTACCATACTGTGAAATCTTCCACAGTGTCATTAAACGTCTTAATATAAATTAACAGGTGACCAAGTTACAGGTCAAAACATCAGTAATGAAAAAAAAAAAGCTATACCATTAAGCATTCCAGACAAAGCGCAATATCTCAATGGTGACAACAAGCAACAAAAAAAAAAAAAAAAGAAAAGAAAAAAAACTTTAAAAATATTCCATTGTACAAGAAATATTGTTGTAAAAGTGCATTTATTTACTTAATTTACTGTATACTGTGATCCATGCTTTGTTTTGAATAGTGAGGGACTGATCATGTCTGTCAAACCAAGCAATTATAAGATGATTTTATCTTATATCAAGTGAAAAATGTACTTTACACAGTAGCCAAGAATGTCAAATGATCAGTAAGTAATGACTTAGATTTGGGGCCATATAAAATCAGTTTGACAGAATGAACACGATAAAAAACAAGCACAATCAGAGATAGCAATCTGGTCCCCCATGAGGCATCGGTGGGGGCAGTTCATCACCACAGAATGCATCTTATGAGGAGCCCAGCCCATATTACATAATCGTTATATCCACAATACAATGTGTTTAGCTGTACAGTGCCCACGAACATTTGTGTGATATTGGTCACACATGAGAATGTCTGTGTTTACTTTTTCTGAGATTTTGAGACCACTCCCGTTGCTCTAGCTCGATCCTTTGTGGAGTTATGACCAAAAACGCATATTTGACCTTGGTTGCCTTGACCGGTTTTAACCTGTAACATCCAGGGTACCCCGGTTATGTGTGTGTCAACTTGTGTGATAATTGGGTGACTATTTTAGCCCTCAGACGGTTCAGAAATTGCCGAAATCGTCTATCGTTTATAATGGCATGACCTTTCAACTGACCAGTGTGACCTCCAATGACCTTGGATCATCACCAAACATTTTTTGCGGCATCGAGCACGGGGGCTTGACCCACATACCAAATTTGGTGACAATCGATCCATAAATGGCGGAATTGTCGCAGATGGACAGCCACACAGACACAAACACAGACACACAGAGTGAATACAAAACCTGGTCAACCCTTCAGGGACCAGGTAATAAGACTAAATGTGGAACTGAAAATACTGCCTTTGTAAGATATATAATTGCAATTAGGTTGAGCTGTTTGTGGTTGCCAAACTCACTGTTAAACATCTGAAAAAACAACCATGAGCCAGGCCAGCTGCTCATGAAACTGTTAATACAGTCATAACATTCTTTACAATTTTAGCAAAGGGAAGCCTGCTATTAGAAAAGAGTTAGGCCAAAATGTATTATAAACAAGATAAAACATACGTACCACACATTACAATTTCATTTATTTTACAATTTACAATTTCTAATGAAGATGTTTTGCCTATGTTGTTGTCTATGTTATCTATCTTTCATACAGTTTAATACAGTTTTACAGCTGGTTTTATTGCTCAAAAATATGTAGAAAAACAGGCTGTCTGTGAGTGGGTCGCGTCTCCGCAGATCTGACTTGTAACTTGGCCTGGACGCATTATCAGTCAAACTGTAAATATGTCAATGCACTATATATCATACAATTAAAGGTCCTATATCACACAGAATTGACTCTTGTGAGCTTCAAGCCATGTTAGAAGGTCTCAAAAACATACCTGGAGTTGAGTTTGTTTCATTCACACGTCTCAAAATGCTCTGTTCTACCTTGTGATGTCATGTAGTGGTGGTTTTCAGGTTAACAGCTACTTTTTACTTTTAGTTTAGTAGAGATTGGCAATATCAGTGTTGAAATGATACAAATGATTTTAGTGAATGGTGTTTAGAAACACAGAAGAGCACTCCCTGTGTCACCACATGACATCACAAGGTGGGAATTAGTGTTTTCAGTGAGAGACACAGCCAAAATATGCAGGGGTTGTGTGTTAAACATGTGTAAATGTAACAAAACACAGCTCCAGCTATGTTTTTGATGAGGAAACAACATTATAACATAGCATAATATAGGCCCTTTGAAGCATAAATCCAGGTAAATTGCAGCCTGTTTTGGGTTTTTTGTTTATTATCGTTCAAACCTGATGAGTAATGAACTAAACATGTGGCTTTAAGGTAATTTAAAGCTTAGATGTTTGTATAAAGGCTAAACTTAGCCTAGATTGCCTTGTTTTTGTTTGTTTCGTGGGCGATTCAAAAAGGTGGAAGTAGCAGAGAATACAACAGGCCTCAAGGTATCCAGACAGACTCTAGTGTTTGTTTAGTTTTATGGCCCTTTGAACTCATAAACACTCCACTGCTCCACTTGTTTTTGGGATAGACAGGCGTGTACTCAGCTGCACCAAAACAACACAGCGCATTTTATTTCACAATATCCATTCTCTTATATTTCTTATTTTTCTCTGTGGAGTTTGCATTTTGGTACTTGGATCCACACTGCCAGTGAGCTTTTATCAAAATGTACCCTTGTCTTACTATGCATAACTTTCTAAATTCAGGAAGTGTTGTAGTCAAGTTTGAGACCGAGACAAGACAGAGACCACACCCCATCAAGACTAAAATGAGACCATATTTGTTATTTCCTACATATAGTATTCTATATTTATTCTACATTTATTTGTATTTAATAGTTACTTTGGCACATAAATATCAATGTTTTTATAAATCTATCTCCATTTTATCTGGTTAATGTTCATTTAGGCCGAAAATAAGCCAAGCAAACTGTACTACTCACTCACAGTTTGAGAACCTCTTCTTTAATCCCACTTCACAGAAAACAACTTCAAAGTGAATCAAGTGGGTTTTTTTCAAGTTCATAACATTTACAGTTACATAATTTTATTGGTTTTGCAGTGATATTTAGCAGCTTTTGCACATTCACGGGCTGTAATGAAATATGTTCACATTGATATTGTGGGCTGCTGTATCGATATGTCGCCAAGAGTATTTTTTGGTATATTTAACTAAATTATTTTGTTACAGAGCTACAGTTTTGTTGCTTGTTTAGAGGAAGGAAAGTTGTTTATGCAACACGTTTGACATTTTCACTGTTTTAATGATTAAAATGTTTGTGTTTCATATGAACTTTGCACAAGAAGTGGTTTAACAAAGGCTTTTAGTATCACAGCCATGATTTAGCCATTATTTTTTTTAATGAATAGTATTGAATCGATTTGAAATATACTGTATTGAATCGAAAGCTCAGTTTATCGAGATATGTATCATATCGTTGCCTATGTATTAGGGTATGTATCGTATCGGCAACTTCTTAATGATACCCAGCCTTAGTTTGCATTCATTGAGTGTCAGACCTTGAGTCCGAGACAAGAGACCAAGACCAAGCGCCATCAAGACCGAGACAAGACCGAGTCCAAATGCGTGCAAATCCGAAATGAGACCATGACTGTAAAAAAGTGGTCTCGAGGCCTGTCTCAAGACCAAGACCGATCTTGAGTACTATGACACTATTGAATATATATCTACTGAACTGCAGCAATAGAAGTAAGAAGTTTGTGTTTATTTGGAAACACAGCACAACTCCAGGTATGTTTTGATGAGGTAACAGCATTATAACATGGCTTAAAGATCACTAGATCACAAACACACATATATCTCCATAAGATGAATAAAGATCAGAATGTTGGTATTTTTGTTATAAAAATTAGGCCAACCATCAGTACAAGACCCCACCGCCCATAGTGTAACATAGCATTTACCCTGATGCAATAAATTGAGAATTCACAGATAAAAATAGATATTGAGAGGCAGGTGTGCTTTAATGAAAACAGTTCTCTCCCCCCTAAACACATGTAGCTGGATTTGTCCCACTTTGCCTCGAACACACCACCAGCCCTCGGACCATAGCCCCCCGCTGCGTTAACAGGGCGGCTGAATCGTTAACTGGCTCTGTCTATAAGCCCCGGTCTGAACAAAAATAAGGGCGTAAAGAACCTCCTCAACATGTAATTACCCCATAGAGGCCAATGATGCTCCTCTCTCCTCTTCTTCTGCTGTGCCTTTGAAGCTGCCCCATAGGGAGTGAGTGGTTTTCAGATGTGACTCATTGATTACTTCTTTGGGGTCTTCCAGGAACACTGGGCAGACACAGCGGGGGAGGGGCCACCGCAGAATCCCGGACCAAAAGTGGAAACGCAGTAAAGATTCAGATATGCATTGTCTCGGGGGTTAAAGTAGTAGTTACTGTCTATGAGCGGAGCCATATGCCATGAAGAGATCGCAGCCAGTTCGTCCAGCCAAGCTCTTTAGTCCAGTAATTACAGTACAGTGGACGGGTGTTGGTCAGAGAGAGCGCACCTGAGGCTGGCTATAAAGGGAAACCGCAAACAAATTACAGCAGTAAATATAATGCTTGAAAGTAGATTGGTAGGAAGTGCATAATTGATCAGGGACGATGCACAACAACAATGCAAGTTTCCACCTGCAGGTCCAAAACAGAGACAAAAACTCAAATAATTAAAAGGTTGACTGATTGAGCAGTTCATTCATTCATAAAACACAGTCTAGAAAAAAAAAAATAAAAAAAAAATGCATTACCCAATTTTCAAACCTCAAAAGTACACTGCAAAAACTAAAATCTAGCCAAGTTGAGATGACTTGAATTAAGAAGATTTTATCATAATGTGAGTGAATTTTAATAAGACTTTTTCTACTTAAAATATGAAAACACATCCTACTACACTTTAAGAAAAACAGCAACTCTTTGCACTTAAAATAAGAAAAAAATCTCACTTGAAATTAGAAAAGCACACTTACACTGCAAAAAACAAAACAAAATCTAGTCAAGTTAAAATGACTTGAATTAAAATTTAAAAAGTTTTATCATGATTTGACTGAGTTTCACTTGACAAGTAAAATTATCTGCCAGTGTTATCAGACTTTTTGTACTTAAAATATGAAAATACATCTTGCTACACTTAAAATAAGAAAAAAAAAAGTTCATTCAATAAAACACAGTCCGAAAAAGCTGCATTACCCAATTTTCAAACCTCGAAAGTACACTGCAAAAACTAAAATCTAGCCGAGTTAAGATTGCTTGAATTAAGAAAATTTTATCATAATGTGAGAAGATTTTTTGTAAAATTATCTATTAAAAGAACAAGGCATTTTCTACTTAAAATATGAAAATACATGTTGCTACACTTAAGAAAACTTAAAATAAGAAAAAAAATAAAAATCTTGCTTGAAATTAGAAAAACAAACTTACGCTGCAATGATCTGCCAGTGGAACAAGACTTTTCGTACTTTAAATATGAAAATACATCTTGCTACACTTAAAACAAGAAAAAAATAAAATAATAATAATAACAATAAACAATATTGAATGTTGCTTGAATTAAGAAAAACACACTTGTTCCATTGATAGACAATTTTACTTGTCAAGTTGAATCGACTAAAATAAAGTAAAACGTTATTAAACTTTAGGAAGTATTTACATCTAATTAATAGCTCTCATAAAGCCTTTTCCACGTTGTTAATAACACATGCATTTTTAGGTGTGTACACGTCTTAAGAACCGTTTATTTCACACATCAAAGCAAAACAGGTGTGGACTGTCAAAGCACAGTTAATCCTCGAGCTCCTCACTTTTATCTATCACTAATCTGGAAGATTAGTGATAGATAAAATCATTTTGTCAGTTGTCAGGCTTTTAAAATAACCTATAATCTACTCTGAAAAAAATCTAGGTAAATTAAATTGACTTCATTTTAACATTTTACTTTATTTGAGTTGATTCAATTTGACATGTAAAATAATCTACCAATGGAATAAGTGTGTTTTTCTTAGTTCAAGCAACATTCGATTTTGTGTCTTATTTTAAGTGTAAAAAGTTATTGTTTTTCTTATTTTAAGTGTAGCAAGATGTATTTTCATATTTTAAGTACCAAAAATCTTGTTCCACTGGCAGATCATTTTACTTGTCATGTGAAATTTACTCAAATCATGATTCTTAACACAAGTAAACTTAACTTGGCTAAATTTTGTTTTTTGCAGTGTATGGGGGAAACACAAAATCTACTTACAAGGAAAAGGTTAAGATGTTAAAATATATATTATATTTCATTATTATTATTTAAAAACAGCATGATTTCTTTGATTTTGATACTTTGATTGCTCACTAAACTATAGCATCATCCAAGTTTTTATTACTGAGTGTGAAGTGAACTTATAGATAGAACTGTATGTGTGTTAGTTTTATTTTATTTTTGTTTATTTTGTTATAAATGTGCTCAAATGATAAAATTATAAAATGAATAAATATAAAAAGAATTTACTAATCAGCTTCTCAGTACTGATGTCACTTACAAACAATACAATGACTATTTAAAATTACATAAAATAAGGCAATAATTTCATTAAGTAAAACTGGTTTCTTTACTGCCCTTTGGCTCATAGTGATAATTAACTACATTAATTCAATAGCCTGGATCTTTATTTTCCCAATCTCGTGACCGAGCAGAAACAGAAAACATAATCAGATGGGAGTGGTCTCTACGAGGACGACCTCTGACCCCAGGGCACGGGAGGTCACCGCTCGCTTTGATGAAACCCAAAACGATGTCAGTAAATTATATGCAACAACATGAGCCGCCAGTGAAATTATACATTGTTTTTAGTTGTTGTCATGAAAACAGATGAGAATTGTCAAGTCGCATCCTCTTGAAGATAATGTATTTTGAAGGGAAAAATACAATAGTTAAAGTGTATGTCAGTATCAGTTATTATGTGATAAGATGTTATTTAAAGATACAGGCGCATGATCATCGACATATTTTTTCATCAGTCCATCTCAAAGTGAAGCTTGTGTAATACTGACATTTGATTTGTTTATTTACCATCAGTACCTGCAGATATGAACACTCAACACTTCATAGTATTATGTAGTGATGTAACGATACTTTTAAAATACCTTGACAAGATTTTGGTGTGAATTATTTCCATCATAATCCCAAGAATTCAAGTAAAAAACATATTTCTTCATGTTGTTTGCACTGAAATAAATCATGGCATATGTAGTTACCCATGTTTATAAACTGCTACTTCTGTAAAATCATGCATTTAATCAAAGGAACATGTGATTCAAGATATTGTGACAGCCCACGGTATTATTGTGAGACTTTTGACAATACAATGTCACAATATTTCAATTATTGTTACATCCCTAGTATAATGTAAACAAACTATTTCCATTCCCATTTTTAGCTCAGTTGGTAGAGCATTTGCCCACTGATCTGAAGTTTGGCGGTTCGAATCCAGCTCTCGACATAAACATCACAGTTCAGATCCACTGACCCACTGGTTGGCTGGTGTGATTCCAGCTCCCACAGATGATTGCTGTCATTGTGTTCTTGGGCAAGACACTTAACCCACCTTGCCCACAGTGTCTGCGTACACTGGTGCGTGAATATGTGTGTGAATGGGTGAGTGGTTCCTTGTTGTAAAATGTTTTGAGTGCCTTGAAGGTGGAAAAGCGCTACAGAAAAATGTGACCATTTACCAAAATCAGATATATCCGATACCAGTATCACAACTGATGTATATACTGCTATCGCCCATAGATAAGTGTAAGGAGAAGTTAAAGGTGCATAAGGTCCGTCAAAAGCTTTTCTCTTTGGAGTTTTTATTGCCTTGCCTGGAATGTTTCACTTTCGATTTTCACGGAGACCAAACCAGGCCAAGTTACAAGTCAGATCTGTGGAGAAACAACCCCGCTCACCATCAGAATGCCTGTTTTTCAAGGTATTTTTGAGCTATAAAACCAACTGTAATTTAATAAGAGTATAGAGCTGTTTAATGTCATACTGTGGAATAAACATAAACAAGCAGGTGACGGTCCCCCAACCAAAAAGTTTTTTTTTTTTTTTTTAAGATCAACACATGGTCAATACAGCTTCAATACAAAAAAAAACAATGCAGCAAATCTATCTTGTATCTCATGTTAAGTGGCTGAAGCTCATACAAAAGCCATCACAAGTCTCACTCAAAGACGGACAGACAAAACCCACTCTCTCTGCTCTTCCTCTCCACACTTTATCACAGTTGTCCAACTCGCAGGAAGCTCCGTGTAACAATGGGCTGCACATCCTCAGAGAAGAATGGCTGGAGCAGTGGACCATAAAAGGATCATAAAAATGTCTTTTGAAGTGGGGACCTGGACGCTGGACACCTGTGGGGTGAACTTTGCGCTCTGCCTGCTCAAGAGCACCACTCATAATTGGATCATTTCTGTCAGAGCTGAGACTAGACATGACATAATTTAAACAGACACAGTGAGCGAGAGAGAGGCTGTGGTTTGGAATATAATAAAAAAGACCGTCAAATGTGCAATGTTGTCAGTGCTAACGGAAATGCTTGATAGCCCATACCAATTTCAATACAACATTTATAACTGGGAACACATTTTTTAAACAATCAAATGTATATGCCTTGTTTGGATAGACAGCAAGGCCATTTTGATAATTAATTTTGATATAATACATTCAAATGAGTATACTGTAAACCTGAACGATCAAAGTAAGTAAATAGATTAAGTTATGTATAGTCAAAGTTTTAGAAAAAGTCATACTAACTTAATTATGTCAAGTTGCTGAAACATGTTCTTCTTGAGTAATTTTAACAAATATTTTTTTGATTAAAGAGAACTATTGTGGATATAAGTGAACGTAACTTAAAAACATAGATGAGGTAGAACTTAATAGAAGTAATTAAACACTGAGACCCCATTGACACTAGTACATATTCTAGTCGTTTTCATTGTGGATGCAGTGTTCGTCTACACTAATCCAATGGAAAACGGCTCCAGAGACGGAATGACGGCACCAACTCCCACAAATTCATCTGAATACAGATCTGATCCGGCACCGTGTGGACACCTGAAAACATTGATATGCTGAGCTCTAGTTGCCGTCCTTATTGAACCATGTCACTGTGACATGCACCTTCCTGATTCGTTGGATTCGTGACATCGGTCATGTGAAGCTATTGCGGAAAACAGTTTAAACAAACCATAGACAAACAGGAAACAGCAGAGCTAGAACTACTTGCACAGAACAGACTCACCATTAGCAGAACATCCCTCTGTCACAGAAAGAGCACATATATTCCACTGAGTTGTGTCCTTTTTAAGTCAGACAGAAGCTGAACCGCATCAGTGCACAAGGAGCGAGTTGTTTTTTTGAATGCTTAGTTTATCCAAATTAGCCATGTGGTTTGAAGTTTTGTTTCTGTAAAATGTAAACAAATGACGCAGATTGTTTCCCGATATGGTGATACGGCGAGACAGCGATACGGCAATACGGTGATACAGTGATACAGTGATTCATTTCAGTGTAAACATAACCTGAGAAAGAATGACTCAGTAGACAATAGAACAATAGAACAATAGAAATAACAGGTATTTCTATTGTTTCAAATAGGGATGATTTAAAAATAAACTTACTTTATATAGTACATGATAAAATGCAATACAATTACAATACAAAGTGCTTCACCAAATAAGTAATCTTATCCCAGTGGTTTTAAAACTCACAAATTTAAGTCATAATAAATGAATGAAATAATAATAAATGAAAATAAATGAAAAATAGTAGCCTTAAAAGAGTCATAAGAGTCATATTAACTGTAAATATTTGAGTTTAGGTAAATGAGCACTTTTAATTCAGCTGTTATCAAAAGGTACAAGTAGCAAACATCCAACCTTTAAAGTTCTGGAAGATGGAGACTTTTAAGTTCATCGACTTAAAATAATTGATGTAATCGGTTGCCTACATTTTTTTGAGTTCAGGTAACTTATTTGGGTTTGCACTGTATCTAGTTCTGGTGCTATATTTTGTATTTTATGTCAGCCTTAGAGGGTAATGCAAATTGAGCAGCAATTTTGGCACATCACTGATCAAAATATGAAACAAATCTGAATTCTTTGCTCCTCTTTCTTTCTTATTTGGCTATTTTCTTCTACCAAGACGTCGTGTCGTAAATCATGAGCTTAAATTGCATCCAACCTGGTGATCTCTTGTTAGGCCCCTGTGATTTTTTAGATTTGTGATTTTTCCATGAGATGCCCTTCCACATTAGTGTTGCAAGACATGAAGGGTGAGTGAAAGAAGTGGGAAGGGTGAAGGAAATGTCTTGCTTAAGGTGCCGCTGACACTTGGGTGAACCTGCGTAGTTTCGTTTCTGCGTTTCGTGCGAATCGTTTTATTTAATCCTTTTGTCCTTCACAATAATAAAGACACGGCCTGTGTTTTCAATGAGCCGTCAGCTGTGATCGATGCTTCTATCACACTGCTTTATGCACTAGCACTCAAGCGTTTGGACATCGCTCGCTTTCCTCTCTTTCTCTCACTCTTTCTCTTTCTCGCTCTCTCTCACTCTCACCTCTCCCTTTCTTTCTCTCTTATCTCTCTTTCTCTCTCTCCTCTCTTTCGCTCTCTTTCTCTCTTTTGTTGTCCCCCTCTCCTCTCTTTCTCTATCTCTTTCTCACTGTCCTCTCTTTCTCTCTCCTCACTCTCTTCCTCTGTCACCTCACTCTCTCCTTTCTCACTTCTTCTCACTCTCTCCTCTCTCTTTTGTTTTCCCCCTCTCCTCTCTCTCTCTTTCTGTCTTCTCTCTCTCCTCCTCTCTCCTCTCACTCTCTCCTCTTTCTTTTGTTTTCCTCCTCTCCTCTCTTTCTCTTTTTCTCTCGTTATCTCTCTTTCCTCTTTCTTTCTCATCTCCTTTTCTCTCTCGTCTCTCTCCTTCTCTTCTCTCACTCTCTCCTCTCTCTTTTGTTTTCCCCCTCTCCTCTCTCTTCTCTCTCCTCTCACTCTTTCCTCTCTCCTTCATTTTCCCCTATCGTCTCTTTCATTCTTCTCTCTCTTCTTCTCCTCTCTCACTCTTTTCTCTTTCTTTTGTTTTCCCCCTCTCCTCTCTTTCTCTTTCTGTCTCGTTATCTCTCTTTCCTCTTTCTTTCTCTCCTCCTTTTCTCTCTCCTCTCGCTCCTTCTCTTCTCTCACTCTCTCCTGTCTCTTTTGTTTTCTCTCTCTCTTCCTCTCTCCTCTCTCCTTCATTTTCCCCTCTCGTCTCTGTCACTCTCCCTCTCTCTTCCTCTCTCCTCTCTATTTTGTTTCCCCCCTCACCTCTTTTTCTCCCTCCTCTCTCTCTCTTCTCATTCTCTCCTCTCTCTCTTCCCCTCTCCTCTCTTTCTCTCTCCCCCCTCCCTCTCCTCCCTCTCTCCTCTCTCTCTGTCCTCTATCTCTCCCCTGTTTCCGTCTCTCCAGTTCCCCACCCCCTCCTTCAGTCTCCCTTCGACCATCTATACTTCTCTTTGTCTCCCCTCACTCTGTACTCTCTCTCTCTCTCCCCCTCAGTCTCTCATCTTTCTGTCTCTCTATCCATCTCTCTTCCTCCACCCTTTTATTTTTTGTCCTCCATCCAAAAATCCCTCTCTATTTTTGTGTTCTGTCCTCTAGCTCTCTCCCACATCCTCCTTACTATTCTCTTTCTTTTCAGACTCTCACCATCCGTCACTCTCCCTCTCTCATTTTTCTATTCCCGTCTTTATAAATCTCTCAACATCCTCCTCCTCCTCCTCTTTTCAAACTCTACCCATCCATCTCTCTCTTTCTCTCTTTAATTTTTCACTTCCCTTCTTTATAAATCTTTCAACATCCTCCTCCTCCTCCTCCTCTCTTTCTGTTTATTCCATCCCTACCACCTCCTTTCTTCAGTCTTCCCTCCTCTCTCTATCACTCCATTCTCTCACTCTCTCCTTCTCTCTTCCTCACTATCCCACACACCATCCCTCGCTCAATCTCTCTACAGCAGCACTCTATCTTTTTTCCTTTCTGTCTTTCTCTAAACCCATCCCATCGCTCCTCTAACTCTTTCCTCTCTCTTTTGTTTTCCCCCTCTCCTCTATTTCTCTCTCTCTTTTTCTCATCTCTCTCCTCTCACTCTCTCCTGTCTCTTTTGTTTCCCCCCTCTTTCTCTCTCTCTTTTTCTCTTTCTCTCTTCCGTCCTCTCTCTCTTCTCTCTTTTGTTTTTCCCCTCTTCTCTTTCTCTTCCTCTCTCCTCTCTCTTTTTTATCCTTCTCCTTTCTTTCTTCTTTCTTTCTTTCTTTCTCTCTCTCTCTCTCTCCTCTCTCCTCTCTATTTTGTTTCCCCCTCTCCTCTTTCTCCTCTCCTCCTCTCACTCTCTTTTGTTTACCCCCTCTCTTTCACTCTTTCTCTCTCTCTTCCTCTCGCCTCTTCACTTTTTCCTCTCTCTTTCATTTCCTCCCTCTCCCCTCTTTCTCTCTCCTCTATCTTCCTCTCTCCTCTCACTCTTTCTCCTCTCTTTTCCCCCCTCTCCTTTCTTTCTCTTTCTCTCTCTCTTCTTCTCTCCCCTCACTCTCTCCTGTCTTTTCCTCTCTCCTCTCACTCCCCTCCCTCTCTTTTGTTTTTCTCCTCTCCTCTTTCTTTCTCCTCTCTCTTTCTCTCTCCTCTCACTCTTTCCTCTCTTTTGTTTTCCCTCTCTCCTCTCTTTCTTTCTCTCTTTCTCTCTCCTCTCTCTCTTCCTCCCTCCTCTCACTCTTTCCTCTCTCTTTTGTTTTCTACCTCTCCCCTCTTTTTCTCTCCTTTATCTTCCTCTCTCCTCTCACTCTTTCCTCTCTTTTGTTTCCCCCTCTCCTGTATTTCTCTCTCTCTTCTCTCCCCGCACTCTCTCCTGTCTTTTCCTCTCTCCTCTCCCTCTCCTCCCTCTTTTTAGTTTTTCTCCTCTCCTCTCTTTCTCTCTCCCCTCTCTTCCTCTCTCCTCTCACTCTTTCCTCTCTCTTTCGTTTCCCCCCCTCCTCTCTTTCTCTCTCTCTCCTCTCCTCTGCCTCCTTTCGCTTCTTTCTGTCTCTCCATTTCCCCACCCCGTCCCTTTCCTCACTACCCGACAGACCATCCCTCTCTCAATCTCTCTCTCTTTTTTCCTTTCTGTCTTTCTCTAACCCATCCACATGCCCCTCTCCCTCTCTCCCAAACTGACCTCACACAGAAACAGCATTATTAGGTGTGCCTCTTCATTTGGCAGAACAGGAGAACTCAGGGGAGCGTGGAGCAGCCGACAGGGGCCGACAGGAGCAGACGGGAGCGCACACACTCTCTCTTTGTCGGTGACCGGTCTGCTACACAGCCCCCGAGCGGCCAGAGTTCAAATGTTACAGGAGGAATGCCGCGTGGGGACTGGTCAATGAGTCTTCTGTGTGTCTTATCAGAAACATGAAGACCTTTTGAACTGCGGAGGAGCTGCCAGCGAATTTCCTCTGCCGTTTGGGCCTATCTATATTGTGATGGAGGAGCCTTAAGTCAATAGATAAGGTTCATTGGCTTAACATCTGTGTAGATCACATGCTTCACTGAGCAAACCAATTATAATTAAAGGGTCTAGGGATGTAACAATAACCCAAATATCATGATATCGTATTGTCAAAAGTCTCTCTCTGTCACAATATATCGAATTACAAGTTTCTTTGCAACAGCTTAAAAACATAGGAAACTACATATCCCATGATTCATTTCAGCGCAGACAACATGAAGAAACATGTTTTTTACTTGAACTCTTGGGTTTATAACAGAAATTATTCACACCAAAATCTTGTCAAGGTATTTTAAAAGCAAAAAAAGTGTCCAATCTACAATTATATTAGCCTCTTCAAAATATCACAATAAATATCGTACCGTGAGATGTGTATCATGATAATATTGTACCGAGAGATTTGGATATTGTTGCATTCCTAGTTTACGTACCATTTTGCGTTCATAACCTTTTTGATTTGCTAATTGCGATCATTCAAATAGCGTTTTCCAGTAAAGACTGAAATTGATCCTGCAGGCATACCAACCAGAAGCAAATGTGCAAATTATAAAATTCAAAAACAATGTCGTGCACTCAACCTGCCATTCTAGATACACAAATATACGCAAAAACTGCTTTTAATTTTGCAACAAGAACATTAAGAAATATGTTTTTTACTTGAATTCTTGGGATTATGACAGAAATAATTCACACCAAAATCTTGTCAAGATATTTTAAAAGCAAAAAAAGTGTCCCATCTACAATTATATCAGCCTCTTCAAAATATCACAATAAATATCGTACCGTGAGATGCATATCGTGATATTATTGTACTGAGAGATTTGGATATCGTTACATAAAAGGGTCTATACAGGATTACACTGTTTTCTGTTTTCAATGTTATAATGTTGTTTCCTCATCGAAAACATGCGTGTTTTGTGTTGTTTCATTCATACATGTTTAACACACAAAGCCTGCACATTTAGGCTGAGTTCTGTTCCACCTTGTGATGTCAGCAAGTGCTCTACTGTGTTCATAAATTTTATACACCTTCGCTAGAATCATTCGGTTGATTTCAGCCCTGGAATTGCCAATTTCTACTGAACAATAAGTAAAAGGAGTGGTTAACTTGAAAACTACCACTACATGACATCACAAGGTGGAAAGGAGCATTTTGAGCTTTGGAGATGTAAGTAAGTAAATACGTTTTTTAATTTATATTATATTATTTTTTATTTGTATGATGCTTTACGGAGCATTATTCATTCACTCCACACCCAATGGTGGTAAACTACTGTTGTAGCCACAACTGCCCTGGGACAGACTGACAGAGGGACAGCTGCCAATCTGCGCCATCGGCCCCTCCGACCACCACCATCACTCACACACTCACCACTTTCATACTAGGCAATGTGGGTGAAGTGCCTTGCCTAAGGACACAACAACTGGCGCACCACTGTGGCACCTGATTTTCTCAGCAGTCTCCCAAGTACTACCTAGGCCTGACCCTGCTGAGCTTCTCAGATCTGACGGGATCAAACTTTGACAAGCCGGTATGTTCACATAGACCAATTCTATTGAATGTCGGTAGGCGATAAATCCATGTTAGTTCTCCTGACATCCGTTGTAAATGCATTTCATTGCAACAGTCCGGAAAATATGGATGACTGAGGAGGTTTAATGTTTATTTTGTTAGTTTATGTAAAATAAATAGAGTCTGTTAGCTAACGTTAGCTGTTGGTGACTCAAGTATGGCAGTTTGAGTATTACATGTTCAGAAATCAATCTCACTCAGGCTGCTCTGAACTTGCCAGGTTTTGTGTTTCAGAACCTCGATTCAAATGGCCGTTCCATTGCACTTTCTCGTGGTGGAGGTCAGTTTTCCCTGAGTCCCGAGCACAAGAGACTGCAGCATAATTAGTGTGACCAAATGTTCGATTTTCCCCTTTTTTTTTTTTTTTTAAGTTATGGAAATGTCCGGGTTTGAATTACCGTTCATTGGGGACATTAAACTGAGCATCTCTCGTAGCTCTCTGTAACTCAGAAGGAGTGAGCAGACACAAACAGTCGGTCAGTCTGCAACATGCCGAAGCACAAATGCACATTTAACAATGACTTGTACAAGAAATTCTCCATTTTCCATCTCGGTCAGGACAAGTGGGAGGCCACGTGCACAGGTGAGTTTAGCTCTATGTCGAGGTCCAACCCCCCACCCCCGGTAAGGTGTCCCGGTTTTCACCAATGGAAATCTGGTCACCCTAAGCATAATGCTACACTGCACTGTGTGTTCCATTTATTCTCTACTGATACTTTGCAGTGACATTGCGCTGGGGGTGTTCTGCATACATGTTTATGTTGGAATGTTCAGCAGTTATCATGGTGCCACAATGTACACATAGCAAACACTGCCAAAAAATGATTTGTTTTTTTTTAAAGTCAAGAAAAAAATACAATATTCCCATGAGCCTGTGTTCAATACGAGCATTCATGGTCCTGTTTAGGTGTTTGATTTTCAACAAAAACATGAAAGTGACTAACTGAAAAATTGTTGGCTAATGCGACCCAGCTTACGACTGTAATTAGTTATTAGAGAGAGATTTGTTTAACAACACAAATCATTTCCCCTGTTGTTGTTCCAGCTAAGTCGGTTCTTTCTGGTCAGATTGTGTTCAAACAAAAATCAGATTAAAGTCTAATTTGAGCAATAGAGGTTCAGACAGAGCAAAGCCTTCAGTTAGCATTACACCCCCGGGTATGGTGATGACAGCTGCTGCACAGTATCAATGGGGCATTAGCTGAGTCACTCTAAAATTCATCAATATCTAAAGATTTACAGATGGATAAGAGAATTACAGATGGATAATAGAGGAATAACCACAAGCACTGTGTTGAAATGTGGTTGTGATAATACCCAATAATCATCTGTGCTTAACCTGCACAATTTATGTTGTGTTTTGTTTGCATCACTCCTGGATTCAGTTCAAGTTCAAATCAGGGCTTGTGTGGCTCAGTGGTACATATCACTAATACATATGTCAGTATTGTTTAGTTTTTTGTATTTAATTCGAAGGCTGATCCAGGTTGAGCCATAGGTAAAATAAAAATAAACAAAACACTTCTATTGATCAATTTTCATATTATATAACTTTTCAGGGTCATTTAACTTAAAAGATCTAATTTACACCTCCAAATCTGAATTCATATATGCCCAAATTCATTCTTTGGTCACAATCGCCAGTCTGAAGGCAAAATTGTACACTAAAGACCCCATATATTACATTAAATTGGCTCTAAACAATGTTAGAAAATTGTTACCTCCTCCAACATACATGGAGTTGTGTTTCGTTTCATTCACAAATGTTTGAGTAACCCTTTATTATTACTCTGTCTACATCTCCAAAGCTCAAAATACTCCACCTTCCACCTTGTGATGTCATGGAATGGTAGTTTTCAAGGGAACAGATTTTTTTTTACCTTTAGCTCAATAGAAATGGGCAATTTCAAGGCTGAATTTTTGAAATGAATCTAGTGAAGGTGTATGCAGATTAAAAAACACAATGGAGCGCCTGTATTATGACCACAATCACGTGTAACAGTCAGCCTAATGTGCAAAGTGCGTGTGATAAACATGTGTGAATGAAACAAAACATAACTCTAAGTATGTTTTTGATGAGGAAACAACATTATAACAAGTAGCTTTAAATAGAAGTAATGTTAATGTTTTATAAATTGTGATAAACTGATGCATTCAAAGCTCCATTACATTGCTTTTCTATGTTTATTTGTCACTTTGGATGAGTTGCTCTATTAACTCAACAGCTTAGACCTGATTGATCTCATTTGTTTGTCCCATTAACAGTTCATTGTGTCTTGAATATATTCCCAAACAGTCCACGGACACACATTTGCATGCCAGTTCCTATCATGTGTATTGGATGTGTATTGGTCAGTGTTGTTTGCCTCTCTCCTCTAAGGTTTACATGATGAGTCTATGAGGAGCGATGTTGTTTAAAGAGCTTTTAATTCTGTGTTTGCGTTCATTTAGCGCCTCCATGCTTGGATTTATAAAGGCAATAGCTGGACTAATACAGCTTCATCTGAGCGGAGTGCTGTTGGTGTTTGGTGAAAGGGTGTGAGGAGAAGGTCTGGGTCACACCATGAGCTCTGAGTGTCAAACCAAACCAGACCTACCCAGGGTCGAGTTTGTGTGCAAAGAGGAACTGCTTTTACCGCCGTCCGCTCAGCTGTGAGACAAGTGTGCCACACCAGGACCTGTTATGTGCAAGCAAAGAGGGGGGTTAGTCACATGTGCAGGGTGGGATCAAGATACTTCAAATAATGGGATGGTTCTGATATTTGGAATGGTCTAAGAATGGTCTCTTTGAAATAGCAATGATATGAGCATAAAAAAGTAATTTACAAAATGATTTTTTTGCTATTAATATTGCGCATAAGCATTAGACTTTAATGACTTTAGACAAACTTTATTGATCCCCAAGGGAAATTATTTGGACACAGTAGCTCACACATCACAGTATTACAAAAAATATAATTCAAAATAATAATAAATTCAAAATAAATATCAAAAATATATGTCATAATTATATAAAAGTATATGTACAAGTTAAAAAATATAGAAATATAGTAATACAAATAAGATACTTCAAATAATGGGTTTTGATATTTACTACAGGGAAACAGTGGTGTCTTTGAAATAGCAATGATATGACAGTTTTTTTTTTCATGCTATTAGGAGAAATTGTACTTCAAAATAGCAGTTGTGAAAATAATGATCACTATTAAAAGATTTAAAAAGTGTAACTATCAAAGAAATTAGTCAGTAACATCAGGTTTATGTATTTGTAGTGTAATCTCAAAAACAAAACAAACAGAAACAGTCAAACAGAAAATGCAATAACATCTTCATGGTAGCAGACCCCCCACCAGAAAAGTGACATAGTACATCTTTAAACTAATGTTAGACTTCAATATATTGTAAAAATCAAAGTTACCTGAATGTTTCTTAGTATTCTCCATTCCACGTGTATCAGACGCACTCCACAGCCCTATTTGCTGTTTCCCCATTATTGCGTCTACAGCCTAATGGATGTAATGACACAGAGAGAACCTGTATTTTTCAGCTCTTATCTGCAGCATTATCATTAGAAAAGGCTCCTCTAGGCTGATTACGCTGAAGGCACCCTGTGATTACTGCAGTCAACAACAAGATGGGTGTGCACCTTTGGGAGACTCAGGTCAAACAAACCAATTAGTCATATGAAAGTTTCACATTGGGTGTACAATTATTACTGTTGTTTTATTACAATGCATAGTATTTGACACTTGACATTCCTTTTGGGTTTGGTCTAGGAAGGATGTGTTAGTAATTTTATTGTTTTTAGTTGAATGATTTTGAATAGTAATGCATATAATTATATCTATATACGTTTCACAATGCCACCGCACTGTTTGCACTAACTGTTCCATTTATTTCTATTGATACTTGCAGTGACGTCATGCTGGGGGTGTTCTGCCTGTAAGCATGGCCAAAAAAAGTTTTAAGATCATCTATAAACTCAAGAAAAAATACAAAATGGATTTACACAACACATTTTCAGGAGCCTGTTTTGAGCTTTCATGGTCCTGTTTAGGTGTTTGATTTTTAACAAAAAGTTTTGAGTGACTAACTGAAAAACAGTTTGTTTTTTTTACAGCTTATGACTGCAATGTGTTATTAGAGAGAGATTTGTTAATAGCACAATTCACATGTTGTTGTTTTAGCTAAGTCTGTTATTTATTGTGTTCAAACAAAACTCAGATTAAAGTCTAATTTGAGCCATAGAGGTTCAGACAGAGCAAAGCCTTCAGTTAGCATTACACCCCCGGGGATGGTGATGACAGCTGCTGCACAGTATCAATGGGGCATTAGCTGAGTCACTCTAAAATTCATCAATATCTAAAGATTTACAGATGGATAAGAGAATTACAGATAGATAATAGAGGAATAACCACAAGCACTGTGTTGAAATGTGGTTGTGATAATACCCAGTAATCATCTGTGCTTAACCTGCAGAATTTATCTTGTGTTTTGTTTGCATCACTCCTGGATTCAGCTCAAGTTCAAATCAGGGTTTCAGCGGCTGTGACACGTGTTGGCCCGAGGCTCTGTTTGAACTGTCAAATGTCCTCAAAATGACACCTGGAACACATGAAGAGAAATAGACCAACCCTATATGAGCTGCTTTCTGATTTATAATTAAACAATAGCTGACCTTTTGATAATAAATAACCTTATGTCATGTCAAAGCTGCATTTTGATCTCAGCACTGTATTTACCTCTTGTATATACAGTCATATATATGCTATACCCAAATGCTGGGATGTCCAAACTTTTTTCTTGGATGGCATATCTAAAAGTAGTCATTAACGGTACATTGTGTAACTTTTGCTTTTACGTTACTCCATGGAGATGTTATTGGTTTGTTCTGAATATTTCACAGTATGGTATTAAATCGTTCTATCTTCATGGAGACCAAACCAGACCAAATTACAGGTCAGAATGTATGTTTTTTTTAGGTATTTTTGAGCTATATAAACAAGTGTAATTTAATAAATGTAACATAGGTCAAGATTGTATAATGTTGAAACGTTCCAGGCACTGACATATACATTGAATAAAGCAGGTGACAGACCCCCAACCAAAAAGTTGCATAGTAGCCTACACCTACAGGCTTTAAAGGGACAGTCCGAAATTTTAGACATAGGACCTCATTTTCTAGTGAGCCATTGTGTTGGAGACATGTGGAGACACTTTTTTAAAATATTCCATCCAGTCCTTGTATTTGCAGAGGCCGCTGGTGCTAGGCTAGTGCATGTCAATGGCCATAGTTATCCTGCCACTAAAAACAGTCTTACCCACTCCACAAAACACCCGAAGTGAATCTATTATTACGCCAGACTGTCGATGTGAATGTCTGTGTTGATAGAATGTTTGAAATAAAGCTATCCTTGCATCGCATGAATCGTTGCATGTTGAGGGACTATTTTCTCATACATCAGTCCGCCGCTGCCAAGCTTTCTATCAGGAAGTACAACTCACTGCTGCTCAGACATAAATCCTTCAAATACAATACTTCTAAAATTATTCTATCGACACAGACATTCACATCAACAGTGCAGCGTTATAATAGATTTGCTTTGGGTGTTTTGTGGAGTGGGTAAGACTGTTTTTAGTGGCAGGATAACTATGGCCTTTGACATGCACTAGCCTAGCACTAGTGACCTCTGCAAATACAAGGACTGGATGGAATATTTAGAAAAGTGTCTCCATATGTCTCCAACACTCTGGCTCACTAGGAAATGAGGCACAGTGGTATCAGTAAAAAGTACTTCCAAGGATAATGTCCCAAGTCCAAAAACAATAGTTTGGAGACCCCTGGCTTTCTGGACATATTTTTATGAATTTCATCTCATTTTGTAATAGTGGGGTATTGTCTCCAAGTAATTTCCCATGTGGAGCAGTGACTAGGTCAGGAATTGGAATACACTAGATGGTTTAAAAGAACCTCGAAAGTTGTAGAGTGTGAACCGGCCAATCAGCGAAGAGTTGTGAAGCCATAACGTCAAACTCAGGCGAGTGTCTGAGTTGTGGTGCAGCACAACAGTAAACAAAGCGGTCGAGATGGATGTAGACAAAGCCATACATTCTGTGTTGGCAACAATTCCCAAGATCAAGGATTTAAAGCTGGAACAAAGAGAATGTTTTGTGAATTTTATCAAGGAGAAAGACGTTCTTGCCCTTTTTTCTATGGGATTCGGCGCATTACATACGTCACGACCAAATAGCAGCGACTGGTTAAATTAAAAAAGTACCCGCCTACCGACGAGCGAACGAATCTCAGAAGGTTTCCACGAAGTGAAAGCGGCTGAAGAACCAGGCTAGTAAAATGCATCTAAATCAGTCTGACCCACTCTCAGTAGATACGCTGAATTCTACTCTCACTTATATGATCACAATGAGATATAAAATCCATAAATCCTGACATCCCTGTTTTGCGGATCACTGGTCCGGACTGAGACTGTATATGGACCTTTATCTTTATCTTAACTCCTAATCGTAAGTTCCCACACAGTTTGATCCTTTGAAGGGAGAAGCGCTGGTGGTTGGACTGTGCCTGGGGCTGCAGTGAAGTCATAGGTGGCTCATTAGACTGTGTTTGAGTGGGACGGGGCTCAGCAGGGGGCGGGCTGTCACATTCACTTTAGTCACTGGACTCATACAGGACAGGCCCAGGACACGGGGGTAATACAAGTCAGCTGATCGCTCTGACCAGACTAATGGACTGGAGATGCTTTATAGAACATACATACATGCTTTGTTAAGACTTTAGACACTCTACATGAATTAGATTAAGCTATAATTACATTTTAGTGGCTCATAATCAAATTTGTTTATGAGTAAAACTGCTTAAAGATGCGTTGTTTCTCATTACCCACCTCTTATTTCTGTATTTCTATATTTTATTTTGACTTGTACATATGCATTTGTATGATTATGCCTTATTTTACACGAGTCTCTTGCTATTTTTGATACTTATTTTAAATTCAGTGTTACCAAATTACAGTTTTTTTCTTTGTTATTATAATATATTGTCATGTGTGAGCTACTGTGTCCAAATAATCTCCCTTGTGGTTTGTTAAGTTTAAGTCTGACTAAGTATCTGTTTTGTATACATGATTTTTCCAGATGTTTTTATTGCTCAACCTGTCCTGTGGTGGGAGATATGGGTGGGTGGGTAAATTTATTGCCAAACTGTGGAAAATTCTTGGCAAAGCAATAACATCTCCATGGAGACAAGCAGCTCTAAGTATCAACAGTGAAACTAAAGATGTTTGCATAGATTTAATTTTGTATTTATTTATTTAGTCATAGTCTTTTTAATAAATGGTTTCTCTGTAGCACCTAATGCAGTACTTCAAGGTGTTCAAGCTAATCAATCAATATTTCACTGCTTTGTTCCACTAAAACCTTTAAGGATCTCTGCATTAGGCCGATCCTACAATATAACCGTTTGAACCAGAGCAGGTGCAGTGGATCTTGGCCAATAAGTCGAGGTATTAGATATAGTAGATAGATGCTGTAGGTAGATAATACTTTATGTATCCCGAAGAAAATTATCATTCATTCATAGTAAGTATTGTGCATGTTATAGTCTAGTCTTCTCTATGTCACCAGACTCGTAATTAGGCCTAAACTATGAACCAGATATTCTATGTTCTTAATAATAAAAATTTAATTGAATTTGACCACCATTATAAAAGAGCTCAACAGTTTTGAAAAAAGTGAGGCTACCAAAATTTTTTAAAGTATACTTTTTTTTTTTCTTTGCCTGCTGAGTTTTGGGAGAGCACAATTGAATGTTGTGTGTACTAGTATCAAAAAACAAGTTTGTTTAAGCATAAAAAGCGGAAAATATTCAAATGTACCCAGCCCTATATGACATGCATCAACCGGTTTCACTTTGTAGAAACCGTCTGACCTCGCAGCATTAGGATTTGTTTGCTCTACGGTAGGCGGGTACTTTTTTTTATTTAACCAATCACTGCTATTTGGTGATGATGTATGTAATGCACTGAATCCTGTAGGAAGAAGGGCGATAACGTCTTTCCCCTTGATAAAATTCACTAAAACATTCTCTTTGTTCCGGCTTTAAACGCTCGATCTCGTGAATCGTTGGCAACACAGAATGTATGGCTTTGTCTACATCCATCTCGACCATTTTGTTTACTGTTGTGCTGTACCACAAAAGGGACCTAGACAGGTGCTTGAGTTTGACGTCATGGCTTCACAACTTTTCGCTGACTGGCCGGTGCGCGGTCTACAAGTTCCACGGTTCTTGCAAACCTTCTAGTGCATTACGATTCCTGACGCTGAAGAGAAATTAAATTGAGCGGAGGCACTAGGCGGTGCCAGCCTGGCTTGTCACCATCTGTATGTAGGTGTGCAATATACAGTTCTGACACATGAGATTTTCTATGCTCACAAAAATGAAGACAAAGCACAGAAACAGACTGAATGCTGCGTCTGATCTGCAGCTGCGTTCTCCTCCTGCACCCCGGACTGGAACACGTTACAAAAACACAGACATGTCCACTTATTTCATTAAAAGTGTCGAAATATTAAGGCATGTTTTGTATAACTTCTAATCTTTTTGTAATTATTTTATTGACTATTTTGTTCCAATATAGCTGGTTCAATTGAATGTTGAAAAGAAAAACAAATGGGCTACATTTAATGTCCAAATAGATGACTTATTCCTGGTTCAATTACAGTTTTTCATTGTTTAAAATTTTAGTAATACTAATTGTACAGATACAGAGACACGATCACTCAGTCAACAATAAAATATGCTCATTAATGTTCAATAATGATCAAATCCACCTTTATTTTGATAATGTTGAATGATATCTATTGATTTGGGTTGCGAAGGTTTGTGACTTTTCAAATATGGGTCCCCAGAAAAAAAAGGTTTGGGAGACACTGGTATATGATGTACTTTTAAGTCCCAAACCTCTAGCTGTAACCATATAGAGGACAGCAATGAATGTTGTGTTTGTTATAGGGTTAAAAGAAACATTTACACAAAAACAACTGACTAAGAATGTTATTGCCAAATTTTACAGAATCAGTGAATAGCAAAAGTTCACTTTAAACATTTCAAAGGTGGGCCAAAGCTTTTCATCACTTCCCTCTGGCATTTAATTCCAGCTAGACAGGATATCTTAGTGGTTTATTGTAGTTTTCACATGTATGCTTTTATCTGTGTATCTGTTTTTTCTGTTTTGGATCAGCTGAAGTTGTTTTAACAAGTGCTATATAAATAAACTTGTTTTTCTGTTATGGGAAAGCTACAACAACTAGCATGCTAAAGTGCACTTCCTTGTAATTAGGTGCAGACAGAGTGCAGCAGACATATTTGGAGCTCAAGAGCTGTTTATACAATATATCTGTAGTGGGGAAAAACACAGGTACAAACAGGTACAAGGCCTTTAATTAAGACCTCATATTTTTCCTGATCATAATGTGGATTTTGAATGGATTTAAAAAGAGTCCTTTATAACAAACTAAGTTAATCTGTTCTCTAATTTTTGGGGTCAAATTGTGTCCCAGTTATTCCTGCGTCACCAGTCTCGGCCTAATCTCACTGACAGACATAAATACAGACATGCAAATGAAAACGCGCTGTAACCTACTTAACACGGCAAAGAACTCAATCAGACACTCCTATTCAAACAACAGAGAGAGAGGGGGAGAGAGATGGAGAGAGAGGGAGAGAGAAAAAGAGAGAGCGAGAAGGGGGTGAGAGAGAGAGAGGAGAGAGCGAGAAAAAGAGAGCAAAAGAGAGAGAGAGAAAAAGAGAGCAAGAGAGAGAGCCAGAAAAAGAGAGAGAGGGAGGGAGAGAGAGACAGAGAGAGGGGGCAGAGAGAGAGAGAGGTAGAGAGAGAGGGAAAAGAGAGAAGGGAGAGAGAGGGGGAGAGAGAGAGAGAGAGAGGAAAAGAGAGAAGGAGGGAGAAAGAGTGAGAGAGGGAGAGCGAGAGAAGGGGAGCAAGAGAGGGAAAGGGAGAGAGACAGAGAGAGAGAAAGAGAAAGAGAGACAGCGATAGAGGGGGGGCAGCGAGGGAGAGAGAGAGAGAAAAGAGAAGAGAGAGAGAAAGAGAGACAGAGAGTCAGGGAGAGAGAGAGGGAGCGAGAGAGAGACAGAGAGAGAGGGGGCAGAGAGAGAGAGAGAGGTAGAGAGAGAGGGAAAGAGAGAAGGGAGAGAGAGAGAGGTAGAGAGAGAGAGAGAAGGGGAGCAAGAGAAGGAAAGGGAGGGAGATAGAGAGAGGGAGAGAGGGGGAGAGAGGAGAAAGGGAGAGAGAGAAACAGGGAGAGAGAGAGAGAGTGAGAGCGAGAGAGAGAAAGAGGGAGGGAGGGAGAGAAAAAAAGGAGAGAGAGAGAGAGAAGGACAGAGAGAGAGAAGGGGTGAAGAGAGAGACAAAGAGAGGGAGAGAGCAAAAGAGGGAGATAGAGAGGGAGAGAGATAGAGAGGGGGGAGAGAGAGACAGGGGGAAAAAGGAGGGCTAGAGAGAGAGAGAGAGATTGATCAAATTTTTATAGGTCCTATATTACACAAACCTGACTACTGTGAGCTTTAAGCCATGTTAGAATGTTGTCCCTTTTCATAAACAGACCTGGAGTTGTGTTTTGTTTCATTCACACATGTTTGAGTAATCCTCCTTTAGTCCAGACCTGGGCATTGTCCAGCTCCGGGGCCACATACGGCCCTTTGTTTGACTCTGACTGGCCCATTTAAGCTCATTTGGAATTACTAAATAAACATATTTCATAATTTTACCTCATGAAATAAAGCTGCATTGCTTTTATTTTAGAAGTGTTTTTAAATGACATATTTGTAAGGCAATCTCACTTTTTCATTGCTTAGTCATAACATAAACTCTTACCAGTCTTACCAGCTTGTCAGAACAATGCTATTTACTGCTTTTTTTTTTAAATAAAGAAATACAATTAATATTATTTAGAACTGAGTTAAGCATTTTGCACCACCCTCCACAATATTTTCTGTTTCTCTTGTGGCCCCATGGAAAAAAATAATTGCTCTGTTCCACCTTGTGATGTCATGTAGTAGTAGCTTTCAAAATAACTGCTACTTTCATCTTTAGTTGAGTAGAGATGTGCAAATCCACCGCTAAACTCATCCAAATGGGTTAAGTGAAGGTTTATGGAGTTTAAAAACATAACAGAGCGTTTTCTGTATCAAAAGGTGGAACAGTGTTTTCTGTTCCAGAGAAGAACTCAGTCTCAGTCAATTCAGGATTTGTTTGTTAAACATGTGGGAATGAAACAAAACTCAATGTTCCAGGTATTTTGTTGATGAGGAAACAACATTGTAACATAGATCAAAAATAATTGTGTAATATGGGCCCTTTAAGAACATCTTCTTAAATAAGTTGAAAAGGGTAAGTTTGGTATGTTGATTAGTAAAACAAGTCATAAATCTTGTCAGTGTGTATTTGCTGAAACTGAAACATATTGGTGTGAGTTTTTAGACACCATCCTGGTTGTAAAGGTCCTCTTAGTGGACAGAGGAGCAGCCTGGCCTTTCATTATGCTAAACAGGGCTAAACGCTAACACACATTGCTGCATAATTGAGCTGTGTTGACAAAGGCTGATGGATGACAATGATTCCCCTGACGCCACTCCAGTGTCACTAACGGGGCACTGGGGTTTGCACTTTACACTTCTCCATTTTACGTTATGGGAGGAGGACTTTTTAAAGACAGCTGGAAAACATGCAGTGAAAGTAGAATGATGTGCTTACCGACATGTTTTTCTATTAAAACTGCAACAGAGATTAAAAACAAAAGATTTCAAATAAAAGACGTCTGTAAATATCGCTTTGTCAATTCATGTTTATCTGTTCTTGTGATTCTTGCAGCTGATCATAATTGTTGTTACTTTCTCAAAAAGGAGTTGTGTATTGTTTCATTCACACATGTTTGAGTAACCCTGCATTATTGGTCTGCACATGCTCTGTTCCACTTTGTGATGTCATGTAGCTGTAGTTTTCAAGTTAACAGCTACCTTTTACATTTATCTCAGCAGTTCCAGGGCTGAAATCATTCAGGTCATGTCCACACAATGTTTTTTGGTCAAAACTGTGAAGTTTTTATTCATTTCGCCCTTTTGTCCACATGGAGCCGGTGTTGCAGGTGGGCGAAAACGGTGTTTATTGAAAACGGCTTCCAGAGTGGAGAAATTTGAGAACACCGGTGTTGTGTTGTCGTGTGGACAAGCAAACTGCAGCTTTTGGAAAAAGATGACGTCGTGACCCCGTCAGCACCATGTGACCAGAAGAGAACTCCACGCAGGAAGGACTTTATGCGCATGCTCTCTTTGTAGTACAGTGTGTCCAGTGGATCTGACTGTATACTGTTTACAGCTCCACACACAGGTGCAGCAGATGTATTACATTGTTTTCACTCAGTGCTCCGTTGTAGTGTGGATGTGAATATTTATTTATCCGACAAGTGTGTGGACGCAATTTTTTTTCAACTGGCAAAAATAAATAAATAAATAAATAAATACAAAAGTCCAGGAGCATTGTCATGTGGATGTAGCCTCAAATGGTTCTAGTGAAGATGTATGGAGTTTAAAAACACAGTTTGATGAGAGAAGAACTCAGTCTAAATATACAGGACCATGTGTTAAACAAGTGTGAATGAAACAAAAAACACAACTCCAGGCATGTTTTTGATGAAGGAACAACATTATAACATAGATCAGAAAATACTGTAATATTGGCCATTTAAGAACATCTTCTTAAATAACTTGAAAAGGGGTGGAAGCTGTGAATATGAGTATGGTATTTAGCAATGTATTATCTCCCGAATATTAATATGGTACTAATATAACAGACTACTATTATTACTACAGGGAAGTGTCAGATTTTGCAGTAACCATGAGCAACTACTTAACCAATATACAGAATAGAAAATGTGTCCAGTTAAGTTCTGGGATAAGTCTTTTTTAGTTGCATTTTACTGTATACACCACACATTTTTATCTTACTTGATTTGAATCACCAATTTTTCTCCTTGACCGCTTCTTCTTCTTCTGTCCAAGAGCCAGCGCCTACATCAAGTGTCTATTTTTTCACTGGTGTCGAGATTATCATTCACTAACATTGGCACCTTCTATAAATACACCATAGTTTCCTGGTCCACAAATCCACTTAGGACATCCTGCCGTGTACATGCGATTGTGAGTACGATCTCATAAGAAGGAAGAAGTCATTCAGCTTTACACTATAGGTGACATAACCGCTCTCGTCTTCTCACAATATTGTCAACCAAGATTAGCTTCTCCTCTTCTCACTATAAGATGAACATTGTGAGACAAAACATCACTGTATAGGAGCCAGGACTGTCCCGGGACGCAGGGTAAATAAAGAGGCAAAGCAAAACCCTGTTAAATACTCAGTCCCTGCTGTTTTGGAGCATTGCCATGACAACGACAGATCTCCTATAGTGAGATGTTTTGGTTTGTTGGAGGCTCCACACTGAGATGTGCCCAAACCGTGGCCCCTGTGTGAGCAGTGGAGCTTAAAACCCAGAAACCAGTTCACACGGGATTACGCCTTTTTGTGTGTGTGTTTACATGATCAGACTGATGCAGCACCAATGTGAGATCCAGATGGAACAGATTAAAGGTCCTATATTACGCAAAATTGATTCTTATGAGCTTTAAGCCATGTTAGAATGTTGTCACCTCATCAAAAACATACCTGGAGTTGTGTTTATTGTCACTGATCCTGCATTATTATTATCTCCAAAGCTCAAAATGCTCTGTTCTACTAAGTAGTGTCATAAAGATATAGTTTTCAAGTGAACAGATTGGCAATTTGAGATCTGAAATGATCCAAATCATTCTAGTGAAAGTGTATGGAGTTTTAAAAAAACAAAGTGAAGCATAAGGTTTGAGAGAAGAACTCATATATATGCAGGATTTGGGTCTTTAAAATGTGAGAATGAAACAAAACACAACTTCAGATGTGTTTTCAATGAAGAAACAACACTTAGATCAGATAGAAGCGCAATAACGACTCATTAAAAGATGGAACAGTAAGGGTGTATTAGTGCTTGAAACTGCATGTAAAATGGATGCAATCGAAAACTACAAAGTGTGAATATGATCTAATCTCTAATATCTAACAGGTTGGGCCCACGTTGTTGAATTTGATAATGTCAGGGGAGTCAAACTCAAATTCACAGAGGGCCAAAAACTGGGACTAGGTCATGAGCCAATCTAAATATTTATTGAAAAATTTCAACAACATCTGTATGTTTTCTCTTGTTTCGAGATATGTAATGTTAAAACTGTTCTTATTAAAATAAATGTTTAATAATAGTTTTGCTTAAACACTGAATCCAGAACAAGTATAATATAAAACAATAATAAAAATTTTAATAAATAATGTCTGTAGCCAGCGGGCAGCTCTAATACGTATTTGATATGATTTCAGGGGCCAAATATAATTAAATCATACATAATTAAATTAAGTCTGGATTATATCATATTTTCAGAGGGAGGGGAGGGTCTTCAAGGGTTTCACAACAATAAAAAAATATATCTTTTTAATGATAAAGATCCTTGAAATACTGCATAATATAAATCTGAAACCCCTGAAGAAATCTATCGGAGATATAGCAGCGACTGGTTAAATAAATACTGTCGAGCGAACGAATTCTAACGCTGTGAGATCAGATGGTTTCTACAAAGTGATGAATCAGGCTAGTGACTGCATGGCCGGCCAAGAAAAGTGTTGTAGCCAAACAGCAGGGCTCTTGTACAAAATTAAAGACGTTTCAATAAGAGGGTTCACAGGGTTCACAGTTCACATATCACTGCTTCATCTTGTTCATGTAAAATAAATTTCACTCTGCACTATTTGCCCTTTACTTCACCAGTACTTTTATTGTAATGAACGTGTCAGATAATAGGCCTGACCCTGAGTGATGATGATACATATTCATTAAAGCTCAGTAGGAAGTCGAGTCCCCGCTGGCCGCCCAGGGGTCATGGGGTCAGCGCTCGGTCACATGAGGGTCTCTGTCTGGAGATGTGACCCCTTCTACAAAACAGGTAATTATGGAGCTATTCAGGTAATGCTGTTAAATAATATGTTTTCCTTGTCATTCGAGTCATTTTCACTGGAAAAAAAACCCCCAAACAAAACCATCTCGCTAAATTAAAATGACCTAAATTAAGAATATTTTACATTATTTGACTGGATTAAACTTGACAAGTCAAATTATCTAACAGTGGAAATAAGTGTGTTTTTCTTAATTCAAGCAACATTCAGTTTTCTTTTGTTTTTCTTTTTTTAAGTGCAAAAAGTTGTTGTTTTTCTTATTTTAAGTGTAGCAAGATGTATTTTCATATTTTAAGTACAAAAAGTGTTGTTCGACTGGCAGATCATTTTACATGTCCAGGGAAATTTACTCAAATCATGATAAAACTTTCTTAATTCAATTCATCTTAACTTGGCGAGATTTAGTTGTTTTTTTTTTTTTTTTGGATCTGGTTTCTTTTAGTTTAGTTTATTTTTACATTTTTGACAATTCCAGTGGCTGTTATATGGAAATATAGTAATGATTCAACCAGGATAGGCATCTGATTTAAAATGAATACACATTTTAAAAGGAAATGCTCAGTTATAGATCATTTCATATACAGTAGTGATCCAAAAGAGAAAGTAAAATGCCTGTATAAAAGAAACGTGGGCATCTGGGGTAAAAATTATGTCAGCTCATCACGTTATAGGCTAATCGTTGACTTAAAGGAATTTATTGCTGAAATATTTCTAGTTTAATATTTATACAGCGCAAAAAAATTAAATCTAGTCAAGTTAAGATGACTTGAATTAAGAAAGTTTTATCATGATTTGAGTCAATTTCACTTGACAAGTAAACTGATCTGCCAGTGGAATAAGACTTTTTGTACTTAAAATATGAAAACACATCTTGTTACACTTAAAATAAGAAAAACAACAACTTTTTTGCACTTAAAATAAGAAATGAAATCGAATGTTGCTTGAATTAAGAAAAACACTCATTCGATTGGTAGGTAATTTGACTTGTCAAGTTGAATCTGCTCAAATAAATATCATTTTAACTTACCTCCATATTACTTTTTGCAGTTTAAACACAGTAGACATATATGCAGAGATGCCACAATCTTGTTTTTTAGCTTCTGATCCATCTTTCATCTATCATTTTGTGTTTTATTGATACTTTACAGCAGATATCGTGAGTATTCTCTAGGGTAAATGCTAATTGTAAGCATGTTCTGTCTGTGGTGACTTTAATCAGAGCTTTAATTTAACACAATCTGACCATAGAACTGAGTTGGAATTGCAATAGATGAGATGATTTTTACCTTTAAACAAGTATCTCGCATAAAATTACAGCCACAAGAGAGCTAGCACCTTTTTTGTTGACAATTAAACTCATAAACTGGACCGTGAAGGCTGAAAATGTGCTGTTTAAATCCTTTTTGTATTTTCTCTACAGTTTTCAGACCATCTTAAACTTTTTTGTCAGTGTTTTGTCAGTATGTTAGAACCTGTAAAACACCAAAAATGCAAAACACTAAACACAAAAAGTATAATATTTAGTTTTAGATAGTTTCATCCTTGCTATAATATGATATGATCTTATGAATATTTGCTTTTTCCTTTAAATTATCACGTATTTCCCCCCTGTGCAGCAATATGAGCATTTCCTCCTCCTCATTTAAGCCCCAGTGTGATCTTGTCTTGGACCTCACTCCGAGCTGCTCAGATTTGTCTGGAGGCCACGCTGCTCGCTCAGCATGACTGACTTTAAAGGAATGTGTGGATAAAATCTCTCTAAATGTAAACATGCTAATCTGCTCTTTGGATCTCCACTCTGCAGTCTTCAGATAAGAGCACAAGAGCCGACGCTTTGGGAGAGACCTTTTACTGTATGTCACATGGCTGATCTAACCCAGACCCCGCTCCTGGATAACCTCCCTTTTGGATAACATTATATCATTATCGCTAATTTCCTGTAGACTTTATTGTAGGGAAATTTGTTCTGCATTTGACCCATCCTTTAAGCAGTTCCTCTAGGCAACATGCCAGGAGCCACGTTATCAAGTTTGTGTGTAATTTGCAATGGGACCTATAAAGCAGTGTTTCACAAACTTTTTTTTTTCTGGGGACCCATATTTTAAAAGTCACAAACCTTTGCGTTCCAAGTCAATAGACATTATTCGTAAATGACAAAATAAAGGTGTATTTAACCATTATTGAACATTAATGAGGATATTTTGTTGCTGACTGAGTGACTGTGTCTCTCTGAACAATTAGTATTACTCAAGTTTTAAACAATGAAAAATAAAAGCAATAAAAGGATCCATAAGTCGCCTATTTGGACATTAAATGCAGCCCATTTCTTTTTCTTTTCAACATTTAACTGAACCAGCAATACTGGAACAAAATAGTCAATAAAATATTTACAAAAAGATTAGAAATTATACCAAAAATTTCTTAACATTTCATCATTTCTAATGAGATAGGTGGACCTTTTCTGCATTTCTGTAGCATGTTCCAGTGTGGGGTGCAGGAGGAGAGCGCAACACGGAAATCAGTGTCAGAACTGTACAGGGGTGTAGTGGGCGTGGTTACGTGAGGGTACGCCATCCATCCACTTCTCCTATGAGATATAAAAAAATAAAATAGCCTACAACTTAAATGCCAAACCGGAGCTATTGGCAAAGGTGAAAACAATCTGCATAGACTTTTGGTATCTCCAGTACTGTCCTATAGTGACCTGCGACATGAGGGACCAGGACTGACGTCACGAATTGCATACATCCGACTTAAAAAATCCCCACTACACCACTGGAACTGTACACTGCAGACTTACATGCAGATGGTGACAAGACGACCCCCCAAAAAATCTCTTGCGACCCACCTGAGGATCATGACCCAGTCTTTGGGAAACACTGATATAAATGAGACTATGCCCTTAGCAATTGTGGTATAAAGTGGTTGTCTTACTTGTAGTACTGTAAATAGTAGTTGTAGCTGTTTCGTTTTTGCATGTCATTGTCACCATTTTTCATGGGTTTCAGCTTTCTAAACTTAGAGGACTTTTCATGGTTCAAAAGATAAAATATTTTGTTCAATCCAGACCAATTTCACGTCAGATCTGTGGAGAGGTGACCCCGCTGACAGTCATAATGCTTGTTTTTCTAAGTATTTTTAAACTACAAAACCACCTGTAATTGAACAAATGAAAGTTAGAACTGTTTAATGACACTGTGGGACATTCCAGAGCAATGACATCCATGGAAACAACAAGGTGACGGACCCCCACCCAAAAAGTGTTTACTTTGACTTGACTACGTTTGAGAGCAGGTATTTGTACTTTCTACTACTCCATTACATTTCTGAACAGGACTGAAAAGTAAAAGTATTTTTGACTGACGTGTGAAACCTGCTGAAAACAAGTTTATTTTATGAACATACATTCATAATTTGAGCAAACAAAAATATAACATAAAAACTGCTAGGAAAAAAATCCATTGTTTCTGTTTAACACAATTCTGCGAAAATCTTCATCAAAATCATTACATTTGAAGCTTTATTACATCTCAAAATCTGTGCGAAATACTTTTACTTTTTACTCTTTAAATACGTTTAAATGGATACTAATACTAATACTTGTTTGAAGGTGCATTTCATTGAATTGTTAATTGCCATTGTGATGGTGCAAAATTTTCATTAGTCTGAAATCAGTGAATACTAGGATATGTAAAAGATAAAGGTTTTTATGGAACATTCCAGGCAAAACAACAACATGTCCATGAAGAATAGAAGATTATAGACGCTCCATCTTAAAGTGTCCATTTAAGGCAACACTTCTCAGAACTTCTTATTTGATCTTATTTCTAAGTATTTGAATATTCACTTGCGCAGAGTTTGACCGAGTTCTTGTGTGTCTCGTCACAGGGTTGATCTTCTCCAGACCCCGCTCCAGAGTCTGTTTCTGGGCTCAGACGCTCAGACGCAGCTGTCAGCCTGTCTGCCCCATGAGGTCATCTGAGCACGTACAGATGCAGGCAGCAGGAGGATGAAGCACAGGTTTCCACTTTGGGTAGAACTCAGATGAAAGAGATTATGACATTTTTTTGTACTTACTCACAAACGTGCACAAGAGATAGAACAAACTGGATTGAAACGATTATTTATTCAGTTTCACTTGTTCAGTTATTAAGTTCCCTGTTGTATGAAAGGAAGGGAGTCCATACATTTTACACACGTTAGTTAAAGTAAAAATAAAAATACAACAATATTAAAACTTCTCGCTATACATACATAGGCATTTTTTACAATAAACAATGTAATGTTGACTTTAAATCGATATAGTGTATATATATTGTGTTGTGTATTAAGTGTTTTTTATTTTAAGTTTGATAAAAGTACACATTATAAGTAGGCTAGATCAGTGTTTCACAACATTTTTTTCTGGGGACCCATATTTTAAAAGTTACAAACCTTCGCGACCCAAGTCAATTGACATTATCCGTAAATGACAAAATAAAAGTGGATTTGACCATTTTTAAACATTAATGAGGATATTTTATTGTTGACTAAGTGATCGTACCTCTGAACAATTAATATTACGAATTACTAATATTATTTAAACAATGAACAGGTGGAAATTAGTACTGATGCTACAACCTGATGTACAATGCATCTCTCCTGTCGAGGTTGATGTGAAAATTGTGCGCTGTCCCTGTCTCAAAATAAATAAATAAATAAATAACAGTAACTGAACCAGCAATAAAAGGATCATAATTCCTCTATTTGGACATTAAATGTAGCCTGTTTCTTTTTCTTTTCAACATTCACTTGAGCAATATTGGAACAAAATCGTCAATAAAATAAAACAGATTAGAAATTATGCAAAACATGTCTTAACATTTCAACATTTCTGATGAGATAGGTGGGCCTGTCTGTGTTTTTGTAGCATGTTCAGTGTCAGGGTGCAGGAGGAGAGCGCAGCAGCAGATCAGACGCAGCATTCAGTCTGTTTCTGTGCTTTGTCTTCATTTTTGTGAGCACAGAAAATCCCAATTCACACATACAGTATAAGTAGTAGTGAATGGAATAAGCAAAGAAACACTGGCCTTACTGAGGAGAGGATATTCAGAAAAAATGCTTATCCGGAATGACGATAAGGTCACAGATCCATGTCTACAGCTGTGTATTGCAGACCTACATGCAGATCGTGACAAGGAGACCCAAAAAAATGTCTTTTGACCCACCTGAGAGTCGTGACCAGGTGTTTGGGAAACAATGGGCTAGATTACACTAAAATCTAAATATTTGCTTTGGATCAACGTAAAGACTTGAGTTAATGACATATGCTGATATTTAATTTTGTTGTGTAATGTTTCAAAATGGCTTGTAGTTCATTTTAAAACCACAGACTTTACAACTTCTCTGATCTTTATAAAGTATTTCTTGTCTCTTCCCAATATCCTTTGAGGGCGTCACTTCCTTCCTGGAGGCATCGATCTTTGAGGAGGAGGCTGTTGTGCAAATGTGGGGGCAGTAAAATGGATAAGAGCTATTGATCTTGAGAAAGTGCCCCAGCCCTGATCAATACACCGATCTTTGTACGGCCGTAGGTTGGTGTAGTACAATAGAATATATATTAGGAAATGTCTAGTGACTTCAGCCTTAGTGGAGCCTGTCATCTTTGTGATATTTATTTAATTATTATGGATTTTGTGCGATGGCGCCTTGAGTTAGCGTGACTGGCTGATCCTATCTGAGACCTCACAGTGCAGAGTTCCCTTGGCAAATACTATAATTGTTGTTTTTGATTTAAGATTATGTGCAAATTAGAAGTTGAAGGTTGTGTCGTTTGTTTTATTTGAATTAAGTGCATTAAGATGAGTCTGATTTTATATTTTAATTTATGGTGTTTTTTGCTTTTTGTTTTTCTTGGAGATAACAATTATAATACTGCTTTTTTTCTCTTTAAAGATGATTTTTACTGGCTTAAAAATGTGAAAAACAGTAATTAATTTTAAACGGTTTGCAGTGGTCCAAAGTACATTTATACTACTTTATATTTTGACTTTAATAACTGCATATACAATATATGTGTATTTAGCTCAAATGCATAAAAACTTGGTAGGGCCTTTAATTATTATTATATGTTTATTGCTCCTGTACTCTTTATGAGGGACCAGGATGAGTATTATTCTGAAAATTGACAAAATTGCTTTAAACATTTGGGGTAGTCACACTGTAGTTGTTGTAGTCATAGTAGTATCAACAGTATCCAACTGCAAGTCGTGTCTTTGGGAAAGACACTTTGAATGTGTTAAGTAATGATTTTCAACCGTTGTATCATTCGTTCATTCATTTTGCAAAATAAAACCAAAAATAAGAAAATTAAAAAACAACAGTTTTCTTTATTATTTGTCTCCAAAACCAAAATTTTGTGTTTAAATGAATAATGGAAATAAGGGATGACGGCCATGTCCTGTTTTCGTGACTTAAACTGTGATGCCGGACTTTTGCACCTCTTAAGAACTGAACCAGGACTAAAACAGGATTAAACCAGGACTAAACCAGGACTAAACCAGGACTAAACCAGGACTAAACCAGGATTAAACCAGGACTAAAACAGGACTAAAACAGGACAAAAACAGGTCTAAACCATGACTAAACTGGTCTCAGTCCCAGTCTGGTCCCGGTCTGGTCCTGGTTTCAGCCATAAACCAGGACTAAACCAGAACTAAACAAGGACTAAACCAGGACTGAACCAAGAGTGTTGGGACGGGCCCAGAGGTACACCCGTGTAGACTGTCTAGTGATCAGGAACTGAGACGAGGACTGAGACCAGGACAGAGACCAGGACTGAGACCAGTGTAGACCTGGTTTAGTCCTGGTTCAATTCTGGTTTAGACCTGGTTTAGTCCTGGTTCAATTCTGGTTTAGACCTGGTTTAGTCTTGGTTCAGTCCGGCATTGCAGTTTAAGTCACGGAAACAGCCGTTATCCGTTATTTCCATTCTTCATTTAAACACAAATTGAAAACTGAAAAAAACCCGAATTGTTATCTGTTTTTTCATTTTGATTTTGGAGACAAATAATGAAAAAAAAAAAAAGTTTGTTATTTTGTTTTTTTATTTTTGGTTTGATTATGAAAAACGAATAAACAAATGACACACAAATTGTTTTCCTACTACAAAAATCAAATACTCAAAGTAAACATCTTGTTACTTATGTATACTTGGAAAAGCATGATTATATGATTGAAAGTTTTAGAGATATGCTAAATGACTAGACGCTCCAGAACTATATTTTCTAAGAGTCTAGCAAATTTTTCTTAGAACATTTCTTTGTTGTACTTCTCAAGTTGAGATTTTCAGTATATGTGATTCTTTTAGATTTTATTGTTCAAAAATTCAAAACATGCATTCGTATTGTGAGAACGCTTGCCTTGAAACTTGAAAGAAAAGGGAAAAAAGAAAAATAAGAAAAGAAATAACATCTCCTTGTATATATTGCATGAATCCTGTGTTCTTTCCGAGTCCCCATAAATATTGAAATGTGCTCATGCTTTAGAAGAAGTATTTAATTTATTCTTAATCTCATTTAAAGTACAAATCACTCTGAAGTTTCTGTATTCTATGTCTTGCTTTTACAGTATAAAATAGCAGAAGTACTTTGAAGCTTGTGTACTAGAATAACACCCAAAGCCTTCAGTTCCTCCACACCAAATGGTTTATGGCCCTTTGCAGTCAGGTCTGGGCTTTTATCAGTGCTGCGTGAAGGGAGCATTTCCATAAGGTATAAAACTGTCAATGCTACACACACTCCCTGTTAACATCCATTCTGAGAAAAAACAGATCTCGACATGTTGTTTTAGCTTCCTCCCAGTGCCCTCAATATACCAGATAAACTCCTTTCTTCTACATGTGCAGTGATATCATAAGTTTTTATTTCTAGGGTTTGCACAAGATGAAGCTCTAATAATAAAATAATTTGAGTCCCATTGTGAACTTTGACAGATCGATGTTTTCCGTGCTGGGTCAAAGATATTGGCACATGTCTTCCAAAATGATGCAAGTCTCATAATCAAGACAAAACAGAAACCTGCTCGTGATTTCCAAAGAAAGTTATGCTGATATGACATGAGGAGTTTGGACATGTGAAAAGTATGAAATGACAACATCTTTTGACCACGTGAAGTCGACCAAGAAAAGTTGAGAAATCAGAGTGACTCTACTGTAGTTTTATTGTTTAAGAATCTTATGGTTTACACAAAATAACTATCATAAAATATAGCATGTTATTAGAGAAATTATGGGAATTATATACAATCAAGAAAATCCATTGTTTCAAGAAAATATTGTTCTGTATCAGCAGTGGATGAAGTACTCAATTTTGTTTAGTAAAAGTACAGATACAGGGGCAAAGGATTACAAAAGTAAAAGTATCACATGAAAAAAAATCTACTTAAGTAAAACTATCGAAGTACCAGTTTAAAATTGTACTTCAAGAGTATAAAGTAAAAGTGTTTTGCAAAGATTTTTAGAACAATTAAAGCAATTTGATAAAGAATTGAGCTGATTTTGAGTGACTTAATAATTTTTCTTTGTTTGTTTGTTTTTGTGTGTTTGGTTTGCTCAAAGTTGGGACATTAACTCAAATGTGCTAAAAAATAAGTCTCAGCTTTTTCAGCAGGTCTCAAACCATAAAGAATAGTATTTTTTACTTTTCAGTCCAGATGTAAAATGTAGTGGAATAGAAAGTACAGATGCACATGTTCTCAAATGTAGTGAAGTAAAAGTAAAGTAAGCAAAGTACTTCAATAAAATGGTTTCATTGTAGATCAATAAAGTTTGAGTAAAGTCTAAGTGAAGCACATGTACCTAAAAACTGTAATGAAATATTGTATTTTAACTTTTATACTTTGCTGCCTTCCTGTTCTGTGTTATGTCTCTTTGTATCTGTTTTGTATTTTCTGCTGTTTTCTGTGTCACTTTCCTAGAAATAACAGATGGAAATTTGCATTTTTGGTATAATCTGTCATATTGTACTGTAATTACAGCTGTTCATTAAAATGCTCTGTCACTATCAAATAAATAAATAAGTGAAAAGTAGCTGCGTATTGTTAATGTTTTTGCAAATCAGACATGAAATTATATTTATGGAATTGTTGCAGTACCACAAATGGCCACTATTGGCGCTAGTGACATTACAGGAGGAGACTGATGGAAAGGAACTAAGTAGGCTCTTCATGATTTCATGAGGCAGAAAATGGCTGACGGTATGTGGGCTGATTTCAATGATAATGTTTTGACAGATTAAGATAAACAGTTACAGCAGGTGCCTACGACCTACAGGTTGGTGGGTCCCATCAGTGCGTTCTGTTGTTGTGTCCTTCGGCAAGACTCTAAACTCACTGGTTCCTTGGTTTATATTAAAAACTATTTATTGTCCAGTGGGGTTATTTAGGTGCCAGTAAATGTGATAATTTTATTCAAATTCTTGCAATCTTTAGTTTGAACGTAAAAGTAAAAGTACAGATAGAGATACAAAACGATTACCCAAGTAAAAGTATCACATGAAAAATCTACTTACATAAAACTATTGAAGTACCTATTTAAAACTGTACTTTAAGAATCAAAAGTAAAAGTGTCAAAAGTAAAAGTATTAAAGCATTTTGATAAAGAACTGAGCTGATTTCGAGTGATTCAACTGATTGTGTTGTTGTTTATTGGTTTACCTGGTTTAAATGTGCTAAAAATAAGTCTCAGTTCTTTTCAGCAGGTCTCAAACCTTAAAGACTTTTCTCATTTGCTTGCTGGGTCAGATCTGTGGAGTGGCGACCCTGCTCACAGTAAAAGTGCATGTTTTTCAAGGTCATTTTGAACAATAAAACACTTGTAATAAATGGTAGATAGGTTATATGCTAAGAAATAATTAAAAAGTTACATTGTACAACTTTAAAATGGCAGTATTTTTGTATCAGTTGTACTTCCTCACCCAAAATGTTGGATTTGTTGTTATTTTGCTACTGTACCATGATTTTGTCACAACACATTAGTTACTGTATTGTTTCTATTACACTGAGTTAACTCAAATGTTTATCCCAAACAACAGATCAAAAGCTCCATTATGCTTGTCTCCTGCCTTCTGGGACCTTCAGCGCTGTGTCCTTCAAGTGTAAATCCGTCTATAAAGTGCCCCACAGTGAGGTTCTGTGTTCAAAGGAAGCTGAGGGGTCAAACCTGCTGGGTCAACCTGCTTTAAGTGACAGCATTTACCCCCAAACCATGGCCCTCTTACCTCCCTGTACCTCTTACCAAAACACATGGGACCCCTTTAGCCTGTCACCTCTGCACACACTCCACCAGGCCTTTGCAGATTTACAGCTTTAACGCCAAATGCACCAATATATCATCCAGGTTTCTCTCAAAAGGCAATATTCTACAGTCTCTATCCATGGATTTCAGAATGGGGAAAAATTAGGGATGCTGCCATAGCGATTATTAATTTAAAGGACCCATAATACACTATTTTTTCATCTATGTTAGAATGTTGTTTCCTCATCAAAAACAGACCTGGAATAATGTTTCTTGTTTTATTCACACATGTTTAACTCACAAACCCTGCATAAACTTGAGTTCTTTTCTCAAACAGAAAACTTTGTTCCATCTTGTGACGCCATAAGCAAATACAGGGAGTGCTCCACTGTGTTTTTAAACTCCATACACCTTCACAATCTCAACTAAACTAAATATAAAATGTAGCTGTTAAAGGGACAGTCCGGAATTTTGCACATAGGACCTAATTTCCTAGTGAGCCAGAGTGTAGGAGGCGTGTGGAGACACTTTTAAAAATATTCCATCCAGTCCTTGTATTTGGAGAGGTCTAGGTAGGCTAGTGCATGTCAATGGCCATAGTTATCCTGCCACTAAAAACAGTCTTATCCACTCCACAAAACACCCAAAATAAATCTATTATTACTCCAGATTATCGATGTGAATGTCTGTGTTAATAGAATAATGTTTGAAATAAAAGTAACCTTGCATCACATGAATCGTCGCATGTTGAGGGACTATTTTCTCATATATCAGTCCGCCGCTGCCAAGCTTTCTATCAGGAAGTACAAGTCTCTGCTGCTGCTCACACATAAATCCTTCAAATGCAAGGTTGGTTTTACTTTTAAAATTATTCTATCGACACAAACATTCACATCGACAGTCTGGTGTAATAATAAATTTGCTTTGGGTGTTTTGTGGAGTGGGTAAGTCTGTTTTTAGTGGCAGGCTAACTATGGCCATTGACATGCGCTAGCCTAGCACCAGCGACCTCTGCAAATACAAGGACTGGATGGAATATTTAAAAAAGTGTCTCCACACGTCTCCAACACTCTGGCTCACTAGGAAATGAGGTCCTATGTCCAAAATTCTGGACTGTCCCTTTAACTTGTCCCTTTTTACTTTGTAAATAATGATAAGGTAATATTTATGGATTAGAAGTTTTAATATTTCTTCCAAAAACACTGAGTCTCCTATAGAGTTATATTGGACTTTACTCTCCATCTGAAATTACGACTTCATCAGATTCTACAACGTGAACACAACCTTGCACGTATTTTAAAGTCTGCTCCATTTCTTAGCTATAAAACTAATGAGTCATGTTTTTTCTTTGTTATTTTTAGGAGCGCTTTCATGTTTATCAGCCCAAATATCCACTTTAGTTTATCTGACAGTGCATTGGAAGCCAGGTGCTAATGTTTGTGTTAGCGCCATAAAGGGAAGTTTTGTTGCTTCTCTTTTAACACGTTTATGTCAGGAAGCTGCGGTGCTAAGATACAGGAAGCTGGCCATATGTTGCTTCAGGTGTCACGGTAAAAATAACATTCCCCAGCGCCTTCCAAATGAGCATAATTAATGAAACATCTGAGTTTTGTGTCACTGGTTGAACTGATAAATCTGCAGCTCACCTCATCAGAATACAGTGCCCCCCTGAACTTTCTCTAATGCCCTGTTACAAAGGGTCGGCCTGGCACCTCCCCCAAAAGTGTCCCCTTTCAAAGAACCATTCATCAGGATAACATTTACACATCACAACACCGCACTAAGCTTCAACTTTTGGCCTCTTGGCGCAGAATTAAGGGTAGAGCTTTCAAGTAAATACAGTATATACAACCAAATTGCATATAGGTTTAGTTAATTTATTTCTTTGCCTGTGACTATTGCCTTCTGTCTAACTGAGCATGTGATGGAAGAATAAAATAAAGCATTGTTATTATTTTAATGCTCTATTTGTGGTTGCAATATCAACACTGGAAAAAATAAAGGTTCTCTTATCCTATTTTCATACACACATTAAAATTGAGACTAAACTGAGAGTATTAAACCTGGATCTACACCTGGATTAGAGTAGGACTAAACCACCACAGTGTACAGTATACTAGACAAACTAGGCTCCAACTATATCCAAGGACTAGTGTGAACAGGCCCTGGTGCATGCAATCAAAATCCAGAAAGAAATTTACTCCCTAATAATTGTGTAAGTTAATTATAATTAAAAGTTTATTTGCTTTGTGGATCTGTGACATTTTCCTGTCATGTCCTCATTGAAGAATTTAACTTAAATGATAGAATAGTTTGTTTTGAATTGAGAATTTCTATAGCAAAAGTCATAATTCACATAATAATCACTGTAACACATGGATACATATTTTGCATTTATCCCAAGCATCATGACATCAATTACTTTTACTCTTAGAGCTATTGAAACACATGGATACAATCTTATCTGTAATCATTAAATCTATCACTTGAAAGCTGATGGTGCACAAACACAATGTGTTAACATCACTTTAGGTACTAGTGTTCTAAATGAAGGCTAAATGAGCTGTACAGTATTGACAGTATTACAGATAAAACAGCACAAAGGACCTCCAGTCACACATCTGTATCTCAGTCATATTTATGAGCTCTTGGTCGGTAGCAGCTGTCTGCAGCTGTCAGTCTTCACCGTATTTCCCTAAGTCTTCATGAAGGATGTGTCTGTTCTCCGTGTGACCTTTGACCTCGCCCTGACTGAGGTTTGGCCTTTTTTGAACCCGACCTGGAGGCGTCCCGTTGGGAGACACTGCAGCCTGTTTAAATCACATTGTCTGCTGTTTGCCTCCTAAAACATACACACTCAGACAGATAGCAAAGTCAATATTGTATTAAGATTATGAGTCATGGACAATATAGAACAACATACACTGACTGTGGTTGGGCTCTAGTGGCCAAATATAGACCATTGATTGGAAAAGTCTTCATTCAGATTTTACGACTTGGTTTCAGTGCACTGTTCCTTTTTGGTTGTACTGTTTTTGGCATTTTTTAACAGCTTGAGGAGCTAGTGATGAACAAATACTGTATGTGTTTTACTGAATGATCATGTGTAGCAACTATCTTGTTTATGAAAATGTTCTACATAAATAAAATAAATTTACTTAATAAAATAAATTTAAGGCATGTTTGGCATGAAGGATTGTAGCTAGGTTTGGGTGACCTAGTTCAGTAGACTTTGCTACTACTACTACTACAACTACTACTACTACTACTACTACTACTACTACTACTACTACTACTACTACTACTACTACTATTACTATTACTATTACTATTACTATTACTATTACTGCTACTACTACTAGTACTACTACTACTGAATCACTACTATTTTCCCAGCTCCATTGGTCATGCAGTTCAACCATCCTTCAACTGCACCTGTCAGGAGCAAGGGGCCAGTAGTTTCAGCACTTACTTTTCCAGATGTTGAGTTCATAGTCAGAAGTACTGAGGTAATGGTTTGTAATACAAATGTGTCTACAACAAGACTAAACCAGGACAAAGCTAAATCTGTGCCAAACTGTGAAATAGTTTAAAACACCAATCACATTCTCACATGCCACATTCAGACAAATGCATGAAGCTATCTGAAATAAACAAGTAAGTAAAAATACCAGGATCATGTAGAGTGGGTTAATACGAATAATTTAAAACCAAAACCAAAAAAATAATAATAATAATAATAATAAAAAAAAAAAAACATGCACCATAGGTTAAATCGTCCTGCCAAACTACCTGACCAAGCCTAGCAACAAGATCATGGAGACAGGTCCCCAGGTGTCCCATGTGTTGCCCACTGCACCTGAAAAATGCAATGGAGAATTTCCCTACAGGGATAATAAAAAGTACTACAAAAAAACAAAACAAACAACAACACACAAAATGATGAGGCTCACTACAGCAGTTACAGAGAGATGTGTACCCATCGAGGTTGTTGCGTTAGCTGGAATGTTCCAAAGTATCTATATAAATCTGTATCTAACCATCCATTATTGCTTTGACCGGGCACACCTCTCCACAGATCTAGCTTGTAACTTGACCTTGTGATGTCAGGGATAAGTTTAATGTCAATTTGTAAAACATGAAGAGAAAGAAAATAATAATTATCTTATTTTTGACAATCAATTGGCACATTACATTCAGTGAGGACATTTAACTGGCAGAAACAACAGCTTATTATTTTGAACAAATCTTGAGTTTGCCCTGTGCACCTGTGAACTAGGAATTGTCTCATTTGAGGAGGGCAAACTAACCACTAACTATCCCAGAGAGACTCACACAGACAAACCAAACGGCTAACCCTGACCCCAAGGAAATGCCCCATAACAAGCAATTTCCCCTCACTCCTGCAGATTTAATTGGCCAGTCTCACGATGTGAACAACACAACATCTCCAAATCCACAGTGATGCAGCTCCTTTCCACCAAAACAGAAAAGCAATATCGTTCATCGTTCAAAATGCAGAGTAAAGGAAATTAAAGAGAAGGTCAAGAGGTTTTGGCACAGTGTCTCATAAAATTAATAGGATATTGATGTTTGTCAGTGGACCAGCTGAGCCTTGCCTGGAGACACACACACACACACACACAGTCAGAGGAGGGGGTGGGGGCTGCATGTTTTCCAGAGGTGTCAGATGAGTGACGTCACAACTCAACAAGCAACTCCACAGTCTACACATGATTCATTAGTGATACAGATGTGCAGAGCTGGTGGTGTTGTGTTGTTGGGATGAATGGTGCAATTGTTCGTTTCAGTGAAATGTGACCATAATGATTCTGTTTTTATATGACTCAGTATACTTCATATCGCTTCAAGGGTCTACAGGGGTCTATTGCAATACACTGGGCATATTTCAGACCATAGATTGTCTGCAAGAAAACACACAAATTATTATTTTTTAAGATGTGCAGATTGAGAATGTCAAATGTTTTTGTAATACAGTGAGTTTATGGGTCTTGTAAAAAGCTGAAATCATGTATTGAAAATCAGCGCCAGTACTGTCAAATTTGCTGGATTGGACGTTGGCTTCCAAATACTGGTTCAGCTGATATCCTGGCTGGACATATAAATCAATGTAATCGACCTGAAAGCCTTATAATGTTTAAACTTTTGCACAAAGCTGTTCTGAAATGACTTAAGAGATAAATAAAAGTTACATAACACATTTGGATCACTTTTGTCTTGTCTTGTTAATTTAATTTTTGTTGATATTGGGTATCAGCAGATAGCCATAGTATCGAAATATGGGTGTGCAAAAATATCAAAACATCAGTATATTGTATTGTTTAATGTGATGATACAGTATCGATATCGTGGGCTGCTGTATCAATATATCACCAAGAGTATTTTTTGGTATATTTTACTAAATTATTTTGTCACAGCGCTACAGTTTTGCTGCTTGTTTAGTGGAAGGAAACTCGTTTATGCAACAAATTTGACATTTTCACTGTTTCGGTGATTAAAATGATTGTGTTTCATATGAACATGGCATATGAAATGTTTTAACAAAGACTTTAATTATCACAGCCATGATTTTTATTTAATCCTATCAAATTGATTTGAGATATATCGTATCGAATCATATCAAATCGAAAGCTCGATGTATCGAGATATGTATCGTATTGTGGCCCATGTATCGAGGTATGTATCATATCGGAAACTTCTTCATGACACCCAGTCTTATATTGGAATCAGTATCATAAATGAAAAAGCTGGATTGGTGGATCTATAAATTTACCTCTTGGATGTTTCATGGTAAAGTACATTGTTGTCAACAGGAAAAACTGTCTCTTGCCTGCCTCCCATCTGGCAATCTGACATGATCACATTCTTGAATGTGAAAAACACCAATAATGTGATTCCTTTGTTCAATTACAGTATGCTAAATATTTCCATCCCACATGTTTTTTTACGAGTCATTGTACTACGTGAGTCTGATATATGACTGTAGTCTGTGAGTTTTCAGACTGGGATCCATTAGGTTTACTCTGCAGGAAGCTTCAGTTTATAGGAGTTCAATGAGGAGCACACTTTCTACAGGTTTATGGCAGAGAGGAGGAGACCGGACACAGTCAATACTCCGAGATGTATAGGCAGCTGCAAACACAAGGACACAAAGGCCTGGACTGGTGCAGAACAGGTGCTATTGTCAAACATGTACTAGTACACCATACCACAATAGTAGGAATGTCAGTTCATGATTATGTGGTTAACTGTGATATTTCAGGTTGCAAAATATATATATTGTATTTTAGAGGCAAAATTATGTTACTTCAAGTCAATCTATAGTTAAAGAAATTATTATCTATTACTGTAATTAGACAAAGAAAATGAAATTGAATTTTCATGCAGCTAAAACCTGGAATAGTCTTCCTGGACATGTGAGACAGGACTCTACTTTACTTTAAATCCAGCCTCAAAACAGTTCTGTTTAACTGCATATGACTGAAAGGTTTTTCATTTTTCATTTTGCACTCTTCCCTCTAATTTAATGTCTCTCTCTCTCTTTAATTTTATGATGATTATTTATGTTTTGATTTGTTTTTATTGTGATTTTAATGTATTTCTTATTCTGTAAAGCCCTTTGAATTACTTTGTGTACAAATTGTGCTATACAAATAAACTTGCTTTTCTTTTCCTGTTAGGTATGGTGTCAGTAATGATCAGTAATAGTAAAATCAGGATTATCCTTCTCACACTAATTCTAACTCTGACATTTAACCAGAATACTGAATACCTGCATTAAAATGTATTTTGTAAAGTATTCTAGTACATGGTTCAATCAGAGGACTGTGATCTAAATACTTAAAATACTTTCACATCGAGTTTCATGATAATCATTTCAATGATAGTGTGAAGACAAAACAGAGTATTCATGACTTTATTTAGATGGAAAAATCTAACATGCAGTCAGAGCAGACCTTTGATTTTAGAAAAGTAACTGTATTTTGAATACCACCAAATGAAAAAGTAAGTGTACAGGTACTCAAAAGTAGTATTCATGATATGTGTTCTTGGTACATGTATTCAGTTACTTCCCAACACTGTAAACTTCTGTGGGAACCATGTTTTGGCTGGTCTTAATAATCTGCAGCTTTCCTGATGTGTTCAAAACAGACAGACAAATGAACTGCTCCACAGCTGCTGGAACAGTTCCACTGAAGAAGTTTTTTCAGTATAATTTAGAGCTACATGATGGACTGTTTCAAGGAAAAGTATCCAAAAGTACAAATAGTGTAAATAGCATTCTAAGCAGTGTCTTGTTTATATGATTCTCAGAAGTAATGTGTCAGGCTGTTTACTTCTTTAACATTGATTAAAGCCCCATTCGCAGTAAAAGTGCCTGACGAGGCCTGTTCTCTAATATAAGGTGTGAAGACTCCAAATGGATCCTTAATGCGTCTGAGGTGTTACAAAATGGTGAGGTGGTGATGTGTGTCTGAAAGCAGGAGATGGTTTAAAATGCTCTCAATAGCTTTGTGGGAAGTTAGCATTATGTTTCTGTTTGCTAATGTGTTTGGGCCTGCACATATCAGCTTATTAGATTAAAAGCTGTTTCTATTCACTGCATCTGTGGGGAGCAGTGGCTTCATTTAGGGTGGGGTGTTCACATGAAAGAACCTGATGATGTCAGGCTTTCAGGTGAGGGCCAAAAGTTCAGCCATACAGTTTCAAAAATAATATCTAAAAAATATATGCACAAATGTAGTACCCGTGCATATGTTTAAGCCTAAATTCCAAAGTGGACCACACCACCACTAAACCAGGACTAAACCAAGACTAGAACAGGACCAAACCAAACCTATATCATGATTAAAGTGGTCTCAAAGCAGGACCAAACCAAAACAAGAGTGACTGGACTTTTATTTAATGACACATTTAGTCCAGTGAACCCACTGTACAAACATAAATAAATCTGCATGTTTGTAATTTTGTCAGCTTCACCTAATTAATATAAAATATTGTTTTCAGCTTTCTGTTTAAATTTTAAGCCTTTTAATCATTCAAATTATGTAATATTACATTTAATTGTTGATTGCTATGCCAACAGTGCTAACTTTCCAGTCTAGAGACTGAATATAATATCATCTAAACTATAACAACCTTATTTGAGAGATATATTTGTATTACTACTGTATATTTCTCTCTATTTTTTATTTGCACACATACATTTATATAATTATGTCTTATTTGACACCAGTCTCTTATTATGTTTGCTTATTTTGAATTTATTATTACCTTTTATATTCTTGCTCTTTGTTATTATATTGTGATGTGTGAGCTACTGTGTCCAATTAATTTCTCTTGAGGATCAGTAAAGTTTGTCTAACACTGCAAAAAAAGCTTGGCCAAAATTTTATATATAAACACTTAAAAGTAGTGAAATTATCTGTCCATGCAGCAAGAATTTTTTACTTGACAAGTCATCTTAAAATAAACTACCTCTATAGTAGAATTAAGCAGTCTCAGAAGATAATAAATCTGAAAACAAGAGAAATCATGATTTGAGTCAATTTCACTTGACAAGTAAAATGATCTTCCATTGGAACCAGACTTTTTGTACTTAAAATATGAAAATACATCTTACTACACTTAAAATAAGAAAAACAACTCTTTGCACGTAAAATAAGAAACAAAATCTAATGTTGATTGATAGATCATTTTACTTGTCAAGTTGAATCGACTCAAATAAAGTCAAATGTTCTTAATTTAAGTCATTTTAATTTAGCTAGATATTGTTTTTGTTCCAGTGTACTAAAAATGTCTTGCGAGCAGTGAAACTACTGTACATATAAGGTATTTCTGGTTAATAAACTAGCTTTATTTATTCATTTTTTACCATTTCCCCCACTCGCACAAGCTGCCCTTTGCTCACTTCTATCTTGTGTCACATTTTAATAGGTGTGGCATGACTCCATCGCACTGGAGTAATGGGGTCTCATTAGTTCAGAGATGTTAAGCCTATAAGTGAGAGGGAGTCCACGCAGAGGTGAGGGGCTTGTTAGTGATGACCATATGGGACAGCGTTGACTTACCAGAGGTTGAGGGGGAGGTACCTGTCTCCCCTCCTCTCTCACCTCCCCCGTTACCCCCCATCCTGTGATCTTATCAGGAGCCCAGGCCAGAGGAGGACCAGCTGTCACTCTCGCCACTCTTTTGAAGTCTCCTACGCACCTCAAACGCACCACTTCAGAAGACTCAAGCCTTGTTATTGTTCATAATGAGAATGGATGGCTTGGTGGGAGAGCTACATGAGGGGCAGATAAGAAGAGATAGAGGCAAATTTCTCAGGGTTTGTTGCAGATCAGAGGTTTTTTTTTAATCATGGAGATGTTTCCAATGTTGTATTACTTTTTAAAATAGCTTGTTGCTTTTTTCTGACTTAATCCCAGCAAAATTCTTGTTAAAAGCGCTGAATCTGTCTTAAAAATGTAAACAACAGCTAGTTCATTTTAGTGTTTAGTGAGTTCATAAGTGCTTTTCCCAACTTTCAGAGGCTAAAGCAGAAACATCCTGACTGTTGGACAGCAAAAAGCATCTAAAACGATTTATTTTACTGATTTTTATGTTGCTGATAACCTGGACCTGAGTACAGTGCTTTGTTTATGTGTAATTTTTATACTGAAATGACAAATAAATTCTGATTCTGATTCAGATCTGATTCTTCGACAATACATAGCAGAATTATTTTGACCTCAAGAGCTGCTCATACAATATCTGCACTGGGGCTCAAACACACAAGGAAAGGTCATGTGTAAAACAAATCAAATCATAATTTTTGAAGTAAATTTTGGTGATTTTTTCCAGATTGCACCTTCCATAAATATCTGTGTGATCTTTGTGCTGAAGTGGTGTACAGCTGTGAGGGTCTGCAGCCTTCAGAGCCTCAGGTGGGACAGAGAGGAGACACTGCTCTGCTCCACACAGGACGCACTGCCCATAAAACACCAGCACGCACACACACAGACACACACACCCAGACACACATACACACAGACTAGCTGATAAAAGAGGAAAGAGAAACAAGCTGTGGTCCTGTCTAACGCACTCCTCCAGACATAGCCGCCCTCCGATTCATCTGCTCCTGTCTGTTTTTCAAATCATGGACTCATGCCAAAACCAAAGTATGCCACTGGGAATCACTGGGTCCCTGATGATTCGATACACGTTTGAGTTAATTTGCAGGTATAAAAAAAAAAACACATACACAATACCATAATAATCAATAATCTTTATATATTTTACATGATATTCTGCGATATGCCACTATTTTAACAACAGTATTTCTCTGTTAATCCAAACTTAACATAAAATACACACTTTTTAGTGATCAAAACAATGAATATGTCTAATGTATTGCATGAAAAACTTAATTTTTTTGTCAAGTCAAGTTTGTGCCATTGTGTGTGTAAAAAAAAAAAAATCTCTCTGTTCCAAGGGAGTAGGTTTGCATAGGGACGGTGAGGACACATCACAACCAATAACCAATATTTGGGGAAGACAAAATAGCACCTGAAGATGGCGACTTGAGCAGGCGTGAGTGAAGACGCTGCACACCAAACTTTGAAAAACTTTTCAAAAGGAACTTACTTCACTTCATCTTCAATTAAACCTGCCTTATCATGAGTTGACAAAGTGCGATTATCGCCACAAGTGCACCTCCCAAACGGAGCCCTACTCGTGCACTGATAGCAGCCAGGAAAGAATTCATAAAACATATAAGTAACATATAAATTCTTATCCCATTTTGCCCTTTCTTATAAAGATGTTTTGTTTGTTTTTTTGTTTTTTGCGGTGCGCATCATACGAAAAGTAAACAATATAATGAATCTGTTATTCAAATAATCTATCAGTTGGTTTCGTTGGTTGTTTCGACCAAAGCTGAGACCAAACCTACGCTCTTGCTCTTTTCAATGGTAATTTTTATAACAGTTGAAAATGATTGCTTTTTGAAGTCGCCAGTGCGACAACATCTATGTGTTTGTACAGTATGTTAAAATCAGATAAGCTTAAGAGCCCTTCAATGTACAAAACAAAGTGGCTTTATAAGATATTTACTGACAGTAAATAAGATATGATCAGTGCACACAAACTGTAGGAGGAAGCTTGGCTCACTGACTTTCTGTAAATGAGGAAATATTCAAGTCACCACTTGAAAAAACTGTATTCATTCTAGACTTCAAAATACTGTGAACCAAGTACAGTTAAACCATGTATTTTCAACTACAAGGGGCTTTAAACCAAAGTGTCCTGATTGCATCAACCTCACGCCTGCGGTTGATGGACCCTTAAACCAAAAAGTTACATAGTGCAGCTTTAAATGTTGATATAAATTTTATATTACAGTAACTCTCCAGCCGGGCCCTTTGGTTTTGAGCTTTGGTGGAACAGACCGAAGAACTAATGTGCAAGATGTGTGTGTGTTAAACATGTATGAATGAAACAAAACACAACTCCAGGTAAGTTCGGGATGAGAAACAACATTATAGATATGTATAGATCAGAAAATAGTGCAATATGGGCCCTTTAAACTTAACGCCGTCTGGAGGTGGGCAGAATATTCACGCTTTTGAGTGAATGATAGGTTTGATGCCATACTTTGGAATTTATCAGGCAAAGGAATAACAAAGTGCGAAAAACAAGCTTGTGTATAATGCATGGGTCTAAAAACACAGTGCTTTTAACTCGTATGTAAAGTTGCCCCTCAGTAACCCCGTGCCTCTGCTCCCTGGACTTCTGCTCCCCGGTTTGGGACAATTAACTGGCAGGTCGGTCTCTCTCACAAAGCCTTGTGTTCACTGTGGGTGCGTGCTCCCCTCACACTCTACGAACTTTTGAACCAGCGCCTGACCACAGCGTGAGGACACAGCAGACAATGGTCGGTAAACAGTGAGGAGAGAAAGAAGGGATTAGGTATTAAATAACAGGATGTGCCTAAAGAGGAGCAGGTGGTGCCTACAGTTTAAGACCCCAAACACGACTGGAATAAGAAAGATTTGAACAGCTTAAAACAGTGCCATGGGATCTTTCTGATATTGTCACTCATTTAAAAGACCAAAGAATTCACACTTGGTTAGTAGTTTAGATAAGTAATACAGTGATTTTTCAAACATAATTAAAATACCAAAAACTATGTGGCCTAGAGTATCAGACTAAACTAGGATCAAGTAGTATAAAGCAAGATTACATCATACTAAACCAGGTCTAAAGTTGATCTTGGTCAAGTCTATTTTGGGGTTAAAATAAAAACACATTTAAAATTCAAACACAGTATAGCATATATTACATTAACTTAAATTTAGGCTTAAAGACTTAGACAAACTTTACTGACCGACAAGGGAAATTATTTGGACACAGTGGCTCACACATCACAATATAATATAACAGGTTTGTCAAATTCACATTCACAGAGGGCCACTATTATAAACTGGGACTAAGTCGTGGGCAAAACTAAATATTTATTGAAAAATTTCAACAACATCTGCGGGTTAGATATGTAATGTTAAAACTTTTCTTATTAAAATAAATGTTTAATAATAGTTTTGCTTAAATATTGAATCCAGAACAAGCTGAATATAAAATAACAACAAATTTTTAAATAAATAATGTCTCTATAGCCTATCTGTAGCCGGCGGGCAGCTTTAATACATATTTGATATAATCTCGTGGGCTAAATATATTTGAGTCTGAGTCTGACATGTCTGCAATATAATAACAAAGAGCAAACATATAATACTAAATAAATAAATAAATAAATAATTGTCATTTTGTTCTTTATAATACAAAACAGTTTCAAAGTAATGCAAAAGGAGTTGGTATTTTTGCAGTTTTGTGAGATTGGAAAAAGATTTAATGCCATTGTTAGTGGTGGGACTTTTGGCTCCTATATGAGATCTGAATTTTTTGCATCCGTTCATGTCAAAGAGCCGTTCAAAACACTGTCTCTTTTTATATTGAATTGTATCACAGAAGCCAATGTGACTCATTTAGCAACCAACTCTAAATTATTTTAAACAATATTTGTTTAAAAATGTTCAACCTGAAAGTGGAAGTTTGCTTGAAATTATGAAATCCTAAATAAAATGTTGCACTACAGTAATTTTAAAACAAACTGTTATTAAGACACCAAATATGTTTTTGTGGGGCTTTGTTGTGCTTAAAGCTGTCAGTGGTGTTGCCTACTCTGCTTCTGTGTTGATCCTTGTGTCAATGTTAAAAAACAGCTAAAGAGCCGACCCATTCACAAACATCACATCACTACTGTTTGTTAGTAAAACTTTGGCGATATAGTGCAACATAAAACAATAAATTATAATAATAGTTTAAAAAAGAGGTGACAGTTGGTGCAGTTTTACAAGATTCTGAGGCATCCATCTGTTTATCTACTATTTTATTTTTATTTATTTATTTATTTTTTATTTTATGTTTTTATTTTTTATTTATGTTTTATTTTATTTATTTTATTTATTTATTTTTTATTATTTTTTATTTTTTTTTTTTAATTTTTTTTTTTTTTACAAAATTTTCCACCTCTTTGCCAGTCCTTCGCTTCAGCATCCCATCTCCTATACACTATCTCAGTATCTATCTCGTCCTCTCTTGTCGTCCATTGTTCACTTTTATACAACTAGTCCTTCGAGCTCCTTAACTGCAGCCCTCACCATTGACATTCATGAGCCTGACATTCCAGTTTAGCTCCATTCATTCGTATGTACAGTAAGCAGAGAGGGACAAAAGCCATCTCCCCCTTCCCCCAAACAGAGAAGAAGCCTATAGAAGCCCTCCGTGAATCCCTGCACATACAACCCCAAAGCATTGTGGTCATAGACAATGTAGATGGAATACACTTTGCTAAGCAGGATTTAATGTTTCTAAAATATGTGAGGCAAGTGAAAGTTGATCTTTTGTTCCTACAGTCTTAGTTTAAGCTGGATCAAGCATCAAACAAACTCCATAGGAAATCCCCTGCTGTTATCCAAGTCTTTACCTTATTGATTTTTGCGAAGATTTCCTGTGAGAATATGCGAGAGAGAAGCTTTTAATCTATGAACCAGGAAGTAGCCCGCTGGTGTATTTAAGGCGCTGTAGCAGATTTTTTTGCTTATCTGTGCAAAATTGTCTTGCCCCAGTACACATCTATCGTATAAACAGCTCTTGAGTCCAAAATAGGTTGACGATTTTCTGTTTGCATCTGATTATTAGGCATTTTAGAGCCCGAGAATTAGAAAATGTGTGGTTAGCATGCTAGTTGTTGACAGCAAATCTCCGCTCTGGAGTCTGAAAGTTGTGAAAAGTGCTTATAAACTCACTGTGGTGAAAAATTAGGAGGCACTATGTGACTTTTTTTTTGTATTGGATCCGTCACCTGCTTGTTTCTATGGAGATGTCATTGCTCTGCTTGGAATGTTCCACAGTATGGCATTAAACAGCTCTACCTTACATTTATTCTATTACAGGTGTTTTTATTATTATTATTTTATTATTCCATATATTTTTATTTTTATTTATTTATTTATTATTATTTATATTTATTTATTTTTTTATCTATTTTTATTTATGTATTTATGTATGTATGTATTTATTTATTTATTTAAAAGACTGGGAGTGAGGAACACAATTTAAATTCTTCATGTTTCATTTGAAAATTGACAATAAACTTTTTGAGTTTGAATTTCAATTATAGTTCTAAAATATATATAAAAAAATAAGTATTCTGACTGGGAGCAGAACTGCCTCTCCACAGCTCTGACCTGTAACTTGGCCTGGTTTAGTCTTCATGAAGATAGATGCTGTGAAACATTCCAGACAAAGCAATAACATCTCAGAGAAAAGCATCTGCCAGACCCTCCACCAGAAAAGTTACACAATGCATCTTTAAAGACAGTAAAACTAAGTACAGCGCCATTAACTCTTACATAAATCAAAACATGAGCTGGTAGCAGGCAGCCTCAGGGGCAGGTGTGACAAACTGTGGGCCCCAAGGCTAAAGTTAGGCCCATGTTTGTCTTGTCCACAAATATATTTTAGTTGTCGTCATAAATCTGTGTCAGTGGTTCGAGGTGACTTTGTAAATGCAGTTGTAGGAAGCTGGGGTCATCGAAACAAAAGACAAGGAATGTTGATGTTTGCTACATACGGTGTTGCAGTGACACGACTATGCACATAAGCTATAATTTACAGATTTGAATTGTCTTTTCACATGTTGAAATTGACTTACTGACTTATTATTTACTTATTATGTTCATGTTAATTCAGTGTTTTTCCCCAATTCTTTTTATCATATTATGAACAGACAAACACACATTTACAAAATCTCAGCCAAAAAGTCTAGTAGCAGTAGTAGTTAATTCAGCATTATTGAAAATTCATATAATTTACAAATGCAGAAATGGGTAAAGTGGATGTACAAGAAATAGTATAATATATGATGAAAGAAACCAAAAGATTTAAATGGTAATGTGTTGTAATGTTATTTTTTCCCCCTCTAAACTGTGATTTATTGCCTGTTGAAACCAAATGTAATGCTTGCGTATGACTGAACAGTATATCTTAAACATATTGATATTGCAAATAATCAATAAACACAAAAATAAAAATACAACAGAAAGTTCTTCATATGACAAGAAATGAGAGTTTTTTGAAAGCAGATAGAAAAATGGCAGATTTTATTCACAATTTGCTTACTGTGTACTCCATTAACCCAGTTTGGTCTTGTCATAAGTTTTTGTTTTAATTTTGCTTAACTTATTGAGTCAAAATGTATTAAAAAACTGCAATGATATAGTTTGCAATACAACATATAGTTATCAAAAATCTTTATCTCGTACCATATGGCTGTTTAACTCTCTGAACTCGTAACGTGCACATTTAGTCTCATATGTCTGTTGTATTGTGAGGGTCAACTTGAACAATTTGATATTATATTGATTATCGGTGTTCATATTCCCAGAAGAAACACGAGACAGTTTTTCCTATTGATTACATGGTATTTTCATAAAAGATAAATGACAACCTGAATCTTTCTCTTAGGCAATGTTCAGACTGCAGGACTTAATGCTCAGTTCAGATTTTTTTGTGAAATTTTTGTTTTTTTTGTTTTGTTTTTTTTGCGAGCTCATTCACATTTCCAATTAAAATGCGACTTGTATCTGATCTCCAGTGTGAACTTTAACACTTGCAGGTACAAATGACAAAATATTTTTTTGGTAGTGCCTTTTGTTTAGACTGTGATGGTGTTTTTGGGGCTTAAAAACACAAAAATCTAAGACCACCCTCCAGAGTGAAAAAGTTGAATACGCTCCGTCGTAGAGTTTCCCATTTACACGGCCCAAGACACAAAACTCTGGTCAGATCTGCTCACGCCGTATACACGTTTACTTCACATACATGTGTCTGACATGCACACCCAGTCGAATTCCACACACTTTTGCTTCACCGTATGCTTGCAGATTTCCTCCCGAAAACACTCGTCTAAACGTGAATTAAAAAGTGAAGACGTGACGCCACTTTTGCGTCTTCTGTTCAGACAGTCATCATGTAAATAAAGCCTCAAATGCCCCAAAAGTGTCCTGCATGGGCATTGGACAACATGACAACGTCACACGCAGTGAGTAGCTCAGTGTTTATGGAAATCACCTAAATGCTGAGCTTGTCTCCCATAATACAGTCCAGTTCTTGTAAAAAGGACAGGTTACATGTCCACGGCCGCTTCATTTGTTTGAGTTTTTAGCCTCCTTGTATTTGACTCGCAGGCTCTTTATTTTCCATTTACATTAGAGCCAGGACCGCCTGTAGCTGTGCTCGGCCATTCAAAAAACACCCTGTTCCAATAAAACCCCTACAATTTGGCATGAACACAGTGATCCCCCCAAATATTAATTAACTCACTAACCTCACTTTCCCTCCATTGACTAGACTCCGAGCCTGACATGTAGGTGGGATGAATGCCACCTGGCCGTTCAGATTGAAGTTACATGTCAAAAGATCGGATATGTATTGGTTTTAGGAGCACATATCCAAGTGGCCTGGGTTACATCTGAAAAAATCAGATCTGTGTCAATCAGACTGTCAATAAAAGATCATATACAGGTCACATAAGGACGGAAAAATCAGATTTGGGTCACCTCAGGCTGCAGTCTGAACGTAGCCTTAGACCCTGGATAGTCCTGTTTCAACAAAGATCAACAATTAACATACACAATATTATTAACAATATTTATTTGAGTTCCCCCATCTGTACTAAATATTTCTGGCTTATAGAGTGTTGTGATGTCCTCTGAAACCCTGCAGTTGTTGCTTACATACTTCCTGCTACGGATAGTATAAGTTATTAAGTTCAGAAGAGCTTAAAAAGTTCAAAGCGTAAACCCTCCTACAGATGCAGTCATGACGTCAGATGTGGTGGAGGTCCTGCAGACAGCTGGAGGGGGTCTTCCTGGGGGTCTTCCTGTGCCCTGTCCTGAGTGGAGACAGACTGGGCGGAGTCTGTGGAGTTTTGGGATTACCTCATGGCCACGCCCCTCCTCCAGCTCTGACCTAATGCATGCTTTTAATTAGCACGTGTCTGTACCTCTGCTTTGTTGTTCTTACCTCTGCTGCTGCTAAACTGCCGTCCACTTCCTTCACTGGTGATATTCATGGCACATTGTCACTGTATTGCAAAGATAACATGGCTATGCTGAGATTGGGGTGGTCTCATTTAAGCCTTTTTATATTTTTATAGCATTACTTTAATTATTTAGTTAAACTACAGTTGGTTTTGCTTTCTGTTTGAAAGACTGTGTCCATTACTTTTGTAGGTCAATCAAGTTTGGTTTCTCTGTAAAACACAGCACAAAAATCAGTGGTGTAAGAAGTTTTCAATTTTGTTTCTTAAGTAAAAGTAAAAATATCACATGAAACTTAAGTAAACATAAAGTAAAGATAGCCTACTCTTTTAAAAATGGAGAGTAAAAAGAGTTTGAGATCTAATAAAGCTTCAAATGTAGTGATTTTAATAAAGATTTGTGCTGAATTTTGTTCAACAGAAACAAATGAATGTATATTTTTTTCTTAGCAGTTTTTATTTGTATATTTTTGTTTGCTCAAACTATGAATGTGTCAAAAATAAAGCATCAGAATTTTCAGCAGGTCAACAAAAATTGAAAAATGTAGTGGAGTAGAAAGTACAGATACCTGCTCGAAAATGTAGTGAAGAAAAGCAAAAATATCCACTTCAAGATGTACTTTTTTCACTTCGAACATTATAATTATTCTCTTTTAGAAAGGAAATGAGACATAACACAAATTTGCATGTATAAAAAACCCTACCAGGACAGTAAAGAAGCATAACTGTAGGAACTATTTGCTTATTTTGTTCATTCTAAAATTTGTTTATTATTTATTTTTTTGTCAATTTGTTTACTAATTTAGCTTTGTTAATTTGCATAATATATTTTGGCTTTGTTAATTTTTGTCTAAATTGGTATTGTTTACGTTAGCACCTTTTCTGTTTTTTGGTTTAATCTGGGTCACCGTGGGGATAAATGAGGGTGGTGCAGGTCGACCAGAGTGCACCTGGGTGGGCCTATAGTTTTTATCAGTTGACAGGAGAGGCAGCAAGAGTAGGCCTAAAACATGTCCTTGTTGTTTACCTAAAAACTGGAAATAAATCTTTGAAACTCAGCTCTGGTCATGGATATTGATTTGTTTTTTGTCACTGCGTAAACCACAAACCCATGGTGCCCAAAAGTGATTATTTGAGCTATATTTAGTTCTGACTTTGCTCACTGCTTTTGTTTGTTACTTTTCTTTGACGCTACAATAAGACATGGGTGAAGAGTAAAGAGAGACATTCAGCTCATAGCTATTTTTACATGTGGTGTTCCAGCCTATTTTGATTCTACAGTCTACAGGTGTCTATCTCAGTGTTAAGACGCATGTTCCCAGTATTAGCTCACACACACAGTGGAGAGTACAGAACAGAGTCTATTTTTATCTCCTTGGACAGTGACGAGTGCGTGCTGCTGCAGCTTCAGCCTGAAAAGTCAACAATCTGTAAACACAAGCCCCACGGCCCTCAGGTGTCTTTGTAATATTATAGCTTCTACAGAAATCTTTATCTATTCTTATCTATGTGTGTGTGGAATGAAAGCTTTTATGACACTGCTTTGGAGGATCTTTCATTTAATGGGTTTCTCAGTGCAATTAGTCAGGTAAATGGGACATTTCCTGTTATGTGAATTAACTTTTCCTTCAGAACTATGGGGTACTTATTTTAATTCAGAAAAGTTATTCATAATATTCAATTCAATGTATATTCAAAATACAAAAATCCTGAGGAAAAGTTAAGTATCTTTTACAGTAGCTGTTAATCACCTTTAGATTTAACCAGCTCAGGTCAGTCAGTTCTGTATGCAAATTTCATAACAATTAAGATATGAACTCAAAGCCTTGGTTCCATCTTCACTCTGACTAACTCTGTCACTGTGTCTATGGGCAAGGCACTTCTTAGATATCTCCTGCATGAGGGATTGGTGGTCTACATACCCATGGCAGCAAAATATAGAGCTGTAAATGTAAGTGTAAGGGCATTAATGCCACGTATTTTAATTAGGGGTGTAACAATAACCAAAATATCGTGATATTGTATCCTCAAAAGTATAGTATCAATAATATTGTGGGCCATCACAATGTATCAAATCACAACTTTCTTTGCTTAAATTCATTGTTATGGTGCAGCAATAGCTAAAAAAACAGAGGGAACTACATCGACCATGATCCTTTGCTCCATTTCAGTGCAGACTACATGAAGAAATAACAGTTCTAAGCACTTTCAAGTCTTAGTTCTTTGGATTAAGTCTTGTCAAGGCATTTTAAGAAGAAAAAGTAGCATATTAACAGTTTTGTTAAGCTCCACAAAATATCTCAATAAATATTGTACCGTGAGATGTATATTATGAAAATATTGTACCATGAGATTTGGAAATCCTTACATCCAATATAATAACTAGTGTTGTAGTGACCGACTTCAAGGCCTTTTTTTTTTTTTTTTTTTTGTGGTCTTGGTCTTGTCTCATACTAGACGGTGTTTGGATTTGTTCTAAGTTTCGGTCTTGAAGGTGCCTGGAAACACAAATAAATGTTGAAAATTACAACGGTGGTCTCGATTTGGTCTCGATGGGCCGTGGTCTCCGTCTTATCTCGATCTCTGCTTTTAAAAGTCTTGGTCTTGTGTCGGTCTCGACCCTCAGAGGTCTTGGTCTTGTCCTGATCTTGGGACCCTGTGGTTTCGAACAGATCTTGGTCTTGATTAGTGTGGTCTTGACTACAATGCTAATAATAATATTTAACAACAGAAACTCCCAGTGTTTGTTGAAAATTCAAATAACTTCTAAAATAGCTTCCCTCTCCCTGCTTTAGACTTCTTTCGCTTTTCTGAGAACTCTCACTTTGCCCTTAGACTTGCAGGTGTGGTGTCAGCCTTGTAATGTTGATCTTGATTAAACCCGATGTCCTCCCCTCCTGGACACATCAGGTGTACATTATGTCTTATCCACAGCACAGCGTAATGAGATCCTCAGTGACACCTGTAGACCTCAGTGGGACAAACCACAGTCCCGTGGGTGAGTCTGGAGAGGGGTGTGGGTTACGCCCTGTACAGTATCCCACAGGCACCACACCTGCTGCCCTTTCTATTTCACCCCTCAGTCGCTCCCATGTGGAATTAATTAAAGTGGCATCAATCTCCAAGGAGCAACAAGTTTTTAAAATGGACAAAAAACACAATAAACAAGGTTGTGTACTTTAGTTACTGTTGCCAATCTGCCTTTTGGGTCCAGCCTGTTTTCTTGCTCATCTCGGGACATTCATAACATTCAGCACGGAGCCTTTTTCGTATAGAGTTTGTATGTGTTTCCATCAAGTTAAAAGCATGCAAAATATTGGCAAAATCATAGTTCTGACCAGCTCAAGATCTGGAGATGTACTGAAGGATGGATCAAATGCAGAGGCAAGATTTCCCTGTTTTTCTCAGGCTCTAAACTCTCTTTAAATACTTAATATTTCAGCATTTTGGGAGGTTTTAAATTAACTTATTTAACATAAAGTACATTTCTGAATATTCAGTTCAGTTTGTTTTTGTATAAATTTCCAAATAATTTTACTAATTGCTTCTCAAACTGCTGATATTAACCCTTCATTGGCCAATAAGTTTAACTAATTGTTTAATAAATATTGTTAAAATATTGTTTAAGAAACAAAACATTCAGCACTGGAGCACTATCACACTTTATTTTGTTATTTTGTTTTTATACATGTTTATTTTACATAATGTGGAATGAATGAAATGTGAAATGTGGGACCTGCCTCTCAAATCTGCAAAACAAATTTACCTACGAGTACGAATAAAGCAACCTAGCCTAACCTAATAAAAGACAAATAAAAGGTAAATCAAGACTGTGGAAAAGAAAATCTGTTTTTGGATATCAAAGGCAATGTAGCTCTCTAAATTCTAAAAAGATTCACTCCAAGTAGTTTGCTTTCAGACCATCGGGCTAAAACAGACTAAACCTGGTCAAAAATTGGACAAAACTGTCAACTTTTTACTTGTAGTTCAGAAATTGGCAGTTCAAGACCTGAAAGTGTATGGAGCTTTGTGTAAAATCCCTCAGTCGTCCTTGTAGAATCCAGGGCAAAAGGAGAAATTCAATTTGTGAACTGGACAAAAGTTTATTTGGTTGAATACGTGTTGCAGCTCATCCAAGTTGCTTCTTCAGTTCTGGTCAGACGCTGGTGGACACTTCCTTATATCTGTCTGAAGGGAGGAGCTAACTACAATGAAACTACAACTAAACTTCACACCTTTGGGCCTGACCTGGCTACCTCTATTGCCTTCTTTGCATGTTTTCATTGAGGTTTGAGGATGGAGTTGTAAATAGGAATTAGATGGTGTCTGAGTTCCCATTTCTGTTCAAAGATGGATTGTCTTTCTTCACAAAAATAGCTTCTTTAACTCCCCTCTCAAACCATTTCTTTTCTCTGGCTAAGATCTGTACCTCACTATCCTCAAAGGAGTGGCACGAGGCTTTTAGATGGAGATGTACAGCCGACTGAGGTCCACTATTGCTTTCTCGTTTGTGCTGGTACATGTATGTTTTTTTTTAAACACAATGGAGTATTTTTCTGTTTGAGAGAAGAACTCCTAAATATGCAAAAAGTGTGGATGAAACAAAACACAGCTCCAGGTTTGTTTTTAAGGAAGAAACAACATTAAATAAATAAGAATGTAGCGTAACTGGGCCCTTTTCCCGGTTGTATCTACAGCAAAATTCGATAACCACTGCTCTAACTTACTAATTACAAATTTTACTACTTTTTAACCAAGACTAAATTAGTGTGCATCTCTAAGGTGCTTCTAGCTCTGAAAAGAGGAAGACAATGTTAAGACACAAAAGAAACAAAGCAGTGAATGGTGCAGTCATATAAAAGCCACTCTACCCCTCTACTCCCTTTATTGTACCGAGATGAGGTGGAGTAACCCAGCGTGGACGGGTCAGCGGGCGAACAAGGTCAACCTGAGATGTCTGGACATCAAAGACAAGTCCAGATCCAGAGTCCAGATCCTAAGTCCAGGCCTAATCCCTTCACCAGCTCCCATCTGCCCCATACCAAAGGGCAGGGGTCAGCTGGTGGAGCAAATACTAATGGATTGATTCATTTGTTGCCACTTGTTCAACTACTTTATGTTCATTGTGGTTTAGGGTTTCTGGCCTTTAGCCCTCTCTGTGTGGGTAAGTAGGGTAAAAATAGGTACGGAGTTAACACGTGACCCCGAGTGAATGGTTTGACACAAAGAAAGTCACAATTGCCTATTTTAAGTGTTGAGTTTCATAAATTACATTAATGATTCATGAGTATTAAAAACCTATCCATCCAATCTAGCCATTAATCTTGTATAGCTTTTCTGTAAACTCAGGGTGTGGCTTGTGTGTGTGCAAATGAGCGTACTGGTTTATTTCAGTTAAAAATGATTCATGTTCACTTTTTTCAGTAGCAGTACAATTGAAGTCCTTAAAGAAATGGGGTTGTTAAGGTGAGTGAAAAATGTGTTTTTTGATTTATTATTGTTTGTATGTATCTTGTAACTATGTGTTGAATTACCTCTTGGCAAAGGACTTGAATAAGATTGATTTTTATTTTTTCAATTACATTCTCCTAGCCAGGGTGGTGCCATCTAGTGCCTCTGCTCAATTTAATTTCTCTCCAGCAACTAGGTCAGGAATGGGAATACACTAGACGGTTTGCAAGAACTCTGGAAGTTATAGAAAGCACACCAGCCAATCAGTGAAGAGCTGTGAAGCCATGACGTCAAACTCAAGCGCCTGTCTGGGTCCCTTTTTGTGGTACAGCACAACAGTAAACAAAGCGGTTGAGGTGGATGTAAATGAAGCCATGTTGGCAACGATTCCTGAGATTGACGATTGAAAGCTGGAACGAAGAGAATGTTTGGTGAATTTTATCAAGGGAAAAGATATTGCCCTTCTTCCTGCGGGATTTCGTGCATTACAGACATCATGACAAAACAGCAGCGATTGGTTAAATAAAAAAAGTACCCACCACTGTCAAGCTAACAAATCCTAATGCTGCGAGGTCAGACGGTTTCCAACCAAGTGAAACCGGCAGATGAATCAGGCTAATGGATGCACCATGTAACTTTTTGGCTGGGGCTCCGTCACCACATTAAACAGTTCTACCTTACATTTATTCAATTACAGGTGGTTTTATATCTCAAAAATACCTAGGAAAACGGGTATTCTGACTGTAAGTGGGGTCACCTCTAAACGGATCTGACTTGTAACTTGGTCTGGATTGGTTTCCATGAAGATAGGAAGGTTTAATGGCATACCGTGAAACATTCCATAACATAACATCTTCACGGAGAAAAGCATTTGATGGACCCTGCACCAGAAAAGTTACACAATGCATCTTTAAACCAGTTTTGTAATTGCAGTAGCCTGCTTCATCAACAAAAATTTCAGAACTTCCTTTGCATCTACTACATTGACATACAGTAATTAGCATAAAACACCCTTGCCCAGTTTTATCTTGGTCACCTTTATAATCTTCTTAGTAACTTCAGGATCACATGGAGCTTCATTATTACAGTAATTCAGTCTCCATAATGTCCTTTTCCTCACCCTTTGTGGAGGAATTTGAATGGAAAAGACCCAGGCTGATTTTGGAAATGAGATTATTTGGCGACTTTGCACAGCTGCCCAGTGTCTAAGCTCCTCTTGACAGGTCTGCAGTGAGGGACCTCTTATCTTCTGTCAGGCCCAATTTAATCCTACGTGTCCCAGGCTCCTGCACCCAGCTGTTTTTAGACTTCAACTCTGCTCCCAGAAACCGGAGAGACTTCCTTAAGCCCAGAGATTTTAAAACAGCAAACTCTTCCTCACTTTAAATGTCTTGAATTTTGAATATTAATCTTGATTTGAAGCATTTGTAGTAGTATTCTGCTACAAAAACTATTCAAAGTTGACATATTTTCAGATATATTTTGCTAAAAAGTACATAAGATCTATATGAAGCTTTTGCAGTTCCTAATAGTTTGTTTTTTGAAAAAGATGCTCCAGAAATGACCAAATGTTACAACAAAAATGTTTATTAAAATTGCTTGTGAAAAAATTGCACTTTTGCCATAGCAATTGACAATTCAAAACCAAATATTACATCTTCTGAAATGTGAAAAGTCCTCAAAATGGTGCTTAAAAACAAGAAGCTGAAACCATGAATAGACCTTTTAGCTAAACAAATATGAAGTTGTTGAAATGACCCTAAATAAGATCATTGTTTTGAATTGACTTAATCTGTTGTATCTATTTGTTTTTGCAGTGTGACTTGTGAATTTTAGTACTTGGATGTTTGCAGGATGTCTGAGAAGTTTCTCCCTCTAATTAAACATTACTGTCTGGGTTGATAATTGAAGAAGTAACTAACAACTCAGGAAACTAGATAAGGAGCGGTTAAAAGCTATTTGAGCCCAAGTGTTTAGCCTGAGTCAGACATTTTCAGCAGTGGGGGGTTTTCAAAACAGGTCCCTGGAGTGCACTGCAATTTAGCTCCTAATACCATAGATCGACCCAGGATAACAGCCAGTTTAATTAGCTTCCCAACCAACATATGGGTACAGATGGACAATAAGGCATTTGAATGTATATTAAACCTGTTTATTTCCAGCACAACGTTATAATCAAAGCAAATGAGTAATAAAGATAAACATTTTGCAATAAAAAAAAAAGATTGGTTTACATAAAAGTACTGATTATATTTGACAAATTGAAATTAAATGCAACCAAAAGTGATTATACATATGTACACGTTACAATAATTATGATATAAATGTTATTACTATACAGTGTGCTGTTTCAATTCAAACCCTATCAACATATTCAGAATAGTGCACGGATAAAGTATAAGTCAACCAAGGGTTCTTACAAGATTATTTGAAGCATTTAGAAAAAAAAAATGTTTTCTGAAGTCTTTCCCAAGTGTGTATCTCAATGCAAATCTTATTAACATACAACAACATTTCGACCAAAAATTGGGCCGAACATTTTTAGGGTGTGGTCACATTTGTCCGGATTTTAGCCAAGTTTAGTTAGTCAGTTCTGATGTAGACTTGCTTTGGTTCTTTTAGTCTTGGGTTAGTCCTACTCGAGTTTCAGTTTCAGTTTCAGTCCTGGGATAGTACAGTATGAACACACCCTTAAAGTATGATTTGAAGTATTTTGAAAAGTCAAATCATCCTTTCTGAAGTCTGTGTTTGGCTTTACACCAGAGTCATAACCTTTAAAGACGCTGGCTGAAATCTTCTGATCTTCTTTTTTAAGGCTCGCGAAGCTTTAATTCTGCAAGATGAAGGAGCCGATCGTGGTGGTGGGGCCTGCTGTTGCTGCTGCACTGGGCGCCCCGCTGTTGTAGGTCCCATAGCGGCATTGGCCCAAACCAAACTCCCATCCTCATCCAGAAAATCCTCCTCCTCATCAAAAGACAAGCTACTATCTGAGTCTGAAAACGACTGGTAGCTTTGACTGGACTCACTATCTCCAAATCTATTCGTTGTATGGTCACTCATTTCTCCGTCGCTGCTCGCCGCGATGGTTGAATGGAAAAGTGAAGCACACTCTGCGGAATACTCGGACTCACATCGGGGCGGGTACCTGCTAGTTATGTGGTAAGGAGCAGCAGGGTATCTAGCGTTGAGATTTTGATGGAAGGAATTCACAGACATCGAAGTTGGGAAGTGGCGTTGTGGTTGTTGCACCCACTGTCCCGTCCTCGAACTCACACTCCTGACCATGTGCATATTTGGAATGGGGGCCTCTCTTGACCTTTGCCGATAAGACATCTGCGCCTGGCATATGTCAACTTGCCTGTCTCCCTGACGCTTCTTTCTCTGATCAACCTCGTACTCCATATTTTGGGGTTTGCGGTGGTTTTTGGTAGATTTGCCAACAGCTGCATTTGGTTGAGGTTTAGCATGGATTTTTTGCGTGTACATAAGTCCTGCGCTACAGTGACTCGAATCTGACCCTGATCCTCGCCTATGCTCGTCTGATAAATAAACAGGTGACTTTTGCGTGATCTTACCCTTTGAAGACTTCTTATGATCCGATTTGCTGTTACTTGAATCCTTTGACTTCTCACCAGAGGAGTAACCATGCTGTTGCTTCCTTGGCTTCTCCACATTCTTCTTTTTAAGCTTCACATTTTTGGTTTTACGATCTGCTTGTCGCACCTTAACTCTTTGGGAGCCAGCTGGTACGAATTGCGCATGGACAAATTGTGGAGAGGTGCTGTGGGGAGCTTCGAAACTATGCCCTTCTTCTGTGCTAGAACTTTGGGATATAACCGATCTTTGCTTTTGCCCTTTCCTATCATGTCTCGGTTCGGTATTATCGCTACTTCTGTAATCCGAATGGCTTCTGGACAAGCTTGAGTACTGCATCGGGAGTTTGTTGACTTTCTTAAGGGTGGAGGTGGTGACTTCGTCTGAGCTGTACTCGCGCGTGTCAGCTGGGAAAGACAGGCGGTGTGAGACTTCGTGAGGTCTTAGCAACTGTTTGTACTTGTTTGTGTTATCAGCTGTCTCCTGACCGGGGTAGTGCCTCTTTTGGTCATTGCCCTGTGCTGGGACGTTTGTGATCTGTGGGGCTGTCGGGGCCGGGGCAGGAGGTGGGGGCAGTGGTGGTAGAGCTGACACCTCTTTTTGGGAAACTTCAGGAAATACCGTTACAACTTCCGACGGCTTCCTGTGTGAATGCTGGGATGAGAGCGTGTCCGAGCCAGATTCGAAGCTGAGTTTACTGAAGCTACGCTGAAGGATTTTGTCAATGTAACCAAAAGTTTTAGTGTCGTAATTGGCCGGTCTTTGGAGTGAGCTGCTCCCGTTCACAAGAGGTCCTTCTAAAAGTCCATTATTTGGGGTTTCGCAGTTTGGGGAAAAGATTGGACTCTGTAGAGCGACTGCATGTAGGGGACTTGGATATTGGTACATCTCTGCTCCAGTACGCGATACAAGATTACTATGAAACTTTGAGTCCATTTGAATGTTTTGGCTTGCGATAGGCTTGCTTGTATCCACTGGCTTGCTGTAATTCTGCATTTGCCCCATCATCCTATCCAGATCACCTAAAAAAGACAAACACAACATGTAAATACCCATTATTATTCTTTTGGCAAACACACGGTTGACATAATATATAATCATGCACTAAATACACATGGGGTTGCTAAGTTACGACAATTAAAGGGTTTATATTAACACGCAAAGCTTACAAAAGTCAATGGGGGACGGTTACCTGTTGACACTGGTCTGGGGCGAGCCTTTTCAGTATTGGCACGGATTCGACTGCTGCCTAAGTGTAAACCGCCTTTGACTCTCGGCGCAGTGGTTTGGGCGGTGCTCTCGTCTGCCGAGCGTCTACGGGACACGTCCGCCTGGTTTTGTGGCTCGTTGTGAATATTTGAGGGGTTCGCGGGTAACGTTGTTTGCGGAGATGACAAGCACGCGCTGTACACCGACGTGCATGAGTTGGACAGAGATCCGGATCCACCATCGCTGAGTTCATAGAAACCTGAGGACAATAAGAAGATTAGTGATTGGGTGAGATATAGCTTTCATAATGTGATGGTTGACTGGTTATGATGCATTACTCATCACTAAGTCAACACATGTGGTATTTTGTGCGGTCTCAGATGACATCATAACTTGTTATTGATGTGCGCTGTTTAGTTTAAAGTGGGGTAAAATAAATGACTTTTGTTAAAGCTTTGATTTTCTAGTGCAACTGGATAACTAGTCAGATAATGGAGCCTGTTGCTAATAAAAATATCAGCGTATTTCTTTTGTCATCTTCAAAAAACACCAACTTGTGGGTTTCAGATAAACTCACAAGTTTCTACAAGTCTATTTTGTTTAATAGAAAGGGAGGAGTGTAAATTTAATATTGTAAATTTGCAGGTTTTATAGAAATGGTATAGAAATCATTGACCTATATGATGATATATGAATAAAATCGCACATCACACAATCACTTTCTATAAATTATGTTTCATGATTTGTGGAGATGATGTTTAGGTGCTGTCAATACTGCAAACTATCTCCTTCTTTCATATGTGGATTTATCCTAATATTACATTCTAGATGCTGAAAATGACCAATACCTGAACTTGGGCGGCTGTCTGTCTCTTGCTGATCCGCTTTGTTCACATCCAACTTCAGCTCATTTATCTGCTGGTCCAGCTGCTGCAAGTGAGTCTTCAGCCCCACATCCTGCTTTCGAAGGCGAGACTGCACAACAAAAAAAGAAAAAAAAAAAAACAACCTCTTTAACTCCAAGCCCAATAAATGCTTTCTTTTTCATGCAACAGGAAGCTCAATGAAAATGTATATTAGGAAGTTTTTTTTATTAGGGGTCTATTGAAATGATGCTTTTAATGTATAGTGATCCGAAAAACAAAGCCGTCCCAGCTGTGGCTACTGATTAACCACAGCAGGACACGGGGAGGTTAGGTTGGGTCGGGACAGGGGCTGGTTGTTGGTTGGTGGGTAACTCATTGCTCCCCCACAGCGAGGGTCAGGTCTGGTCATTGTGTAAACGCAGCGTGAGGAGCGGGCCCTGGGGGTTGGGACCAAAGAAGACTCTGTTTGCACTATAGCTCAGGCAAAGCATGTACTGTTACGGGTACAGTGGACTTCAAATAGCACAACTGACCTCCAAAAATAACCTTAGTTTGAAAAAAAAAAAGATCAGGTTATCAAATGTTTCATATAAAATAGAACCTAACAAAATATATGGTCTTCTGAGTGCCACAAGATTTAAACCAGGACTATATGTGGAAAATGTTCTAATGTAATGTTTTTCTCTTGTTAATAGACCACAAATAATAGTAATTCGTTGAGGTCTCAGTTCTTTTATTATTGTCTGTTTTTCTCTCTAAGTCCTCAAAACAAAATTACACATCTGATAATGAGTATGTGCACAACTTTCCACCGTACACTAAGCACCTTAATCCTCAAGCTACCTGGAAAAAGTCAGTCACGGAAAACCTTATTGCCTCCAGTGAGTTGACTGTATCGCTTTGCACGCACACATCCCGTAGTAAACAGTTCTCACAATGCTCTCCTTTCCTATTTCTTAGTGGTTAATGATTGCGGATAACCCCCTGCAGACTGCACGGGCACGCGCAACGAGGACGCGCACGCACACATCTCAAGGTCCCCCAGGTCCCGCAGTGAACCTTGATTTATGACACTATTCCGTTTCCTACCCCCAGCTGAGGGCATTAAAGTGTGGGGCTGGTAATAATTGAAGCGAGTGCACATGAGAATCAGCTGACTCAATTAGACTGCTGCGGAAATGTAAGTTTGGATAGTCAGACCTTTTGGCTACGGTTGTTTTGATCGTAAAATAAAGCGGTTCAGTGCTTAAGGTGAAGATTTTACGCACGACCTCATCATGAAGTGGTCAAGGACGTTTAAAATAAGGATTCAAAACTCAGGAAATGGTCATAATACACTGATGTACGCAAGTCTATCTCACCTAAATGTAATTTTAAATGTCCCGGAGTGTGCCAAACCGTGCGTAGAAGCGACTTTTATTAACATTTGTAGAATATAAAAACGTCATGCATGAGCCATTGAACAAGTTGCACTGAAAATGTTTATAATTTGTGTAAAATATGACACTATTGTAGCTTTTGCAAGTCTAACTGTGCATTATCGTGCGTAAAAAAGTGAAATCTGGTTATGAAGATGAATGAGGAAGGTATTTAAACATTAAAAACAAAGGAAGACCTATGCAACAGTTTTAGCATGCAGCCCACAGCTCTAAAACTACCATTACTATGTGCTATAATTGTCTTACCAGTTGCTGTTTGAGCGCTGTGAGTGTCGCCTCCAGCCGCTGTTCCTCGGCTCCCATGACTCGTGGGTCCTCCGGACTGTGGTGCACCGAGGTGACCGGCTCCTCTCGGTCCGCCCGCAGCGCCCAGCTCACCATCTCGCTCTGCCTGTCCCGGAGCAGATGGAGCTCCTGCAGCCCGGCCAAAGCAGCGTGCAGCCGCTCCCCGACCCTGCTGCGGTCCACTCCGGCTGGTGCCACGGCCATCATCCCCGCGTTGGAGCCTTTTCTGCTCAACATGTCATGTGCATATCCAGAAAGAAGCAACAGAAAAGTCCGTAAAGTTCCCCGCTGTCTTATCTCTCTTCTCACTCCTGCGTCTTCGCGATGCTCCTCGACTTGTTTAGTTTTTGAACTACCTGTTAGAATAAATGTTGAGCCTAGTAGACACACTGTAGCCCCGCCCACTCACCAAATGGCCTCGCCTCTGATTGGCTGGCCTCACTGTCCCAATGAACATCTGGTATCAATCCTTCCCATTCACGTCCCCAGCGGTGTTGCCCGGGCATGCAGCTCTCAGCTCATCTGCATAATACCCTGGGATGGCCATATTACCTCCCGATTTCCACTCCATTGTCATGTTTATCCGCAGCAGATAAACAGAACACGTTTTAACCTGCGTAAGTCCCTCTCATCGCACCAAATACAGACAGTTCTCAAAATGACTGAAAGCTACAGTGAAAACTTTGACTGACACTCTGATGTCTAATGTCCAATTACTTTCCCTGTGGCCTTTCCATGCTTATTAAATTAGTCACGCTATGAAGCTAAACTCTGTTCAGGTCTTAATGAACGCAATCCAATTAGTGGCGTCGTGTCCGTTCAGCGTCTCAAAGGAGCGATAGATGAATGGCGCCCTCTTGCGGTTGTAAAAGAAAGTTCACCCAAGATACGCTACGGTACATAACCAGTAAATGGATCTGCAGTTTTATGAAAAATCGTTTTGACACACTTCTCTACTGAAAATTGAAATGTGCAAAACAACTCACTAATAGAGTTTCTGAGCTGTGAAAATCTAAAAATCTGTGTTATGAGCAAACATAAGATTAAAAACAGCAACAGCAACAACAACAACAACACAGAGAAATTTAGAGTTATTGCTGGGTTCACCACATTATAAGCCAATACAATATTAGTGAAGTAAAGTCAAGTCAAGTCACCGCTCAGGCTCAGTTTCAGTATACGGTTTATGCTATTTCACAACACAACAATTTGCTATGTGGATTAAAAGGATAAGAACACATTTTTTGTCCAATTTGGGAGAGGGAAGACATTTGAGATAGGAGCAAATTGTCTAGAAACTTCTGAAACCCCTGAAGAAAACAGACTGTGGTTTGTGTGAGTTGTGAGAGTTTTTGTTTTTCTGTCCTTTTTGATGAATGGATCAGTTTTTAATTCTATTGCTATCTTAGATCAATGGCAACGTAAAAAACAAACTTTGAAAAGGTCAGATTCTGTGGCAATTATTTTGAGATAATAAACCTTTCCTTACTTCAAAACCCTTCAGCCATCTTAAATACAGTGTTTTAATCTTTGTCTTAATCTTAATCTTTAATCTTAATATGAATCTTTATCTTAATCTATCTGTTTGTCTCACTCTGAGTGTCTGTCTTTCCAGTGCCAGGATCTTGCCTTTGTCTGATCTGGCATTCATTTTTATTATTTTATTAATAGGTTTATTGCTTCACTTATAATCATTACAGTAATGATTATAATTAAATTTAAGATAATTTAAAAGCAGTTTAGATCCACGCCCTTATTTTCATTTGTGAACATTTGGTGCATGTTTGTGCCTGTGGAGCTGCTGCTGATCACCTGGAAAAATTCTGACTAATTGCTGCACCAGCGGCTGAGTCTGGTCACTGCTGTTCCTGTAATGTTTTTTTTCCTTGTAGATGGTTCAATAAGTGACTTCTATGGCTAATTATTGCTTCATTCGGCTACTTATTTGTTGCGGCTCATGCCTTTTAATAATCGAGTTACTTTAAAAATGTTTTATTGGGATTATATTGCTTTATTTTATCTGTATCAGTGGCACAAAATAGTTTCAATATTATCTCTATGGCAATACCATGTTTAAAAATTCAAAATTCTGTCACTTGTTTAGTTTTTTTCTGTTAAATTTGTGGTGTTACCTGCCTAGGCACTACAGATGGAAATGAATATTCTTGCTATAATCTGGCATATTTACACTGGAGTGATGTAGCTGTTCATTAATATGCACTGTCCCTATTTAATAAATAAATAAATAAATTAATTAATTAAATTGTGGAAATGCACAAATCTTTATTTAGTTAACAGTGATATTAAAAGTTCATTCTAAGCATTTAAAAAGTAAAATTTTAAAATAATAAACAACACAACAAATTGGGATTAAAATATAGGAGCCAACTAAACTAAATTAAATCACAACCAACCAAAATTAATAATGAAAAAACCAACGCTAATCAAACTAAAGCAAACAGTTAGATCCTATATGTCAGTGCACCAAAGTGCTACATACAATATAAAAGGGTTGTTGTTGTCGTTGTGGGATGTTAAGTGCTTAGGTAAAGATTTGTACATTTCCACTGTTTACTGCCTTTGTCCCATGTTTGGCCAGACTTGCATGTGTTTTAATTAAATATATGTTAGTGGGGACCCTGTAGCCTAACCCAGTTACAGTCTGGCATTTGCTATAACTTAAACCTCTCTGCTACGTATGATACAAGACTCCAGACTGATATTTTCTGTGGAATATACTATGAAAGTCAAAATGACTGAGCACATGTACATTTTAAGCCTCTGGACACTTGAGACAATAGTTCTTATATATGTCAGCTATAAATATGACTGATATTAATGCTTTATGTTTTTGTTTCTCAGCTGAAAATGATGGTGAAATTCTTTGGTCAGCCATCAAACAACACTTTGGACTCCAATCCCCAAGCCAAATGTTTCTTCTGAACACCAAAACAAGTGGGAATTCTTGATAAAAAGAATACTTCATTAATTATTGGTAAATTTGTATAATTATTATGTGGAATAGGAATGCTCACTAATTCACTTTTTATTCTTTTAGAGTGAAAAGGAGTTTGAGGAATGTTCTGACTTGCATCCTGGATCGATTCAAACTTATGGCACCAAGATGTTCAGTTCTCTGGAAGAATAAATTAAGATACATTTAAGAGACCATTGCTAGTAAGCTAATATGCTACTATATACTTAAAGTAAAGTAAAGTAAAGTAAAGAATAACATTGAAAAACAGTGACACAAACAAAAAGGTTTTCTTAACAAAATGAAGGGTTTAATACCAGAATTTAACGTGCTCATGAAAAACATGAGGTACTGCCACTTCTTCCAAAGGATGGATCTGTGGAATGATTGGTTTTCAAACACAGCTTAATGAAATTCAGTGAAAGATTAAAAAAAAAAAAAAAAAAAGACTGTAGCCCAGAGTCGTCTTATTGTCTCAGCTTAGCCACTACCAGCTGAAAACTAAAATTACTGAAAAAAAGCCATAAAAATTTTCAAAATGGAATGAATTTCTACAGTTAGAAGGAAAAACACTTTTAACATCTGTATCAGAGAGTTTAAGCCAGACACACACTTGCAAAAGACAACAAGACACATTCAGGTCAGGTGTTTGTAATCAGCAACACTTTAATCAGGGCAGTTTTTTGTGATGTCACCAATTACTGGCTCTTGCAGAGATCACTGGAGGCAGCACGCACACAGTCTTGACTGTTTTTGACCTGAAAGTGTCAATGTACTGCTATTTATTATTATTTTGAAGCTTTCTGACAACAGCATGTGTTGTAGCCTCCAAGGACCTGGCATCCACACATGTGGACACATGTCCAACACATTTTGGGTTGTTCAGGAACATGAATAGTTTTTGCAAATCATTATTCTGTTGTGACTTCATTGTGTTCCATCAAAATGATTAAAACATACAGTGAATGTTTTATCATATGTGGACATATAAATATAAAAATATTATAAAAATATAATTCATTATTTTTGCATTCATCAGGTCCCAATCAGCCCAAATAACAAAGAGAAATCAGTAAAGCATGTCATACAAGAGTTGGGGTCCCAGGAGGTTAATAAGTTCTTATTGTGCATTATATTCTAAGAACAAAACATCTTTAAAATATAATATGCACTCTTGTTCTGATCCAAAACCACTTAAAACCATTTGGCTAAAGGAGGAATTTATGCCTCCATTTGAGCTGTGGTTATCACAAGTTTTCACTGAGAATAATCTGATAATAGAGGAGTCCTATGGAGAGTGATTTAGGGTCTTTGAGATAAAGTTCAGAGCGTCAGCGTGAGGCTGGTGGGAGATGTTCTGAGCTGATCATATCTGATCAAATACCACACACAGAGGGGAGTCCTCCTCAGGCACAAACACTCACATCTGATACAAGACAAGTCACGTGGTCAGATACATCCAGTGCTTTGTTCAGCGCTGCAGATCACTCATTTGATATAAACTCCAGCAGGGACGTCTTTTCAGCAGCATGTATTAAAAATGGACACTAGAGGGCACTGTCACACAGACCAAGATTCTAATGGTTGCACAAAACACTAGTTCTATACCTTTAATTTAATAACACACAGTTTTAACAAGTCATAATTTGAAAACGTGATACTATTTATGTAATAATGAAAAATCATGATCAAATGCCTCTATTATAGTGGCAGTAAAGGTTATCAGTTGTTTTAGTATTTTTATCTTTTGTGGCAGTCCTAACCATTGTGATGCACATTTTAAGTTGGCCAGTATTATCAACATTTAGAGACCATCAAGACCAAAGCTAAACTAGTGAGATTTGTAGAACATATTTGTAGAGTCTGAATAATAAGAGGGAAACTGTTGGCAGGAGAAATCGTGTTTGTTAATGAACAGTATTGTCAGAGGCTCAGTGCTTCGAGATAGCGTCATGTGTTTGGGAGTCCTCCACAGAGCTGCTTTGTGAGGCCTGGAGCTCCCTCATGGCCTTCAAAGCACTTCCTCCTCACTGACATCAGGCGGCTTTCATCACAGCACCACAGTTACAACAGCTCAAAGTGGAACATTCAGGAGAAATGTATCAACAATTTAGACATGACATGCCCAAGTTCTGCATTCAAATAAAATATTTAAATTACTGAGTGTTGTTTTGAAACATACATTTTGCTCTCAGCAGATTTTTTGTTTTGTTTTGTTTTATTATTTTTTGTCCTCACTTGGCCTTGCCTCCATTGATAAGTCATTGCTTTGCCTGGAATGTTCCACAGTAGGGCATTAAGCATACCTCGTCCAACAAGGTTCATTGGGTCTTCCAGTCATTTATTTTATTAGATAACTTTTTTCAGACCAAGAGTTTATTGGGTTTATAGTCCTGTTGGAGTAAGGAGGCAATCAAAATACAGAAACATGCCCACGGGACTATAAACTGGGACAAGGGGGCTTTTTTACTCCCACACACCTGGAATACTGTCCTGAAGAAGTCGGTCTGTAGATGGCGCTGTCGTTCTGCCTCCACTGGTGGGAGGAAAACACCAAAACTTGTTTAAATCAGCCAGACACATCAACACAACTTCATTTGACCATATGAATATATAAAAAAAAGAATAAATTAAGCATATATATCCACAATTTTTTTCACTGTTTTCATAGTCGTGATATTTTGCATGCATTCTTACGTTGACCTTTCTTCTGTTGAAGCATCCAAATCCAAATCTAAAATCCACTTTATTTCTATAGCAAAGTTTCCAAAGTGTTGCACAGAGATCATAAAATGAAGACAACAAAAAGGTAAATTGCTAAAATTTGGTCATACAAGTCCTAAAACAATAAAACCAGTCAAATCAAAATAAAAGCAAAAAAACAAAAAATCATAAAATAGCAGCAAATAAGTCAAATAAATAAAATAAATACAATAAATAAAAAATACAGAGGACCACACAGCTCATTCATGCTTCAGATAAGATCCAAACACTCCAAACACTCACTTCACAGCCTTTATCATAAACCATTTTTATATGAATTTAATGAACTGATTACTTTTCAAATGCCTCTACAAAGTTGTAACTGCACAGGTCAAGAGAAGGTGATGTGCGTTGAAACATGTCCAGTCCAGGTCCAGCGGTCAGGGGTGAGGGGACGAGGCTGACCCCATAATGGACCCTAATTACACGCAATTTACAAAACAAAATTGAGGCACAAATGAGACGACACCTCCCTGTGCAAATGTGAAGATAATGTTAATAGTTTGTACTGAAATCTTAGGTGATAATGAACCAAAACTATCACTTTGGCCAGATGTATTTAAGAGCACTTGTGTTTTATTGTCTTTTTTATCTTCTGTGGAGCTTGAATGCCAGTGTGTAGAGCTTGTACTAACGGCTCACTTGTTGCCGCTTTACTAGTGAAAGAGAATTTTAACAAGTTCACTCATTTAACCATTATAGTGGCAGTAAAAGTTATCAGTTGTTTTAGTATTTTTACCATATCTAGCCAGGTTGGTGCTACCTAGTGCCTCCTCTTAATTTCATTTCTCTCCAACAACTAGGTCAGGAATCAGAATACACTAGACCAGGGGTGTCCAAACTTTTTTCATCAAGGGCCACATTTCTAAACTCAGATGAAGCAGAGGGCTGATCGAGGGCCGTAGACGGGAGCTCAGTACAGTGAATAATAGAAATACGTGCATGTTTAACACTTTAGAATGAGACATCAGTCTTTATTCATGCTAAAATCCTCAAAACCACATACTAAATCTTCAATATTAGCTTTATCAAGGTAGATTTTCAAAAAAACTTGCAGTAAAAAGTTAATTTTTATTGATATAAGGTAATTTGGGCCAATTCTCCTGGAAGGCAGAGGGTCAAGAAAAATTTGTCCAAGGGCCGCATTTGGCCCACGGGCTGTAGTTTGAACATGCCTGCACTAGACGGTTTGCAAAAACCCCGGAAGTGCAAGTTCGGGCACCAGTCAATCAGTGAAGAGCCATATATTCTGTGTTGGCAACAATTTCCGAGATCGAGGATTTAAAGCTGGAATGAAGAGAATGTTTGGTGAATTTCATCAAGGGGAAAGATGTTATTGCCCTTCTTCCTACAGGATTTGGGAAAAGCTTAATATACCAGTTAGTCCCATTAGTGGCGCATTACATACGACTAAATAACAATGATTGGTTAAATGACAAAAAATACCCGCCTACCGTCGAGCGAACGAATTCCAACGCTGCGAGGTCAGACGGTTTCTACGAAGTGAAACGAATTGAAACCGGTATTGGGATTAAGAATTAGAGGACCCATATTACACTATTTTCTGATGTTATGATGTTGTTTCCTCATCAAAACATACCTGGAGTTGTGTTTGTATTGGCTTAAACTCAACTCAAAGTCAATAATCAATTTTGTGTAATATAGGACCTGAGGAGTGATGATTGTTTATTGTTGTAAGGCGGCTTTGAGTGTCCACAAAGGCGCCTAATAACTAAAATGTATTATGTATTATTATTAGACCGAACAAAGTCTACATTGAAACTAAAACAGGCCCAAACCAGAACAGGACAAGTGTGAATGTATCGTTGATTAGTCAGCACTTAGAAGCGTAAAAACACGAACTTTCCAAAACATAAAATTGACGCATTCCAGAGTGAGTGACAAAAACAATTAATTAGCAACAGAATAATGCTCCCTCTTCCAAAACATGCGTGCGTTTTACATCTGTACCAGCACATAATGTTCACTTCAAGTGATTCCCAAATTGGCTATTTACAATGAAGAGAACGTTTTTTAATCAGTGGATCAGATATACACTCCTCCACTCCGCATGGCTTAACCTTGAAGTCATTTGTCACAATTTTTCCATTCCTCCCACTTAACAAATGATAAAGCTTTGTTGATAACAAAACACAAAGTACACCAGCTCCTACCTGCTCAGGTGAGGTACCGGAGTGAGGTGTATCCAAAAACAGGATGTGTGGGAGGCTGCTGACATATAAGGGAATAGAATCCATTCATTCTGTGTATGGAAATTAAGAGCTTATGACTTCAAACAGCTCACATCTGATATCAAATACAAAACATGGGGAGTAAGAGGTTAGAATGGCTTTGGATTCCAGCGCTGGGTGTTGTTGATGTAAACATGTCCGGATGGTGCATTATTTTCTCATATTTCAGTTTTGTTGTTGCTTGTCAGGGATTTCCCACCCATATTCTTTGTCCTCCAGAACACAGCTGTGAGGGGTGAACCTTTCAATGTTTAGGGAAACAAAAAAGTAATTCTTTTGACTCATTTTAAGTCCCTATTTCTTGAACTTATTAGATATGCAAAATATATATATTCTTTATTACACTTTTATTTTTTACGTCAAATAATATGTACGTATAAGATGTTTGCATGTTTTGTTATATTGCTTTTTTAAATTACTTCTATTATATTCTTTAAATTACACAAAATTGACCCTTGTGAGGGTCAAAAACAAACCTGGAGTTGTGTTTTCATTGATACATGTTTGAGTAATACTTTATTATTAGTCTGTCTATGGCTATCTACAGCTTACAATGCTCTGTTTCATCTTAAAGTGGTAATTTTTAAGTTAAGTTACCTTTAAATTTTTGTTCAGTACAGCTAGGCAATTCCAGTTCATCCAAATTATTCTAGTGAAGGTTGTATGGATTTTAAAAACACAGTGGAGCATTCCTATATTACCACATGACATCACAAGGTGTAACTGTGTTTTTTGTTTAAGAGAAGAACTCAGCCTTAATATGCAGAGTTTGTGTGTTAAACAACATGAAAACATGGATCAGAAAATAGTGTAATATGGGCCCTTTAAAGGGGAAAAGGTTCTATACTTTATTTATTTTATTTGTTTATTTATTTATTTCATAAAGTATAAAAGACATTAACAGTGTCATAACATCAAACATACAAGAAATAAATGAAAAGGAGCAGAAAGAAGAGTTATCTTATGTTATCTGCCTCCTTTTACAGACAATACATCAACACTTACAGTCACTTTAAAACATTTCATATCAATACATTTCATTTCAGGCACAGTCAGTCACATCAATTGCAAATAGAAATCTTCACTATTGTGCACACTCAGTTTTCTTTTTCATACATACGCATTGCATTTGATTTTATGTGTTTTTTAAATGTCATCATTGTGCTTGATTCTTTTATATCTTTGTCAAGACTATTTCATAAATGAACTCCTTTCACAGCGATGCTTTGCTCCATAACCTTGGTTCTGAATTTGAGTTTTTTAAACATGCAGGTTCCTTATAATTTGTAGTGACTGGTTCTCATCTCAAACAGTCTTTGTATCTTTCTGTACTTGTCTGTATAGAAAGTTACAGCTACTTTAAAGCTATCTATCTCAACGAGGGGTGAAACCAGGGCAAGTCTTTAAGCAACTTTAAGTACCTTTGGATAGGTTTACATTTGGACTTGCATATCTCACATTATTTCTGGTTAACCTTTGGTTTTAAATATTTATTATATTGATTAAAGTATATGGTATATGATCCTTACTCAAATAGGCTACAGAATGAACACAGAATGCACGAGACTTTGAAAATCCAAATATTGCATTTGCTTAAGTCCAGTAGGTTGAATAATAAAATGGATTTATGTTCCTCGAGTTGCTGATTTGGACATGTATCACATCTGTTTTTTATCTGCAGCCACTCTTAAGAAGTAACACTATATTTCCTATCACCGTCCTCAGCACAGATCCAGAGTTTTGAATTAAAACAGCCTGATTATTTTGGACACTAGAAGATGTGTCTAAATGACCATCCAAAAACATATTTCATTTTGCTTATTCAACACTAAATTAGGGTTTTACAGGGTAATAAAGGCCTGTTCTACTTACTCTTTGAAATATTACTCTCTAGTCTCCTCAAGAGACAGCCACTGTTGTTTCTCAACTTTTGTTTTCCACTTTCTTTTAGTTTTTTGAATCAAGTAAAATATTATGAACTAAATATTGTGATGATTGTCACACAATTATATTTTATTGTAATAAAATTACTACCTGACTTTTCCAAACTTTTAAATACAGATGAGGAAGTTGTTTTGTTTTCTTTAGTTAAGTTGTTATTGGTAGACAATCTTATTCTCATTATGTAATCGTAACAATGTAATGATAGTAAAAAAAAAAAAAAGAGTATAAGTTCACTTTGCTGAGTTGTGTAAACGCTAACCACTGCGCAAAAATACAATGCAAATTATCTAATAATTTTATGCTTTATAGTTCTGCTCCTCAAAACATACTGACATTTGTAAATGAGTGAGTGAATGAGTATTATATGTCAAAGTTGGGTCTGGGCAATATGGCAAAAAAATGAATCACAAATTGTTCCTTGTATTTATCAGTCTGGATTATTATTTCCTCTTTTCAAAAACTAAAAAAGGGGCTTTTCGATATTGATTTTATGAACAAACTAAATTTTCAGTTAATGCCACAGCCCCGATAATGCAATAACAGCCAATAATATAATAATTTTGGCCAAATTTAAATGTGATAAGATGATAATGTAATAAAAGTAACTGTAACTAAAACATAAATGAAGTAAGCTCCTTCAGGTGGTGCTTCATATGCCTTATGTCATGATATTATTGACTCACCATAGTTATTACACTTTTGAACTGTTATTACATTATCGGCTTATTACATTTGAACTTGGCCAAAATCATAATTTACGAAATTGTTACATACACTACCAGTCAAAAGTTTTAGAACACCCAAATTTTTCCTGTTATTTATTGCAATTCAAGTCATGCAAGTCCAATGAAGAGCTTGAAATGGTACAAAGGTAAGAACTGAACAGCCAGAGGTTAAAAAAAGATAAAATATAACAAAACACAAGTCCAAGCTCTGCCAAAACTACCTCAGGAAAAAAGAACAAGATGGTGAGCATGAAAACATGGAGTGTCCAGCACAGTTTCCAGACTTAAACCCCATCGAGCTGGTTTGGGATGAACTGGACAGAAGAGTGAAAGCCAAGCAAACTACAAGTGCCACACATTTATGTGAACTTCTGCAACAGACTTGGGAAGAACTTTCTGAAGAATATTTGATTTCTGTTGTAAAAAGAACGAGCCACGAGTGTGTTCAGCTGTTATATCTGCCAAAGGTGGAGACTTTCATCAATCAAAAGTTTAGAACATGTTGTGGTCGACAGTAAACAGTAAAAAAGTGGAAAAATTAGGGTGTTCTAAAACTTTTCTGACTTTTCTGGTAGTGTATAAACATATTACATACATACCATATTATGCTATATTCTGATCTCTGTTATAATGTTGCTTTCTCATCAAAAACATAACAGGAGTTGTGTTTTGTTTCATTTACACATGTTTAGTAGGGATTTAACAATATATATAATTGTGATAGTGTATCGTCAAAGTTCTCACAATAATATCGTGGACCATCACAATATATCGAATTGCAAATAAATTAAGAGTTATGATGCAGCAACAGCTAAAAAAAGACAGAGGGAACTACATAGACCATGATCCTTTTTTATTTATAATTTTATTTATTTATTTATTTATTTCGGTCACAGGTATATTTTGACATTAATTCACAGACAATCATATTTAACATACACAGACGGAAAAGGTGCAGGCTGAAGCTTAAGCTTATTATGCCTACCCTTTATTCCTTTGTCAGAGCGTCATCTTGACACCAGTTTCATCTTCATAAATACAGCAAGAGGAAACAAAGAAATTAGAAACAGTACAACAAAGTACTACAGCACAAACTAAGTCTCATAATTCCTGTATCTGTCCAGAGTTAAACATTTAAACTTTTTTATAAAGTCCTTTGCTCCGTTTCAGTGTAGACTACATGAAGAAATAACAGTTCTAAACACTTTTAAGTCTTAGTTCTTTGGATTAAGTCTTGTCAAGGCATTTTAAGAGGAAAAAGTAACAGATATAACTGTTTATCCTCCACAAAATATTGCAATAATGTATGTTGTGAAAATATCATACTGAGAGATTTGGATATTGTTACATCCCTAATCATGAGAGCTTTCCCCGGATATCACAATAAATATCATACCATGAGGTTCATACTGTGATGATATCGTATTGTGAGACTTGGATATCGTTACACCCTTGATGTTTAGTGCACAAATCCTGCATTTTTAAGCTTCTCTCAAATGGAAAACACTCTGCTCTACATCATATGGTAGTACACTAAGAGCTCCGCAGTGTTTTTAAGGATGGAAGAGTATTTTGAGCTTTAGGGATGTAGACAGACTAATATACTAATAGAGTTACTCAAACATGAAAGAAAACACAACTCCAGGTTTGTTTTTGATGGCTACCAACATTCTAACATGGCTTAAAGCTCACGAGAGTCAACTTTGTTTAATATAGGACCTTTATTTCCCAGACATTTTAACATAAGACATAAGACAGAAATTCTAATTCATGTTACAGCCCTCTCCACTCTGCCTGTTTCTTGCCTCTTGTCTGTCACATTCTACCCAGTATCCCACCCCACCATTCCACCCCCCTCTGCGCCATGAGAGAGCGCTTTATGCCGCCCGCTCGCAAAATTATCTCCTCATCAAACTTTATTTGAGCCGAACAAATTTCTGTTTATCCAGTGAGTGAGGTGCCCAGTGTCCCATATTATAAAGACATGATCTACCCCCCTCTCCAAGCCAACAGGAGGGTTTAAAGACCTCTATACCTCTTATGTGACAGACTGGGAGAGCTGTTCGGAAAAATATCTTATTCCCCAGGAGAATTGGTAAAGGGGCACTCTGTACACGCACAATTGGGTTAAACTATGTGGAAGATTTTTATCATATTTATGAATTTTCACCTGCCAGGACCACAAGAGTTTTATAAGCTAATAGACAAGTTACATTTGAGTTTGCATGTTTGTTTGCACGTCGGATGAGGAAAAAAATGAAATGAACTAGACACAGTTTTGAAAGACATCATTTAGCTGCAGGAGGGCTGGTTTGACTTGAATGTAAAAGTGTCAAGGGTGATAAAGGGATACTTATCAGGCCAGTCCCCAAAGGCCTATATGTCTCAGTGAAGCAGATTTTACTGAAACTCAAAATTCTGCGTAGTTTTCCAAAGCCCAGTGTAAACAGCCCAGTTAATCAGGTGAAACTGGGAGAAAACACTGTAAAGGGGTGGCATGTTTTGGTGTACATGTCTGGCTACAGTAGGGGTGGTCAGAGGTGGGTCGAGTAGCCATAAAACTCTCGCCAAAAGTAGTACAAAGTTGTGGTTCAAAAGATGATTTAATGGTCTTATATTGTGCAAAACTGACTCTTGTGAGATAAGATGTTGTTACCGCTTCAAAAATACATCTGGGGATTGTATTTTGTTTCATTCACACATGTTTGAGTAACCCTTTATTATTAGTCTGTCTACATCTTCGAAGCTGAAAATGCTCTGTCCACCTTGAGATGTCACGAAGCAATAGAACAGAAGTTATAGAAGCGACAGAAGTTAAATTGTTCAGTATAGATTGGCAATTCCAGGTCTGAAATAATCCAAATAATTCTAGTGAAGGGTTATGGAGTTTAAAAACCCAGTGTATTATCACATGACATCACAAGGTGGAACAGAGTGTTTTCTGTCAGAGAAAAGAACTCAAACTAAGTATGTTAGGTTTGTGTGTTAAACATGTGTGATTAAAACAAAACACAACTCCAGATATGTTTGCGACGAGGAAACAACATTATAACAGAAAACTGCGAAAAATGGCCTGTGAAAACTACTCCTACTAAATAAGAGTAAATGTAAGAGTAACTGCCTGATTTATAATTTTATGGTAATGCATGGAAGGGCAAAACATGACAAAAACACAGCCAAAATTAATTATTTTCAAAGGATAGACACAAAAATTAGAGAAATTAAGTCATATCTGAAAGAGCAACATAAAGCTTTCTTGGAGACTTACAGTGTAAAGTGTAATCAACTGTTACACTATCAAATATAATGCTCAAGTAAGAGTAAAAGTATTATGTCTGAAAAATACAAGAAGTACAATTTTATTAAAAGTTACTCAAATAAATGTAATTGATCAAATGTAACTACTCACTTCTGGGAGTGGTGGTATTGAGTTGAGGCTAAGGTTAATACAAACATTCTAAGATCAAAATGGTGAGACTCACAGCAGCAGTCACAGAGAGACAATATTCTGATGGAAGTCAATAGGAAACAGGGTCATAAAAACCCGGAAGCACTCACATGCAAACTTCCTATTTGGAACGTGCTGGTTAGTGCCTTAACTATGTCCATTTATGTTTACAGTCTATATGAAGTACAGAGGTGACATAATCTTGTTTTGCATATGGTTTTACCTCCTGTATGATGTTATTCACAACAATAGGTTACTTACTAATGGGCTACAAATGAAATTATGTCAGTTAACTTTATATCATATACCATCTAATAATATTGTACCACAGCTACATATGCCTTTCTGTAAAAACCTTGGTGGTGCAGTCTCATGTGCAGTCCATGTGGTGACCATGTTTGAGTCTCAGTGTAATCTGTCCATCGAGAAGCATCATAACAGTCGTGTTTATGTACATTTATCACATGGAGGTTTGGTGCAGTGATTTGAATGAAAAGAGAAACTTCTGAAAAGGCCTTTCTTTGTCTGAGCAGGTTTGTTCTTGTTGACAGGAAAAGCAGCAGACTCTCTTGTGTCATTGTGGCAGTGAGAGGCAGATCTCTCTTGTCTAAACAGCCCTCATGTCCGTGTGTGTGATCGGATCTGCGCTGACATATTTCATGTGGTCCTGCGGAGGAATCACCCCGAGGCCACGACAGGGACACAGGTGTGCAGCTTTAAGACGCTTTCTTTTACCTGCAGTTTGTGCACCTGTGCTCGTCCACGCAGGCCCGAGGCTCCGTCTGTCCAAAAGACACAATCTAAATACAAACTGTATTTTTTGTCAGTAAAAAAGACATTCAGTTTGGAGAAGAGGAGAAGAGAGGGAGACTTCTGACCTACTTTGGAGAACTATACTCAGACTCTAGAGCATGTTTGTATCATGAGTGATTAACATGATACTAACATGATCATCATAATGATATATTCGTATAAGAATTATTCTATTTATTCCACCAAATACATTCTGATGACCCAGAGCTTCATGGACACAGCTCTGTTACACCAACAGGTGTCAGTAGTCGTTCACTTAGCCTCAGAGGGCTCACAAAGTTAGCAGTGACATTACTTGAAAATGTGAAATCTCAGTTGTGATCTTCATTATTACAGTTAAACATTGCTGCTAGAGTATGTCTTGTTGTAGTTCATTAGTTGTATTTACAATATGTACCAGTGTAATAATCACTGCATTACTAAGAGCAGTCTCTGGTCGGTCTTATGACACATGTTCTCTATATGAAGGTTTTCTGTGACAGGTCTTAAGGTGAAATCCAAGGCAAGTTGTACCACATGAGTGAGCAATAAAGTTTTCATATCGAATGACTTCCTTAACACCAGCGTCATGTGATGGCTCCTGTCCCGAACCCCACGTATCCCACAGCTAAGAGTATGCTGTGACTAAACCTATCGACAAACTGTGACTCACGCCCCCTTAAGCCTAGTCATTAAAATAATACATCAGGCCATATTAATTATTCCTGGTGTGGAGATCAAATGTGCGACCCCTGGGTGACCCCTGAACACTTGCTGCAGAAGCAGGTCTAGAGGAGGAGGGGGGAGGAGGAGGGGGGTTAATCCCTCTGAGCCGCCATGGGACCTTCTCATGTGGGCCGGGAGAGATGGAGCGAGGCCTCATGGGCATGACAGCACCAACACAGCTGGACCAGAACTGCAGGACCCCCCCACACATGCACACAGGGAGGGGCTCTGTTCCCACCATAGACACAAGCTTAATACACAATGAGAGCCAGGGTTACCTCATCTGAAAATAAGTTTTGCGAACTTCAGCTCCTTTTAAAAGAGTGATCATCACAAATGTGCAATATATTGATTAGTACTTGAACTCTCTGACCGTACTTGTTAGTCAGTACGATGACACAGGCACCTGCCACTTGCTCAAGTCTAAAAATAAACATTCTCTGCCACACAAGCAGAACAAATTAGGAGCACCATCACAAAGTTTAAATTCATTTTTAAATATTTGTTCTGTAAATTTCGTTTGTTGGTGTCACTGATTGAAATCCAGAGGGAGAGATTATCATAATTCCTTCTCTCTCTCTTTGGCCTGCAGCATAGCCATGTGCTGCCCTCTCAGAGCTGCTCCAGTTCTGCACCGGCTCATCTCTGTGTGTTTCATTAGAGCAGGACCACACAGGACTGTTGGACATTTCCATAAACACTGAGAATCAAACTCAACATTGATCAAAAGCCCCAGATTAGAGTTAGATTTTTGCCCAAACACAGAGTCAGGGCCACTTTCCCAGAGCCTCATGCCATGTTCCAAAAGACAAATGTGCCTTTTGTTTTCTATCAGCAACGTTGAGTGTGCTTGTTTATTACTCAACATCCACACTCTGCACAAACTTATATTTCAAACTCTCAGTCTTAATGGAGCTCTATTGGTTGAGGGACACCACCTGCTTTTCTCCACGAATATGTTATTGCTTTATCTCAGCAATATGACATTCATCTTAAAGTGATCTTGTATTTATTGAGTTTTTATATTTTAAAACATCTTAAAAAACAGCATTCTTATTATGAGCAAGCTAGGCTGATTCGTAACTTGGCCTGATCTCCACCTGCTTGTTTGCACAAAGATAGAGGTTTAAAGCCATACTGTGCCATTTCTTACTAGGAAAAGCATTAACATCTCCATGAAGAGCAAGTGGCAGACTCACCACTTGGAAAGTTACATAATTATTTGTTAACTTAAGTAGTTTTGACAACATTTGCTTTATGATTGTGATTTTTTATTTTAATTCCTTATTATTGTGAACCAAATTATTAGCAAATGGGGTAAAATACAAGTAATACTGTACTCTAAACCACAATAAATCCACAAAACTGAAGTAATTTAAAGGGCTCATATTACACTATTTTCTGATAGATGTTATAATGTTGTTTCCTCATCACAAACATACCTTAGTCAGGCTGGCGCCACCTAGTGCCTCCGCTCAGTTTCATTTCTGTCCAGCAACTAGGTCAGAAATTAGAATACACTAGACGGTTTGCAAGAACCCCAGAAGTTGTAGAGTGTGCACCGGCCAATCAGCAAAGAGCTGTGAAGCCAGCAATTACTTGGACACCACTGAGCGTTCCGGTGCATTACATATGTCTTGACCAAATAGCAGCGACTGGTTAAATAAAAAAAGTACCTGCCTACAGTCGAGTGAAAGAATCCTAATGCTGCGAGGTCAGACGGTTTCCAAGAAGTGAAACCAGCTGATGAGTCAGGCTGAAACATACCTAAAGTTGAGTTTAGTTTTATTTACATGTTCAACACACAAAGTCTGCAAGATCTTCTCTCAAAAAGAAGTGGCTCCACTTTGTGACGTCATGTGGCAATCATAGACTGTATAACGAACTAGACTAAGGGAGTGTGGTGTCCCATAGTGTTCTGCTCCAGGCAAATGAAGCTCATCATGCTGATTACAGAGGCAAATATAGAGCCAAGCATCATATTAGGAATAGAAATGTATTAACAGACAAAATGGCAAAATAAAAAACCCAGGATCATGTAGAGAGGGTTAATACAAACATTGTAAGTCCAAAGTGACTAGGCTCACTGCAGCAGTTATAGAGAGAGCGGGAACTGTATTCTAATGAATGTCAAATGGAGCCGGAGTTCCAGAGCTCCACTGTGTTTTAAAACTCCATCCACCTTCACTAATCATTTGAATAATTTCAGCCCTGAATTGCAAGTCTCTACTGAACAAAAGATAAAAGGTAGCTGTTCATTTGAAAGCTACCACTTGACATGACATCACAAGGTAGAAAAGAGCATTTTGAGCTTGGGAGATAGACAGAGTAATAATAAAGGATTACTCAAACATGTGTGAATGAAACAAAACAACTCCAGGTATGTTTTTGAGGGGGAACAACATTATAATATAGGTCAGAAAATAGCTTAATATGGGCTCTTTAACATTATAACATGACCAAACATTCATAAGAGTCAATTTTGCGTAGTGTAGGACCTTTAATCCCAGGTCAAATATGATTTTTTATTTTTTTTGTCATGTACGTAATGCATCTTTTTTCTGTTGTTTGCCAACTCTGCACCATCCAATCAGGCTCCAAACTGGCACAGCGCTTTACTCCAATAAAACCAAAACAATCGTTATGAATCGTTCCCTGAGGAGAGGCAATTATACTATCAGGCAGAGCGCGGATTACTGCTGTTTGTAAGGGATAATGTGCTGCAAATGTGGGCAAACTTCACCATGCATATTTGAAGAATGAGAAACGCGATCTGTACATCAGTCCGGTTTTATTCACAATTATGGCCTTATTTGTCCAGAAAATGGGGTCTTGTGTAGATGAGAGGTGAAAGGTCAAAGTGAAAAGAGCATAAATGTGGTATGAAGGAGTCAGAGGCTATGGGAAAGTGTCGTGTTATCTGTTAAAAAACTTAGATCCTCCTGCTATCAGCTCTGAAGTCTGCTTTTATTACGCTTAAGGATTTATGGAGGAAGGTGATACTTGAGATATTCCATGTTGTTCATCACTGGTGTAATAAGCGTTAGACCAGAACTACTCTGACCTCATTTTACTAGATTTGCAGTTTGTATACCGATGTTGTGTCCTTTGGCAAGACACAATACCTACCTGGCATTTATAAGTGTATAAATGTGTTGTGTGAGTGATAAGTGATGAATGGTGGAGTGTTATAGCACAGATGGGCATATAAATAATACATTTTCAAAACACTTATTGTATTGTGTAAGTAAAATTGTATTGTACATCATGTTGTATAAGTAAAATTAGGCATTATTCATTGTATGGCAAAAGGAGAAAATCAATTTGTCAACTGGACAACTGAAAGGAGGAGCTAACTACAAGGAAACTACTCTGAAACAAACACATTTACTTATTTACAGTTTCTGTTACTTAGCTAGGCCTATTCAACTTGTGTTGGAACTTATTAGTAGAATCATTCAGGGCCATAATTGGTGCTTTCACACCTCTGGGCCTGACCTGGCTATCCCTATTGTTTTCTTTGCTTGTTTTGATTTAGGTTTGAGGATGGAGTTGTAAATAGGAGATAGATGGAGTTTGAGTCTCGGCTGATTCTGGTATATTAAGCTTTTCCCAAATCCTGTAGAAAGAAGGGCAATAACGTCTTTTCCCCATGACAAAATTCACAGAACATTCTCTTTGTTGCAGCTTTAAATCCTCGATCTCAGGAATTGTTGCCAACACAGAATATCTGGCTTTTCGCTGATTGGCTGGTGCCCGAACTTGCACTTTCGGGGTTCTTGCAAACCTCCAAGTGTATTCCGACTCCTGACCTAGTCGCTGGAGAGAAATGAAATTGAGCGGAGGCACTAGGTGGAGCTAGCCTGGTTAGTCTGAGTCCCCCATTGCTGTTCAAAGATGGATTGTGTTTCCTAACAAAAATAGCTTCTTAAACTCCCCCCTCTAAAACAATTTTTTTTCTCTGGCTAAGATATGTACCTCACTGTCCTCAAAGGAGTAGCCTGAGGCTTTTAGATGGAGATGTACAGAAGACTGAGGTCCACTATTGCTCTCTCGTCTGTGTTGGTACATCCTCTTGTGAAGTGGCTGTTTTGTTTCTCCAGTGTTCCTCCAATTACATTTTAATTACTGTAGTTTCAGAGTAATTTCATTGTCGTTAGCTCCTCCCTGTAGATAAGTAAGATATAAGGCAGATATAAGTAAGCCATTATTGTCTGATCAGAACTGATGCCATGAATTCTACCTGGATGACCCAGGGATTTTACACACATTATTAATTGTATTTACTATCCCCCATTTTCAATTTATCATTTTTTTTTTTAATTATTTGTTTAATATAGATATTTTTAGATGAAGTCCTGTACTTGTAATTATATTTGCTATCTACATTATTGTCTGATGGTGTGCCAGCTTTGGCCCAGCAGAAGACCAGAGAGCGCAGGTGAGCCCGTACTTAAAAAAAAAAAAAACTTTTTTACTTCCTTTTAAAATGTTCAAAAGGAACGTAACTAACTCTAACTTGACAACAGTTTCTGAATACACTGAGAACTTGTTTCATAGGAAGAAATTTAAACTAATACAGTTGACCAAGGTGTGTTTAAAAGTCAAATCATGTAATGTTTTTATATATATATATAAAACTTCCATTCACTGATCATTCACATGTTTATAAGAAACACATTTGAATGATCTGGTCTGACTGTATTTCTGATTATGGCAAAGATGGAGCAGCTGATGGTGCAGACATGTCTCTGGACTTGATCAGACATTGAGTGAGGGCCAAAAACTGATTAGAAAATTCAGACTCAAATAGATCTTTTTAATGTATTTTTTTCTCATAGTAAAAAGTGCTGAGTTGTGAGACCAAACAGCAGATCCATAATATGTCCCTTCTGTCCAGGGCCAAGAGTGACGCAGGACCGCAGAGGGACAGAGAGCCCTGTGTAAGACAGTCTGAGTTATGAACCCAGTCAGACCAATGCTGCGTTGAATAATTTCTCTTTAGGATTACGAATGTGTTCTTATTCTGATTTAGAAAGCACATTTGTACACGTACAAGTACAAATACCCAGTACATTTTAAAGGTACATTAACATTCATGGTGAAGGGTCCAGCACTTGCATTTTTCCATGGGTATGTTATTGTTTTGTTTGGAATGTTCCACAGTATTGCATTAACCATATCATCATGGAGACAAGCAGGTGACGTCACTGGGGTTACAGGTCAGATCTGTGGTGAAATGAGAATGTTCAATATCTCAAAGTAGGCTGTTAAATAGATATAATAATAAAGTGCATGCAATTTAAATAAATGCAAGATAGAGGTGTAATGCCATTCTGTGGAACATTGCAAGCAAAACAACACATTTTCATTGAAACAAGCATGTAGAGAACCCCCCACAGGAAAAGTTACAGATAGTGCATCTACTAATTGACTATATAAGGTAATTGCCACTTAGAGCTGTATTTGTTTTCGAGGTGTGGGAGCAGTTTTAGTTTTGATGGCTGTAAAAGCAAGTTTTTCTTCTGAATAAAATATATAAACTATAAAATTTTACATGGAGAAGTTACTGTAAATGTATTACCTTACCTTAATTAAATCTGAAGTATACTTTTTCTCCTTTCTTTTGAGCAGCATTTACTCATACATTTGATTAAACTGTGTACTGATTACTCACACTTTACCAGTATTTTTATTATTAAGGAAAAGGTTACTTAAATAATTATATGATCACTACTTTTTTCTTTTCTTTCACTATTACTGTTTATTGCTGTTAATTGAAACGTAAATACAGTACAGTAATTATAAAAAATTTTACTTGCACTTAGATATTTATTTTTGTAAATCACCAGTTAGTTGCTCATTACGATTTTAGTCAAAATAATAATGAAACACATTTATTTATTTAAACAAGGACAGTGCACAGAATACATTGCTCTCAAAAAGCAAAAAGATGTTCTGTGCCAGATTTTGTTACAAGTTCCTTTTTATCTGCAGTCCTTTGGCAGAAAGAAGAGACATTAAAGAGTCAATTTACATAAAACATAAAACATAAAACATAAAACATAAAACACCTCTGGCTACAACTATTCATCAATAGCAATGTCTTTTTAAAATACACACCAATTTATCTTTAAAGGTGCACTCCCCATTCACAATGAAGATATTATTGCATTGCTTGGAGTGTTCCACAGTATGGCATTACACTTATTTATCTCAAGTAAGCACAAGCAATGCCACAGCACCAAGGTACAGGATCAGATCTGTGAAAAAGCAAGCCCCCTCACAGTAAGAACACATGTTTTTAAGTAAATAAAAACACATGTAATTAAGTAAAGGCTAGGTTAATAGTATAATGCCACACAAAGCAAAGCAATAACCTGTAAAAACAGATTCACTACTGATATCAGTCAAAATTAATGAAGACCAATTCCCATAAATACAAAGCTGCACATTCATTATCTTCAAAAAATACTCTAAATCCATTTAATTGTTATCATTATCCTCTGTCATGTACAATTATCAAATTAATCAGTATTATTATCCTCTAAAATACAATCCATCAACAACATAACCATCAAGACAAATGTCATGAGTCAAACATAATTAATATAGAGCTGCTTCTGCAAATCTGCACCGTGTTTAAATAGCCAAGACAAAGCTCTTACTTAACTCTATAGGCCCAACTGTGAGTATTAATTACACGTGTCAGAAATAAAATAACAATTCAATGCAGCAGTGATTAGTGTTTTAACATTGCCACATCTCCTCTAATGGGACTGTAAAGGCATTTTAAATATATGACTCTTATACAGGCCTAATTTATATGAGCAGCAGATGGTGTAAACAGGCAGACAGGTGCACATATGGAGCCATGAGTCACGTACTCCAGAGAAGCATGTTTGTGTTTTGAATTAAAATAATAGACGTATGATTGATCAATTTCTTTCAACACATGAACTGCAGCTCAAGATAAACACAACAAGATGTGAATGCTGAAAACGGTCTTGCACCACGCAGTTCGCATGTGTTTTGAGTAAGATGAAGGATCATAAAAACTAAACATTGAGTAAAATTTACTTCAGCTTTAAGAAAACTATAAATTAGTGTTAAGTATGTGCAAATGTGTTCCAGTAATGGCATTTCTGTATTCCTGGCTACATATTTAAAATGTTTTTGTCACCTATAGGATATCACTAGGAATAAAAAGGAAGGAGAATGCATATTTTGAATAGTTGAGTGTATCTCATACCTGTGTTGTGCAATGGGAGGAAGCAGGTTTGATAGTATCAGGGCCGCCATGCTGCAGGCCTGTGAGGTCTCTATCAGTCTGTGCTCAGATCAGTTGTGTGATCAGTGATTGGGATGTGCAGTGAGGATGTGAGCTGTGTAAACTCTGTGGGTCACATTACAGAAAAAGGAAGCCCATTCATCATTGCTCTCAATAAAGGTTATTTTAGCCAAACACAAACTCTGCATTTTAAATCAGAAGGCAGGGAATGGAGTTCTACACATGATCAATCTGAAACAGCTCTCACTGAGTGATTGGGACCTATCAGGATGTTCAGTGCATCACAACAGCAGAACAAACTGAAAACTGAAACTTTGGACAAAAATCCTGAACCACATTTGTCACATTGCCATGTTTGTTTTGGTTCACTTGGTTAGTCCTGACCAGGATCTCTTATCTGGAGAAGGCTCCCTGGGACCACTGCTTCACTGATGGATGGATCAAAACCAAAGAACACATTTAGTTACAGGGGCAATTAAGTATTACATACCACACCAAACCATAAAACCACATGCACCACATGGATGTAGAAAGAGATAGATAAGAAATTGGACATACATCAGTCAAATTACACCAATCCACTTACATCCAATGAGTAACTCACCTTTAATTTACACTTTATTCCCTTGATAAGCAAACACAGCCTGTTGATTTGGCATGTTTTTACTCTAGATGCTGTAAATCATCACTTATTTAGAGAATATCAGTATCATATTTGTTGTTTTTGTATGAAGGCTTTTAAAACTTACCTCACCCGTGGCTTACATCAACATTCATTTTGGCATTTTGTTTAGTTTCCACATCACGTTTCCAGTGACTTTATGTGTATGAACCATGTCCATGACGACAGTTTACGCAGGTACTAGGGGTTCCATGTGGAGAGATATGGGCCTGCACTGACTTTATGAATGAGCTGGTTTTGAGTGGTTCCAGTGAAGAGTTACACTGTGATGCCCCAGACAAATTGAAATTCTAATGAATTTGTATTAATGATATGCAAAAGAAAACATGGATGTTTGGATGCCGGACACGTTCCATATAAACTCAACACAAGCAAAAGGCCAATGAAAACGGTGAGAAATGAATGCCTTCCTGTGGTACCAGGGTCTGCATTATGCAAGAGCTGCTCTCTGCAAGAAGACACGGCCAAAAGGTGTCAAAATGTCAAGAGCCTTTCCTCTTCCAACTTTGTTATCGTTTTTGGAATTAAAATCCTTGAATTCCTCAATCAACGAAGTTACTAGTACAGTGATGAGTAGTACAGACAAGAAGTTCAATTGTTTACAGGATAAGAACTATAAATTAGAATTATTATTTTTTATTTTATTTTTATTTTATTTTATTTTATTTTTTATGGTATTTATTGGAAAAATCAGAATATCAGAAATATATGTACAATAACAGGTTTGAGAGGTTAAGAATGTCAGGATTTCCTGCCTCACTAGAGCAGAGTTTTGGGTTTGATTTCGAAGCCAGGTGAGGTGTCTGTTCTGTGTCCAGGGTGGGTCAAACGCAGAGGACAAAGTTAAAAATGAAAATGTGGATTTTATAGACCAAATTTAGCCTGCATTGGTATTATAGGCCTGGCTCCACAGAGCGGTTTCTGAAAGTTTTCATAAAACTTACTTTTGCGCACAGAGACTAAGTGCTGAGTTTTAACATCAACACTGAACATACACAGAAGCTGGTTTGATACCTGGTTCACAGTTTTGATTTCAGATGGAGTTTGCCAGACATTCATCTGAAATGTAATATCCCACTGGCCTGATGTTTGTGCAGAGATAAGGCTCCACAGGCCGCTGCAGAGGACCAGGTGCCAACTGTGAACACAACCTGTTTTATTGACACCTGCTTCATTTCAGATGCTCCTATTACTGCTCTCAAATATTAATCTAACCTTCAGGACAAGAAGCAGTCTGTGTGGGAAAACTCATTGCTGCTAATCTGGACCTGGGGCTATGACATGGTGCACTGTTGTACCTGATGTAAGTATTGATAAACAAACATCCAGTAAATATTGCAACTTTAAACATCATTACAACTTTGCATTTCAGTTTTGCAACTTTGAAGTGGGTGAAATGTCCTGCCCAAGGACACAACACCAGCAGGAAATGAGATTGATATCAGTTTAGTCGAACTTTGAGAACCACATTTACTTCTGTACCTGGAATTTTTATGTATATCCTCTGCTAACCAAAAATGTCAGAGGTGCACAAGCTCATTTTCTCTTCCAGAGCAGGTTTGGTTATTTCTGATGAGCCAAATAAATCTGTTTTGTATATTTTAATCTTGCTGTCAAAAGACTAATTTGTACTTTCGTAAATATAATTTTAACAGCCCTAACAGTCCAGATTGTGGAGGTATGCTTTTGTAAAACTAATTGTGTTTTATGTAATTGTGATATTAACTGCACTGCGCTTACAGGCTCAGTGCTGGTTGCAGTTTTATGATAGTTTCTGAGTTCAAATAATTATACTATTCACATTATAGCTCTGCAGTGGGTGTAGACTTTAGATATCTGTTTATGGAGGGGGCTCACTTTAGAGGATGACCTTATTTATACAGCTCTGGAAAAAATAAGAAACCTTGCTTCCTTCTGCTCTGACAATGTTCCCCAACTCTGAGGAGTGTTTTTTCCAGCAGGACAATGCTCAACACCACACATTTTGGTCAATCAAAGTGTGGATGAAAGACCACCAGATCAAGACCCTCTCATGGCCAGCCCAATCTCCAAACATGAACTCCATTGAAAACCTCTGGGAACATAATCAAGAGGAAAATGGATGATCATCAGAGTTATTCCACCAGATATTGATTTCTGAACTCTTCCTAAGTTAAAACACCAGTATTGTGTTGTTTTAAAATGAATATGATCTTATTTTCTTTGTATTATTTGAGTTCTGAAAACATTGCATATTTTTTGTTATTTTGACCATTTGTCATTTTCTGCAAATAAATGCTCTAAATAACAATATTTTTATTTGGAATTTGGAAGAAATGTTGTCAGTAGTTTATAGAATGAAAGAAAAATGTTAATTTTACTCAAACTCATACCTATAAGTAGTAAAATTAGAGAAACTGATCATTTTGCAGTGGTCTCTTATTTTTTTTCCAGAGCTGTAGTTATTGGTGGTGCTGGCGTTTTTAATTGGGTGTTTTCGGTTGTGGTAAAAGTTTTCTTTAAGTTAATCTTGTTTCTTTTTCACCCGTAGCATGTCTCCTTCAGCCCATCTTTAGGGCGGAATCTCACCATTGCAGTGGCATCTCCATCTACCCCATATCATTCACTCTTACCTTTGTTTTATTCAACCTGTGAATAAAAGCTGCCTAATAGCTTTTGGAGCCACACACTTGACTGGCTTGCATTGCTATTAGGGATGTAACGGTATCCAAATCTCTCGGTACAATATTATCACGATATGCATCTCACGGTACGATATTTATTGTGATATTTTGGAGAGGCTAATAGAATTGTAGATAGAACACTTTTTGCTTTTAAAATACCTTGACAAGATTTTGGTGTAAATAATTTCCATTATAATCCCAAGAATTAATTAAAAAAACATATTTCTTCATGTTGTTTGCACTGAAATGAACCTTGGGATATGTAGTTCCCAATGTTGATAACCTGTTTCTACTATAAAACAATGCATTTAAGCAAAGGAACTTGATTCGATATATTGTGAGACATTTGACGATACATTATCGCGATATTTCGGTTACTGTTACATCCCTAGTTGTTATTAAAGCTTACATGTAGACCCTGTAAGTGTTACGCCTCTATGAAGTCACTTTCTTTCAAACACTACATGGACTAATATTTCACAATCACACCATTAAAGATAACAGTCTAGAATTGTTCTAACAAATGCAAAAAGGTGACGCTCCTTTCCAGTCTTGGCAGGTCCTTTTGAATAATTTATAATTTAAAAAAATATAAAAATGGCAGCCAAACAGGTCAGCAAACAAAGTAATAAATGAATACAGACAAATGAATGAGTAATGAAACTATGCTTGCTATGTTGTTTCTGTTGTTCCTGCAAAATGTTTAGTAGTGACCCATATCTGAAGAAAGATGGGGACAGCTGAATTAGATTCTTTTAAGTTTGCTTGAATTTGATCAAGTACTCCTTTAAAAAGAGACAGAAAGACAGCTTTTTTTTTTTTTATTACATATGCCAAAAAATGTTAGAAATGTCAGAAAAAAATCTGTTTTTCAATCTCAAATAAAGAAAGTGCCACTGTGACATCCCTCCTTGAAGATAATAGACTTCTGTGTGTCTGTGAAGAGAAGACAGAGTGAAAGAGAGAGAGCGAGCACATGTTCTGAAGCTGTAGCTCTGAATTATCTCCATTGTTTGGAATACCCATTCGTCTTGTGCCTTGTCTCTGCTCTGGCCCGGACTACGCTCGGCACAGATGGGGAAGAAGAAGAAGGGGAGGTGGAGGGTGGGGGGGTTCCATGTGGGCTGTGGGTTCAGTATTGTATGGGGCTCCTCTTAACTCATCGTTTGTCATGACGTAAACCCCAGTGTGAACCGGCTCTTTCTTCTGTCACAAGAACATGACAGTAGATCCTTTGGGCCCTCATAGTGGATGATTAGATGGTTATGTAAACTCCCAAATCTCTATAATCAAAGGAAGATGCATTTGGCCTCATTTTGGCTATCCGCTATCTGCAGAAAATAATCTAAAAATAATAAACTCAGTACCTGCATTAAGTTTGCCATTGACTCAGAACAAGTCTCTTTGTGTTCAGCTGCAACTGAAACATGCAGATGCTTCACCGCAAGAAGGTCCTGGTAGTGTTTTTGGAAAGGTTTCCTCTAAATGCCCTGGTTTGCCATCAATCTCAAATATACGATAGGTTTACGATAGGTTACACTGGGTTTGAGAATGATGAAAAATAAGGAAATTAGTTGCCATAGTGATTTATCACATATTATATTTGAACGGGAAAAAGTCCTCAAAATGCTGCATACAGCACACTGAACAAATTTCCCATGAGAAGGGTCTTTGGGCGCTGTCAAATGTAATAGAAATATAAATTCTATAAACTGCATTACTTCACCAGCAGAGGTTATAATACTCCCTACAATAGAAGCACAGATTTTGCAAAACTCTCTTTCACTTTATAAAAGAAGTTTAAATGTTTAACTCTGGACAAATACATGAAATATGAGACTTAGTTTGTGCTGTAGTACTTTGTTGTACTGTTTCTGATTTGTTTGTTTCCTCTTGCTGTATTTATGAAGATGAACTGGTGTTAAGATGACGCTCTGACAAAGGAATAAAGGGTAGGCATAATAAGCTTAAGCTTCAGCCTACACCTTTTCGGTCTGTGTATGTGTATGTTAAATATGACTGTTAATTAATGTCAAAATATACCTGTGACCGTAATAAATAATCAAATCAATCAGTCAGGCTTTGAGGTGCTATATTTGGTAAAATTTACTCTTGTCAGCCTGAAGCCATGTTAGAATGCTATTTCCTCCTCAAAAACATACATGAAGTGTGTTTTGTTCCACACAAAACATGCTACATAGGTCTCCAAGAAAAATAGCTGATACCTGATAGCTAAGATCAATTAAATATGATCAATCAATGAACCTGCCCAGAGACTAAAAAGAAGGTAAAACAAATTAGCACTGGTGTGACCTGGTACAATGCATCTCTCCTGTTTAAGTTTAATTTAAGTTTAATGTATATTGTGCACTGTCCTTGCCTCATTAAATTAAATAAATAAATAAATTCACACATTTGAGTAATCTTTAATTTTTAGTCTGTCTACATCTCCAAAGCTCAGAATGCTCTGTTCCACCTTGTGATGTCGTGAAGCTCTAGTTTTCACATTAACATCTACCTTTTCCATTTGTTTAAAGACGGGCAATTTCGGGTCAAGTTAACAGCTCCTTTTAACTTTTGTTCAGTAGAGATTGGCAGTTGCAGGGCTGAGATCATCCAAATTATGCTAATGAAGGTGTATGGAGTTTAAAAATACAGTGGGGCTATTCCTGTATTACCACATGACATCACAAGGTGGAACAGAGTGTTTTCTGTTTGAGAGAAAAACTCAGACTAAATATACAGGACTGGTGTATTAAACATGCGTGAGTGAAACAAAACACATCTGCAGGTATGTTTGAGACGAGAAAACAACACAGATCAGAAAGTAGCGTAACATGGGCTCATTAAACGGACAACACTACGATGTATTTAGTTCTCATGAATCTGTGTCTCCTGATGGTAAAAACAAACCCCTCTCGCGTTAAAGTCTCCTGTCTACAACAACACATAGAGGGCAATAGTGTAAATCTGACCAAAAATCTCACAGTTGCATCATTTTCTTGTTCCAAGCGTTCACGTTTATCCATTATCTATGTAAATAATCTAAATTGAGGGCCTGCATGAGATCTATCTGCTATGGACTCAGAACAAGTCTCTTTGTGTTCGACTGAAACTGAGGAGCAACAAAACCAACTTTCCAAATTCAAACAAGCAAGTCCTTTCTCCAACATTTATTTATCTTAGTGAACTGTTGCTCAGAATACATGCTCTTTTCTGCACAGCCTTGGTCCACATTCGCTGTAATTGCGCACATTCACACATAGGACGGCCAGAAAAAACAGGCTGCTGGAGACGGCGACGGTACCACGCACGCAATTTTAGGTTTTGTGCCTTGCTCAATGGTAACTGAAAGAGGCTTGTGTTAAACCTCAGGGCCGGTCAAATGGCTCTGGAAGTCGTGCATGGATAACTGCTATTTAGACTGAATCATTTTACAACATAATGTGATGATGTAGTCAATCCCAGCGTGGCAAAATTGAAAGTTTCTCAAATCTCATGTACACAGTGAAATCATTTGAAACAACAGTGACAAAGAGACAATCTTAAATTATATTATTATAGCTCTATAATTTGAATCTGATTGCAGAAACAAAAAAATGATGCAAGCAAAAACAATTACTTTTACTTCATAACACATGCAGATATTATTGCTTTGCCTGGAATATTCCACTGTATGGTATTAAATGTATTTACATCCATGGATACAAGCAGGTTAGCCTCATTCATCAGACAGTTTCACTGACCTCTCAGCATTAGGATTAGTTCACTTGATAGTAGATGGTACTTTTTTTATTTAACCAATTGCTGTGATTTGGTCATGACGTATGTAATGCACCAAATCCCGTAGGAAGAAGGGCAATAATGTCTTTCCCCTTGATAAAATTCACAAAACATTGTCTTTATTCCGGCTTTAAATTCTCAATCTTGGGAATCGCTGCCAGCACAGAATGTATGGCTTCGTCTACATCCATCTCGACCTCTTTGTCCACAGCTCTTCTTCTACAACTTCCAGGGTTCTTGCAAACCGTCTAGTGTATTCCAATTCCTAACCTTGTCGCTGGACAGAAATTAAATTGAGCTGAGGCACTAGGTGGCTCCAGCCTGGCTACAAGCAAATAGCAGCCCCAGGCCAGTTTACAGGTCAGATCTGTGGAGAGTCAAGCCCACTCACAGTAAGAATACATTATTTTCAAGGCATTTTTAAACAAGGAAATCACCTTTTTAATAAAGACAAGATAATGCCATAGTATAAAAGACTCCAGGTAAATCCCAAATCTTACAGAAATACCAAGAAGACTAAATAATTCACTTTGTCTTTACAAGTGAACCACGACTATTAAGTAAACACATGCTTTTCTTTAACACTACCTTTCATTTTGATACAATCATAAACGATACATTTTGAGCCTTCTTTGTTATTATTATTAGTTTGTACGACCAGAAACAAAAACAAAAAAAAATCTTTACTTTTTTCATTCTTATTGTGGTTTATTTTGTATGATCATAAACAATAAACTTCTGTACCTTCTTAATCATTATTATTACTTTGTACGACCATAAACGGAAAAAACAAAAAACAAAAACGTACATTCTTCATTCTCATTTTGCTTATTTTGATACGATCCCTTTTATCAAACGATAAACTTCTGTGCCTTCGTTAATATTATCATTAGTTTGTACGACCATAATACAGAACAGTACAAGAAAAAAAGAAATTGGGTCATAGTATGTCATTTATTTTGTGATATGTAAATGTTTGTAAAGTTTTGTCATCAATGTACAGAAGCAACCACTTTGTAATGAGTAGGGGTGGGTTAATATAAGTTTTTTCTCCTTCCCACTCTTTTTCGAGAAATGTGCTTTTATGTTGTTTACAATGTTTATGTAGTATGTGTGTGATTATTGTTTCTCTGTCGACACAAAGTCAAAAAAAAATAAATAAATTAATCGAATTGAAGCATGGAGACTAGCAGGGGTGGTTGTGAACATGTGGACCTGTCACCAAAAAGGTTGCATCTTTACATCTCAAGTACCTTTAAAGAAGAGGAACTGTTTATTTCACTGTTATATTACCTTCTGATCACGATTTTAAACATGAGTCTTGTTGTATTAAAACCAGATGAGCAGCCAGACCGTACAGTTTAACACACATTCTCACAGTCTACCATCTCTCCACTGATATAACCTAATATCTCCAAATATCCAGTGTGTACTCTCCCTGCCCCCTCCCTCTCTCTCCAGGTGTTTATGAGTCTAATCCCCCATAATGCCGTGCGTCTGTGGAGCGGAGAGAAGCTGTCCTGTGGGAGTGTGGCAGACCAGGGAGCCCTCATCTGAAGAGCTGTAATGGGAGAGCAAACAGTCTGATTACCGAGGCCCAGCGCACAGCAGCCTGCAGACTGACCCACGCTGCAGCTAAACAAGACTACACATACAGGAGCTCAGCGCAAAGTGAACATTTTTGGCTTTACATGTGATTTGTTTTGCATATTTCATAAAGTTAACTAGATAATAATAAGAAAATCTAGTCAATCCACAATGAGGAATAAGTGAATATAGTTGATCACCATTATGAACATGGAGTGACAGAAAAAAATCAAGCGTCAATCCAGTGTGAGTATTTCTGGTTATTGGGAAAGAGGGGATGGACCAATTGATACTTTGCAGAGACATCACTCTGGGGGGGTTCTACATGTATCTGTAGTAGCAAACACAGCCAAAAAAGTTTTTAAATATTCTGATAACTCAAGGATAAAATACAAAACAACATATCCTCCTGGGACTCGAAGGAAAAAAGTGTATTGCAATATATATTTTTTGTGATTTTCGATCTATTTTGAGGTAAATGAACACCTTAGCATTTAGATTTTTTTTTTTTTATTTATAATTTGTAACATGTCCGCAGTAATGGACTGGGGACATTTTGGTGTTCCATGTGAAATTAACCTAAGAAAAACAAAACATTTTGATGAACAATATCTCTGAAAAGCTTCTACAGACACCTCAAAAAGTTTTTAGACTCCTTTTTAATTTCTTCTACTTCTTCTTCTTCTTATTATTTTTTTATTATTATTATTTTTTTATCATAGTGCAATCACAAACTAGTTCCTACTGAGTTTATTTTTCTTATCCTGGACATGATAGTACATATAATCCCTCAGCCCTATTTACGCAGAGGAATCTAATCCACCAATTAAGATTCTATCTCAAAACACTTAAAAAGATAAACTGGTTAACTCATTGTCCACTCTAAAAGACACAAATGAATGGGCCAGGTCTCAGGAGGATATTTCCAGGAGTCTGTGATCAGTATGAACATTCATGGTCCTGTTCAGGGTTTTGATTTTCAACAAACATGTGAGAGTGATTAACTGAAAAACTATCATTAGTATTATTTAATAGGGACTTGTTGTAGTTCCAGGTATGTCAGTTCATTCTGATCAGATTGTGTTAAAGTAAACTTAGAAAGCCTCAGACAGAGCAGTGCCTACAGTAAGCATCACTCTCCAAGGGAATGTTGATGACTAGGGATGTAACAATATCCAAAACTCTCGGTATGATATTATCACGATATACTTGTTACGCTACGATATTTATTGTGATATTTTGGAGAGGCTAATGTAATTGTAGATGGGACACTTATTGCTTTTAAAATACCTTGAGAAGATTTTTGTGTGAATTATTTCCACCATAATCCCAAAAATCCCATGTTTCTTCATGTTGTCTGCACTGAAATGAATCATGGGATATGTAGTTTCTGATGTTCATAAGCTGTTGCTACTATAAAACCATGCATTTAAGCAAAGTAACTTGTAATTTGACATATTGTGACAGCCCACATTATTATTGTGAGACTTTTGACAATATGGTATTGCAATATTTCGGTTATTGTTACATCCCTATTGATGACATAAATATCAGTTGGCAAAAGACTTCAGCAGTGGAGGAGCAACAGCTCTACTCTAAGCTCCATACATTAGGGTACCACAAAAATCAATGCCCGGATAGTAATCAATACTGAACCTAGAATTGAAACAAGACATTAATTTGAATTATTAATACTAATGTTTTTGATCTATACATGTGTACAGAATAAGTATAAAACTACACGAGCAACATTAAAGAAAACACTATTACTTGGTGTGGGGGTTAGTTTTTTCATTATTGTGGTATCACGATTAAGTATCGAGCCTTTCTCTTAATGTTAAAATTTACTTTTAATAGTAGCATTTTAGTATTGCCACAACAGTACTTTACATAGGTTTATTTTTGTATTTTTATTTTTAAACTGGTCATATTGCACTATTTTCCGATCTGTGTTATAATGTTGCTTCCTCATCACAAACATAATTGCAGTTTTGTTTTGTTTTATTTATTATTTATTATTATTAATGCACAAATCTTGCCTATTTAGGCTGAGTTCTTCCCCAAACAGAAAACTCTCAGTTCCAATTTTTGAGCTCACATGGTAATACAGCAAGCTTCACTGTGTTTTTACACTTTAAACACCTTCACTGAAATAATTTGGTTAATTTCAGACCTGGAATTTCCAATCTCTACTGAACAAAAGGTAAAAGGTAGATAGAAAAATGTTCTTAGATGGCTTAACACTCTCTAAAATCAGTTTTATGTAATATAGGACCTTGAATTTATCATTACCTTTGTTCTGAACTGAAGCCCACTGCTCTGTTTATTATCTTTGGATTGACAGTCTCAGGAGTCAAAATCTACAAGGACAACTAGACTAACTGTTTCTATGCAACAGTAGACTTGTGGTGGTTTAGCCAGGCTCATAATTCCTCAAAATGTAAACCAGACCTGTACAACTATTCACTTTTATAACATTTTTCCCAGTAGCTAGCTTTGGCCAACTTTTACTTTCCATCTTAAGCTTCCCAGTCATTCACTACCACCACACTTCTTCATTAATCTACTGTGGCCAAATTACTTACACTATAAACAAAATTAACAAATTAATCAGTATAAAGAGGAAGTAACGCATCTGAGCTGAATACATTAAGGACAATGCAAACACTGTGCAGGCTCGGCCCATGTTTTACCATATAAATTACTATCTTCACATATTTATTATTTATTTTATTGACACACATGCGCGGTAATAGTGGCTGTATTGTTTTGGGCAGGTTGATTCCCAGCAGGCAGGAGCAGGGCCGTGGTGTCCCCTGCTCCTCAGAGGGCAGACAGGAGCACACAGAGGGGCTTTCTGTGCAGTACACGGGGCCTCTTCACTCTCTGTTGACTCAGGGAATGACTGTGGATGTCAGGCCCGACCGCAGCTGATTCTCTGGGGTGCAGCGAGAGGCACGAGGGGGATACAGCCCGGAGAACCATGGACACTTTCAGAGACTGAGAAGTGCATCAGTTAGAGGTTTTACTCGAAATGGTCAACAAGTCTGCGATAACTATTCTGTCTATAAAATATGATGTTTTGTTCATTTGTTTTTCCAAAAATAAGAAAACAACTATTTTCTTCATTATTTGTCTCCAAAACCAAAATGAAAAAAGGATTCAGTTTTTCAGTTTTCGATTTTATGTTTCAATGAATAATGGAAAAAACGGATAACGGCCATTTCCCGTTTCTGTGACTTAAAGTGCGATGCCGAACTGAAACAGGACTGAACCATGACTAAACCAGGACTAAACCGTTTTCAGTCCTGGTCTGGTCCCAGTCTCAGTCATGGTCTCAGTCCTGATCTCAGTCCTGATCTCAGTCCTGGTCAGTCCCAGTCCATGGTCTGGTCCTGGTCTGGTACCCTGGTCTCAGTCCTGAGTCTCAGTCCTGGTCTGGACCCAGTCTAAGTCCTGGTCTCAGTCCCAGTCTGGTTCCTGTATGGTCCCGGACCTGGTTTTGTCCAGGTTCAGTCTTGGTTCAGTCCTGGTTCAGTTCGGCATTGCAGTTCAAGCCACGAAAACGGGAAACAGCCATTTTAGTTTGTTTTTTTTTTTTTTTTTTGTTTTTTTTTTTCATTTAAACACAAAATTGAAAACTGAAAAAAAACAAATCATTATCAGTTTTTTTCATTTTGGCTTTGAAGACAAATAATGAAGAAAACAGTTGTTTTTTGAATGTTCTTATTTTTGGTTTTATATTGAAAAATGAATGATAAATGGATTTTTCTCAATCATTAGTCTAATAGTAAAACCATAGAGGATGATTTAATATCACAAACATTCACATTACATTTTTTTGGAGACAAATTTTACAATAAAACAAAACAAAACAAAAAATAGCACTTTTTACAGATAACCAAAGTCACTGAGTGCATTTTCAATTCACTCCATACTTGATGGTAATTACTATTGTAGCCACAGCTGCCCTGGGACAGACTGATGGAAGTGGGACTGCCAGTCTGCACCACTGGCTCTAACCAACACTCACGGACACATCTCATTCATACTAGGGAATGCATGTGAAGTGTCTTGCCAAAAGACCCAACAACAGGTGTAACGAGAGGTTCAAAGAGGTTCATTTGGTCTTCTGATATTTTATGTTATTAGGTTCTTTTTTCAGACTGAGAGTTTGTTTTCATACCTGACAGTTTCGACTGCTCCCTGCGATCTGCCTCAGAGTGGTCATGTGATGTTGCTGTGACGTCTCCAGTCAATGTCAATACCCAAAATGGGCAATAAACAAAGATAGAAAGAAAAACAGAACCAGAAAAACAAAAATAAAATAGTAACATTACCGTACATCAGGGGCATAACAGAAAAAGTGCAGAGGGCAAAGAGAAAACACAATATCAGTACACCAGTGAAACCATACAGAAAACTCAGGCATTTACTCCACTCAAAAGACAAAATAGAACCGGAGCATAAATGTAATGTCATATACGAAATACCCTGCATGTTCTGCAATAAAACATACACAGGGAAACAGGGAGGTACATGAAAAAAGGAACACAGGACAGAATGTGAGAAGGAAACAAAGAAGGCGAAAACACGAGTAACAAAACACAAAGCAGAACAAAAACAAAACAAATCTCTGTAAAAAAGAGAAGTACATTATGGATTGGGACGGAGCAAAGATCATTGGGACAGAAGAAAACAAACACTGTCGCTGGATTAAAGAGGCAATCGAAATACAGAAACATACCCACAGGACTATAAACCAGGATGAGGGGGCTTTTTTACTCTCACACGCCTGGGATATTGTCCTGAGGAAGTCGGACTGCAGATGACGCTGTTATCCTGCCTGCATCGGTAAGACAGAGCTAAAACATGTATAAATCAGCTGATCGGACACATCACAGCAACATCACATGACCACTCTGAGGAAGAGCACTCGTGAGCAGTCGAAACTGTCAGGTATGAAAACAAAACTCTTGGTGTGAAAAAATACCCTAATAACTGAACTAAAGCCCCTATAGCACCTATTCCCAGCAATCTCCCATCCAAGTAGAGACCAGGCCCAGCCCTGTTTATCTTCTAAGACCAGAGGAGATCAGGCATTGAAAAGGTCGTATTGCCACAACATAGCACGGATTAACAATTCAAATAGCCAATAGTAACAAACATGTTAAGTATGCTCCATGTTTCTGTTATGGAGGAGAGTTAATGAAGTGTGAGGATTACCTTGTAGGAATTCTTAAATGACCAGAAAAAGCAGGCATCTCTGCTGAGTGTTCTGTGCACAGCTGCGTGCTCATAAACGTCCAGTGCCACGGGGCAGATATTTATACGCCCCCGATGTCTGAGTTAAAATAATAGAAAACAGTCAGGTGCTGTGTAATCCCTTATTATATTTACACAAACATGTTAATGGAAAGAGCCCTCTCCACATGTTTCCACCGTGCTGTAATGTAATGTAATGTGTCAGTGTTTGGGCATGTGTCTGGTCCAGGTGAGGAGCAGGTCTGGAGCACACCTGTGAACACCTGAGCTCATGTGGGGCTGCTGTTTGCTCTCACACCTCACACTCAAACTCATTCAACAGCCTGTCACTCCATCCACAGACCCCTCACCCTTCTGTGCACCAAGAGACAGTCACTTCTGTCCTATGTGGAGGTGCTGAGTTTGGCTTTTTTTTTTTTTTTTAGTTTGATTTAAAGGTGCGCTGTGTAGTTTTTTTAGTGGACAGCATGTTTTCTGCTTGTCTCCAGGGAGATGTTATTGTTTTACCTGAAATGTTCCACATGGCATTTAACTTATCTAACAGGTGACACTACCAGAGACGATACAGGTCAGTCCTGTGGATAAAAAAAAATAAATAAAAATAAAAAATTTAGCCCTAAATTGTTCGTTTAAATCGTTCCATTAAAGATTGACAATGTAACTTCTGGTGGAGGGTACACTACTTGTTTACTGGAGATGAATGTTCTTTGAAAGTACTAAAATGTAATTGACTAGCTGCAGTAGACAAATAAATGAGTTTAATGCTTTACTGTGATCTATTTGCATGAGATAAGCAGGTAGTGGACCCCCCAAAGGTTACACAGGGCAGCTTTAACTTTGTCCTGAACCAAAATGATTAGCATGCTCAAGACATTTCAAATAAAAAGGGACAAGGATGGAATAATTAAAGGGTCCATATTAGGTTACTTTCTGCTCTATGTTATAATATTGTTTCAGAAATCTACCTGGAGTTGTGTTTTGTTTCACTCATTTAACATTAGGGATGTAACAATAACCGAAATATCGTGATATCATATTGTCAGAAGTCTCACAGTAATATTGTGATCTGTCACAATATATCAGAGTTCCTTTGCTTAAATGCATGGTTTTATAATAACAGCAGTTTATAAGCATTGGAAACTCCATATCCCATGATTCATTTCAGTGCAGATAAAATAAAGAACGTGAAGAGATATGCATTTTACTTGAATTCTTGGGATTATGACAGAAATAATTCACACCAAAATCTTGTCAAGGTATTTTAAAAGAAAACTAGAAAAGCACTCAGAGAGCGCAGACGTCCGCCAAGGACTACCCCCATTTTTTATATAAATTGCGATAAAATCAGTCTTCTTGATCAGATCCGGATCAGCCTTTGGAATATGAAAGAGGATCCCATTGTCCATCCCTGAGTCAAATTTCATGGGGTTTGGTCAATAATTAACCGAGATATTGAGAAAAAAAATTTTTGGCCCCATTTACCACAATGTTAACTAAAAATTCAAAGTGATCCAGAATCCAGGATTTCTTCCGGATCACCCCCAAAATGAAATCAGTTCTTCCTTTTCACATTTCCAACAAATCCTGAAAATTTCATCAAAATCGGTCCATAACATTTTGAGTTATGTTGCTAACAGACAAACAAACAAACAAACGAACAAACAGACAAACGCCGGCAAAAACATAACCTCCTTGGCGGAGGTAAAAAAGTGTCCTATCTACAATTATATAAGCCTCTTCAAAATATTGCAACAGATATCGTACTGTGAGATACATATCATGATAATATCGCAGTTGGAAATTGTCACATCCCTATTTAGCACACAAACCCAGCATAAATTTTAGGCTGAGTCCTTCTCTCAAAAAGAACACACTGCACACTGTCTGTCTACATCTCCAAACCTCAAAATGCTCTGTTCCACCTTGTGAGGTCACATGGCAATAAAAGAAGTGCTTTACTGTCTTTTTAAACTCCACACACCTTCACTAGAATCATTGGACAATTGCAGACCCAAAAATGGAAAAGGTAGCTGTTAACTAAAACTAGAACTTCATAACATGAACGGAGCATTTTGAGATTTGGAGATGTACATAGCAAAAACTGGAGGGTTAAAATTTCAGGGTAAAATATTTCAGAGTTGTTTTTAACACAAAAAGTGTTATTTTAACTATTTAAAAGTTAAGTGGGGATTCGAGTTGGGGTTATTTGCCAGAGTTGATATGGTTGAAGATAATTCAACTTCCCTTAGTGTTAATTTGGCTTCTCCCACCCACCACTTCAAACTTCCGTGATCAGTTTGAAGCAGTTTTGTACAAAATTTTATCTTAAATTAACTAAAATAAAGCGTAAAAATAAAACTCCTCTGTGTGTTGTTTAGCTAAATCAGGATAACCCTACAAAGTGTTATCCGTTTACTCTCAAAATATTAATATAACTCTTGATTTCTGGGTTAAACAGGAACTTTGGTCCAGTGTTACTTAATTAACATTTCCAAAAATGTTAAATTAACTCTAGAACAGATTGGACTCATATAAACTCTGAGAAAATGTTCAAATTGATTCTGTGAGAGTCAATTTTAACACTCTACTTTTTGCTGTGTAGACAGACTAATAATAAAGGGTTACGAGTTATGTGAACAAAAAACAAAAAATAAAATATAAAACAAAACATAACTCCGCTCCAGGTATGTTTTTGAGGAGGTAGGAACATTATGCCATGACTTAAAGCTAACAAGAGTCAATTTTGCCTAATATAGGAGCTTTAACCAAACAAAGTGTATTATGATATCCCAGTGTTTACTCATTCACTGCCTATTGTATGAAAGGTCACGGAGCGTTCTCACATATTTGACGTCATAAAACCAAAGTGTGAATTTACATTACCCGTATGGACTGTACTTCAACAGCTCAGACAGGATCCATATGGACACAAAGACAGGTGGGAGTCCTCTTCATCAACAAAAGTACCTTCTCTCAAATACCGAACGCAGAGGTCACGCAGCTGCTGTATACGCCAAGATTTAGTGAACATAAATTTATAAGCAATAGTCAGACCAAGAATTCATAGCTGGCCAAACTGTGGTTAACCCCCAGACATTGTTTTAAATTGTCACTCACTATGGAAACGAGCCTAATTTTTCCATCATTCTGAATTTATTGAAAAATGTCCCGAACCAGACATTTACATAACCTGATTGTTCAAAGCTGACTGGGAGACATGGAGCTCAGACCGAAGACGTGCTCACAGTATTTTGTTGCAGATTACAGCAACAATATGACCGAAAGCCCTTTGTGATTTGTAAGTTTTTGAGGAATCAGCAGAGTAATGAATCATGAAATCACCTTAGAGCAGAAAAATGAGGGAGGCGGGTCAGTCGCATGAGAACCATATGCAGAGTCAGACAGGAGGAAGATATAGATGCACTGTCTTTGCTGTAAATTATAGAGGTCATGGAGGAGAGGAGACAGGAGAAAAATGGTTTCTATGGGTTAACAATGAGAGCCATATTTGGAGAAAGTTCAGACTGTTGTTCGTTAATGACATGTTCTGCTACAAGAGAGTTGACACCTGTTACAAGTAGACCACCTGATTTGTACTGTCTCGAAACACATGAAATCTAATCTAATTTATTTGAAACTATTTGCAGCAGTTCAAACCTTACGTTCCCAACACATTGTTCACCTCCTAATTCATTTGTATTCACAGTAATGCTACCAACAACTTTCATCCTGACAGCGTGAAAAGGTTAAAGTACACTTTATTGTCCCTGTTATGAACATTTGTCCTCTAATCTTGGTCAGGACTACTGTAGCTAGAAGATTTTAACTGTGGTGCATGTTTTGGGCTGATGGGGGAAGCCAGGCTGGCGCCACCTAGTGCCTCCGTTCAATTTCATTTCTCTCCAGCGACTAAGTCAGGAATCAGAATACACTAGACAGATCGCAAAACCCCCGCAAATGTGAGTTTGAACACTATCCAATCAACGAAGAGCCATACATTTTGTGTTGGCAACGATTCCCGAGATCGAGGATTTAAAACTGGAGCAAAAAGAATGTTTGGTGAATTTTCTCAAGGAGAAAGACATTATTGTCCTTCTTCCAATTGGATTTGGGAAAAACTTAATATACCAGTTAGCCCCGTTAGTGGTACATTACATACGTCACGACCAAATAGCAGCGATTGGTCAAATTAAAAAAATACCCACCTACCGTTGAGCGAATGAATCATAATGCTGCGAGGTCAGATGGTTTTCACAAAGTGAAACCGGCTGATGAATCAGGCTAGGTCAGGACTATTTTAGCTAGAAGATTTTACCTATGGTGCATGTTTTGGTTTGATGGAAAAAAACGTAGCTTCTAGAGAAAACCCAATCAGACACAAGGAGAAACACTCAAACTCTGCACAGAAAGGCCCGAAGGATTGAACCTGGAACCTTCTTGCAGTGGAGCGTGTGAGCGACTGCAGCCTGAGATGACCCAAATTAGATTTTTTTCGCCCCTATGTGACCTGTATCTGATGTTTTAAAGACGGATACGATTTTTTCAAATGTGACCCAGGACACTTGGATATGTGGTCCTGAAACATGTCCGATCTTTTGGCATGCGATTTCAGTCTGAACGGTCAGGTCGCATTCATCCCACCTACATGTCAGGCTCAGAGTCTAGTCAATTGAGGAAAAGCGAGGTTATTAGCAAGTTAATTAATATTTGGGGGATCGCTGTATTCAGGCCAAACTGGAGGGGTCTTATTGGAACCGGGCAGTTTTTGAAATGACTGCCAAAGAAATGCCAAAAAAATGAATGCCAAAGATGATAGCCAAATACAAGTAGGCTAAAGACTCAAACAAACGAAGTGGCCGTGGACATGTAACCTGTCCATTTTACGAAGAACTGGTCCTTATTTTAGGAGACAAGCTCAGCGTTTAGGCTACTTCCGTAAACACTGAGCCCACTTGCTGCGTGTGATGTCGTCGTGTCCTCCATTGTGCATGGGGTATTTAAGTTCACACTGGAGATCACATGCAAGTCACATTTAAGTGGAAATGTGAACGACCTTGCAAAAAAAAAAAAAATCTGATTTCACAAAAAATTTTTGAATTTAGCATTAAGCCCTGCAGTCTGAACGTAGCCTAAGATGCTTGGGATGCATTGGGAAAGTAAAGAATAACTCTGGGGCACTGCAAACTAGTTCTGTTTTTCACATGTAAAGACAGCCAAATTCAAAGACAGTGATTTGAACATTCGCTCTGATTTGGTGAGCGCTCTCTGTCATTAGTGTTATGGTGATACTTGTGTAACTCAGTAGCAGCTTTGTCTGGGATGCTGCACCAGGGAAAGTACCAGTGCTCACCTGGTGGTCCACACATACCACCGTCAGGCTGTGTACAGGAGGCACTCTCTCTGCTTTGTCAACACACTCTTCGTCATGAGTGCGGCCAACTGTAAATCTACCCTCTGTAATCACTGATGGTAAGGATCAGCACATCTCAAACCATATCCAGATTAGATTACCCAACTCAGAGTTTATTGTTGACTTTTGTGCCATTTCCTCCAAGTTGGCACAAGAATAAAGATTTTGGTGAGTAATATTTGATATGGTGATTCTCAGTGGGAAGGTTAAACACAGAATGGATAATACAATATAATACAATATAACCTCTGTGTGTAAATATCAGATTCACATTTAAAGAGTCTTTGTTGACATGTGATGAGTTTACACATGGTTATTCAAACACCAAAACCCTCTGGCAAACGTTCTTCGGCTTCACATATGTGAAGGGGGATTATACCTGCAACCATCATTAAATTACATTACATGGTGAAGCATTAACTGTGCCGTGGTTCTCAAACTGTGGTAGATGTACTTCTGGTGGTACATGATCTTGTTCTAGTGGTACATGGATCACTCTTCAGTTCTACTTTGGTTATTTTACAGTCACTTGTATCCAATTATTCTCTCCTTTTATGATCTGTATGGTTTAGCCCTATTTTAGACCTGGTTTAGTCTTAGTTTAGACCTGGAATAGTGCTGCTGTAGACCTGGTTTAGTTCTGGTGGTTCTCAGAAAGTCAAATAAGATGTACTGTGTGTACTGGGTGTGAAATCTCTGAGAACCACTACTCCACTGTATAAGTCAGTGGCTTGGAACTAGTTTGTACAGTACTCCTGAACAGGGTCATGCCTCAAAAAAGCTAACCAGTGCACAATGCAGACTTTTGGACACCTGTGAAGAAATTGTGTGAAGAAATTGTCTTTTATTTTTATTTCTGTCTTTTTCACCTGTATCCATTATTGTACTCCACATTAAAGGTCCTATATTAAACACATTGACTCCTCTGAGCTTTAAGCCACGATATAATGTTGTTTCCTCATCAAAAACCTACCTGCAGTTGTGTTTTGTTTCATTCACACAAGTTTGAGTCACCCTTTATTATTAGTCTGTTTACATCTCCATGAAGAGGTAGTTTCCAAGTTAACATCTCCTTTTACTTTTGGTTCAGTAGAGTGTGGCAACTCCCAGATGGAAATTATCCAAATGATTCTAGTGAAGGTGTATGAAGTATAAAACACAGTGGAGCACTTCCTGTATTACCACATGGGTGTTTTCTGAACCCAAAATATGCAGAGTTTATGTGTTAAACATGTATAAATGAAACAAAACACAGGTATGTTTGTGATAAAGGAACATTATAATGTAAATCAGAAAATAGTGTAATATGGGACCTTTAAGAATAGTAAAATGGGAGTGGGGAGAGACATTCAGCAAATTTTAAGAGGTAATATCCAGCAAAGTAAATTTTATTCATATGAAAGAACAACTCTATAATGCGAAGTAGATAAGGTTGGAACATTAATGGTTTAGGTGTTTGCCCAATGCCCACCAACAAAAAAGTCAACGTTTCAATCCCGGCTCCAACCAGTGCATCTTGTTGTTGTGTCCTTTGGCAACACACTTTGCCCACCTTACCACAGTGTGAGCGTAGTGAGTGTATGAGTGATTGATGGGGTCGGAGGGTCCAGTGTCACGTATTGACCGCTTTTGCTCCTGTCAGTCCAACAATCCCGTGGAAAGAGCTTTGACGACTCAGAAAGGTGCTATAAAAACCCACTGTTATGACCCAGTATTTAAGTCTTCTTTTTAGACCTACATTCCCCGCATTTCATTCAAGTCTTGCCCCTTTCAGAAATACATGGGTTCAGTTCACCTGTGTTTTCTCTCTCATTCCATCGGAGTATCCACCTGGTTGCCCCGATGACCCCCTCCGTGACCTCTGACCCAAGGGCTGCAGCTGAGCGTTTGTCGCACCTGATGTTTGGACAGACTCTGCTTCTCAAAACAGAGAGACATGAATGAACAGGTCAGCGGGCCCTGGCAAACAAAGAATCGCATTACACAAAGACTATATCAATCAAACATCTCCTCTGCGCATTCTCACCATACAGAAATCCCACTGGCTTCAAAGGGAACGCTACACACATCTTTTCCTCTTTTGAGAAGCAGGATTTCTGAAGATTAGCCGTGTTTATTGTCATTTGTAGCTGCTTGACATAACCTGAAGACAAGAAAGAGAGATTACTGACTTTAAAATAATACAAGGTGCAAATAACATAAAATTGTCCCTTTGTTTTCCAGCTCTGCAAAGTAACACTTAAGACTGAGTGACATGCACGGGCAAGCTCAGATACATTCCTAAACACAAATTAGAGTTGGATAAATAAATTCTCTGTCTGTAGATGCTGTTAGGTGAGGTATTGTAGACTGTTAAAGTACATTGTTCTGGTGTGGTAGAGCGCAGAGAGGGCTGGGCTCCTGGTTCGTTGCCATTCCCTTCTACATTCTGTTTGAATTCAGAAGGGATTGGATCTCTGTCAGAATTAAGATGATATTTCTCGTAACGTTCAGACCAAAATATATAACTCCATTTATCTGAAATAAGTAGTTTCGTGCTTTCATTGATGATTTTAAGAAAATTCACACTGTATCCCAGACCTTTATGTTGTTTTTTCCCCCTTTAGACATATATGTAGAAATGTAAAAGTGGGCAAGGTACAAACCCGAGGCACTCCGATTGAATATATTAAAAGTCCTTTATTGCTTGAAGGGAAACCAATGAGTTTCAATCAGCAAAACATTATGCCCTGACGAAGACCATTTTGCTGGTTGAAATGCTTTGTCGTCCCTTGCCCACTTTTACATTTTTCAGTAAGGGTAACTTTCTGTCAGGATTACTAGTTTAACCCTCATAGAGCACCTGTACTGCTATTTTTTACTTTTTTATGACCCAGTGAAGCGCTCTACCTCTTTTCTTCATCTGATGTAAGCATTCATGTTTGTTTTTGATGCGAATGGACCATGTGTCTCTCTGATTGGTTAATCCACCTGTCAATCACGCCCTCTGAAATCAGATCCACTCATCTTTGTAAAGTTTTGTCAAAGTTTGCGGTTTTGACTGGCCAGAAAAATAAAAGTAGTAAGTAAATAGTAGTAAGGAGTAAAAGTTAGATTTTTTTCCCTGCAAAACTTTGGGGGCAGGAGTGTTACTTGGATATACAAAAATTGTGCAGAATTGTCCTTTCAGTGCTCCAGTCTCAAATACAAAATTGAAAAAAGTGAGGCACTCAAAAAGTACAAAATAATTAAAAGCCTTTAATACCACATGGCAGATAAAATTAAAATCACGCCAAAGCGAAAACTGTTTTTGCCCTGATGAAGGCAGAAGGACCGAAACGCGTTGTGATTTTAACTTTATTTCCCATGTGGTATTAAAGCCTTTAAATGATTTTGTACTTTTTTGAGTGCCTCACTTTTTTCAATTTTGTACTTAAATTTTTTTTCCTTTTAATCATTTATATAGACATGGGCATATTAGACTAGATGAAGAGTCAATAACAGTTAGTCAATCTTTATTTATAGTGCCCTTTAAAACACTGAAGGTGACCAAAGTGCTTTCCAATAAAATCAATACAATATATAAAAACATGCAAAATATTAAACAATGAAATAAACACAAATTGTGCAAAGTGTTGAGAGAAAGTTTGAAAAGATACATTTTGAGCCTGGATTAAAAAAAAACGCCCAAATCTGTGACTATATTTAAAACATTAGGCATCAATACAAAATTGTTTTTAGTAGAAAGTAGTTTTTTGATCAGCTAATTTTCAGAGGTACATTTCCATATTAGTCTTTCTGATCTCCAGGCCTGGGATCAGCTTCTTCTGAAATCAAACAAAACTTGAACCTCTCAGACTGCTCTTGCTCTTGATCACTGCTGACGGTTCATTCTCACGTTGGGAAGTGTCCCACCTCTGCTCTGTGCACCTGTCTGGGGCAGGCAGCTGTGGGTGGGCGGGCCTTGGCTGTTCGGGACATTCCTGAGGAGAAGTCACCCCGTTAATCCCCTGAGTTTAGACCCAAAACTACTCCCCCCTCTCACACCCCCCCCTCTCTCTTACCCCCCATACCTCCACAGGCTCTTGTCCCTGCCCAAGCATCCTCTCGTGCTCACTCAGCCTGGGTCATTCTCAAACGGGACAGTTGGAAGTTGTTGTGAGATTGAGATTACAAGAAGAGCACCCACCCCCAGATCAGGGCCCATGGGTGCTAATCCCACAAAACATTCAAGAATGAAGGCAAATATTGTGATCTCGGCCTTGTCTGTAGTGTGTGGGAAAAGTCTGAAATGTTATGTTATGTGACAATTCCTTTTTTCTGAGAAGTAGCATTTTCAAAACACATACTCTAGTTTGGTCTAGTTTATTAAAACTAAACTCACTTAAAAGTGCATTTTCTGGTGGAGAAGTACATCCCCTGTCACATGTTTATCTCTACCAAAACAAGCAGGTGTCACAGGCCAAATTACAGATATGTGGAATGGCAAGCCTGTTTACAAAAATGCATCCTTTACACAAATGCAAGATAGATAAGGATTAAGGTCATACTTTCCAGGAAAAAAGAAACATTGCAACAGAGACAACCATGTGGTGGACCCCCCCACCAAAAAAAATAAGTTCACCTTTAACCATCACTTCTGGCTATTATCTAACCCAAACTTTTTTTTTCTGGTGACCTACATTTTAAAAGTCACAAACCTTCGTGACCCAAATCAATAGTCAATAGAAAATATTATTCGTAAATCACAAACTGAAGGTGGATTGGACCATTATTTAACATTTAATGAGGATATTTAATTGTTTATTTTACAGCATTTCAGCAGTCTGTTTCTGTGCTTTGTCTCATTTTTGTGAGCACAGAAAATCCCAATTCACACATGTATGTAGTAGAGAAAGGAATAAGTATAAACTGGCCCTACCGAGGACAGGATATTCAGACTAAATGCTGATCCAGAATGACGATAAATTCACATATCCATGTATACAACTGTATACTGTAGACCTACATGGAGACTGTAACAAGGCGACCCCAAAAAGAATCTCTTGAGACTCACATGAGGGTTGTGACTCAGTCTTTGAGAAACAATGATCTAACCCAGTAAACTTAAAATTACTTCAATTGTTAAGTACTTAAGTAAAATACTTGAGTTGATTTGGTCTCGTCCATTACACCACACCAAGCTAATTTAGTTTATTTTACAGTAGAAACAAATTTGCCGTAAGCAAAATATTAATTATACATTGTAGCCCAGACTTTCCAATACACATTTTACAATCCCTTACAACACCCCTGCATCACATTACCTGCACTTCCCTGTGTCTGTATTCTGTGTGTATATAATTAGAGTTTAAGGTGTGAAGGTCCCGCCCGCTGAACCTGTCCCGTCGTCTCCTGGAAACTTCTCTGCTCTAATTGGTCATATCGCTCGCTCACTATCACAGCTCGCTCTCCTCCGGTTTATGAGCTGTGAGTCAAACAAGAGGGTCTTTATCACCGGGGAAACGCTGATGTCAGGCCAGACCCCGGGTTTGGGCAGGAGGGGCACAAATGAGGAGGGCTGCAAAGCTCCAGAGCCACAGAGGCAGGATGTCCCATGGCATGTCCCCTGTGAGCTGCACACGCTCTTATGTCCAAATGTTCGTTCATTCCTTTGTACTTTGTGTCCATCTCACTGAGACACCAATGCACAAAAGCTTTGATTGTTTCGTTTCCTTTACCAACAGTATTTTGTGAGAACACTGCTGACCACTGTATTATACATCTAATTATTATCGTGACATTGAATAGAGCCATCCAACACATTATTTGTTCAACTTAAAGTGTTGAAAATGCATGCTATTATTGACTTAAGTCTCCTGAAAGTCATATATAAAGCAAAGTGTAATGTTTTACCTGTAAATATTCAAAGATTCAAAGACTGTTTGAGATGAGAACAAGCCACTACAATTTAAAAGGAACCTACATGTTTAAAAACTTAGATTCAGAACCAAGATTATGGAGCGAAGCATTACTGTGAAAGGAGTTAATTTATGAAATAGTCTTGACAAAGATATAAAAGAATCAAGAACAATGATGGCATTTAAAAAACACATAACACACAAGTCCAGTGCAGTTTGTATGTATGAAAAAGTAAACTAAGTTGTTGTGCATAATAGTGAAGATTTCTCTTTGCAACTGATGAATAATTGTGCCTGAACTGAAATGTACTGATTTAAAATATTTTAAAGTGATTATCTGTGTTGATGTATTGTTGATGACTCTTCTTTCTGCTCCTTTTCATTTATTTCTTGTATGTTTGAAGTTGTGACACTGTTGATGTCTTTTTATACTTTACGAATAAAATAAATAAACAAATAATAATAATAATCAAAATAGGTTGATTTCTGGTACAGGTCTAACCAAGCAGCTTCTTCGGGGCTGCTTCAGTGAATACCTCTACTAATTGTGAAACATTTCTTTTAAGCAAACGTGTAATGACAATGTAATGATTTAAAAATATTGCTAAATGACGATTTTGGATGAAAGCTTAATGGAGCTCTGCAGGTTTTGAAAGTAAATTTTCCATTCATTTTTCCAATAGACTTCAAATATTAGGAGTTCAAAGACAGTTCAAAGACATTGCGGAGGCAGTCATGTGGTATCCATAACGCTGTTGTCCAAAAAGGCTGTGCACGATTCTGCAAAATGTGTTCATAATTTTGTGGTTTATAAAGTTTCAGAAGTAGATTTTAAATTGAAAGGTCTTGTGGTCATTAATTGCCGCATAGCTGATTAAATGAACTTTTAATATTACATTTTTCTGAAAGTCAGTGACAAAAACGAATGGGAAATGTAGCTCTGGATATGGGGGGTGGTCACTGTCGAGCTCCACTGCTGCTTTACTTTCCCAAAAACTCATGTTAGATGCAATGTTCAGGACTCTCAGCATTTACCCCTGAACTAGAAGAAACATTACACACCAGGATAACCTTTCTGTGCGTGTAGCCCTGACCAAACTGAAGATCTATAGATGGGTTCCATGCACTGCTTCAGCTATATGAGATCGCTAAAATATTTTTAGTCTTTTTTCTGTATGTTTTGACCTTGACTTTATATAACTTGTGACTACAGTATTTGAGCACTGAGCACACTGGGGTTATAGAGAAGGGCCTTTATTACCATATCTAATGCAGCGTGAAGAAAATATTAGTTATGAAAACTTTGGTACGGTGGTGTATGAGTGTGTATTTCTGTCTATTTTTATTCGTTTTGGCTTCTCAAACCCATTGGTCACACATGGTCGGCTCGGTAAATCCCTGTGCTTTCCTTCAGTCAGGTGTAAGCACTAAAATCACTAAAACCTCGGCGTTTGTCAATGGGATCTTTGTGGGCTGTAAGTGCACCCTTTCTCACACAACACTTAACACAATTTGTTTGCTTTTGCAGCGCTCCATTAAAAAGTCACACCTTCTCCAGCTATTAATGTATGAGAGACTGAGAGGACTGAGGCACTCTCCAGACCCGCTGCTGGTGCACGAGCACAGGCCACACCAGAGGACCCACGGACGAAAAACTGCTCCCCAGGGTGTCCAAAATTGAAATTAAAGGTGCACTGCATAACATTTCCAGTGGAGGGTCCGCCACCTGCTTGTCTCTGCTTGGTCTAGAATGTTCCACAGTAAAGATCACGAGGGAGACAAGCAGGTTACAGCACTGCTCTACATTACAGTTCAGATCTGTGGAGAGTCGCTCCTATTCACAAAGAAAATAATTGTATCTTTGAACAACAGAAACACCCGTAATGAATAATTGCTAAACGTATATGTTTAAAGTCATACCATGGAACATTTCAGGGAAAGCAATAACATCTCCATGGAGACGAGTAAAGAGAGGACCCTCCAGCTGAAAAGTTATGCATTAAAATAAAAATTAAAATTGAAAAACAGATACTTCAATATGAAAACTAGTATTGATGCTCTTTTGGACATACCACTAAAAATAACATAGGAGACAGTTTGACTTTTTCTAAGTAGTTTTAGCTAATTCACAAAGTAAACTGCATTTAATGTCTGCTGGGAAAATAAGCACATCTTTAAGTGTACAGAGCAGCAAAAAGCACCCACAAATCAAAATGTGTTCAACTTCTAAATAAGAAATGTGAATTGTTAAAAAGAGAACAAACAGATTACTGAAAAACAGCATTTTGATTTGTTAAAATGTTGTGATCGTTGATGACTTTTGAGCATCAGCTGTCTTTTAGGAACAAGTGCAAAAAATATGAAAGGCGTTGGAGGCATGGAGGGTAGGATGTGCAGAAAGCTCTCGTATATGAATGTTGCTTATCAAGCAGGTCAAATATGAAACACAGTACCTGTTCATATATGAGAACTTTCTACACTGACAACATTTTCTGAAACTTTAAAACAGCGGTTGTTCAATCGTTAAATATGTCACCATGTTTAACAAAATGATTTCTTTTTTTATATTAAGGGATTGTTGGTTTAACTCTTTAACTCTTGACTTCGAACTTCATGTAAACTGTCTGAAATTGATTGTATGTATAGTGAGTGGGATGGTGTACTGTGATGGTGTATTGTTGCTGTACTTTTCTCTGTCCTGTAGATCAGTGTTTCCCAAACTTTGTTTCTGGTGACCCATATTTTAAAAGTCACAAACCTTCACGACCCAAGTCAATAGACATTATTCGTAAATCACAAAATAAAGGTGGATTTGACCATAATTGAACATTAATGAGGATATTTTATTGTTTACTGAGTGATCGTGTCTCTCTGAACTATTAGTATTACTCAAGGTTTAACCAATGAAAAACAGTAACTGAAGCAGCAATAAAAGGATCCATAAATCGCTTATTTGGACATTAATGTAGCCCTGTATATTACAGCTCTATATGCAGATCATGACAAGGCGACCCAAAAGAAATGTCAGTCTTTGGGAAACAATGCTGTAGATGATTTGACATCAACCTGCCAAGTGACTTAAGATGGAAATGGCTATGATCTTTACATATTTACATTTTAAATTTTCATTAATATATGCAGTCCCTTTACAAATAAATAAATAAACTAATCAATAAAAAAAAAAAGGATCTTGCCATTGAATTGGACATAAGTTTATTCCTTAAAGCTATCATCTGTACATATTTTTAAATATGTGAAACCTGTTCCCCCCTCCCTCACCTGGCCTTATTTCAGATTAACCTGAGCTTGCTTCTTCTTTCGGGCCAAAGTTGGAGCACTATGAGACACCAGTGAGGTAAATAGCATCTAGTGGTTATGTAAGAATACTTCAGGACAGGGCCGGTCCAATTACAAATAGTAGCTTTAAATGTTTTTTCTGTACAATGTCACGTATTAATATTTCCACATGTGTTTAAAAGCTGATCATTTCTGACAGTAACGTCTTCATGATCCTTTAGTCCCCAGAGGCATCGTGGTGAGATCAGGTACCCTCCTCTGCCCATTTAAATCCACAGTCTGTGCCCACAAACCTCCTCAATGCTAAGTCTGTCCCAGGACACTGTTTGCACACGAGCAAGTGAAAAAGAGAGAGAGAGAGAGAGGGAGAGAAGGACAAACCTCACGATTTGGACCAGACCGATTTTGGATCCATGTCTCCAGCTCCTCCATCAGCGCAGGCATCAGTCCAAGGGGAACATATTTGAAAACGTTGACATTGGGCCAGATCGTAAAAGGTGTTTACGTGCAGAAATCACACATGACAAGCCAGTAGCATTGTGTGGACGGTCTGGCACTGGACTCGGAGTTAATGAAGGAAAATGAAGACTGAGGCTGTGACACTGGTTCACCTGTTACCACGGAGATGTTTGGGAAGAGCAAATGTTGTTCTGGGCGCGGGGCTAAAATCACCAGCAATGAGATTCTAGCCACAACATGAGCTCCAATTAGGAATGTGGCTGTGTCCATGAATTTCAAGTGAGGCGCATGTCTGTCAAAATGAACAATGTGGAATCAAATCAACACAGTTCCGCTGAGACCATGTTCGTAATACATAATATCAGCTCCCAGGTGTAATCTTACCTCAACTGAGAACGTATATTGTCAAAAAACATATATACACAAATAAATAAATACTGGCATTACTGCAATCGGCTATTAAATTTAGCAGCTATTATTGTTACTCCTCATTTATAAACAAAGGGAATCTTTTTTATTCTAATAATTACATTACTATACAAACACATTTATCTGAAAATACAGATTATTTTATTTAAAGGTACAGTATTTGTGGAGGGGACATGTCACCTTCAGGATTATATGTAAACATAAAGTTGACCTTCTTCATGGAGATCAGTTTTATGTAGGGGTGTAAAAATATCCAAGTCTCACAATACGATATTGTCACGGTATGAACCTCATGGTACGATATTTATTGCGATATCATAGGGAAGCTCACGATATGGTGGGTAGGCGATTAGGGATGTAACAATATCCAAATCTCTCTGTACGATATTTTCACGATATACATCTCAAGGTACGACACTTATTGTGATATTTTGTGGAGGCTAAACAGCTAAAACTGTTAATATGCTACTTTTTCCTCTTAAAATGCCTTGACAAGAACCAAGACTTAAAAGTGCTTAGAACTGTTATTTCTTCTTAAAGTCTACACTGAAATGGAGCAAAGGATCATGGTCTATGCAGTTCCCTCTGTCTTTTTGACTATTGCACCATAACTCTTAATTTAAGCAAAAAGAATTGTAATTCAATATATTGTGATGATCCACAATATTATTGTGAGAACTTTGACGATATGATATCAAGATATTTTGATTATTGTTACATCCCTAGTTTTATGTCTTACTGTCAATATTACGGTCACATCCCTATGGAAGCAAGCAGAAAGGGCTTTCCTCCAGGCTAAATAAGAGTTCAGTTTGCAGAGATGAAGCCCACTTACAGTCCAACAACAACAACAACAACAAAAAAAGCATTATTTTATTTATTTCCTGGCTAAAATGTAATAACTGTAATTCACAATATTTGCATGTACGACATAAATAAGTTCTGCATTTCATCACTCCTATCACTTTCCATAGTCGATGTGTACTCCTGTCTCTCTAATCGGAGATAAACTTGTCTTTTCCTTTCATAAGTCAATTTTTCTTCTTTGTTTATGTGTTGGTTCCTGGAAGTCAATAGATCTTACAGAATAAGCGCTAATTTAAAATCCTGCGTCTTGGACCTCGTCTCAGTAATAAAAAACTATAAATGTGCCAAAATTATTTGCAAACATTTCCTCATAAATCCAGTAAAGAGCAAAGGTTTTAAATACCCCTGGTCTGGTGTTGTAATTGAACACATTTTATTTGGTCTGAAAAACAGAAGCATCTGTTCTTCAGATCAGCACTCTCTCAGACCACAGCTTTATTATTGATCATTACTATGACTGGAAGGAAAAACTGCTGTCTACAAATTTAACCACCAATTAGTCCAACTTTAACCTCAATGTCTCACTCGCTTAAATGTCCATATATTTTACATAATTTACATCATTTATCCAACCCTGCTTCTCCCATCACTAACAAGCCTGTCCACAGCTTTGTCAACTGTCTGTTTTCTTACTATTTCCCATATACTAGTGTTGCCCGTGCACGTCAATAGAGTCACCACCTTAAGTTGTATAAAAAAGAGGCACCATATAATTTTATTCTCAATTGTAATGCAAAACAGACATTAGAATAGCAATAGGTGCCAACATACTGTAGTACTGAAAGCCAAAAACGCTTTAATTCTTTGCAAGAAATAAAATCAGATAATATTTTCTTTGCCAATCTGACTTTTTATAATTCATATGGCATCAATTTAAAAAGTCAGTATTATATTTTGAAGTTTTTTGGTTGTGTCCTCTTCTAAAGATAGACTGAAAGTTTGGTCCAGTATGAAAACGACAGCTGCGTGGCTTTTTATTGGGATGACATTTACAGCGACGTCTGCTCCCGTTGGGCACCGCAGTTTTCTAACGAGGAAATCAGCAGACTTGTTTCTTTTAATACGTCGTTTTAGATGAATATTGCAATTTAAAATGTGCAAAACTATAAGATAATGATCCTGGGGTGTCAGAGATTATAAATAGCAGACACAACCACAAAATGTCTTCTTTAAACTAACTAAACTAATTAATTAAATAAGAGTTTGGCCTTGTAGTGTCACTTTGTCTGAACTTTCTGTTGTTGTGGATGCTGATACTGATGCTCAGGAGGGGCAGAGATGAGCTGCTTTAGTTGCTGCTTATATATTTTATCCAATTTCCCCATCAGTCCTGCTTCTTCCATCATTAATAAGCCTGTCCACAACCTTGTTTTGTGCTTTATTTTCTATTTCCCATGAACTAACTGATTTTTGGTTGTGTTTTCTACTAAAACTATATTGAACGTTTTTTTAAGATCATTCCAAATGCTCAAAACTACATTATAACTCATGTGGTACTTGTGAAACAATGGTGCAGGCCGGTAAGAGTAAGCCTTTGGCCTTGTAGTGCGTCTGAACTTTCTATTGCTGTGGATGCTGAGGTGCTTAAGAAGGGCAGAGGTGAGCTTTAATCCACTTTCAGAGGCAGGCTACAGCTCTCAGTTGTCCTGGGGTGCTAAAACCAGACCATTGGACGGGATTATATCACAAAAAGGAGACTAACGTGTTAATCATAAATTAGGGCTAAGCCTGAGTAAGCGGGTCAGTCTGAGGTCAGTGGCGCTATAGGGGACTCAGTGTGTGAAAAGCCACAGATTTTCTCTTAAGTCTCTGTAATCAGCCTGAACAATGTACAGTAGTGTGAAGTGGAGGCCGCCCAGAGCCCATGTTGTTCTTGCAGAAAGAATCCATTCAAGTGCTTAGCTGTGGCTGTTTAATAAGTACAGCTAACACACAAACCCGTGTTGTGGCTCCTATAGTGGTCCCGCTAATAAACCCTGGCACAGTAGAGATCAGTCCATTTGTCTGTCTTCAGTCGCCGTGGAAACATGGGACGTACAGATGTAAGTATCATTCATGTTTCCAATAGCAGAGTGTGGCCCGGGGGGAGCTGGCAGTCTCTGTCAGAATGAGATGAGACACTGTGTTTGCTATGTATGAGTAAGGCTTGGCTCCCACACAAAACAAGGTGCTTTATTAAAGACAGAAACACTGTGTTATGATTTATATAAGAGGCCCTAATATCACACTAATGAGATTAGGCACAATCGGAGGCATACCACGGCCTAATTAAGCATCTTAAAGACATTAGCACACACGTATAAAAGAGACTTTATTTCTAATGACACAAATACATGTGGACATTTTGTATGATCTGCTCTGATTAAAGGAGTTGTAAACTGCTGTACAAAGCACAGGGAGATGCTATAGGTCAGTACATTATTATCTGTGGAGCAAAAACTACATCAACATCAACAGGAAAATACAGGGCAAAATACAGCAAACATCAACAACTTGTACAAGAATACTTTTAGAAACACAAAGACACATACATTGTATGTGTTAAATAATTTGTCAGGACATAAAAAGCTAACTACATCATTCACAGATTCAGCAGTCTGTTTAAATACCTTATTCTACAAAGTGAATTTACATTTCTTTTAAAGTACAAAGTGCAAATACTATGGTTTCCATTGTTGCCGATTGGCGTGGGCACAATCTCCACACAGGAGGCAGTCACAGCGGTTCAGCCTTGTTTTCTCAAAGGATTCTGGGAAACAGAGACATTTGTGTCAAGAAGGAAACTTATATAAACAATGAGATGTTCAGTCTTTTGTGGTGAGAATAAAACTGAATGAAAGATAAAACTTAAAGTTGCATGTGGCATTTCTGGTGGAGGTTCTGTTACTTGTCTCCATGGAGAAGCTAGTGCTTTAGCTGGAATGTTCCACTATATGGCATTAAACTTTTCTTGAATTAATCTAATTACACATTTCTTTCTCCAAAATACCATGCATTGCTTCTGTGAGCAGAGACACTTCTTCACAGATATGACCTGGAGCTTGGCTTGGTCAGGTCACAGGTTTATCTCCATGGAGATTTAATGACATACTGTGGAACATCCAGACAACTCTGTAACACCAGCAGATACACGCAGACAGACAGATTTCTTCCTATGTCTTTAATGCACGGTGTTATGGAGATCACAAAATGTTTTACTAATGTGAGCCTGAGATGACCTGCTGTCTGACAAGAATCATTTATTGAGTGCAAATACAAGCTGTGCTGAAAAGTGCCCCTGTTTAGTTTTACGACCATTAATTGAAGATTAGTGAGTGCGTAACAGGAGATGTTTTACGTACTAGTTTACTGGAGGGCAAGCCGTCGCCTGTTTTGGCCGCTGTAAAAGAACAAATAATAAGAGTCATAAATAAGACAAGTATGTTCGGTGACTGCTTTAGAACAAGAGTTTTAAACATGCATTGTGCTTTTGTCAACACATTCTCCTATAGTGTTGGCTGCAGGTTTGATGTAGTAAGTGTTGATAGTGATAGTGTAATCTAATGCAGATTTCTGTGGTGTGTTTGGATTCATAATGGACCTCGACACTAATATAAAACATCAGCTTCAACAATTTCAGATTTTCCTTTTGGCTACTTCTTATAAAAAACAGGCAATCAACTTTAATCTAGCGTACAAAAGAAGTAAGCCAAATGAGAAAACCAGTGAAGAATTTAAGTTGCTATTCAGGTTGTGGAATCATTTGGTATCCACATGGGAATGGCTGTTTTTGTTTGGTTTTTTTAAGTTTATTTATAATTTTGACAACCCTTCTCTGAAACTCATGTGTATATGGGATTAAAAACATTTACAAAATTTAATACAGAATGTAAAATAATAAACTATATTATTGATAATCAGCATTTCTGTGCTATGTCAGCCCTACACTGCCATCTCAGTCCTTGTTACCTTGCCTTACATCATCAGAGGTATAATACTCCCTACAAGACTAGACTAGACTAGATGAAACTAAACTGCAAAACTGTCACACTGTCTTGAGCGTTCATGTCTGGTTCAAACTTCTCCTGCATCTCCTAATAAATCTACAACAATTATTATCAACTACAATAATCTCCTGCACTCCTGTATTAGTATTTTTATTGTTCTTTATTTGTTTAACACTATTTATCTTTAGTTTGTATTAATGTTCCATCTGAATTCAAGTATTTATTTTTGTTTTTCATGAGGTACATGGTGTAACTTTCACATGGTTGTTTCTGTACATAAATTGTCTTAGTTAAAACTTAAAAAAATGAAGCTCTGATACTTGCATCTGATTCCCTGAGGGCGTGATGCTAACCGTAGGCATGCTTTGTCTAAGCATTGGTTAGTCTTTAATCTGAACTTTATTTTAGCACAATCTGACCATAAAGAACTGGCTAATGTGGAACCACAACAGGTGAACTCACATTTTGGTTGAAAATCAAACTCTTAACAGGAACATGAATGCTCATATTGATCACAGGCTCCTGCAAATGTGTTGTTTAAATCTATTTTGTATTTTTTCTAGAGTTTTCAGACAATATTAAAATTTTTTGGCAAAGTTTGCTAATGTGTAGGGTGACCAGACGTCCCTATTTTCTGGGACAGTCCAGGTTTTGAGTCCTGTGTCCCCTGTCCCAGCAGATTTTTTCAGATTTATACAAGAAATGTCCCAAGTGTCCCTATTTTTGACCAATTTGACAGCTACATACAATAAAGAGAGGCAAATGTTGTCATTTGTTTGGATAAAATACAGAAAAGCTGCTTAAAAATGACCAAAATACAAAGAAAATGTGACTATACTGACTGATATTAGTGCTGTCTGCATAACAGTCTTCCTTAATTACGCACTAGTTTCACAATTTTATTATTACCAACCCAAACCAGGGATGCCCCAATTTTTTATTTTAAAAATCTGGTCACCCTGCTAATGTGACTGTTCAAGATTCTGCCAATAGAGATACATGTAGAACATCCCCGGCGCGATGGATTTCTTTTTTAAATTTTAAACTTGGCATTCCTCTTACCGTCATCCTTGGTAACGCCCAGGCAGCCCATCAGCTCCTGCAGGGAGAGGGCCTTATCGTTGCTGATGTCGCAGTATTCCACAAACTTCTTGACGCACTTTTTGGGTTTGGACTTTTTGCGCAGAAACCGTTTGAATGGTTTGATCTCCTTTTTGCCGATGTCGCCGCTGGAGTTTTTGTCGAGCTGACTGAAATACCAGTGCACCACCCGCTCCTCCAGGGTGTGGTTTGGGTCCGGCTCTGCCATTCTGGAAAACACAATCAGTAAGTTTATATTCTGCTGATGCAAATACATGCAGTCAAAGATACACACATCCAAGACTGTTGAGCCTGCGGCCTTGGTCAAGAAAGAAAGTAGAGCTGTAGTGCATTTAATTGTAATTGAAAATACTAATTGGCAGATCCAAAGAACTGCTGTGTGAATCCACTTTCTTCTTCCACTGAGCAAAACAGTTTCAACAGTTTGTATGTTCAGAAAAAGCTCCCAGAATTTGATTGGATGAAAAAAATACACCAAGAAACATTCTGAAAATATACTTATTTACTATTTACTCAAGTGTAAAATCTATTCAATACAGTGAGTTAAAAAGAAACCAACACTGTTCATAGTGATGGTTTCAAAATATATTGTTTAAGGGTCTAAAATTCAAAGTATAAATGCTAGGCAGATAAAAAAAAACATTCAAAAGTATTGGAGATAAGGTGTGTCTATTATAACTTGACATTGTGGTGTTCCTGTATTTAGCTGTGAGCCCCGGCTGAGCTTGTATACAGAGCTGTAGCACCAAATTCTGTGCCCTCGTTAAACCTTTACCCCCCAGTCCAATGCCCCTGCTTATATATACCACCTCAGTGTTAAATAATGAGAAATAGTTTGATTTAAAAGGGCGTACCTTCCGGCAGACGCAGGGTCGGTCACAGCGTGGACCATGTCTGTGGACAGTGCATCCAGAACACTCGTCAGGAACTCGGTTTTCTTTGCTCCGGGACATCCTAAGAACAAGTGAGCAGGAGATGTGAGCAGAACGTCAAAATCCTTTTGTGGTAAATTAGTCCACTTAAGTTCTGTGCTACTTCAGCTAAGATCTTTACAGGTACACAGAGCACATTCCTGATTTATTGTTCTTGTCTGAATCTAGATAATTACATAATAAATACTAAAAGTAAAATAAGAGTAAAATACTAAGAGTACATTCACATTTGTCCTGGTATGTTTCTGGTATTAGCCCTGGTTTTAGTCCCAGTTTTACACATTTTTATTTCTACTTGAATATTACTTGAAGGTGCATTAGGCAATCTTTCTGGTGGAGGGTAAGCTTGTCTTCATCAAATGTTCCACTGTATGGCATTAAACTTACCCATCTTATTTATTCACACATAGGTTTTATAGCAAAAATACTATGGAGTATACCATTATTTTTTACTGTGACTGGGTTCCCCTAGTGTCATAGTACTCGAGACCGGTCTTGGTCTTAAGACTCGTTTTTTTGCAGTCTTGGTCTCGTGTCGGACTCAACAGTGTTTGGACTCGGTCTTGTCTCTGTCTTGAAGGCATTTGGACTCGGTCTTGTCTCGGTCTCAAGGTCTGATACTCGACAAGTGATAAAATTGGAGATAGATTTATAAAAACATTGATATATATGTGCCAAAATAACTGTAAAATACAAATAAATGGTCTTGATTTGGTCTCGATGTCTTGGTCTTGTCCTGGTCTCGGGACCCTGTGGTCTTGGACTGGTCTTGGTCTCGATTAGTGTGGTCTTGACTACAACACTAGGTTCACTTCTCCACAGATATATCATTTGTAACTTGTTCTGGTGGCATACTTGTCTCCATGAATGAATAGAGTCTAATGCCATACTTTAGAACATTCCAGGCAAAGCAACACCTCCATAGAGACAAGCAAAGCAGCAAACTCTAACAGGAAAATTACATAGTACACCTTTAAAATCTACATCCTTACTTGAGTACCTTCTTGTGGGTTAGTCTATCCCTCTGTATGTATTAGCCAACATGAGAAAATTACAGCCCAGCACCACATTACAACAAGCGGCCGTCATAGGTGGCCCTGTAAATGTCTGGGGAGGGACGTCATGTAACTGTAGTTCTACTGCACGTAAAGACAACAGCGCTAAACTAGACGTATGTTTTACTTTATCTCGTAAAGAGCTGTGTGCAGGAGAGCCAGCTGTCAATCACTCCGGAGGCACCAGAGAGCCACTGACAACCACTGTGAGGGCAACATTCAGTAAAAGTCTGTGCACCACTCTGTAAAATGTGATATCGAGATTAAAAGTTCTATACTACGCTTTGAGTCATGTTAGAGCGTTACCTCATCAAACATTTCTCCAAAGTTGTGTTTCTACGTCTCCAAAGCTCAAAATGCTCTGTTCAACCTTGAGATGTCTTTAATTTATATTTTTTAAAGTCAACTGTTATTTTTAGACATAAACCTAAACATTTTCCTACTTGAGTTATATTTTTATAGAAGTAATAGTAATCGTATTTGAGTAAAAGGTTTTGTTTTGCTCTTCCCACAACGAGCAGCTCTACAAGAGAGAAAAAGATTTATATTGACAATAATAAATGATTTGAACTTTTGTGTTTCTTGCACCGCTCCTTCAGATATGATTTAGTTTGTCTCAATCCATGTATCATTTTTTCCTTCATTTTTCAATATAAAACCAAAAATAAGAAAATGTTTCAGTTTTCAATTTGTGTTTAAATGAATAATGGAAATAATGGATAATGATTTCCCGTTTCTGTGACTTAAACTGTGATGCCAGACTTTTGTACCACATGCGGAGTGAACCAGGACCAAACCAGGACTGAATCAGGACTGAACCAGGACTGAACCACGAGGATTAAACCAGGACTAAACCAGGACTAAACCAGGATTGAACCAGGACTAAAACACAACTGAAACAAGACTAAACCAGGACTAAACCAGGACTAAACGGGTCTCAGTCCTGGTCTCAGTCCTGGTCTCAGTCCTGGTCCCAGTCTCAGTCCTGATCACCCGACAGTCTACGTGGGTGCACTTCCGGGCCCATCCCGACACTCCTGGTTCAGTTCTGTTTTAGTTCTGGTTCAGTCCTGGCTCAGTCCGGCATCGCAGTTTAAGTCACGGAAATGCATTATTCATTTAAACACAAAATCGAAAACTGAAAAAATGAATCATTATCCATTTTTTCATTTGAATGATACACAGATTTGTCTCACTTTTGTGTCTATCCCTTGTAAATACCAGTTTTGAGCATTATTTAATGTCTTGTCCTTTGAAATACATTTACTTTAAATTATAAATCAGATGTTGCAAAAAACTAAATCTAGTCAGATTACGATGACTTGCATTAAGAAAGTTTTATCATCATGATTTGAGTGAATTTCAAGTCAAAGTAAAATAATTTGCCAGTGGAACAAGAGTTTTTGTACTTAAAATATGAAAATACATCTTGCTACACTTAAAATAAGAAAAACAACAACTTTTTGCACCTTGCTTGAATTAAGAAAAACACACTTATTCCATTGGTAGATTATTTTACTTGTCAAGTTGAATTTACTCACATAAAGTCAAATGTTCTTAATTTAATTCATTTTAACTTACCTACATATTGTTTTTTTTCCAGTGAATTTAGTCTTACTTGAATAGTGAATTTCCCAAATACTTTTCCTCTTACTTAAGTCATTTCTTACTACTTTGTGCTTCTATTTGAATAATATTATTCTGAAGTAACGTTTCCTTCTGGACCAGTAAATATTATATGTTGTAATGTTTAAACCCAAATCTATAATACGCACGGTTCATACTTTTCCACGTCCAAGCTCGTGGACTTTTGACTTTTGACAGACACCATGAGTGAGTGTGAGTCGAGCGGCAGACAGTGATTAAGACTGAGCAAATGTTAGTTAAACAAGAGGAAAGTCGACCGTTAAACGCCAAACGAAAAACAACAGAGGAGCCAAATCAAACTGATGGACAACTGCACTGGAATGAGTAATGATAGTGATTGTTGGTTTAGGCCGTATATTTTTAAGAGAGCTTGAGAGAGGTGAAGGCTCCAGGCCGAAAAGAGAGAGGGAGAGAGAAGGGGGGAAGAGAAAGAGAGAAAGAGGGGAAGGTGGGGGTGGGGGGATAAGGACAGAAAGAGTCCAAGATGGAGACAGAGAGAGAGAGAGAGAGAAAAAGGTTACGGTGACTGAGAAACAGAGGAGACACAGAGAAAGGGAGAGAGAGATGGAGGAGAGAAAGCGAGAATGAGAAAGAAAGAAAGAGACAAAAAGAGAGAGGAAGAAAGAGAGAGGGAGGGAGAGAGAGGAGGAAGAAAGAGAAGAGAAGAGGATAAGAAAGAGGAGGAAGCGAGAGAGAGAGAGAGAGAGAGAGAGAGAGGAAGAAGAGAGAGAGGGAAAGAAAGGATGAGAGAGAGGGGGAAAAAGACAGGAGAAGGAGGAAGAGAAAGAGAGAGAGGGGGGAAGAAAGGAAAAGAGAGGTAAAAAGAAACAGAAAAGATAAGAGAGGGGGAAGAAAGAAAGAGAGAGAGAGAGGGAGGAAGAGAGAGAGAGAAGGAGGAAGAGGGGAGGGGAAGATAGGAAGAGAGGTAAAACGAAATAGAAAAGGATAAAAGAGAGGGGGAAGAAAGCAAGAGAGAGGGTGGAACAGAGAAAGGGGGAAAGAAAGAGAGAGGTGAAGAAATGCAGAGAGGGAGGGGGAGAGAGAGAGGGGGAAAAAGAAAGGGAGAGAGAGAGAGAGGGAATAAGAGAGAGAGGGGGAAAGAAAGGGAGATAGAGGTAAAAAGAAAGAGAGAAAAGGAAGAGAAGCAAGGAGAGGAGAGAGAAAAACGAGAGAGAGAAAGAATGAGAGAGAGAGATAGGAAGATAAAGAGCAAGAAAGAGCAAAGAGATGTTGGTAGTTTCTCACAGTTGTTGCCTGTGGAGGAAACATTCTCTGCTGTTTCTTTACGGCCGGAGCCTGAGGGGCCAGATTCTCTCCTCTCTCCGGTAATAGCAGCTTTTGCCGCTGTAACAGGTGTGGACCAGCGCAGCCTCAACAACTCTGGTCCCAATAGAGCTCCAGTCACATGTCCAAACTCCTCATTACATTATTATGAGTACACTGTGCTTAGCTCTGAGTACGCCTCTCAGCCTCTGCCCAGTAAAATGTCACCCCCACCTGTTAATGGACAAAATCGGCCCTTGCCAAATGTCTAGTGGCTAAGTGGTCTAGACACGACACAATTGTAATTCATGGAGCGAAAATGTTGTTGTCGGCTGAAAATTTGAGGTACGTTTTGTGGTTTAAGGTAAAAACTGTTGGCTAAATATTTGGGACGTTTTTTTAAATATAAGATAGAAACATTAATAGCTTAAACAGACTGACTTGAATTAGGAAAATACATCACGGCTGTCACAGCAAATTTCCTACAGATATTGATGGGGGTTATGTTTTTATGATTAAGCTGCATATATCCTTTTTAAAATGGAAAACTTGTATATCGGTGCGTTTTACTAGCCTGATTCATCAGCCGGGTTCACTTCATAGAAACCGACTGATCTCGCAACGTTAGAATTCGTTCGCTCGATAGTAGGCGGGTACTTTTTAATCATTTAACCAATCGCTGCTATTTGGTTGTGATGTATGTAATGCGCCACTAACGGGAATAACTGGTATATTAAGCTTTTCCTAAATCCCATAGGAAAAAGGGCAATAATGTCTTTCCCCTTGATGAAATTCACCAAGCATTCTCTTTATTCCAGCTTTAAATCCTCGATCTCGGGAATAAATCATTGCCAAAACAGAATGTATGGCTCTTCACTGATTAGCTGATGCCCGAACTCACACTTCTGGGATTTTTGTAAACCATCTAGTGTATTCTGATTGCTGACTTAATCGCTGGAAAGAAATTAAATTGAAAGGAGGCACTAGGTGCATCTTCACTAGAATCATTTGGAAGATTTAAGGTCTGAAATTGGCAATCTCTACTGAACAAAGGTAAAAGGAGCTTGAAACTTGATACCGCTTCATGACATCACAAGGTGGAACTGAGCATTTTGGAGATCTAGACTGACTAATAATGGAGGAAAACTAAAATATGTGTGAATTAAATATGTTTTTAAGGAGGTACGATCATTATAACATGGCTTAAAGCTCACAAGAGTCAATTTTGTTTAATCTAGGATCTTTATTGTGCAAGAAAAATATTGTAACCAACTGATTTCTCTTAAAAATAAAATTGGTAGTTTAGCACTGGATATCTGGTAATGTTTAAGGAAAAAATAACTTTAAAATTCATGACAGATATACTGCAGTAGAAGATATTTTGTAATATGGGATTGTAAACAAAAGATCCAACCCAATACGCTGCTGGTTTGCGATGGTAAAAACATTCATCTTAGTGTGACAGGATACTTTTGAATGGACACTAAGTTTAGCATTTCGCATCATATCTCCACTGGGTTAACATTAAGCGAAGTGGCAACAAAGCAAAGCTGATGGAGTGTAGGTGGAGAGGTTGTTTGCTGTGGGACATAAAAACACCAAACAGTAGTGATGATCCCTTTAAAGTTATTTATGGTAACAAAAAATCAACAGAAGAAGACTCAAAAGATTAGACAAGTGAGCACTGATTGAGTCGGGGTTGCTAGATCTCTTCATGCCACTTTCATTTGCCTTTGTCATCTTATCATGTTTGTGCTATCTCTGCGTGTCCAAGCCAAGTGGGCAAACAACAGCTTTGTGCTTCACTCTTATCCATTTAGTTCATTTCATGTGTATCACGATCATTACTATATCAATTTATTGTCCGAAAAAAGAGAGATGAATCATATTGATTGGGAGTTTTTTATCCTTGGTGTCTTTTATTTGCCATAGCGTGGAAATTTTTCTTTTCTTCTTGTTAACATTTGAGCAGTAGAGGTTTAACAAAATCCATTTGACTTTGATTTCTGGATAATACTAAGTAAGGGTGTAAGAAAAAATCCATTCAGTGATATATTGTGATACTTCAATGCACAATTATTGAATCGATTAAAAGGTGATGTGAATTCATTTTTTAAATAATATTTTTCACAAAAATTCATTAGTTACATTCACTGTTCTCATGATTTAAAAAAATGACTACATTATATTTCATACAATTGTGTTCTCTTGAAGGTATAGTTGACTGTATTATTATTAGTAGTATTATTATTGATAAATTGCAATATATCATCCATTGTTTTAGTATCGATATATAGTGATATTGAATCGTGACATGCGAATCATGATATGTATTGTATCGTCAGACTCAAGACATTGCACAACCCTACAACTAAGTAACTATTAACTATAGAACTAACTACATAAAGATACACTAAGTCATTTTTCTAGTGGAGGATCTATAACTTGTATCCATGGAGATGTTATTGCTTTGTCTGGAATGTTCCATAGTTTGGCATTTAACTTAGCTTCAGAATGTATTCAATCACTGTTTTATTGGTAAAAATATGCAAAAAAACATGTATTCTTAATGTGTGCATCTCATCTCTCCACAGATCTAACCTGTCAGAATTGGCCCTGTGGCATCTTTTTGTCTCCATGGAGTTGGATCGTTTCAATACCATGGAACTTTCTAGGCAAAGCAAAAAAACTCTATGGAGATAAGTATGTGGCGGATCGTCTACCCTATATTTTTAATTGTGCATTCCTGTAAAAATAATTTTCACATTATTTGTTGATTATCTTGACAGGCCTATGTACCTTCATTTGTCCTCAGGGGGCATTAGTGGACCTGAAGTACTAGTACTAGTGCAAAAATAGTCTGTTGTTAGTGGAGGTAGTTTTTGGGCGGTCCTGTGTCTGGTCTGGACAGTGTGGCCTGAGGGCAGGGTCCTGCTGTCTGTCAGAGGAAGTCTGGACATTTTCCGTTCAGCTGTAAAATTCTCCTGTGTCTCAGTGAGGAGGAGCATCTTCAGGTTGCACTGTTAGAGGTGAACTAAGCAGGAAGTGTGTCAAAGGGCCCATGTTACCCTGTTTTCTCATCTATGTTATAATGTTTTTTCCTCATCACAAATACCTGGCGTTGTGTTTTATTTCATTCACACATTTAACACACAAACCCTGCAAGTTTAGGCTGTGTTCCACTGAGTTTTTAAACTACATACACTTTCACTAGAATAATTTTGATAATTTCAGCTCTACTCAACTAAAGGTAAAAGGTAGCTGTTGACTTGAAAAGCTACCACTTCCTCACATCACAAGGTTGAACAGAGGATTTAGAGCTTTGGAGATAAACAGAATAATAATAAACAGTTACTCAAACATGTTTTAATTAAACAAAACACAACTCTGGGTATGTTTTTGGTGAGGTAACAGCATTATAACATGGATTAAAGCTCATAAGAGTCAATAAACATGGGCTCTTTTAACTTTTCAACAAAGCAGAATCAAGCTGAATATCAAAAACTATACTACTAAAACCTCGTATACTCATAATAATGCTATAGTCTTAGAGTGCTTTTCCAGATACTCACTGTCGCTCTACATTTTGGTGCATTATTCATGTATTCACTCGGATAGCTTCACTTTCAGAACCTTTATTACGTTAATTCTCCTACACAAAAGTAATACAAAACTCCCAAGCCTTGATAGTAAGGATAAAACTGAAATACAATGAGAGAAATCAGGTTTGAGAAGGTTGAATTGACTTGATGTTTAGACTTTCTGACATATAAACCATTAGTCAAATGCTTGTTGACCTATGCGGTGTGAGGAGCTGGCCCTAAGTGTATGTTTGCAAGTGTGTGCCCGTGTGCTACTGTCAATACTGCCCAGTGTTTTTCTATGGAGCCACATGGGGCAGAGTCCTGTCAGCACCGTGGGTCTCAGCTCCCCCTCTCTCTCCCCCTCTCCTCCTCCTCCTCTTCCCTCTCTCTTCCCCCTCTCTTCTTCCTTGTCGTGCTCCTCGCCCTATAAACCTCTCAACACCGGCGCTTCTACGGCAAATGGGCTGCAGCAACCTGAAGGCAGTGTTTGTAATTATCGTGCAGTGAAAGGCAAAGTCCATAAAGAAAAACAGGTCGCAGGATTGGGGAGTTTATTCAGTCTATTTTACTCCAAATTCAAACACTGTACATACACTTTCAGGAGCTATTTTAACAGTTGTGGTGTTTCGAAGATATTTTAAATGTGACAATTGTTTTCGTGCCAAGTGATGTAATATTTTAAGAAGCAAGAATGCAAGTTACCAAATTTTGCATGCAACCAAAGAACAGTTTTGGTTTAGGAAAGTCCCATCATTACTTAACCAATATAAATATACTGTACCGATGTCTGAGTCATTGTATGAAGTCAGATAATGGCTATGGGAACGAGTTAGAAGGGCCATCTGAGTGAAAACCTAGCATTTTGAGTTGCCACTTCTCCAAAGAAACAGGGCTCCTAATCTAAGCAAGTTTGAAAGAAGCTACACGAATCTTGATCAAATGCAAATATTATGGTTTTATGTTTGTCCACTGTCCAGTCACGATAAAGCAGTGTTTCCCAAAGACTGAGTTGATACCCTCAGGTGGGTCGCAAGAGATTTTTTTGGGTTTGCTTTGTCACAATCTGATACGTTTAAAGTCCAAACAGGCAATCCTCTTATTGCTGGTTTAATGATAATCACTGTATAAAACTTGACTAATACTAATTGTTCAGAGAGACACAGTCACTCAACAATAAAATATTCTCACTAATGTTGAATAATGGTCAAATCCACCTTTATTTTGTGATTTACCGATAATGTCTATTGACTTGGGTTGCAAAGGTTTGTGACTTTTAAAATATGGGCCCTCAGAAAAAAAAAAATGAGAAAAACTGGGCCCATATTACACTATTTTCTGATCTATATTATAAGACCTGACATTGTGTTTTGTTTCATTCACACGTTTAACACACAAACCCTGCATATCGAGACTGAGTTCTTCTCTCAAACTGAAAATACTGAAGTGCTCCATACACCTTCACTAGAACAATTTGGATAATTTCACCCCTGGAATTTCCAATCTCTATTGAACAAAAGGTAAACGATAGCTGTTAACTTGAAAACTACCACTTCATAATGTCACAAGACGGGACAAACCATTTTTGGGCTTTGGGGATGTTGACAGACTAATAATAAAGTCGCGTTTTCTGAAACATAACACAATTCCAGGTATGTATTTGATGAGGTAACAGCATTATAACATGGCTTAAAGTTCACAGGAGTCAGTTGTGTATAATATAGGACCTTTAAAGTAAATACAAAATGTACCATACAAACACTATCGGTTTTAGAACTCCACACTTTTTCCAGTTTTGTTAATTATTTACTGTTTGCAGTTGACCAAAATTTATTCAAAACTTTTGATTCATGAAAGTGTCCACCTTTTCTTTTTACAATAGAAATCAAATATTCTTCAGAAAGTTCTTCCCAAGTCTGTTGCAGAAGTTCTCATAAATGTGTGGCACTTGTAGGTTTCTTGGATTTTACTCTTCTGTACAGTTCATCCCAAAACCAGAGCGATGGGGTTTAAGTCTGGAGACTGTGCTGGACACTCCATATTTTCAAGCTTTACCATCTTGATCTTTTTTCCTGAGGTAGTTTTGGCAGAGCTTGGACTTGTATTTTGTATCTTTTATCTTTTTTAACCTCTGTTCAGTATTTACCTTTGTACCATTTCAAACTATTCATTGGATTTGCACGACTTGAATTGCAATAAATAACTGGAAAAATTATGGTGTTCTAAATCTTTTGACCGGTAGTGTAGACCTAACACCTTAAACCAAATGAATGATAATCTGCTACTGCTCTTCTGCTACTTTGTCTTTTTAAAGGTGCCCCCCAGCTGCTTATCTACACGATGTTGTTGTTGCTTTGCCTGGAAAGTTTCACAGTATGAATTATCTATCTCCATGGAGAGGAGCACCAGATCAGATCTGTGGAGAGGTAAGCTGCTCTCCAGAATAAATGTTTTTCAAGATTTTGTTTTAGCAATGAGAACACCTACAATTGAATAATAATCAAGCTATCTGGACTTTATGCCATACTGTGGAACATTAGAGAAAAGAATAATATCTCCAGTATCTAAGGAGAAAAGCAAAAAGTTACATAGTATACCTTTAAGTATGTGACATTTACAAACCATTCATGCTATAAGTGCTTTACAAAGTGGGGCAGTCTCTGAGGATTTCTGCTCAATGTCTCAACAATAACAGACAGAAGCAGAAGCAGGAACATGCGCTGCTCCATTAATCGCTGTCTGTCTCTGCTCTTTTACACACAAGGCTGAGTGAGGCTGTGGCACCTGCAGCTCCAGTCCAGTCCTGGCCTAGTCCTGGCTCAGTCCTGGCTCAGTCCCGGCTCAATTCTGGCCTGGTCCTCTCTTACATAAACACAGGGATGAGGAGTGAACAGTGAGTGCTCTGTTCAGACTGACTGGATTATTAACATGTTTACCAATCCACCTGAGACACGTCAGGCTGGTCAGCTCTAGACTGTATGAGACTAACTGTAACATATCTGAAAATACAATCTTTCATTGAATGTTTGATAGATTTCAGTTCATTATGAGCGATCATGCAAGCTGTATTTGTGTTCTTTAAAGAGCCCATATTATGTTATTTTTGGATCTACGTTAAAATGTTGTTTCTTACTCAAAAACATACCTGAATCATTTGAATGATTTCAGCCTATTTTGAGCTTTGAAAAGGATAACTGAAACATGTGTAACAACATTATAATATGGCTTAATGCTCACAAGAATCAATTTTGTGAAAGTGAACTTGCTTTTTCAAAAATATTTCAAAAAGTGGTGCCATTATTCTAGCCTTATTCATCAGACGGTTTCATTTTGTGGAAACTGTGTGACCTTGCAGCATTAGGATTCATTCGCTTGACAGTACTTTTTAAAATGTATTTAAAATTTGTTTTTTTTAATTTAACCAATCACTGCTATTTGGTCGTGACATATGTAATGCACCGGAATGCTCAGTGGTGTCCAAGTAATTGCCGGCACAACGGCAAAGCAGAGACTGAATATGTCTGTCAACGATCTTTGTCATTTCTGCGAGATGATCCTGCAAATTAAAGGTGCAACAAAAAATGCGAAGTTTGTATTTGACAAAGGAAGTCTAAAGGAGGATAGTGTGTGCAGTCTGCTGTCGCAACTCAGGCTGGTTCAGCTCTTCGCTGATTGGTCAGTGTGCGTTCTCGCACTTCCGGGGTTCTTGCAAACCGTCTGGTGTATTCTGATTCCTGACCTAGTCACTGGAGAGAAGTGAAACTGAGTGGAGGCACTAGGTGGCGCCAGCCTGGCTACCATTATTCATCACCAACAATGTGATTGTCAGTTGAAAGGATTTAAATCCATAAGATTATGGAACCAATCCTCAACTGATTATGATTCAACATTTGTGGGCCATAATTTTGGATGTTTCTTTCAAAAACCCTCCCATAAACTTATATACTGTGCTGTAGGTCCATGTCCTCCATCTGTTTGTCCAGAGAGCTTAGTTTGACCGTTTGTAGTGGTCACTGGTCAGGACATTTTTGCCAAACACTTTCAAGAGGACATGGATTTCTTTTAAGCAAATCGAGGAAATATCAGTTTATAAAAATATCCATGCTCTGGCTTTAGTCATGTCGTGGTTTCTGTTCGTGTGGTCACTCTACAGCTGTACAGTCTTTATCAAACACACCACAGATTCACATGTGGGAAGGGTGCGTAATTACCACAAAGATGACTAATACAATCTATCTATAATTTACCCGCTGATTCATCTACTTTATTTCATTAAGTCTGTTACAAATTGCCTCATGGTAAAATAGTGATATTAGTAACACAGCTTTTCAATCTTATGTCAGAAAAACTAGACTAATATAACTATATAACACTTTTTTTCTGTTGCACAATTTGGATTCCTCTATGGCAATATTCAGACGATATCACAATATAAGGAAATGTTGTTAGTTGCTTGACCAGCCAGTTGCTTCTACATTCTGTTCAAATACAGAAAGGTCTGGAATAGGACAATAGAGGGTGAAAATCCTCTGTCCATCTGGTCCAACCTCAGCCACTAATTTGTATCACATGTCTCTTAAATGCATAAGACATCTCTCCAAAATTCTAGTAACATTCAGAACAAAATACATAATTTCTTTTCAGGAACGGACCACGCCTGTCAATCACTTGCTCTGGAATCAGGGGGGATATGGCTCCAGACCACTTGTCTTTGTAGATTTTTGTCAAAGCGTGTCGTTCTAGCTGATCTGGTAAGTTAGTTAGTTGTCTCGTCTTACTGTACTCTTTTAATAGTTTTACCACAGACAGTGTCCTCGATATTCACATTTTGCAAAACAAAGTAAGTCTCCAAAATCCTATCAAAAGAACTGCTTTGATAAAGTTTTGAAAACAGGCAGCTCAAACTTCTAATAATGACCAGGTAAAGATACATTTAACATGCATGGCAACTTATAGAACTGAAAATGAACCCTGTTTAACGCACTCGCCTGGTTTTTGAGGAAAATAGGTCTGAATAATGCAGCCGTACCTCCCGGACAAGCTGTTTTTTCCCACCCACAGAGCAGTTATCTGTGCTGCTGTCAGTGCGTCTGTCAGTACCTGTCCCTATCTTCCTCTCATCCATTATCCCCAGCTGTCATCCTGCTGTTTCTCTCTCTCTCCTCCATCTTTGATCTGTCACTCTCTTTAGCCGGGGAAGAACAATCTGGAAAACTTCAAGTCTCAATCAAAACCATACCCATTTCAGATATTTAAAATTGATGTATTTTTAAGTGCCCCAAATCAAAGTACATTAAATTACTATATCAACAATGACTGCCGGCAACCATTTTTATATTTTTGTTATGTTACCAATGTGGAACATGCACACTCCTCAGACACCAAATGAGTAAATAATCTATGATGAACATTAGATTACATAAAAGTCAATGACAGCACAAACTTCAAACATTGCATTTCTTCACTTAAAAAATTAGGTAGTACACATGCAATTCTATTCCCATATAATGATTTTGGCCAATAATTAAGTGTTTAATGAATAGCGGTGTAACGATATCCAAGTCTCACGATACAATATTTTCACGGTATGAACCTCACAGTATGATATTTATTGCGATATTGTGGGAAAGCTCACGATATGGTGGGGAGACTCGTGATTAGGGATGTAACAATATGCAACTCTCACAGTACGATATTTACAAAGACTGTGAATATGTTTCTTTTTCATCTTAAAATGCCTTGACAAGACTTAATCCAAAGAACTAAGACTTAAAAGTGCTTAGAACTGTTATTTCTTCATGTAGTCTACACTGAAATGGAGAATAAGATCATGGTCTATGTAATTCCGTCTGTCTTTTTTTTAGCTACTGCTGCACCATAACTCTTAATTTAAGCAAAGAGACTTATAATTCGATGGTTATTGTGATGGTCCACGATATTATTGTGAGAACTTTGACGATACGATATCACGATGTTTCGGTTATTGTTACATCCTTATTAATGAACTTTAGTTTAAAAAAAAGTAGAGGCCTACCTTGGAGGTGCCTGCTCCTGTAGTGGTCTTTGGGTTTGGTTGGATGTGCTCTGGCGTTAATGTCACATTTTGGCTGCTCATATCTGTGACGGAAGAAAAACGAAAGTAATTTATCATGAAGAAATGGAAAAATCCACTTATTTAAATCATCCAAATACAGTGTTGTTCATATATAGCAAGTTCTCAAGCTTCATGTCCTTTTAGTTTGATTGGTATGTTATGCTGCTCATCTCCATAAAGATGTCTGCCTGGACTGTTCCCATGTATGGCATTAAACCTGTCTATCCTGCATGTACTCAGTTACCATTTTTACAGCTAAAATACCTATTCTTATTGTAAGATGCAGATTCTCCACAAACGTAACCTGGCCTAGTGAAATCAGCTGCTTGTTTCATGAAGATAAATAATGTCATATTGCAGAACATTCCATAACAACTAAGCAATAATATCTCTATGGAGAGTTGATGGTGAACACATAAGAAAAGTAACACACTGCAAGTTTAACTAAATGATTTGTGGTTAACTGGTGTCTCCAAAAAATACAGGGATTAAGTTCTGATGTGAGAGCCCTGAGGAGGGAGCGGGCAGAGGCGAGACGGAGCGTGGGACAGCCGAGGGTATGGCAGAGCGACAGGGCCAAAAACCATCCCAGGACAAAGAAACTCAAGAGGGAAAATCCACACTTCCATATGTGTGCTAATGTGCTGCCTGGCTCTGGGCCTGGAGCCTTGTTAATGTGATCTGCAGCTGAAGAACAGAGAAGTGATGCCAGCACTGTCCGCACTCTGTGACCTTTGACCTCGGAGCTACTGTCTGGAGAAGAGGAGATGTGAGTGGCATACTAGAGTGCACTCTAAAAAGGAATATATGACATGGGTAAAATAACGACAAGTAATCCTGATTTTAGTGGTTTTGACAGTTTTTTGAAGCTGCATGGCTGGGTTTCAGATGGCATTACAGAATTCTATAGGCCAATAATATTTAATACAGATGGAGAAAGCTAAAATGAATATCGTTAAAATGCAGGTTTTTGTTGAAATATATGAAGTTCAAGGGTCGAGTCATAAGTAAAAATAATCAGGTTCAGTATTTGTGAATTATACTTTTACATATTACTATGAAAATGTAATCAAAAGGAAAAACTGGCTCTTGCATCTGGGAGTACAGCAATAAAGATTTTTATTATAGATATTGTATTGATTTAGCCTACTTAGTTGTTTTTATATATTATAATATATAAATATGATTTATATGTATTTTATCATTGGTAATTGTTTGTCAATGGTGGGGCCGAAGAGAGAAGCTTTTATTTACAACACTACAGCGCTTGGGAAACTGTTGTATGTTTAAAATTAAAGTGATTTGGATTTTAAGAACTGGGACAATGAGGGATGAAAATGTATTTAATTTCAGTGTTTTTTATTCAGGCTAAATGATCTATAACAAAGGTGTCCAAACTTTTTTGACCGATGGCTGCATGCTGATTTCACTTTGTGGAAACCATCTGACCTCGCAGCATTAGAATTCGTTCACTTGATGGTAGATGGGTACATTTTTTTTAATCGCTGCTATTTGGTCATGACATATGTAATGCATCAAATGCCTTAGGAAAAGGGGCAATAACGTCTTTCCCCTTGATAAAATTCAACAAACATTCTTTTTGTTCCGGCTTTAAATCCTCGATCTCGGGAATCATTGCCAACACAGAATGTCTGTCTTCGTCTACATCCATCTCGACCACTTTGTTTACTGTTGTGCTGTACCACAGAAGGGACCCAGACAGACGCTTGAGTTTGACATCATGGCTTCACGGCTCTTCGCTGATTGGTCGGTGCGTGGTCTACAACTTTCGGGGTTCTTGCAAACCCTCTAGTGTACTCCGATTCCTGACCTAGTCGCGGGAGAGAGCCTGACTAGCATGTTGAAACATACACAGAGCTAAGTGTCACAGACTGTAAGACATTAAAGCGAATCATTCATAATGTTGCAATTGATGTAGGTCTGAGCCACCACATCTTTAACAAGGCTCGGAACATTTATTTTAGGCCTGGCCAAAACATCAAAATGTTAGGTATTTAAGTTCTGACAGGTTCATTAGGGTTTCGTGTTTGTAATATTTCAAGTTTACAAGATAAAAAAAATATGCTCAACCAAAAGTAAGACCATGTTTTACCATACAATGCACTGCAAAGTTTGCCCTCACCTGGTGGATGTCCCTGGTATGGGTCGCCCCGTGTCCACCAGCACACACCAGCAGTATCCTGTGGAGGGGTGACACTGCACTGGTTTGTACAGTCCTGCCTGAGCACAGTCTGGGACAAACACAGCGTCGTTTTTGTGCTGTCGAGCCTCCTCCTGTGCAGACTGCTGCTCCTGGTCACATGACGAGGCTGAAGGGTCAAAGGGCACGTGTTAAAAGATCATATACTTTTGGTTTTGGAAAAATATGAATCCTTTGTTGTGGCTTTTAAACACGCTGAATGTTTGGAAAAGCCAAGTGAAGTCAGGTTATGTCACTCATCAGTGCTAAATCTTATCTAAAGGAACAAATCTTAAAACATGGTGCAGGAAATAATGCATAGGCCCATGTATTTTACCGATTTTAGAATGCTTTAAATAGGACAGACAAAGAAACATTTTGTAATTTTGGGCATATACTGTTTTGTGCCATTGTCTACTCACAGTATGTTGTGGGTTGAGAGAGACAGCATAAAACAAATCACGGTGCTGATGCAATTATTGAAGTTCTAGTTCACTGTAATAGTACAAAGCTATATGGCATGATTAATATGAACCCAAATGGTTAAATGGTCATTTGAAAATTCCAAAATACTGTTGAATAACATATGAACAGTAGCACATTTATTTCGCACTTTTTGTGTATTTTGGTGTATTTCAAATTGTTAATAACATAACAACTTAATACTACTTTCTCCTTGAGCTCTTAAAAGCTGTTAACCTGCAAGTATCAGCACAAATAAACCATGCTGAGAGGTCATTTGGCTTCTGAAAACGTCCGTCCTCAAAACTAAATGTTTGAGAAACATGGTCGAGGTTTGCAGCGAACGGGAGCCAGTCACAGGATCTGTTTACACTGAGGTACTAGAGACATTTCAGCTTGGATCCAATAAGTACACAGTGCACAGGTCTGGCTGCATGTTTCATAGTTAATATAAATCCACAGTGAAGAGCAGGATGGTGGTAAGAATGGGACTCGGAGACATTGTGTAGACTGTTATATCAGCCCCCCTGGCACTGTTTATGAACATTAACAGGCTAATGACTGAGTACAGCTCCCAATGCCCCGAGTTAAGTAAATATTTGGAGTGCGCGCTGCCCTCTGTGGATGTGTGGGACAGAGCAGACAAGATGGAGGCATCCACAGTCACTCCATCACACTATATGTCTTAGTGTTAGGGGCTAACTAAGCAACAATGACCAATCAGTAAGGATTTAAGAGTGAAAGTGGAAAGACTTCAGACATACTCCCTGCATTAGGATGGACAAGGTCACACTTGATAAAGAAAGTCAGCCTAGTGTTCATAACGCTTTCGGCTATTTTAGTATCAAACTTAGAAAATGATGGGTATAATTTTATTAGTTTGGGAAAATGATTTGCAATTCTGTGTCTTTCTCCTTGAATATGCAATAAATGTAAGGGGCTGCACAATGGTCTAAGCACATCGGTTCTGTGTCTCTCTTCAATCTTCACCCCTATTTCCTGCTGCTTTCTTTAATCAAGTTTTCGTTTTTGTCATTTAAATCCACTGAATATCTTATTGTTTCACCAAGAATGTTCCATAGTATAGCATCAAAAGTATGTGTCTTTCGTAAGGATGTAACGATATCCAAATCTCTCTGGGCATGATATTGTCACGATATGCATTTCACGGTACGATATTTATTGCAATATTTTGGAGACCCTGATATAATTGTAGATAGGACATGTTTCTACTTTTAAAATACCATGACAAGATTTTGGTGTAAATTATTACCACCGTAATCCCAAGAATTCAAGTAAAAAACATATTCATTTGTGTTGTTTGCACTGAAATGAATTATGGGATATGTAGTTTCCTATGTTTAAAAGCTGTTGCTACTGTAAAGCAATGAATTAAGCAAAGAAACTTGTAATTCGATATATTGTGACAGTCCACGGTATTATTGTGAGACTTTCGACAACACTATATCACGATATTTCGATTGTTGTTACATATCTAGTCTTTCATTTATGCAGTTACCAGTGTTTGTACTACTAGAAAAATACCTTGAAAAAATACCTGAGTGAGGATGCCTCTCCAGCGATCTATTTTGTAACTTAACCTGGTGATGCTGGTCACTTGCTTATGACTAAACTGATGGATATGTTTAATGTCATACTGTGGAACATTCCAGGTAAAGCAATGAGATACCCAAAGAGAGAAACAGATGGCAAACGCTCCACCAGAAAAGTCAAAGTGAACCTTTTCTTTCTTTATATCTAACTTTTTTTAATTTTTATTTTAGGTATCACCATCGCTGTAGTGACAAGAGCAATTCAAATGACAGTAAATTGAAGTGAAGTGTCAGAACACAAATTTGAACAAGAGACTATTGTGTACAGTGCTGGAGACTCAGTGGGACAAAGATGTACTATAGTGATGCATCAGGCTTCAATCATAACTCTGTTCCTAATTTCCTCACCACTCTCCAGCAAGGATTCCATAATTGAACACAAATTTTCAACCATATGTTTATAAAAACATTTATCGGCAATTGCCACTCGCCCACCATAGACTTTCACTTTGGTTGTATTATGTTTTATTATGTTTTTGCACTGTTTACTTTCATTAAAAATCTCAAACCACATTAAAGAAGTCAAATGAGATGCCTATGCGCGCTCCGAACCAACTTTCTACACTCCACTTCCTCCGAATGCGCTGCCTTTGTTGCGGTTTGGGTTTTTTTTTACCCCAAAAGAGCAAATGGTAATAAGAACCATCAATGCTGCATATTTCTGGCTTTTTTATTGGTTGTAAATTATGATAATGGGATTCACACACCACTGCACACATGCACACAGGCCTCTAATCTTAAAGCGGCATGTTCAAATTGTCATATTGAAGCAAAAGGCAAAGACCATTGGAGCACAAAGGCTTAAGAGAGAATAGGAAATCCACTGTTTTGGACATGTGCTGATAATTACAGATGCAAGAAACCGCAAAGAAGTAGGTTTAGAGACTGACACACTTTGACACACTGAGCTGTTGGTTTGGAGCGGCCACATGTCCCCAGAAGACAGGAAAACCCAAACCATTATGGCTAACACACGTGGGAAAATACAGCGAGCTTTACAATCTAGTTTTAGTAAATAGACAGTCAGTATTTATGAAGAAGTTCAGAGGGAGAGGCAATGAAAGGGCACAAGTTTAGAAGTATAAATCACTACAAATGAAATAAATGTACAAGCCATTATTATAAGCCATATTGGACAAGATGCAAGAAATGGAGGGAGAGAGGATAGAGACATTCAGTGTGGTCATGGTCGAGAGGCGAACCAACAACACCAATGTGGGAACAACTATATAGGTGCAACATCTTAAACCACTACACTTTGGATTTTAAAAGTTTACACCACCTGATTGTCTCCATGGAGATGTTATTGCTTTGCCTGGAATGTTCCAAAGTATGACAGTAAACATCTTCATGGAGACAAGCAGGGCAAACCACCAGATGATAACTTTAATTATTTCTTACTTCAGTATAAGGCTGCTCGATTGTGGATGAAATTATTATCACGATTATTTTGGTCAATATTGAAATCACGATTATTTAAATGATTATTTTTTAGTTACACAATGCATTTATTCAGCATTTCTCTCTCTCTCTCAAAAAAAATAAAAATAAAAAATAAATAAATAAATAAAAAAATTGAACAATTTTAAACAAATATAGGCTACAAATATGAACCTAAATAAAACATATATACTGCTCTTCTACAATCTCTATATTTAAATAAATAAATACAAAATAAATAAATGAAATAAATATGCTTATTTATATATATAAAAAAAAAATCCCAAAATAAACTTTGTTAAGCTTTAAATTGTTTCAAAATTCATTTAATTGCACAGCCTTACTTCAGTATATTAAGTTATTAAGTGTATTGTGATCAAATTAAACCATACCTAAAGCTCTATAAGAACATTTCCGATAACAGGTTGTGGGTAAATGAGCCTATACCAGTAAACTATCCATGGGTTTCAGAATGATGAATAATTGTGACCGAATTACTATAACTAATAAATATACTATTTTGAATAACAGGCAGCTGAAACCCACGAATACATACCCAGCTGTAGAGGAGTCGCACTAGCACCATATTAAAATAATGACATCTTAATTAGCCTTAATAAAGCAGGAGCAAAGACTGAATTCATGACAAACAAATATTAATGTATTAGTGTATTAAGAATGATTCAGGAACTACTAAATTAATGTTAGTGTTTGGAGTTATGACTATGGTTTAAATAAGCAGTTACTAAGCCTGAATCATTCTTAAATATTTGTTCATCAGATATTATTGAAGTAAATGTCGACTTTCAAGGATGAAAAAAAAACTGTACATAGGTTTTCTCAAGCGGCTGTAGTCAAAGAAATAAAAATAAAAAAATGGCAAAGACAGAATGGGAGGAAGGAGGATATTTGGATGATCCTGTCTTAAATGTTAAAGTGTGTGATCTGTGTTATTCTGAAGTGTTACCATCACATTTAAACTCACATGGTGCTCTGGTCCTGTTGTTCTGCCGGCTGCGGACCTGCTCCGTCCAGAGTGTGGGGTACTGAGAAGTGATGTCTGAAAGAAATCAGAGGAACACTTTTATGAGCTCCAAATCAAAAACACGCTCAAATGTCATCGAAAATCCAAATGTCCCAAACTCTCCCACTGTAAAACACATCAAAGTGCATCTATAACTGCTGCGAGTTCATGTGGAATAAAAGCGTGGCCAGCTGAGACGGTGGTGAACTGTTATCAAATAAACACATTCAAATTAATAGAGAAAGCCACTTATTTCACAACACATGATATTATTGGTGTTGTATCTGTTTATGTGGAACAGGATACACTGGAATGGCCCTAACTGTGAGAAAGTGGCTGTCAGTCATTGGATTTTGGAATATGGAAACAGAAATAAAAACTGATTATGAAAATGCTAAACAAGTAATGAAAATATAATGGAGGTTTTATAGACTCCAGTTCTCAACCAAGCAATAATAAATGCATATAAATAAATACAGGATAGAGTACTAAATAGTAAAACCATGAGGCAGCCAACTTCCAATTCATATATATTATTACGTATGCCTTGTCGGCTTAAAGTTATCAGATATTTTTAAGTAAATGTCAACTTTCAACGATAAGAAATGAGACTGCACACATAGGTTATCTCACTCTTAGCGATCACAAATCATCATAGTTTTAAAAATAAATACGACATACTTTGACTAACAATTTATTTTTCAATGACAGCGATAAATCAGATTGTATTTAGGGAATAAGTGAGGGGGCACAGCCTTAAATGGCCTGGTATGACTGGCTTACAGTGATGGAGGATGTGAGCCTGCTTTAGATAAATGTTATTACTATAATTCTGTTTGCAGACCTCAGCAGATACCTCACTTGTTTTAAGTAGGATGTGGATAGTTAGTGTCAAATGCAGTGGAGTCATTGTGTCCCTGGCAGTACTTACCAGCAGGGATTATTGGGTTATAAATGGCTAGCTACAAATTTAAATGAATATCTGTTATTTCTTAAGTATTTCTTACATAGTTTGGACTAGTTTAACTTAATTATTTATTGAAATTGGCCAGCTTATTTAACTTAATGTGTCATGACTAGGGATGTAACAATATCCAAAATATCGTGATATTGTATCGTCAAAGTTCTCAAAATTATATCGTAGACCATCACAATATATCGAATTACAAGTGTCTTCACTTAAATTAAGAGTTATGGAGCAACAATAGCTAAAAAAAGACAGGGGGAACTACATAGACCATGATCCTTTGCTCCATTTCAGTGTACTACAAGAAGAAATAACAGTTCTAAGCACTTTTAAGTCTTAGTTCTTTGGATTACATCTTGTCAAGGCATTTTAAGAGGAAAAAGTAGCGTATCAGCCTCCACAAAATATCACAATAAATATCGTACTGTGAGCTGTATATTGTGAAAATATCGTACAGAGAGATTTGGTATTGTTACATCCCTATTCATGAGCCTCCCCACCGAATCATGAGCTTTCCCACGATATCGCAATAAATATCGAACCACGAGATTCATACCGTGACGATATCGTATCGTGAGATTTGGATATGGTTACACCCCTAGTCATGACATTTCTCACTGGAATTTAAAAGCACACTATTCTTTTCTGAAGGAGGGTCCACCACATGCTTGTTTCCATGGAAATGTGGCTGGAATGTTCCACAGTATGGCATTAAACTTTCCAGTGGAGACAAGCAAGTGACGTCACCACCAGGGCAAATTACAAATCTAAGAAAAGGTGAAATGTGTTACTTTTCGCAACAAAAAACAAATAAATGCACGATAGATAAACCAGTTGTATTCCAAGATCTCAAAATATATAACGAAGCCAAGTGCAATTACATTTTTGCAAAAAATTCTACAAATTAAACCAGTTAAATTTAAAAAACAGTATAAAACTCACCTTCTTCATCTGTGGAGGGCTGAGGATCCACGACTAGGCCAGTCTCATCTGCATTTAGAATGGAGAATATTTGCAAGGAGACTACAATTACCAGAGTAAGCTAGATTACAGACACTTGACTATGTTTGATTTGCACATTTGCCCGGCCAAGAGGAAAACAAAGAAAAAAGAGAGGAGAGAGAAGGGAATCAGCAGAAGTAGTGGTCATATATTCCAGTGGTTTCCTGTCACGCAACAATCCCATGTTATGCTGGAGACAGATTGAGGTCATATGAAAAGAATTGAGATGATGAGCCGTTGCTGGTGCTCCTCTGAGCCCTCTAATACCTGTGAAAAGTACGTTAAAACATACAGACATTGATCTACAGGCTGGATGTATTGATCACGTGGTTGGCTGGCAAGGAAGGCTTAGTTTTAGAAAATGTGGAACAATTCCAATCCTTCAGGAAAGTAAACATAATAAGTAAAGATAATGTTATTTTAAAATGTTCCAGCTCAGTTTTACTACTTGACCACAATGCAGCACCTCCCCAACTCACAGAACAAAACATTTTGATAACAAATAGTGTATTACGAAATCATATTCTTAGTTTGAGTCCTGATGTACACTTGGTTTGGTCCTTTGGGTCTAGTCTAGTTTCAGTTCCAGGTTTAATCCAAGTAAAAACAGATAGTTAGAAAACAAAAAGTAGGGGTAATTCAAAGGGAAATTCATTCTCTGCATTTGACCCATCCTTCAACAAGTGTCTCTGGGGCAACCTGCTGTACAGTAGCCTGATTCATCAGCCGGTTTCAATTTGTGGAAACCGTCTGACCTCGCAGTGTTAGAATTCATTCAATTAATGGTAGGCGGGTACTTTTTTTATTTAACCATTCGCTGCTATTTGGTCGTGACGTATGTAATTGTGTAATTTTTCTGGTGGAGGGTCCGTCAGATGCTTTTCTCAGTGGAGATGTTATTGCTTTGTCTGGGATGTTTCACAGTATGGCATTAAACATTTCTATATTCATGGAGACCAAACCAGACCAAGTTACAGGTCAGATTTGTGGAGAGGCAACCTTGTTCACAGTCAAAATGCCTGTTTGTCTAGGTATGTTTGAGCTATAATACCACCTGTAATTTAATAAATGTAAGGCAGAGCTGTTTAATGCCATACTGTGGTACATTCCAGAGCAGAGCAATGACAAATCCATAGAAACAAACAGGTGGCGGATCCATAACCAAAAAGTTGCACAGTGCTCCTTTAAGTATAAATAGAGAAAAATATGTGAAATGGAATTATTTAAGTGTAATATTAGACTCTAATATTCAAGTAAAGGTAAAAAACAATGTCTATTTCTTTTCTATCATTTTCTGTAGTGTTTATATCTTCAAAACTTGACTATATATTGACCATTTTAAAAGAATTCAAAAGTTCCCCACTGATTTTTTTTATTGGTTCTAATCACTACATTACTTATTAGTTATTATGAGGCTAAATATTTTAAAACATTGCATTCACTTTTACACAAAGCATCATCTACTAGTATTGGGTAACGCTTTCGTATGTGTAGATGTCGTCAAGACGCAGCAGTCTGGAGTCCGGCGCGTTCACTGGAAATGCCATCTGAGAGAGCGTATTTATGAGTGGGATTTATGATGGACCACTAATGACCCATCTTTACTGTGCGGCCGTTTACATGACTCTAACACCTCTTTTAGCATCTGCCAGGAAACCCCCGCCTTATTTGTGGTCAGAGCTTTTCGTTTTACTGCGCTGTGTCCGTCGTCGCAGAGAAGGGCTCCAGCACGCAAATGCATTTGTCAAAGAAAGGGCCAAAAATCGACTGAGGGTAAGAGAGGTGATTTCAAATGTTTAACACCTAAGAATATATGAGTAAACTATGACTAAGCCGGGGCAAAGAGGAGTAATCTAAGTCTGAACTAATAAACAAAGGCTTAAGTAGAAGTAAACCAGATGGACAAAAGAATGGATAAAAATTTAAAAGGAAAAAATTTTACTTTTGTGAAAGCCAGAATGAGTCTACAAAGTACTACAGCAAGCCTAAAAAGTAGTTAAACCCAATCTACACTCAAACTTATTCCAAAAAGTGTCCAAGGTTTGTCATATTTTATTAACATCGACTCCATAAACTCGCATGTGTCACTGAGTATAGGACAGATTGGAAACTGAAGCAGTGAGCAAAGTCTGGACTCGAAAATACAGCAAAATAAGTTATCCTCCTGAGCAGGGCTTATGAAGTTAGCCATGTTTGTGGAACAGGCCTCAGGTCTAAACAAAGACAGACAGAAAAACCCTGGGTGAGTTTCCCCAGTGTCCACACCCCCTTAAAGAGGACATACTGTGTTTTTGTCTGACATGTAGTTACACAGCATAATACATGATGTTGTATTTTGGATTTTAAATTGCAATATTGATCTAAAATGACTTAATAAAAGACACAAGTTCTCTGGTTTCTGGGTTGGAAAATTCCTCCTTTCCTTCCTTTAAGTTACATAGTTGTAAACGTCATCACAACAAGGTGCTGCGGAGTCAGACCATGCTGTTGGCCTCTCCTATGCATAGTTGTAGATCATGCTAGAAAACAGCAGAATTTGTGCTAAAATGACTATTCAACACTGCAGAATTCTATGTGTATCTGATTAAGAAAATAAAACTGGAGTACAGAGCAGTGGGAGTGTACTGGTGGTGAAAACACAAGCAGATCTGAGCAATGACGTCTTAAATGCAGTATAAAGTTTACTCAAACATGCACAAATCACTCTAAATACAACTTTAAGTGGGTAGATGCGAAGGGGAAACAATGATTAAAAGATTAAAATCTCTAAAAAGTTCATTTTGCACAACATGTCTCCTTTAAAGAAGCAAATTAAAAGCTAATTAGACAGTCCTGGCCATCAAACCAAGATCAAGTTGTGAAGCATCACTGGACACATCTCTGTGGTTACACCCTGCACCTGACAGTTTGCTCAAGCTGCACTCAAGGATGCTTAAAATTTCCCAGTCTTAAACCTTATACTGACACTACAACAGGTCTTCACTAATGATTTTTAAACCCAGTTAAAAACAACACAAACCCAGGTCAGAACCAGAACCTGTCCAGACTTGAACCAGTGCCTCTGAGGCTCTGGTCGTCAGTAAAGCTGACTCAAAACTCCAGTGTAATCAGGGCTGTTCTGAGAGCTGGCACACCACAAATCTACAGTTTACTCTGCCTTTCACCACGCTGTTTATCCAACAGTTCACAGGCAACCACAGACCCTCCCTCCCCCTCTGCCTCCCCCTCCCTCCATCTCTGCATGTGATTTTATATTCCCACTTGATCTATGTGTAATGACTTGGCTGGGATTTCACTGTCAATATACCCCGTTCTGTTTACAGAGCAGAGGCACATGTATAGTCAATGTCATTGGAATAACTGCTTAGCAAACATGCAAAAGAACTTTCACTTTCTATAGAAATTAAATATGTTTACTCAAACAAACTATTTCTCTGAAAATCGTCATCCAAAATTTGCATATTTCTTCTGCGTATTTATAAATCTACCTGATCTGAGAGAACGTTATTATAATCAAAATTCTAATTCTAAATTCAAATATTAAAAAAACAAAATAAATTTTTAAACAAACAACACTTTTTATATAGTTTATTAAAATATACTGTACTACTACACTTCTAGACTATACAAAATCTAATCATACAACACATTTAAAGTCGATATTAATTTTGTTTATGTGTATATATATATATATATATATATATATATATATATATATATATATATATATATAATCTAATTTGAATTAAAACGCCAAACTTGAAAAAGTAAAATTGAAAATGTTGATGCTCAGAGCTGGGGACACATCAAAATGTGTGTTTAGAAGGCAAGCGTCAGCCAAGTTCGACTACTACATGCGCAAATCTGATGTAAATATATGGCCTTAAACTTCTCTGGATGCATGAAAAGCAAATAAACAAAGTAGTCCCAGGCTCTGCTGTCACACCAGGAGGGTAAACAGTGAGGTCAGTGAGGTTTCTGCTCACTGCTCCATTCATTTACTGGGCTACGGGCTGCTATAGACTCAGGGAAACTGGAGTCATATATACGTATCATTTACTGTAAATTCTCATGGTTGTCTGTCTGCCAAAGTTGGTCTGAGAATTCAAAATATGTTTCATGTTTAGCAGTTTTAGGGGTTGCCACAAATAATGTCTCCTTTTTAAATGGTCAGTTCATTTAGTCTGGCCCTTTTCTCCTAGATATCAAACTGTAGCTTTGTCTTTGTCACTTTCCCACACGGCACATCAACACCAGGATTAAACTGGGATTAAATCTGGAATTGAATCAAAATTTTACCAGGATTAAACCAGAGCTAAACCAAAATCAGACCAGGATTAGACCAGGACTAGACCAGGACTGAATCTGGACTAAACCAAGACTACAACAGGACTAAACCAGGACTAGATCAGGACTAGAAGAGCACTAAGTAAGGACTAAACCAGGATTAAACCAAGACTAATTTAGGATGACACTAGAGCTAAACCAGGACCAGAACTAGAAGAGGATTAAACTAGGACTAGATCAAGACTAAATCTGGACTAAACCAAGACTAGACAAGGGCTAAACCAGGTCTAGAAGACTACTAAGCAAGGATTAGACCAGGACTAAACCAAGTCTAAACCAAGAGTAATTCAGGACTACACTAGAGCTAAACCAGGACCAGACCTAGAAGAGGATTAAACTAGATCAGGACTAAATCTGGACTAAACCAGGACTACAACAGCACTAAACCAGAAATAGACCAGGACTAAACCAGGACTAGAAGAGTACTAAGCAAGGACTAAACCAGGAGTAAACCAAGACTAATACAGGATTACACTAGAGCTAAACCAGGATCAGAACTAGAGGAGAGGATTAAACAAGGACTAGATCAGAACAAGAAGAGGACTAAACAAGGATTAGATGAGGACTAAAACAGGACTAAAGTTATAGGAGTATAGACCAGAGCTGAACCATGACTAGACAAGGATTAGAACAGGACCAAACCGAGTCTACATCCCACCAAAAATTACGCCAAACCAGCACCACAGCAGAACAAGTCAATTCAAGTCCATTTCTGATTATATTTTTATTGCTGTAAATTCTATCTATAGCTGTAATTTTCATTTGATTTCATAACTTGCCTGATTGCAATAAATAGAAGAATGACAAAAGGGTGGGAAGTCAGGAGGTAGTAAAAGAAACAAGAATAAAACAGGTCAAGACAGGTCAACCAGCTCAGAATTGTGGGAAACCAAGGAGACAATTTCTTTACAAAACAGTGTCTCAGATATGTATGCAAACAAGTCAGATACAAATGTTTTTCTGTTTTAGAAGCAGATTTATAGTCAAATATCAAATTGATACTAAATAAATCATTCAAGACTCAATACCGATACCACAATGAGGATACAAAGAAATAGAAATAGAATGAATATACAAAATAATAGTACTTTCTTTATCTTATCTTGTTCTGATAAAGCTCAAAATCACTCTAACACTGTTCAGGAAAGCACACATATTGTCCTGTTTTTTGCAGTATTAGTTCTAGTATTGATTAGTATCTGATTTGACAACCCTCATTTATAGTAGTAGTAGTAGTAGTAGTAGTAGTAGTAGTAGTAGTATTTGAACACTGCATTTTCAGGAGGCTACAATAGTAACTGCATTGCACATGAGAAAAAGACCAAGAGGAAAATCAGGCCTGAAATAAAATCACTTTTCTGGTTAAGTCTTAACACAAGCCGTGTCAGTTTTTTGCAGTATTAGTTCTAGTATTGATTAGTATCTGATTTGCAATACTTTTCACATCCCTCATTTATAGTAGTAGAAGTAGTAGTAGTAGTATTTGAACACTATATTTTCAGGAGGCTACAAGAGTAACTGTGACATATGAAAAAGACCAAGAGGAAAATCAGACCTGAAATAAAATCACTTTTCTGGTTAAGTCTTAACACAAGCCGTGTCAATTTTTCACTGGTTTGGACAAGAGTTAAATCAAGGTCAAGTTTAAGAGTGGTTATTTGATTTCTTTGGCCTGTCGCTGGAAAAAAAGAGGTGTGAGTTACAAAAGAATATGGTGGATCCATTTTGGCAGCTGCTGGTAAAACAACACACAGACCACAGCTCTTCTCCTGCTAGTTTTATACGAGCCTCGGGGCTGCTTACACTGTTCAGATTGACAAAATATTAGAGACATGCCTTAACAAGTGACAGACAGAGAGCACATCATAGACCCAGTGCATGCAAACACACTGCAAAAATCTGAGTTAAAATGACTTGAATTCTAAACACTGTATCAATCTTAATTGGAGTAGTTTTGACAAGTTTATTTTGACTTAATGGACTAAATATTTGATTTGTTTCAGTGTGTTTATAACTTCTTTCAAATCACTGCTGATTTAATTTCCAGCTAAACTATTGGTCAGTGGGGTATTGGCCTATTTAGTCCCATTTTTCCACTCTGAAGTTGAACCATGATAGAGTAACAACAGTCAGAAAGTGCGTATACTTAAAGATGCACAGTGTGACTTAAACTTTCAAGTATAAAATTTTGTCTCCCTGAACATTTTCCACATGGCATTCAGTCTATGTATAGAGCTTTTATTTTATTACAGTGTTTTTAGGACTCGAAAAGACCCTAAAAACAGACAGTTACTGTGTGACTGTGAATCTACCTTGGCCTGGTTGTCTCTAAGGAGATATATAGGTCTAATGCCATACTGTGGAATCTTCAAGGCACAAAAATAATACTTCACTGGTGATAAGAGGGAGAAATACCCATGAGTAGAGGAAGTTACACAGTGTGCCATTAATTTATGTAGTTCAAAAAGCAATATTAGATCTGAAAATCCAAAAAATACTCAAATCCAGATTAAGTAATTTGAACTCATGTTGGATAATATTTTTGCAGTGCACATGTTACATGTAAGGACAGCACTGCACCTGTGGCCTGTATCACTACACAGTCTGCACAGAGTCTTATGTCGATGTGTTTTATTCATTAAATTCTCACCTGCTTTGCCCGGCTCTCTCGTGGTCGCCCTCTCCTGCTTTGATCCTGAAAAGCCGTGAAAACATTATCACCACGTTTTTATTGCCTGCCGTTATAAAACAGATTATAAATAGCTGCCATCTGTTACTATAATTATTATTAACCCCATTTCAAGTCCAAGTCCAGGAATCAAAGGTATCGCGGCAAGCTAATTGAAAAGGAACAGCAAAAATGAAGTAATGCTCATAACTACGGTGAGGTAATAAGGCAGAAGTTAAATGGTCCATGACCGAAGGTGCAGGTGAAATCACTATGTACAAATCTATGTTTTAGATACAGAAGTAGTGAATGTTAGTTCACTTTGTCTGTTTCAGAATAGGGAAAATGGCTAACCAAATAATATATTTGTAAAGTATTTGATTAGTTAGTCATTTATAATATTGGCACACACAGAAAGTAAAAGATTGGAGCCTGGCTTCCCATAATGAGGCTTGGTCACATTCAAGCCAAGGTGGGTAAGAGTTGGTAGGGCAAAGAATAAAAACAGCCAAAATAATATAATAATTTGTTTTTTGTTACAATAAACAGTAGAGCAGAATGACGCAATACTGGTTTAGCAAGTCAACAAGTTTGGGGCAGTATTAATTCTTGCTCCTCAGACCAGTACTTTAAGATTGATAATGGCTTCCGGATGACAGCCAAAATGTCGAGACACCTTAGCCTTTGAAAGAATGTCTGAGTTATTTTGTAAAATAAATAAATACATACATTTCACTTCTTCTGACAAGTATTATGACTGTGATAGATAGAGCTATGACATGTTTTAGAAGTAGCATTCTTCAGGCTCCACATTGTAAACAATACCTTGAGAGAGAATATGAACTCAAAAGGATCCTATTCTTTTTAGAACAAATTTGACTTTTCCATGTAAATATATATTGTTCTTTGCAGAGGACAATCTAAACAATTGTCATTCTATATGCAAACTTTGAAAGGCAAACTAAAATTGCAATTGTGTTGATTGATTGTAATATATTGTGCAGCCATATTTGAAACATTTCCTTTACAATGTAATGTTACTGTCTTGTTCAATATGCCTCTGCCGACTGCTATAACACACAGAAAAGGTTTGGATTTTGGTTTGGTCATTTACACAAACTTGCCCCATTGTCCCGGTAGCCCCCAGGAGCGACTCTGTGGGGGACATGTGGCACTGATTTGATTGTTTTTCAGACGCCGTCCTCCAGAACATTCCCCACAGTTTAACTTTGTTTCTCAACTCTTCGGTAGGGATTTTCTGCTTGGTGTATTTACACCAAAAGCCCACGATTTGAGCTCTCCTACAGAGTCAGCCGAGTCTCTGACCACTCTCCCAAAGACTACCAAGACCGAATGACATGGTTTGTTTACCTGGCAATATTTGATAAACTTTTTGCATACAAGGGATGTATTTGAAAGATGGATTGAAAGAAAGTTTTGGGAAATTTTGTGGTTTTATCAACATTTGAACAATGATGCAATGTCACAGGAAATAAACAACACAAGCTGTATCAATGGTGGACAAAGCGTAACCTAGCAAAAATAGGCCCAACAAACAGGTACACACTGGACAAATTAGTTGATGGTTAGTTATTAAAGATCCTATATTATGCAAAATTGACTCTTCTGAGCATTAAGCCATGTTAGAATGTTGTTACCTCTTCAAAAACATACATGGAGTTCTTTGTTGTTTGAGTAACCCTGAATTATTAGTCTGTCAACATCTCCAAAGCTCAAAATGCTCTGTTCCACCTTCTGATGTCATGAAGTCGCAGTGTTCAAACTACCATTTACCTTTAGTTTAGGAGAAATTGGCAATTCCAGGGTTGAAATGATCCAAATCTTCCGGTATTACCACTTGACATCACAATGTGGAACAGAGTGTTCTATTCTGTTTGAGAGAAGAACTCAAGTCTAAATATACAGGGTTTGTTTGTGTGTTAAACATGTGTGAATGAAACAAAACACATCTCCAAGTATATTTGTGATGAGGAAACATTATAACATAGATGAGAAAATAGTGGAACATGGGCCCTTTAAGACATCTCTATATTTAATAAGGCAAATTAAATGATCAATTTCACTTATTATTAGTGCAGTTATCTTGAAACTTAATCTATTAACTAACTCCTTAAAAGGAGGTGGGGTGTTAACCACTCTGCCAACATACAATACAGCAGTTATGAGTAAACAAATTGGTTTTATTTAGTTGTCCAGATCCAAAGTTAGTTCTTGCTTTTTATTTTAAAAGATATTATATTTATCTTTTATGCTATAAATGACTGTATACATTACTATAAATACATTTTGTATAATTATTATTGCAAACTTTTCGTACCTTGACATCTGGGTTTCTTATTGGCCACAGCTGAGCCACTGATCGGTCGACCGTTAGGAGTCACACACCAGCAGTATCCAGTGTAGCTGTGGCACTGAACCTGACAATGCATAAGTCACAAATGGTAATAAATAATTAGTGAAGTTAAATATTTTTATATTCATTGATAAATAGACCTGAATTTATAATTGCTTTCAGATGTTATGTGTTTTAGAGGCTTGTCAAAGCTTCTCAAAGCTCTACACTGTCGTCATTATTCATTCAGCCCACACTTGGAGGTGATTAGCTACTTCTGAAACTACAGCTGCCCTGAGGCAGACAGACTGAAGCAAGGCTGCCAGTCTGTACCATCACCTCTATTGCTGCCACCAGCATTATATACAACATTCATACTAGGCTAGATGGGTGAAGTGTCTTGCCTAAGGACCCAACATCTTAGTTTGAGTGAGAATCAATCCTCTGACCTTCAGGTTCTTGTGAGTTCTAACCACTGTGCCACTGTCGAAGGTTTTACTTATACTGTTTTGACATGTTTTATGAAGATGATTTGACTTATCTCATTATTTATCTTATTTCATATTTGCACTGATCAATTTTCAGCTTTATTTCATTTTATTTTATTTTATTTTTTATTATTATTTTTTTTAACTCAAAACAAATATAATACAATTTTCTTTCAAGCAGCTGGGGTAAGAATTATTAAAAACACTGAAACCATAATTTCCTTTGTGTTATTGAAAACACATATTCTTGTTTAATGTGTGATGTTACCTCACTGTATGTGCCATCAGGGTTGCACACAGGCACAAAGACTTGGGGGAACATCTTCTTGGCCTGCTGTTCAGTGTACTTCTTCTCTGCCACACATCTGGACGTATCTGAGGAACACCACAAATCACAACAGTCACCAAACAAACCCATGAGTCAACCCGGGGCTCTGTATTTCCCCATCCCAAACATAACAAACACAACTGTGATAAAGCCGTATCCCGCTCCCCGATGATGGACAATGAGCTAAAATAGACAAAGGAAGGAGGAGAGCAGGGAGGAAACTATTCAAGACGTCTCGGAAGCAGGAGATCAGTTAGTGGCTGGGAATTGAACCAACACCCACGGCTCTATTAGAAAGCCTTGCTCGCTGCCTGGTGGTAAAGACATTATGGAAGGAGCCAGGCTTTGTAGCTCCTGTTCATTCCAGTGAAAAGGGCTGATGCGAAAGGAAAAGCGGACCTGCTCCTAATGTGTCCACGTCTCACTGAAGAAACCTTGACCGTCTGCAATATTATTTAATTTTTTTCAAGCGTTGGATTAGTATTGTTTAACCTTGCTCAGATCAATTTATAATCCATATTTTAGACTTGACCATGTATTATACAATATTAGCACTGGACTTTTGGCTTTGTGGTTGAGGGTTGTAACCATAGACTAAACATAAAGGGAAATAGAAAACCCGTAGTTCCAAATAGGAAGTGTTCATGGACATGCTTCCAGCTCCATCAACTCTGACTTCTATTGACTTAACATTGAAAAATTGTCACCCCTCTTTCTGTAACTGCTGCAGTGAGCCTCGCCATTTTGGTTTTAAAATAAAAATTAACCTGCTCTACATGATTCTTATTGCTAATATGGAACTGGCTCCAATTTTGCTCCTGTAACTCCGAGCATCATGAGCTTCATTTCACTGGAGTCGAAAGTTATGGGTGACATCACACTCCCTTAGTCCACTTCTTTATACAGTCTATGGTTGTAACAGATAATCGTCAGATTTTCTGTCAGGGTGCAGAATTGACTCGGTAGCAAAAGTTAAAACTGTCAGATTCAAGTAATCCATGTTTATAAGTGGACCTGTGTGTAAGGGCTGTGCAATTGATCAGATTTTACAGCATGTTTTAAAGTAAATTGCACTGAACAATTAAAGAAAAGAAAAAATAAGATTCAGTGTCATAATTATGTTTTTCATAATAAAACAATGATTGAATAAAAAACTGATTGATCCAATGTCAGAAAAAAAAAAAGTTTCTATATGGGCACTGGTACCGTAGCCAGACTGGCACCACCTAGTGCCTCCGCTCAGTTTCATTTCTCTCCAGCGACTAGGTCAGGAATCAGAATACACTAGACGGTTCACAAAAACCCCGGAAATGCAAATTCGGGCACCAGCCAATTAGCGAAGAGCCATACATTCTGTGTTGGCAACGATTCCTGAGATCGAGGATTTAAAGCCGGAATAAAGAGAATGTTTGGTGAAAGGGGAAAGACGTTATTGCCCTTCTACCTACGGGATTTGGGAAAAGCTTAATATACCAGTTCGCCTTGTTAGCGGGGCATTACATACGTCACGACCAAATAGAAGCGATTCATTAAATGAAAAAAAGTACCCGCCTACGCTGAGCAAACGAATCCTAAAGCTCTGAGGTCAGACAGTTTCTACAAAATGAAACCGGCTGAATCAAGATACTTGTACAGACCCACAGAACGCAGACTTTGAGCGTCTGGTAAAGCACTATATAAGACTAATACATTATTATTATAAACATTAAAACATATAGATTAACTATACTGAATACTGTTTCAAGAATTAAAATAAATAAATATAACTGTATTCATAGTAAAGTAGACTTGGTCCTAGCTTTACTTAGCAGCTCCTTGAGAGCCATAATCCAAGTCCAGTCCAAGCTGTATTTTATTATCAGGGGAAGGAGAGAATAATTAGTTATAACATTTGAAATTGCTTCGTCCTTGCCTAAACCTGGGTCAGTATTTCACCTGCGTGCATTTGACATTTTTTCACAAGTTTCTGCCAGAGCAATGCATCATGTGTCATTCCTGAGCTGCCTGTTCTCACCTGGAGCAGCAGCTGTGCAAACCTGCAGGACACAGCTCTCACAGCGCCTCAAACTAACCACTCACTCCAGGGCTCACTTTCTCTGCTTAAAGGTACACTGTGGAACTTTTTGGTGTCGGGTCCGTCACATGCTTGTTTCTATGGATATGTCATTGCTCTGCCTGGAACGCTCCACAGTATGACATTTCATGCTCTAATTTATATTTATTAAATTACAGGTGATTTTATAGATCAAAAATCATTAGAAAACAGGCATTCTGACTGTGAGCAAGTTTGCTTCTCCACAGATCTAACTTGTAACTTGGTGTGGTTTGGTCTCCATGAAGATATTATGAAATATTCTGGACAAAGTAATAACATCTCCATGGAGAAAAACATTTGACATGTAAAGTAGGCTTCATATTTGATTTCAGAACATCGAAGGCAGTCTGTGTTTTCTGTCTTTATCTAAGAAAAAGCTACACATTTTAACCCAAAAGGCAGAGCAAGTTTCTCTTTTAAATAACAATAAAGCATTAAAATATTGTGTGTTATTATTCATTCACTCCACACCTGATGATTTTACGACAACTACTGAAACTGCCAATCTGCATCATCATGAGCAAGGTGTTTGAAGGGTCTTGCCTAAGGACACAGCAACAGTTTGGACTAGAGCCTCTGCTGCCACATTGCAAGGTGACGTCAACATCATAAAAAGGGAAAAATAAATAAATAAAACTCTATTCACTGCTAAAATAGATGCTAAAATGGCCCTAGCTTTACTCAGTAGCTCCTTGAAAGTCATAACCCATGTCCAATCCAGCTTGTATTTTTATTGTCAGAGGTATAGGAGAATAATTAGTTATAACATTTGAAAAGTAAAGTGAAGTGTCTTGCCTAAGGACACAACAACAGTTTGGACATCAACATCATAAAAAAGGAAAAATATAAATAGTGGACTGAAAAACAATGCAGATTTCTGTCGAACCAATCAGTGAAGCAGTTTGATTTAGTTCTAAATAATACAAGACCTATGAGCTCCTCTGTTTTCTCAAGTCATTTTAAAAACTAACCTTGATATTCATTTCTCAACATAAGTTTTAAAACACTCCAGTGGCCTGGCATTGGCTGCACTGCACTGTCCCATTAGACACATTAGACAGTGGCCCTGGTTTGGCTCACTCTGGGCGTGTGTGTGCGTCGCTGTCGTGAAGGAGCAGAGGGGCACACACTTATTCCCACCGGACTGAAATATCTAAAGTTAGCTTCAGTGGAAAAACCCAAAAAACCAAAGAGTTTCTCCAAGGGGTTCAACCGTCTGGAAAAAATGACAAGACATTTTGAATCATCGTTGCGCGGTGATAGAAAACAAATGTGGTGCCAGTTATACCAACCTTAAAACAAAAGATGTGCGATGTGTATAAGAGACAGTTATAATTTATAGTTACGGATATTTTCTTGGATCTGGTATTGTTTTGTTAGGCTTCTCCTTGCTCCAGTGCAGATATATTGTACAGGCAGCTCTTGAGGTCAAAATTTGTCTGCTGTGTTCTGTCTGCATCTAATAAGCACTGTATTGTTTGATAATCAGGAAGTGTACATTAGTATGATAGTTGATGTTAGCGTTACTGTCCCTGCAAAACCTGTTCTGGTTTCTGAGAGTTGTGAAAAGTGATTATAAACTCATTGCAGTGAGTAATTAGGATGCTCAGAACGTATAATTTAAGTGAGGAATAACTTTGGATCAATGCAAATCTTTAAAATGAACTTGTTTTCTTTTTGTTTTTCACATTTTGAAGACAGTAAAAATCAGATACAGTGCCTTTAAGATTATAAATGGGTCTAAATCTGGACTCTTTGGTGGCTAATCCATGAGTGTAGTTTATGTCTCGTGCACTGACGAAGTACCCTTGTCATTCAGTTTACTCAGACAGTCAGCTAACCTCAGTCTATGGGCCCATTATGTCACTGAAACTGACCAGTAATTATCCAATGGGAGGCTCACATTTTACCTCTTTGCTCAGTTAAATCCTGGTGGAGACTTGACCAGGCACAAGTGTATGAAGCTAAACCGCCCACTGCCCGCTTCCCAAACTACATTTCTCATGAATTCTTCCCAAAGACTTTCAGAATAAAAATAATATTTAAAGTTTGTCTGGTAACAAATGACCACATAATGACCAACATGACCACACCTATAATTTTATTTACCGGTAAAATCTGTTTCTGAAATGTTATAAACTGCCAAATCATTTTGTTGCATTTTAAATGTGCTTTTTGGTCTTAAAACAACCGTGTTATGGATATTTGTCACCTCGTAACTGCACCTCGTGATGTTGTTGAACTTTTAATATTTAAATTTTTAAGAAAGTCAAGGTGAAAAATGAATGGAAAATTTACTTCTGGAAGCAGAGCAGGAGTTCACTATTGATCTCTATAGGACAGGGGAGTTAAACTGAAATTCACAGAGGCCAATATTAAAAACTGGGACTAAGTCATGGGCCAAACTAAATATTTCTTGAAAAATTTCAACAACATCTGCATGTTTTTTCTTCTTTCGAGATATGTAATATTAAACCTTTTCTTATTAAAATGAATGTTTAATAATAGTTTTTAATAACAAAATTTGAAATAAATAATGTCTCTATAGCCTATCTGTAGCCGGCGGACCAGCTCTAATACATATTTGATATGATCTCGCAGGCCAAACATAATTATATTGCGGGCCAAATTTGGCCCCCGGGGCCTGAGTTTGACATGTTTGCTATAAGGGAATATTTTATAATTTCAAACAAAATACTGCACAAATTACTGTTATAGTTACATGTGAATAAATAATTCATAAATGTTTGTTTTGGTATCATTATTTCATTTACTGTTTAAATGAACAAATTTGGACATTGTTTGGAAATACCACATTTTTCACACAGCAGTTTCGAAATTTAACACCAAAAGCTGAATTGAGGACGCCAAAAGAGGAGTCATCAGCTGCAACCTTTATTTTTCAACATAAAAAGTCCAAAAACTCTAAATACTCTCTAGTTTAGACAATGCAATATACTTTTTGATTCTTAGATAGTTGTTTGGATCACCTATGTCTGTATAATTTTATTTTTGAAGTAACACTACTGCTACTTTTACTACAATATTTTTGCCTGCTCTCCCACCTCTGGCTCTGGGGCCACTGCTGAGTCTTTCACAGTTCGTCCCCAGTCATCCCAAACCAGAGGGGGTCCCACTCGTATAGACTTGTGTCATTGACGTTTACAATACAACTTTCATGCACTCTCTTCCCTTTCAGCTTCCTGGTTGGACTCCTCTATTCTGTCCAAAACATCCAGATGCCCTAACACAGAGGTTTCCATGGAGACGCAGCGCAGGCATAAAACGAGCCTTTCCATCATACGAGAGCCCTTTTTAACCAAGCCCTCTGCACACTCGCTGCATTTGTGATCTAATATTGTATGGGACAGAATGAGGCATTGTCCCCGGTCTGCAGAGGGGGGGCAGTAGTGAGAGGGGTGGGGTGGAGGGTCTTTGGGGTGGAGTGGTTCTTCCTTCAACAAGCGCCAACAATGAGCGAGTCTGTGAGCTGCCCGGCCTCCTGGTTTTACTTTGCTTCTGCCTTTTTATATGCATACATCCACTGGTGAAATATGCAAGATCTGTATGTAGTTAGAAAATAAGGACTTTAAGCATTAAACAATAACTAAAGTATGTTTAAGTTTCTGACATGCAAGACTCCTGCTGTGCAAACAATAATGGAGGGGAAGTCCATGTGTTTTATTTATAATTTATAGATGAGAGACATAAATGAAAGTATTTTTTTTACTTAAAGCCACGGTATATAACTTTTTTAGACAACAGACTTCATTTTAGTAGAGAGCGGTCTTGCATCTCCACATACCTGACTCTTATTTGGCTTGGAAATATTGTTCCTTTGACTAGAATCTTTAATGGTACGGAATAAAACGTATCTATCTCCATGGAGAAAGTTCCAAAATATGTTTTAACTTCCATGGTTAAAAAAAAAGTTACATACTGACACTTTAACTGTGCACCGTGTACATTTCTGATTAAGGGTCTGCTGCTTTGCCAAAAAAGTTCCACGGTAAAGCATTTTTTATGGTTAAAATACTTCAAAAACAGGCATTTTTACTAAGTTTTACTGTTGTACTTGTATTTCACCTGCTTGTTTTTCACCAGATGTTGCACGTTGCATGTTTAAAAAGTTAATAACCACAATCATAAATCACTAATAAAATGTATATTAATCACTAACTAAACATTGACTGATCACAGGAGTTTTCAGATGATCTAAAAACTTATCCGATTGTGTTTGCTAATGTGTGAAATGTGTCTCTACTGCTGAACATACATGGAAATATATGCAGTACACCCCAAGTGTCATGTTACTGAAAAGTATTAACACTTTAGGATTGATATATTGCAGTCAATTCAAGAAATTAACAGAAACAACAATGCTCTAATTGTGTGATAAACTGAATATAAGTCATCATACTTCTTTACCATTTGAAAGGTTGTTATTTTAAAATGGTTCACTATGTCACAAGCTCCGTAGATTACTGCTTAGGAAAGTAATTGCTGTGAAATGTTGAATGTTGAAGTGAGACAGAGGTGCGCCCCCATCCCAGCGTGTCAAGAGTGTCATTCCCACTCTCTGCTGCACCACTCAAAGAATCACTTATGCTCAAATGAATTAAAGCCATGCAGGAGCTGTGCGGTGTTCTGGGGGTGTTCTGGGAGAGTTCTGGGGGAGCAGGGGGTGTTTTGGGGGAGCGGGGTTTCTGAAGCGTGACTCAAGCCCTGACCTTTGCATGGCCCGCGGATGACCTCCAGCTGAGGGTCACGGCACTTGGCTCGGAGAAACTCGCAGCGAGACGTGAATGTTCGTCCATCGGAGGCGCACAGGGACTTCCGGGAAGCGCCGTTGCAGTCCATGTTACACTCCTTATCCTGGTCCACCCGCAAGAACTGCACAACAAACAACAAGGAAATGAGTACAAGACACACACTATGTATTTAAACTCTTATTACACTGTACAAATCTTTTCTAGCCACTTTCTGCTTTTCCACACTATGGCATTAAATGTACCGATACAGCATTTATTTCAATACAGGTGTTTTTATTGCCACAAAACATGCATTTATACTGTGAGCTGGCTCGCCTCTCAACAAATCTGGGCTATAACTTAGCCTGATCTTGCCACCAAGAGATGTTTAATGCCAAAGTGTGGAACCCTCTAAACAACACAATAATATCTCTATGGGTCTGTCTCCATAAAGATAGATAAGTTTCACGCCCATGTGGAACCTATCATGTTATAAAGGTGACAAAAACTCTGGAATCAGATATTAATTCAGGATTTCCAATACTGATCTGATTCCTTATCAGTGATGGCAAAACATTCTCCACCAACTTGCTGGATTGTTGCACCATACCTTGTAGTTCACTACTCGCTATGAGAACAGTGAGACCTCAATTCAGGACTAGAGTGAACAGAAGACAGCAGCACATGTTCAAAATCAAGCCATGTTTTGATGCTTTGTGATGATATAATTCAACGTTATAGTAATATTGAGGAGTGATGGTGGAAAAAGGAGAAACAGATTCTGACTTCGGAAGAACAGAGAAACTTCACACAGAAAAGATACAACCGGTTTGGGAATTAAACCTGCCTGCAGAAGTCCTAACATCATTTTTCATCACGCCAAATACAGTATATTTTAATAGTCCATTTGAGAATTACTTACATGATTGAAAAAACATACATTACTGCAGATACGTTTTGTGCAGCCTACCGGTAAGTAGCAGCTGCTACAGTTGTAGTAGTAGCTCTAGCAACAGTTTAGGCAACTGCTGAGAGGCTAGCACTCACCTCACAGCAAGAAGGTTCTGAGTTTTCTGTGCAGGGTTTGAATGTTACTCCATGTGTAATCTGAGCTCTAGGATTTCCCCCATCAACCCAAACAGACACAATAGGTAAAAGAGCTGAAGATACCCTAACTTTAACCATGGTATTACAGTGAAAAAAGCACCAGTAGTTGTAAGTTGTAGCAGCTGTAGTAGCAGTAGATGCAGTAGTAGTAATAGTTGTGTAGTGAGAGTGGCAGTGGAGTGCAGCTGTGTTGAAAAAGCCCGGAGTTGACTGACACTTCCTTGTCTTTTGTGCGCTAACACCTGTGCAGTATTCTGTGTTCACTGTGAGGATGTTTTACTGAGCCATGAAAAGGGAAACAAGGACCGGCCCGGGCTCGGATCACCAGAGTCAATGCCACCTTTGTGAGCGAACCCTCCACAGACCACACAATGGGGCGGTGCGGCGGTGGCCAACAAGCTGTGACTGCTACAATGAATGAAGACACAGTGAATGACAAGGCTGAATACAAACATGTCAGCAGAGTATTGGGTTTTCCTATTATTCACATTTCTGTAGAAGAATAATAAGAATAAAAAAATGCACTTCACGAGTTGATACAAGTTTGGTAGGTATTACTTTCAGATATGTTTCTTTAGTACAATATCTACAAATGAAAGCAAGCGAGAGATGATATTTTGAGGTTAAACTAGGGCTGGGCAATATGGCATGTGATTGTAAGTGATTACTTTTTTAAACACAAATAAAAATGGATTTCAATGTCGATATCATAAACATTAAAGACAAACTTTTAATACATATATATTTATTTATTTAAAGTCTGAACTTTGCTCCAAACCATATGACCAGACTAGACCTAGAATAAAAAGCTCCAAACATATCTCCAAAATGTAATGATTTCCCTGACCCTCCCTCAATTTTAATTTATATTTTATGAATTTAATGAAACAATTTTTGTGCATTGAGCTAGAAAAAGTGCACTGTCCATGTGGTGGTTGCAGTGGACTGATATCACTACCAGGCTTGGGTCAGGCATAAAGAAAATACTGACTCCAGCTCCAGCAACATAACTGAAAATAATTTTTAGTAAGTAAATATTGCATTCTGTCAACTGGATAAAAGATTTTAAGTGTATATATGTTTATAAGGGAGGATCTAACTACACTGAAACTAACACACCCTAGTAGTTTACAGTCAGGAGTATAATTTGTTAGTTATTAAGTCTATTGAACTTACCTACTATGTTCTGATCTGTTCACATAATTCAATCGTCCTTTGTAATGAAAACTACCTGGATGAGTGAAGGCTACGCAAACATGTTCTTAGTTATAAATAATTTGTGAGAAATGCACAAATTCCCACCACACACTGAGAGCACACTTTCAGATCTACACCTCAAAGCAGCTTGATATAAATCTTCAGCTAATCAAAAGAAAGAAAAAAGCTCTAACCATTAAAAGGGCGTGATCATGTGACATATAAATTTGTTGTGTCTGACATGTTACAAATGAAGTGAGAGAGGATTTCTGAAGCAGGAGATGAGTTGGAGCTGCCCTGGGCCTGTGCACCTGGAAGAAGAGAAGAACCCAACCCACTCTGTCAACCGCACTCATAAATCCTCACGCAGGATAGGCCCATTCAACAACTACACAAGAACTTAGGGATATTTACAAAGACACAAATGAAGATTTGAAAACATGTGAACTAGTTTCACCCCCGGTGAAAAGTGATCAAATCTTCCCAAGTGTGGACTAAAGGGATTTCCAAAGCACAGGGACGAGAAAGAATCCTCCAGCTGTGAGGCACAAATATGAATATGGATATATTTGCCCTTTAGGAAAAACTATAAATAAAAGTTTTTGGCAGCAAGGTTAAACGAAGCTATCACTGAGGCAGATGCTGTGCAAAACAAACAGCTACTACTACTACTACTACTACTACTACTACTTCTACTACTACTGCTACATCTATTACTGCTTTAAGTCAAACATATAGAAGATTGAAAAAAAAATTAGACTAAAACGACTAGTTACCAAAAGTACTTGGCCTGGGTATCATTAAGAAGTTGTCGATACGATGCATACCTTGATACATAGGCCACGATACTATATATCTCAATACAGTGCACTTTCGATTTGATTCGATACATTTCAAATCGATTTCATACAGTTTAATAAAAAATAAAGGCTAAATCATGACTGTGATACTAAAACTCTTTGTTAAACCAATTCTTCTAAAAAGTTCATAAGAAACACAAACATATTAATCCTTAAAACAGTGAAAATGCCAAATGTGTCGCATAAACGAGTTTTCTTCCTCTGAACTAGCAACAAAACTGTGGCGCTCTAACAAAATAATTTTGTAAAATATACCAAAAAATACTCTTGATGATATATTGATACAGCAGCTCTCAATATTGATACTGTATTATTAAACAATACCATATATTGATATTTTAAAATTGCACACCCCTATTCAAGACTGTGCAATCAACTAATTTAATTGCTTAATTAATTGATCAGTTGATTAATTGATTGATTGATTTAGTACCCTAATATTACAAAACTGGGCTGGAGCTTTCTGTAGGTTGTGACAGATGTTCAAATACTAGTTATTGGAATATGTTTTTTGCACAATCAAGCAAACTTATTTGCTCTTGGGTCTAGTTCCGAAGTTCAAAGCACTTCTATAAAACAATATGTACAATATTCAAGTCAATCAACAGTAACACCAAACCTGGATAAATAGAGAAAGTTATGCTTGAAAGTGCATCTGATGCAAACTTGCTATAATGACCCCACTGTGGACAAGTAAGAATATATAATAAAACCACCTCACACTTATTTTGTTTATAAAATAAGAGAACTTTCATTGTTAACATTAAATTGTGATTGCCTAAAACTTTTATGTAATCAGTTCCAAACGTTTCAGATAATGGCAGAAAGAAAATACTCGATTGTAATTTACAGTCTGAAAAATCTACACCGAATCTGGCTCCTGCACCTGCACATGGGAGGGGAGATGTCTGAATAAGCAATACTAAGCACACAGAGAGGGGAGTCTTTGTATTGGTGTAAAACAGTCTGTGAACCCAGGTCAAGTGCCCCTCCTTGTCCCTGTGGTGGATTTCTTATATTGTCTGGACCATGTAAAGCTGCAGCTAACGATTCAGATTTAGTAGTTGACTAAGGTCACTGATTATTTCTGTGTACTTTGAGACACATTTTAAAAAAGAAATATGATGAATGAAGACTTCTAGATCGAGAATATTTAAAAAAGAATAGAAATTTTGACATTTTTAATCTATAATGCTGTTTTCTTTTGGCCATAGCGTTTGCAATTATCAAAATATAATGGCAATAGGGATTTTTCAACTAATAGTCACAGCCCAAGTTTTCTATTCTCTGGTCCCTGTGGTTCTGAATGACACTCCCCATCGACTCTCCCTCCATTCTCCCACCCCGTTAGGGCATCCAGAGCAGCCTGACCTCCTCTCACCCTCCTCTCGTCTCACTTTGCCACAAGTTCAGCTGGCGTGACAAGCTTATTTGGCTGATGTCTACCGCAAAGCCAATCTGTGGAAATCCAGTTGAGCTGGGATGGGGTGAAAACGTTGACCACCCAAATCTCACAATGTCCCCGGACTATCCGTGTGATCCGGTGTGCCAGCCCAGTGACAGCCCAAACTGAGTCATTCAGCAGCTCAGTGTCCAGAGACATGTGAACTGAAAATCACATTACAGACTGCCAAGAGCCGCTATAGTCTGACATAGAGGACCAATCAAATAACAGGAACCACACAGATTCACATGTAAGGATTTTATCAAAGGCCAAAGCAAAAGACAAAGACCCCACGCAGAAACAGTACATCAAGTGAGATAAAGATAAAAGTAAATATTAGGAGTGACTGATATGCCAAAAAGGTTATATTACAGTAATATTTTTGATTTAATGTTGATAAAAGAGCTTGGATCTGCCTTAAACAGAACTGAATAATGACAAAATCACCAAAATTGTAGTATCTCTTGCAGAAATTAGATTAAGTTTTCTGTAAAACGTGCAAATAAGGTAAACTGTATCAATGAGGTAATTATATGGACCTGACCTGATTTTGAAAACTCACACGATCCAAGATTCAAAGTTTCAAACACAACCCACAACTGTCTTCTCCCATCATTCACTGTTAATGCACTCGGGACCTACTCCACCAGATGTTTATTTGATCAAGCAAAGCATGTGCCATTGTTATAAAACCAATATCATTAACTCTACATAGTCTATCTTTGCCCTGACACAAATGTTACAAACAGATGCACAGAAAAAGCAAAACTAAAAAAAAAAGTATGAAAACTAGGGGTATGCAAAAATATCAAAATATTGTTATATCATATCGTTTAATGTGATGATACAGTATCGATATCATGGACTGCTGTATCGATATATCACCAAGAGTATTTTTTGGTATGTTTTATTCATTTATTTTGTTACAGCGCTACAGTTTTGTTGTATGTTTAGAGGAAGGAAACTTGTTTAGTGTTTCATTCAGTGTACATTTTCACTGTTTTGATGATTAAAATGTTTGTGTTTCATATTCACTGTGCACAAGAAGTGGTTTAACAAAGACTTTTATCACAGATTTAGCCATTATTTTTATTGAACCGAATCGATTTGAAATATATCGTATCGAATTGAAAGTGCACTGTATCAAGATATGTATTGTATCGCGGCCTATGTATCGAGATATGTATCGTATCGTATCGTGGCCTATGTATCGAGATATGTATCGTATCGTATCGTGGCCTATGTATCGAGATATGTATAGTATCGTGGCTTATGTATTGAGATATGTATTGTATCGTGGTCTGTGTATCGAGATATGTATCATATCAGCAACTTCTTAATGATACCCAGCCCTAATGAAAACTATTTTAAATAAGTGAAGAAGAGCGATTGTGTTTTTTCCACAAACTTTGATATCTCAGTTACAATACAAGAGTACTATTGACAAAGAATTAAGTAGTTCTAGTTCAGATATGAGTCATTCTACTATTTAGAAATGATCTAACTTTTGTTCAATATTGATACAGTATCTTTTAAAGTCACCTCCCTGTCTGTACTGAATCATGTCCGGGTTCAATGAAGACATGTCCCGTACAGAGCTGCGGACATGCTCTGCAGATGTGTGTTTGTCCTGTGTTGATGGATGCTCCAGTCCTGACACTCCCCTGATGTCTCACTCCTCCTCTGTCCCATCAGCTCTGCCCCACGCAGTAACTCCACCGTCCCAATGATGGATGAGCCTCCTCAGCTGCACACAGGGCACCAGCTTCCACCACGATTCATCATAAAAGACAACTGCTACAAGACTCAACACATATTCACAAATGCATCATTTGCTGAGGTCCTGCAACTTCCTCTTTGCTTCTTGGTTCTCCTTCAGGACTTAAAATATATATAGGTCTAGAGCTGAATCGAAATCACAGTTGCAGTTTGAGTTGGTGCAATTATTCTTAGGAAAATAGAAAGTCCTCTGCAAATCTTTGGTGTATCTGTAGGTTCAGACTTCTACAAACATGTTCTGAATTTCATGAGACTGCCATATTTATAAGTTCTTTGAAACATTAATGCTTTAGCAATGTTAAAAATGTGCACTTTTAACATAATTCTGCTTTTTATTCATTCTGTATATTGCAACTCTGATCACAAATGCAATAATTTTCAAAAAAAAAAATGCCATTTGATTTTAAAAGCATGCCCACCCTTCCATATCATTCAAATTTTGCTCAAAAGATGCAGTTTGCAGATGCTAAAATAATACAAGAAGGTGGCAAGAGAAACAATTGATGAATGGGTAAGGCTAGAGCATTTTTTTTTCCTTTCCTTTTTTCCAAAACCAAGCAGCATACAATCAAATCCTATTACCTCCCTCTGGTGCTGCAGAATTGTGGTTTTGAATTGGGTACAGAGGAGGCTAGACTCCAGCAGAGAGCATATTGAACGGACGATAAGGGCCTTTTGGGAACGGAGGGCCCTTATTTCCAACACCCAGAGAGGGTCAATATAGGGGCCCAGCTGGGAGAGTGTTAAATCGCCTTTGCTGGAGTTTCCTACTTAGGATACAAGGATGCAAAGGGGGATCATTAGTTTCAGCATGGTGCAATGGAGAAGAAAGTGAATGGGTTTAACAAGGCCGCTACCTCAATCTCAGAAAACCGAAGTACTTCTTGTTAGAAAAGTGCTGTGACAACCAAGCAGGTGCACTCGTGAAGTACTGAGAGTAGGGCACAAAATGGCTTTATACAGGTTAGGACAGAGGCGGCCAATGTTCTTTCATTATTATTTCATATTTCCAAAACCTGTGGAAAAAATCAGCCTCATGAATAACCTGGGCTAATGTCCCATAGATTTAAGTACTTCTTTGACCTCAAATATGCACCAAATATTGCACAGAGCCAGCAAAAACCTCCCTTGTGTCAATCAAACAACTGCAATAGAAAATAGATAGATTGCCGTGCAGTAAAAGTGGCCATAAACTGAAATTATATAGCGTGTTGCATGATAGCCAAGACTCTACATTAAAATGAATGTGGAGACTTTTGACACCCATATAAAGCGCTACTGTCAACTCGCTGAACCGTGGCTCGCCTCTTTCTCTCTCTCCCTCCCTCTCTCTCTCGCGCACCGTCTACATCATTGTTAAAATTCATGGTGCAACTGCGCGGTGCACGGCGTATTCCACCCACATTCCACAACTGCACAGCGCTGTCAGCGAGCAAGCTTCTCCGACCCCTCACCTGCGGGTTAACAACTTTTGGCCATTTGTTTCCAATTGGATATTAAGGCATTTTCAGTCTCGCCATAAATAACGGTGCAAAAGGAGCAGCTTCTAAATCATGAGGGGAAGCCTGTGACAGCGCACATTCCTCTATATTACTATTACTGATGCGTTAACGCTGCTACCCGCACGTGATAATGCCAGGGAAGTTATGGCTATATCTTCCTCAAAACATGGACTTTATAGTGAAAAGTTTACATTTAATTTGTAACTGTTATTAAGCAAAATCATGAAGGGCTTCGACTGGCAGGTTGAAGATGTAAAATTGATGTTTAGAGATGGAAGGAAGGAAAAGACAGTCAAGAATACCAATACCATGGAGTTGCAAACAAGTTCCAAGTTCACACAAACTACACGTTTTTATCATAAATGGTAACTATACCTGGATAAATTACGCGCAACATAAGATGTATTTGTCCTTGTTTATCGATTTTTATGTTTATGCATTTGTATTAAGTCATAAACAACTTTACGCATACGTTCTACTCCAATTTCACTACTCCAATTCCAGCGTTTACGTAATTTAGAAACATGTGGATGATGTGTAGTTATTCCTACCGTGAGGGCTGAGAACTTCTGAGAGCTTCCAGCGCACACCAAACTGAACAAGACAAGCAGAGGACAGGCGCGCATCCTGATGCAGTGTGGCAATGTACTTTCTCCAAATTACGCACGGGTCAAACTTCTCAGTCTTCAGTCCGGACAGTCTGAATATGTGTCTTTGGGTGGTTGTAAATGTGTATAATCCACAGTAGTCCACAGGAGTTCTCGTTATGGTGGTGACGGGCGTGTGGGTTTATTCAGTCTCGTCTGCGCGGTTTGGACTGCCACTGCGTTTGTGTAGACACTCTCCTTATTTCTGGCAGCGCGATAAACCCCCCCGTGTCCCTGACCTTTTCCCCTCCCTCGATGTGTCTTCTCGCTCTCTCCAGCTCTGCTCCACACCCCCTCCACACTTGTATTCTGTGCGCTAGATATGATCCCTTATCGGATGCAGGCAGTTTCCAGTCTGTAGGTGGGGAGGTAGGTGACTCCGGCTGCTGCTGGTAGCTGAGCCAAACACGTCAGGTATTCTTTTCTTTCACCTCTTTTTTTCTGTGCTTCCAAAACCACAACAAGTGATCCCTTTTCAAGAGCCGCTGTGATGGGGCTGCGCTGGCAGACAGAGGAGGGATAGAGCCGTCTACAGGGAGGGCCTGCCAGAAATTCTCACAGCGCATGGCTGAACATTCACTGTCAACAAGATATATGCACTTTTAATGACTAGACAAGAACTCTTTCATAAATCCAATGTGGTAAATAAACGTCAATATATATGGTATCTAACGTCAAAACATGGTGTTATGCAAGCTACGATACAGGCTTTCCCTAGTCGAGCAAGTTACAAATGTGGAGGTTGCAAATTTGGTTTAAATACTGTAGGACTTGGATGCTGTGAAATAACACGAACACTATACATGCTGTTGACTAGTATGATCAAGAGACTCTAACGCCATCAAACGGCACTCATGCGTAACTACATCAAATACAAGTTCAGTTTTACTTCTCAACGAGTCAACTTCAAAAGCTGTCATTTTTCATTGTATTGCATTCTTAATACTTCATACAACAGCGTAAACTGAATCAAAACTTTTGTATATTAAAGGCAGCTTACCGTCCGTGACTTTAACTATGCTTTAGGTTTGTGGCATTTGCGAGCACGCTGGCTCAAGATGCTATGCTCGAATTGCTCAATTTACTACATTTCCCACAATGCGTTGCTCTACTGGCGTTCGAACGTTACGTCACACGCTCCGTTTTCCGCTTCCTCTTCGGTCCCGGCGAGAGCTGCGTGGTTTAGCGGCGCTAGCCAGCTTAGCACATTCACTCTTTTCACTGCTCTGTGCCGCTCCTGGATATATTACTACAAAATGTCTTATCACGACGAGGAGGAGGTGAGCATACTCTTTCTCCCTCTGCGTAAATCTCTGCGTAAAATGTTAGTTGTCAAGCCATTTGCATCAATATCAAACAGGAGCTAGCGGGTGTAGCGTGTAGCATCCAATACCATAATACTGAAGTGCCTCTATACTACATGATCACTTATTGAATTGTTAGAAATCTATTAATAATAAAAACTGTTATTTAAATCTAAACGTGAAGCTACATGTGTGGTATTATCCAACCTGAACACGTAAAGGTGGTGATGCTAGGGCAGTGTTGTGATAAACAATGAGTGACAGATGTTTCTTTCTCCTCCAGTACGATCCCTATGCCTATCCCAATGACTACGACCTGCACACAGGTTAGTATTGCGCCATGTGTCTTATTTGCAGTTGTAAAGCTATTGTGTATCTCATTGTTTACTCCAAACTTGTCTGTTTTTCCAGGCGACCCCAAAGCAGACCTGGCGTATGAGAGGCAGTACGAGCAGCAGACCTATCACGTTATCCCAGAAGTGATCAAAAACTTCCTGCAGTATTTCCATAAAACCATCTCGGACCTGATCGATCAGAAGGTTTATGAGCTGCAGTCGAACAGAGTGTCCAGCGAAAGCATCGAGCAAAAGATCTACGAGATTCAAGATGTCTATGAGAACAGGTGCACTGCTCAGACATTCACAAGTGTTTCTAAATGTGTGTTGTGATTTTGACGTCTTTATTCATCTTTTTTCAGCTGGAATAAGTTGACAGATCGTTTCTTCAAGACATCTCCCTGGCCAGAAGCAGAGGCTATTGCATCTCTTGTTGGCAATGGTGGGTTCATGCGTCTTCTTTTATATAATGACATACAAACTATTACATTTATAACCTGACTCTAAATTGATCACTTTCTGCAGATGCCGTGTTCCTCATCCTCTACAAGGAATTGTACTACAGACACATCTATGCTAAAGTCAGCGTAAGTAATGGTTTAATTTCACTCATTAGTAATCAGTCATCCTGGTGTTTTTTTTTTTTTTTTTCCCCCCACACATATTGTTTTCTGTCTTATTAGGGTGGCCCTACCTTAGACCAGAGGTTTGAATCATACTACAACTATTGCAATCTCTTCAACTACATTCTCAGTAAGTATTTCTCTTGAAAAGACTTAGCTTTATTTAAATTGTTAGGTAAGATAAAGGAAATTGTATCATTATTAATAATAATTAACAGATGCCGATGGCCCTGCTCCCCTGGAGCTTCCGAATCAGTGGCTGTGGGACATCATTGATGAGTTCATCTATCAGGTAATTTGATCTAATTTCATGCGTGTGGTTAAATAATTATTAAATGTACTTACAAATAATGTTGAGTGAGTTACTTGAATGTAACTTATGTAATACAATTTGGGGAAACAAAATTGTTGTTTTGTTGTTCAGTTCCAGTCCTTCAGTCAGTATCGCTGTAAAACGGCAAAGAAGTCTGAGGAGGAGATTGAGTTTCTCAGGAGCAACCCAAAGATCTGGAACGTCCACAGCGTCCTCAATGTGCTGCACTCCCTTGTTGACAAAAGCAACATTAATCGCCAGCTCGAGGTTTACACCAGTGGAGGTACAATTATGTTTACGCTGTGTAAAATAAACAAAATAGTCGTCCTCATTCTTACAAGGGGTATCTAACTTCTGCTATCAATGAAATGATTGGATTTGTTGTATTAATGTTGGAAATGTGTTGCAGGTGACCCAGAGAGCGTGGCTGGGGAATATGGACGTCACTCTCTGTATAAAATGTTGGGATACTTCAGTTTGGTGGGGCTTCTCAGATTGCACTCTCTGCTTGGTGATTATTATCAGGCCATCAAAGTCCTGGAGAATATTGAGCTCAACAAGAAGGTAAATTAATATGCACCATTAACTTTGACTTTCTATTTACCAAAACTGACCAAATTGCTCCGGTCTTTCAGAGCATGTATTCTCGTGTGCCTGAGTGCCAAATTACCACCTACTACTACGTGGGCTTTGCTTACCTGATGATGAGGCGTTACCAAGACGCCATTCGGGTCTTTGCCAACATCCTCCTCTACATCCAAAGAACGAGAAACATGTTCCAGAGGTCTACATACAAATATGAGATGGTAAGTACTATAAATTACTATATAATTCTTAAACTAATCACATTATCAGACTATTAAAATAAGAAGCTAAATGACACTATATATTTCCCCGTCAGATAAACAAGCAGAATGAGCAGATGCATGGGCTTCTGGCCATTGCTCTCACTATGTATCCAATGCGCATTGACGAGAGCATCCACACTCAGCTGAGGGAGAAGTATGGGGACAAGATGCTGCGCATGCAGAAAGGGTAACAGATGTCAAATTACTTTTTATACAGTAAAATGCAGCCTTTATTTTGACATGTTTTTTAAATTCTATACACTTCCACACTTACTTCCACAGAGACCTGCAGGTGTTTGAGGAGTTGTTCAGCTTTGCCTGTCCCAAGTTCCTCTCTCCTGTGGTGCCAAACTACGACAACGTTCACCCAAACTATCACAAGGAGCCCTTCCAGCAGCAGCTCAAGGTGTTTGCAGAGGAGGTGCAGCAGCAGGCACAGCTCTCCACCATCCGCAGGTACGGCTAATGTTTCAGAGCTGTTCTCATACACCTCAAGGAATTAGTTATAAATGTTTAATCACAAATGTGTCTGCAGTTTTCTGAAGCTGTACACCACCATGCCTGTGGCCAAACTGGCCGGGTTTTTGGACATGACTGAACAGGAGTTTCGCATCCAGCTCCTGGTTTTCAAACACAAGATGAAGAATCTGGTTTGGACCAGCGGCATCTCTGCTCTGGATGGAGAGTTCCAGTCCGCCTCCGAAGTCGACTTCTACATTGATAAAGTAAACACATTCATATAATGACTATCATTAAATTGTGTTATATTCTGTAGTCACTTATCTTTTGCTCAAGGCAGTTTTCATTTGCCTTGAATTGACACTAAACTTATCTTTTATTTTGCATCTCAACAGGACATGATCCACATTGCTGACACCAAAGTGGCTCGTCGTTATGGCGACTTTTTCATCAGACAGATCCACAAATTTGAGGAGGTATGTGTGATCATCTGGAGGAAGTAGCAGCCATTATGCCCAACATCCAGTCTGATGTTTTATGTGTTTTTCTAATGCAGCTCAATAGGACACTGAAGAAGATGCCCACTGGGACCACATCTTCAAGCAGCAGTGCAGCTCGGGGAGTCTGACCAGAAAGATTTTGAAAAATAATATTGCTTTTTTCTATGTTACATTGAGAACAATAAAAGGATGGAGTGAGATACTAATTGAGTGTTTTCTATGGAAAAATACGTAACCACTAGATGGCAGCATTTATATATCAGAAAGCTGGGGTTCTCATTGATAGATTCAGAATCTTCTTTGATAAAATGTTGTGTTGACTCCAATTTTCGAGACCATTGTGTAATCCTTTTATTACCACAGATCATTCAGTAACATTTCCCAACATAGATCTCAGGGCTGGTGACAATGACAAATAACTTACAAAGTGGAGGTAAAAAATAATGTAAAAACACACCACTCTTTTCAAAAACAGGATCAGCCTCATATAAACAAAAACATTCACCACCAGAGCACAATACACATACTCTTCAGACATCCAAAAGTGTTATTTCCTACCTATTTTGGTAAGCCAGCATTATTCTTCAAAAATATCTTGAGTCCATAACATTTTTATTTTTTCTATAAAATAAAAAAATAAAGCAACCACTGCCCATTTTGAGCATTTAATGTTTTACTCCCTCTGGTGGCAGTGAAATGTCTCTGTGGGCACATCGCCATCTTCAAGTCTATAAAAAGGGATCATTTATTATTTTTATTCCACCTATTAAGTCTTTACTCCGGGTTTTCAACAGCAATATTAAATCCATCATGAAAGATTCAAGTCCATTGGTCTATTGGTTATTCATGAACAGAATGCTTTATTGGTTAGCCAAGATAGAGGGGCTAACCGAGATCTGTCTATAATGTCTCTTTCAAGTAATAAACCAGCAATATACAGTGTAAAACCAGCCAACAGTCTGTCATAATTGTCAATTGATTCATTTTCTTGGCTAAAATTTCTATCTCAGCAAGTCCCATCCATGTTTTTATTTATTCTCATTTTATTTTTTATTCAAAAGGTGTTTGTGTCCATAACCTCATTGATTGCATCCAAAAACAAGATTATTACGTTAGTATTATTTGTGTGTGTCCCATTGACGGCCATTCGCTGGTCTTAATCTTCGTGTGTGCTTTGAGTGTATGCAGTCCAGGTATTTGACTTGATGGATGAGAATGAGGCACCATTTAATGATAAAAAAAAAAAAAAATCTTGGTTTTGCTTCCCAAAAAATGAAGCCATGTACAAATTTCCAGCTTTATCTTTGTCTGGACCTTCATGACATCTGCTGGTTTAGTTGAAAAGCGCGCCGTCTGTCGTTTTTCATAAATTCAAACTAACTTTCTTTAACACAAAATCCAAAGTTGGACCATTTGATGAAGTGCGTAGTCAGCCCGTCTCTTGCTCTGAGTCTGGCTGGCGGATGGCAGTCCCTAGACTACACACACTCCTCCTGTAGGCGTCCCAGGACCCCATTTGCAAACGAGGGGTGCGTGGGAAGACCCGAACAGGTTATGTCAGCTCAAACCAGCGAGGCCTCGGCTAGTCATAACTCAGTGATCTCTAGAGGACTATCCGAAAGTGTGTGCGCATCCCCATCTTTGTGCCGGTGCATGGGGGTAGATTTTGCCGACTCGGTGCGGGCATTTCTTTCCGAGTACAGCCCCCCATCGGAGTTTAGAGCTTCAAGAGAGCGCGCCAAAGCCCTCTGGTCGTCTTCGGGCAGGCTGTTGATGTCTGAGGAGAGGAGCGTGCCCGTGCTGCCATGGACCACATGGACACCCTCCGGACCCTTCAGCTCCATCGGCAGTTTGTGCTTAAAACGTAATGTGCCCCGACCTCCGCCCCCCATGCCCAACCGCTCGTCATCATCGTCATCCAGGTCGCTTTGGATCAGCTGTGGACAGGGAAATAAATGCAGTTACTTCAGTAGGTTAGCCTTGTGTTTGGGGGGAGTAGCAATTCTAGAAACTGGAAATTGGGAAAAGAGAAATGAGAGTAATATCAAAAGTGTAAAAGAAATGCAACAACTTTGTAACACAACTTTGCGAGCTACAACTGTCACACATTTAAATCAACTATTCATAGGTTTAAGCTTCCTCTTATCACTTATATGCAACAATCTGAGGACTTTCCCCAGCCAATAAATACAATATTTAGTTTTAAATTGTGAATCGCTATGACAACTGTAGTATTTTTATTTCACTCTTCCCGTCATGAACCTTTCCTTAGGGTTTTACCAAAATATGCAATAAAGATTTGAAAACAAAGTAACCACATGTAACGTAACACAACAACAAAATTATTTCTATTTGCAGATGGAACATACTAGTGCAATAGTAGTTAAAAATGCAAAGCAGTTTGTCAAGGAAAAAGGTTTGTATGTAAAACCTGAGAAAGAGAAAAAAGTAGGTTATAGAATACAAAAGTGGGACAAGAGCAAAACATTGAAAGAATCATCCCGAAGCAGCAGTCATGCATGAATAAATCCACACAAACTGGTCCTATCAAGAAGAAAAAGCAAAGACAGTGAGAGGCATGCACCGTGTCAACAGCAAAAAGCCCATCAAAAAGGACAGGATCAGAAGATAAATGGCTCAGAGTGTCCAGTAGGGGGCAGACGGGGGCAGCTCCACTCTAGGCCCACCTCAGTGACAGATGAGCTCTCCTCCTGTCCTGTGTAGCTCGTGACCAGTCGAGCTGCAAAGAGCTTTTTTAACCTTAGGTAGTCGTCCAAGACCACCTTCAGCAGAGAGCCCTGAGAGGACAGCGGTATGAATCAATAATATGTGAGATAAAACAGACATTTCACTTATCTGTGTAAAGTTACAGGGAGTATATATGTTATGAATACATTTTATAGTTAATTTTGAACACAGACAAAAAAAAAAATATATATATATATAAAAAAAAAAAAAATCAACATTATCTTATTTTAATCTACACTTATATCACCCTACGTGCTTTTCATCATAATGTTAACATTTATTTGTTAATTAATAGAAGTTTTGATGAGTTTTAGGATCCATTTTTACTTGTTAATTGAGAATGATTGTTTGCCACTTTAAATAATACTTGATTAATTACATGAGTTAATTTGACTGCTCTCTGAAAAATGTATATTAATTGACATAAAGGGAAAAAAAAAAAAAAGTACCATAATTCCAGCAATAATCTATTAAATTTCTGACAGAATCCACATGCTCCTCACCTTGATGGGTCCGTCCCGCATCAGGTGTCCCAGTTTGGCGATGTTGTCGTACTCCTGGATGGCCGCTCTCAGATACCGATCATCTTCAGGTTTGGCTTGAGGCTCTCGACCAAATGTACCCTAAAAAAAAATGAACATATTGAATGAAAATATGGACAGTAGTACCAGGCTTTAAACGGTGACCCAAACAGATGAGAACAGGACGACTATTACAAGAGATGGACAGAGGCGGGTTACCATTCCTCTCGCAAGATAGACAAGATTAATGCCAACATCTCACTCAAAGCAATAATTTCTCCATGGAGACAAGGAGATAGTGGACCCTCTAGCAGAAATGTTACACAGTGCACGTTTAAGTTGTACTTTGTAGTGTGACTAAACTGCAACAGGCTTCATAATTCTTGAGAAAACACATTAAAATACTCTTACTTGTAATGGTTACTGTCTTTTATTGCCTAATGACTGTTTCATGTTTTGATCATCTAATTTTCTGTTGGTTAAATTGGCAATTTTGTGAAGCCCCACGAGGCGACTTCTGTTGTGATTTTGGGCTCCACAAAAAAAAAAAAAAAAAAAAAAAAATGTTTTTGGTTCTACATCTGCAAAAAGTCAGTACAGTGCATCTTAATACATAAACCAGTCTTCTTTCAAATGTTGATTTATTTATCTAATACTTAAAATAGAAGTATAGAAACACATTCAGTTCTGATCCAATCCATTCTGAAGATATTTATTGTCCTAGGTTTGTATCTACAAGAATTTGTGGCTGCAGTTTAGTCTGTCACTCACATGGGTGCGGGCCGGGCTGTTCCACAGGTCTGCGATGTCACTCAGGTTTTCGGGGAGGTCGTCCTCGTGATCAGCCTGAACCGCCAGCTCCATGTTACGACAGAAGGGGTCCATCCAAACCGGGTTAGCCCTGAACAAAGGGACCACTGGCTGTGATTACATGCACGCTCAAAATCTGATTATTAACACATTTTTGGAGTTATAAGACTATTGAAATGACATGTAAACAGCTCAATGATCTGAACTCTTTCTGATTGTTTGATTACTCACTGAATTTTGTAGTTTGCATGTCACTTAAATATTCTTAGGAACCCAGAAATCTGATAATAATGACATTTTGGTGTGTATGTAAATATAGACACTGTAACCAACTGTAAATATGATGGTGATTGATTAAAACAAACAGCAAGTCTTCATCCGGACTAACTTTGTACAAACCATGACACAAACATGAGTGTGTGAGGAGAGAAAACTAAATCATTTATCAACGCACACAGATACTGGAGACAAGAAAGTTTAAATGTCTTGCCCAAGGACAAAACAATAATGTGCAACGATGGTATGAATCAAACTGCCCAACACTTCTGTCAGTCCTTCTGTAGTTAGTGATAGTAATAAAAACCTACCCTTCAAAGGAGTATTTGTTTGTATTGGGCATGTCCAAAATATCCATTAGACCTGGGTTTCCTAAACAGCAAAAACACAGAATTATTATATTTATCATTCTAACAAAAGCTTCAAATAATAATGATATATAAGTGTATCATACCTGAAGACCCAGCCACAACAGCCTTCAGCTTTCTCTCATGTCTGCAACAAGTAATAGGATTGTGACAAGTTAGATTGTATAAAAAGAAACTGCTTAACAATGTGTGTGTTGTAAAAGAAAAGGAAAGTGGTCTTACACTCTGCGGTAGTGCCAGTTCATTGTGATAAACAGGATTCCCGCTAAGCACAGCAGAACAGCCAAGATAATGATGACAAGCTACAAGAAAAATATATGAAAGTTTGCATTTTCCTCTTTACAGTTCTGTAGTCAAGATCATGAATAAGCAAAACCCAGGGGGGAAAAAAGTCAACACAAAAAAGCCTTATATGAACCCAGTAACAATAAATATAAACAGAAACTCTGACTATCAAAGTCAGCGCTTGGTGTTTTATGTGTAATACATTCAAATAAATAGAACACGTAATTTCCATCACATTAAAACAAGCTGTAAAATATGAATGCAAGTGAATAGGCCTGCAACGATTAATCACAATAACTGTGATTAGATGGCTATTAAAATAATCATAATTGTAATTTGATAATCACTATTGTTACTTGAATTTCATAATGCTAGTAACATCAAAATGTATAAAAAAAAAACAAAAAAAAAAAACATTACTTCAACCTTTATTTAGTTAAAATGTATTTAAAAAATCTCAGTGTATAATAGAAATAATTATTTCATGACTAACTGAAAAAACACACTGCAGACGACTAAATTTAGTCCTTATTATTATTATTTGATTAGAAGACTTGTTTTATTTTTCACAAGTGTACAGTTGTAAGTTCAGACCTGCAGTGTTGACAAATCATCAGGCAGTTTGTCAGAGACCGCAGGCTGAACGTCCACCACACTGTACTTTCTGAACAGGTTCCTCAGCTGCTCCTTGTTTTCATCGATCATCTGGATCACTCTGGAAAACAAAACACAACAATTCAGACATCAATAAAACATGTAATAGTGCATAGTCATTATTGAGATCTAGATCAGTGATTTTCAAACTTTAAAGAGAGGGGATTTTTCTTGTATGGGGTATTCACTTAACCAGATTCATCAGCAGGTTTCACTTCGTGGAAACCGTTTGACCTCGCAGCATTAGGATTCGTTTGCTCGACAGTAAGCAGGTACTTTTTTATTTAACCAATCGCTGCTATTTGGTCATGAGGTATGTAATGTGCCGCTAATGGGGCTAACTGGTGTATAAAGCTTTTACCAAATCCCGTAGGAAGAAGGGCAATAACTTCTTTCCCCTTGATAAAATTTACCAAACATTCTCTTTGTTCCAGCTTTAAATTCTGGATCTCGGGACAACACAGAATGTACGGCTTTGTCTACATCCATCTTGACCACTTTGTTTACTGTTGCGCTGTACCACACAACTCTTCACTGATTGGTCGGTGCGTGGTCTACAACTTCCGAGGTTCTTGCAAACCGCCTTGTGTATTCCGATTCCTGACCTAGTCACTGGAGAGAACATTGAGCGGAGGCACTAGGTGGTGCCAGCCTGGCTAGTATGCACTGCTAACACATAACATATTTAGATCACAATGTTAACGTTTATTGTTTTGAAAATGCTATATTCACCCAAAACAACATATGAACAGGTTTCAAATTTGTTTTTGACGCTCTGAATCCCCCCTCCCTTTGCTCTCTGTGCTACGTCACTCCCCCTCAGAGCACTATCACAACACAATAAGCATGCATCTCGCTGAGAAAACTACTGCACATCACATTAGGTTTGTCAAGTTGTTGTATACTGTTTTGTATCATACTTCTGTATATTTACAGATAATTGTTGTGTGGAAGCATGAACTTGCAATTAAAATAAACAAAAAGTTATGTATCTACCACAGTCTGAGAAACACTGACTGACAACAAAGACAAAATCTGAAGGAATCCCCAGTAACACTAACAAACCCCAGTGCAGCTTAGTTTCCCATGGGACACCATCTTCACAACATTCCAGGATGTGGACAGTGATGGATGTCTCCCTGTTCTTTGGCCCATTACTGACCTTTATTAGGGCTGCTTTCCAACTTTGACACACCACAACAAAATTGGGACCAGGCTGGGACTAAACTTGGACTAGACCACCATAGAACATGACCAAACCAAGTCTATATCACTAAACTGGACTAAAATCTACCTTTAAAGATACACTAGTTTGTCTCCATGGAGATGTTATTGCTTTGCCTGAAATATTCCCCAGTATGGCACTAAATTTGTAGATCATATACAATAAATACATATTTTATTGCACAAAAATACCTTGAGGAACCTGCACTCTTACTGTGAGTGGTGTTGCCTCTCCACAGATCTGATCTCTAACTAACTAACCAGGCGATGTCAACTCTTATCTCCACGGAAATAAGTTAATATGGGCATAAGTTTAATGGAATTCAGTGGAACATTTCAGGCAAAGCTGAAATTCCACCAGTAAAGTTGCATGGTGCATCTTTAAACCTACTCCAAAACTGAATGATTAGATGATTGGATATCCGCTTAAATAAATAAAATAAACTGTAAAATGTAACCATGGATACCTTTCTACATCCAGGATAGTGTTGGTCTCATTGTTCACGACATGGATGAGCATGTCTGTTTGGCCGTAGTTCACGCGGTCCTTCTTATCCACATGAAACTAGAAAGAAAACCAAAAAATTCTATCAAAAAATCCCAAATGTAACCAAAACATTGCCCATTTTATTCAATTCTCCATACCTGAATGTCATCTAAGTTCACAATAGCTCCTGTGATGTTGGACAAAAGGTTGAGAAATTCTTCCTGGTTTTCCCGCACGATGTCTGGGATTTCATTGAAGACTATTTTGAGCCTCTGGTCGTCCCGTAGGATGTAGATGTTCACATTAGAGGTAGTGCAGCGTCCATCAATGTCACAGGCCAAGACCTCCATTTGAAAGTACCCAGGTTTATAGGCCCCAAACAGGTCATATGTGCGGATAATGCCATCTGTTAAGCCTGGAAAGGAAACGAGTGGTTAACTTTATTGTTTTTAATAGTTATAGTAGTAATATTCTCTAAATGAATACTGGTCAATATAATGTCTTGCAGGTTTAGTACTAATTTCAGAAAGATCTACTTGTTTCCAATAGACTTAAAATTAAATGTTATCAGAGATTTGTAAAATGCTAGTTGGGACTAATGAAGGGGAGCTATCCAGTGTTGGAAAGTAACTCACGATATGTACCAAAAATACATATTCTGAATACTAATTTCGAATAACTGTACCCAAATATGGCTGAGTATCCCAGTAGTCCTTTATTTTGTGATAGAATACAGCTACGTTTCAAAAATCAAAGGAATACAAGGCAGTATTTGCATTTTAGTTTTCAAACTCAATAAAAACATTTTCTTCCCAACACTGGCGGTATCTCACTGAGTTAAACATGATTTTGAATAATGCAAAAATGCAATGCAAAAAAATGTAGTGAATAGTTAATTTTGTGCAAATGCTTTCATGCTATTTGAGCAAAGGCCCAAAATCATAAAATTGACCACTCCATGAAAAAAATAATGTGTAAAACCAAACAAAATTATTGACAAAGATGGAGAAGATCTTACCAATAGTGAATACGTTGCCCACAATCTCACTGCCATTGTTCTGGGTCTGGAAGTACTGAGTTGTAACAATGTGGTAATGCACTATACTGTTGTTCCCAATGTCATTGTCTATGGCCACCACTTTGATCAGTTCAGAGCCCACTTTGGCATTGGTGGCCACCCCTGAAATAAGGACATAAATGAGAATTAGAGACATAAAAAATAAAACACAATCTGATTGCTAAATATTATATGATCACATATTGTACCTTAATGTATCTTACAGTAGCTCTCAGCAAGTGGTTAATTATGTTCCAATTATGTTATGGTAAAATTTGATTCATTTAACTTTAAATGTTTTTTAGATTTCCAGTTAAAAGGCCCTATATTACACAATGCTCTGTTCAGCCTTGTGATGCCATGTAGGGGTTTAAGTTAACAGCTACCTTTTACCTTGAGTTTAGTAGAAACTAGCAATTCCAGAGTTGAAATTATCCAAATGATTCTAGTGAAGGTGTATGGAGTTTAAAAACACAATGGAGTACTTCCTGTATTACCACATGACATCACAAGGTGGAAGAGTCAGCCTAAATATGCAGGGTTTGTGTGTTAAATGTGTGAATGAAACAAAACACAAAGCCAAGTATGTTTGTGATGAGGAAACGACATTATGACAAAGATCAGAAAATTGTGTCTTATAAGCCTTTAATCATGCACTGTATTTTGGTTTATTAGATCTATAATAGTAGCTTTGCCCTGTTTTTTCAAGTTATGTATTCAGAAATGAGCTTGAAAATCCTTGTCTTGGTCTTAATAAATGCATAAGAAAGATTACAATTGTATTTTGTCACGTCATAATGTCATATTTTTGTGCTTTCCTAAACCTAAACATCTCACCTGCCGTGTACTCCGCCTTAGTGAAGCGAGGCGTCTGATCATTGATGTCCTCCAGAACGATGCGAACCTCCAGCAGACTGGGGTCCCGAGCGGGGTCCAGGCTTCGGGGTCTGGACGCTCTGGCTCCTCTGGGAGGGGTCCAGCTCTTGTTACTGGAGGCTTTGACGATGATGGAGAAGACAGGAGTTTCCTCTCTGTCCAAATCCCTGGTCAGCCTCAGCTCTCCGTCCAGACTCAAGGCAAAGTTTCCATCTGTGTTTTTCCCTGAAACAAAAAGGCAACTTATAATAAAGCATTATATCTATCAACAATCCTTAGGCTGCACATTTCTACGGCAATGCTTACTGCTACTGAAGTTAGGCTCCAGTCTGGGCTTCAAATTCAATAACACTTTATTTATCCCCAAGGGGACAATTCAGTCTGGGCTTTTACCACTATTTGACCGTGTCCACAGATTTCAGAATGATGAGAAATTAGGCCAGTTGCCACAGTGATTAACAACAAACTATTATTTCCTGGGAATGGAAACTATTTGTTGAAATATTGCATAGAACAGGAAGCTGAAAAAAAATCAATGAATAAAACTTACTTAGCTAAAAATAAACTTTAAACCTGTGCTATTAAACAAGTACCTCTTTTTTTGCATTAGACAACTATTATTTTTTTCAAGTAGTCAGACATCTATAAAAAAACAAAAATGTAAACAGGACCAAGAACATATTGATCAGTGTCCAAATAATACAGGCTTTTGTATGTATGCATTCTTGAGTTTTTAGAAGATCCAAAATGTGTTTGTCTGTTCCTGTTTAATGTTTCCATGGGAACTGTAACCTCAGCAGAATGTAAAGTGATGTAACTGAAAATAATCAATATATTTAGGAAAAAAACATTTAGTTTTGTTTGTTAGTAATGGCATTATGCTACAATACAATATAGACTCAATTGTAAAGGTACAATAAAGAAGTAAATAGAAAATTTAAGTGCCAGTCTCCATGAAAAGAAGCATGGATAAAAAAGTCTAATATTTATTTTAAATATAAAGTAATTTGTGAAGGTTATTTTCTTCAATTAATACACTGTACAGATGTACCAAAATGTTCACATGTGTTGTTTGCATAGTTCAAGGCTACAGCTACAGGCACAGGAGACACATTTATACCAAAGCATCATGATTAAGTTTAGAAATACTCAAAACTGATTGAAATGCATCTCATTCCAGAAGTGGTGCAAAGAGTTAGAGTTAGAGTTATGTTTTAAAAAATTAAAGAGCTGTTTTAACAAATAAATCCCTACATTTTTAGAGAATACTATTTTTCACTAACTACATAAAAAACAACTACTTCTACTTCTACTTCAACTTCTACCTAAATGACTAAAGTAGTACACAATAGCGTTGGATCCCTCGTCTGCGTCCACAGCACTGGTCACTTGTCCCACGATGGTGCCGGGAGGGGAGTGTTCAGGCACTTTCAAGGTTTGGTAAGGCGCACCACCACCCTATACATAACAGTACAATTCAATATATTACAATTATCATAAGAGTAATAAACATCTGAAAACACTTACTGGTGGTTTGAGGAAGACAGGTTCATTGTCATCAATATCTAACAGCGCCACCTGCAGAGGCTGTGTGGTTTCGTAAGGCACTGGCTGACCCATGTCTCGGGCCACAATGATAAGCTGTAGAAAATATTAACTGATTATTAATATTAACTCTAATTTCTAGACAGACAAAAAAGGTAAATTCCAAGTTTTCTTCTCATTTCAAGTGAAAAATGTAAAATTTTTTATGTTAAATATGACTTGACACGTGTTTTTTTTTTTTTTTTTTAATAGAGTAATGAAAATGGACTCAAATTAAGATATTTAATATTTTTTACCCATGTATTTGAGTATTTTGAGTATAAGCCAAGCATCTCTTGAGCATACTGTCTGCATCTAATTAAAAAGCATTTCATTGTTCAATAATTAGGAAGTGTATGTTGACATACTAGTTGTTTGCTTTACTGTCACGGCAAAGCTCTTTTGAGAAGTGCTTATAAACTCATCGCTGTGAATATTTAGAATGCCTGGAAAGCATAAGGGAAGTAAGGAATAACAGTTTCAATTGAAGTAGTTCAGTCTGTTCTGTTTTTTTCACTCCAGCTATGTTTAATTTGTTCAAGGTTGTGATTTTGTAATGTGAGTATTATTGCGTACGCTGAGCAGGGCCTGTTTCTCGCGGTCCAGTTTGACAGTGGTGGTGATCACTCCTGTCATGGCATCGATGTGGAAGTTCTCCCAGTCTCTGTTCCCGGCTCCAGTCTGAAGAAAGGCATAGCGCACTTCTCCATTCACCCCCTCATCTGCATCTGTGGCATGGACCTCGTACACGGGCAGGCCTGGAGGCTGCTCCTGGATCATCACAATAAACAGTAGAGATTTTTACAATAGCTGAAATAGACTTAGACTTAGACAAACTTTGTTGATCCACAAGGGAAATTATTTGGACGCAGTAGCTCACACATCACAATATATTACAATAACAAACAGCAAAAATATAAATGTTAATAACAAATAAGTAGAAAATATAATTTCATTCCTGATGTTAGTAAAATCTGATTTAAAAAACTGTCAATATTTGCATTGTCTAGGATAATATAAGAGAAACTTTTTACCATATTTCATTTGCTTATTCAGTTTGTTAAGTATCTATAGTTATAAAAAAAATCATCCAATGTGAAACAATTTGTTAGATAGTATTACTCAATGTATCTGTATTTCATGTTTGAAAGTATTAAAAGAAAAGTAATAGCAATATCATATAACAAAAAAATCACTCATAAATTTGAAAAGAAAAGGTTAGAAAACGTCAACAACTAAATGTAATTTCCTGCCCTGACAATGTACAACTGATAGCCAGCATCTCAACATTTCATCTATGAGTTATGCAATCAGAAAACACAGTGTATGAACCTATTACTGGGGTTAGTAAGATCATAGTATAAAACCTTTTGCTCGTACCTCAGAGATGTGAATGATGGTACCATTGGCCGGCCGCACAAACACAGGTCTGTTGTCATTGACGTCGATCACGGTGATGATGAGGGTGGCAGTGCCCCACAGCGGAGGTCTGCCCTGGTCTGTGGCCACGACAGTCAGGTTAAAGTGTTCAGAGGAGAGAAGCATGCGGCGCGAGCGGATCAGACCAGTGTTTGGGTCCAAAGCAAAGGCATCTAAAACACAAAAGACAGAGGGTTTAGGGCTGAACAATCTGGGGGGAAATATGTAATTGTGATTTGTGCATTTTTTTCTGGCAAGCAGTATATCTAAATTGTGCCTATTTCAATTTATGTTTTACAAATCAGGATGCAGACATAAGGTAGAGAATATTTCAGCTGTAGTCAGTCATCTGGACACTGTTTTAGCAACTGAGATGTTTTGGCTCCCATTCTTTTTCAGTTTGGGTTAGACCACGCTTGGGCAAATGAGGGATTACACTGTCTTGATGCAGACATAATGTTGCAATTGCAGCCTTCTGGGATGAGTTTATAACAACCATTCATATTGTGATTAGACTGTTGTGATGCAAACATTTGGCATACACATGGTTCATTTAGAATAATATGGAAAAGTACCTTTATTCCAGTGTTTAAATTAAAAGTTCTCCTGTCTGATCTAAGCAGTGAGTTCACGTGCTTGCTTTTACTGCAGTGAGACTTGAGGGCCTGAAGATTATGAGCATCCAGACTGTTTATGGCACTTTTTATACCCACACATCTTCTGAAATGTTGCCAATTAACATAATTATTTGGCAACCGCTTCTTCAGATATATGGCTGTCATCAACTTTTACAAAACGGTAAAATTTTGTAAATCATCTCTCTGATTAATTTATGTTGACATCAGATTAATTTATGTTTTCTGTGTTATTTATAATATTCACAGAAGATGCTGAAATCAAGTTAATTCACTTTTTACCTACAACAGTTTGGTCATTTCAAACATTATAACAGATTTGTAACATCTTATCATAATTCTATTTTTAAATCAATTAGGATTTTCAATAGGACTGGACTAAACCAGGACTAAACTAGAACTAAACTGAGTTCAAATCAGGACCAAATCTGGAAAAGTGTGAATGCAGTCAAAAACATATCACACCAGCATTATATTACAGAATTACTATGGTGTTTTTATGTATTCATATTATTCACAGTGACCTTTTTGCCTTGCGCAGACGCCTGTACCTGTGTTTGCTCCCAGCATGGTGTAGAGTATAGCTCCGTTGTCGCCTTCGTCCAGGTCGGTGGCTTTGATGGTGATGATGGAGGTCCAGCTGGGCTCATTCTCAAACACACTGGTGTTGTAGACACGCTCAGAAAAACGGGGCTGGTAGTCGTTTATGTCCAGGACTGTGATCAGGACCTGTTAGAGTGCACATTCAAAGAGTCATAAGTGATTAATAACACTAGGATCATAAACCAGAGACACATGGTTAATTGTTCAATCTTTTTGGTATTATCACAACTAGGGGTGTGCAAAAATATGAAAATATCGATATACTGTACCATTTAATGTGGTGATACAGTATCGATATTGGGGACTGACTGAGTATTTTTTGGTATATTTTACAAAATCATTTTGTTACAGCGCTACAGTTTTGTTGTTTGTTCAGAGGAAGAAAACTCGTTTATGCAACGCATTTGACATTTTCACTGTTTTGATGAGTAAAATGGATGTGTATCGTATTAACTTTGCATAAGAAATGGTTTACCAAAGACTTTTAGTATCACAGCCATGATTTAACCCTTATTTTTTATTGAACTGTATCGAATCGATCTGAAATGTATCATATCAAATCGAATATATGCCTAGGTATCGAGATATGTATCGTATCGACAACTTCTTAATGATACCCAGCCCTAATCACAACAATGTTCCTGCTGGTGTTCAAAAAACCAAGTAAACTAACTTCAAGCAGGCAAAATAAGTAATAGTAATAATCTACACAAACTTTCGTAAGATATACAATATCTGATAAATAAAGTATTTATCAAACATCAAATCTGGATGTAGTCTGTGAGTTTAAGGTAAAGGTCACGGCACACTTTATTGTCCCATCCTTCAAAGATGTTATTACAACCTGTCAGGAGCAGAGGTGCAAAGACCATCTCCAGATCCGGAGTTAGGCTTGGCTTGGCCTACATTAGCTGGAGGTCTTGACATATTGTGCATGTTTTGGGTTGATGGCAGGAAATGGTAGCCAGGCTGGCACCACCTAGTGTCTCTGCTCAGTTTCATTTCTTTCCAGCGACTAGGTCAGGAATCGGAATACTGTACACTAGATGGTTTGCAAGAACCCTGAAGTGCAGGTCCAGGCACCAGCCAATCAGTGAAGAGCCATACATTCTGTGTTGGCAACGATTCCCGAGATTGAGGATTTAAAGCCGGAACAAAGAGAATGTTTGGTGAATTTTATCAAGGGGAAAGATGTTATTCTTCTTCCTAAAGGATTTGGGAAAAGCTTAATATACCAGTTAGTAAAAAAGTACTCAAATACAGTCTAGCAAAAAGCTTTCTAATGCTGCGAGGTCAGGGTAAATGGAGTGCTTAGATGCAAACTCTGCACACAAAAGCTCTGACCAGCCTGGGAGTTAAACCCACAACCTACTTTCCATGAGCTGTACTCGGGAGAACTAGTCACATCGCCATCATGTAGCCTATAGGTAAATGGGGTAAGGAATAACTAATATTTAACTGATGCAACCGACTTTATAATTAGCCATATGTTTGCTAAACTTTGGACCTGAGGGGGATCCATATGCTTTTGATCAAAAAACAGGCTGTAACTTTGGCCAACTGGTGTAAAACTATTTTATGCAGTTTTAATTTAAAGTTCACAGTGTATTATGCATTGCCCTGTAAAATGTAGTATAATAACCCACAATCCATTTCTATCTTGTCCTTGGATAGCCTTAATATCCATACTGCTCCATAGGCTCATACCTGCACAGAGTTCTCCCTGCGGTTGTTGGGGCTGCCTCCAGGGTTGTCCCGGGCAACAGCGGTCAGAGTGTAATGGTCCTTGGTCTCTCTGTCCAGTGGAGAGAGGATGTAGATCTCGCCCTATCGCACAAACAGGAGGGGAGCGATTAGGAAGGAAGTGCCAGCAGCGTCAGGGAGGGGTCCTTTTATCAACACAGACAGACTGGGTGTCTATGTATCACAATGAGAAGCAACTGGGTAAATGTTTAGGCTACACTCTAGAGCTTTGGTACTTGCACAAAACAATCTCAGTGAGGGAAGTGCAAGATATCTTACATGACACAAAACGTATTCCCACTGACATTTGAGAGACTTGTAGAACTACCAACTCGAGTGTGCTTTCAACTGTACAAATATAACCACACTGAAATGCAGACTGAAACGCAAGATTTGAAAGCAGCTATTTCCTAACATTTAAATTCACTCTCTCCCTATTATGCACATTTCCTATGCAGTCGAAACATAAACCACCACCATTCCATTCACTCCTCTTTTTCACAACGGAGTTCATCATCTCATCAAATAGCAAAAGTTTATCTAGTCAACAATGTTTCCTCACTCCAAACTAATACATCTGTTTTGGTGTCTCCTGGTTAAAGGGCCTATTAAGGATTTGGCGTGGCAGTCATGTACTTAATGCTTTGGCAGCCATACTGGAGGTCAAGGTTGGGGTTGATCCGGAAGGTGTTAGGGGCCGTTCATACCAGAGCGTCAAAAAATGCCCTAGACGCCTTTATTTGGATGACTTTGCATTAGAGTTTAGAAGCCCCAGACGCGACAACGGGGACGAACCGGGAGAAAAATACTTAACGCGCATCAGTTGCCCTGGAAACAAGTGCCCGGTCCCAGCCTTTTCCCGAAACAATGGCAGAACAGACTGAGACAGACTTTAGTGTTCTTATTACATCAGCAGAGAAGATCAGCTCAACGACTGTGGCGTATATATATGTATACTCCGCTAATGACACTGGTCCAGTCCTGGTTCAGTCCTGGTTCAGTTCCGGTCTAGTCCCAGTGCAGTTCTGGTGTCATCTTCGTGATCCGTTCGATGACTGTGGCATATATATTTATGCTCCGCTAATGTTTGAGGTTCTCGGTCCGGTTCTCAGGTCTTTCTCTTTCTTCCTGATAAGTCTTGGGGTACTTGTCCCTGATTGGTTGACGCTGGAAGACGCACTGCAAAAATGCCCAACGCGCGTCGACACAGACTTTACATATAAACTCGATGCTTTGACGCTCTGGTGTGAACGGCCCTTTATTCAGTTACAATATAATCATGGCTACTTTAAAGAGCGCAAACAACATAAAACTGTCTGAAATTGCCAGCTTATTAGATCAGCCGCCATTAGAAAGATATAATGCTAAAGTCATCCTCCTGGTTGTGGAATAGATCCCTAATTCCGACACTCGTTCTGTGCCCAACCTCCAATATCCAGATATTTATAACTACTTAATTCATTCTACATCGTCCTACACCAACCAATTACTGAAAAGCTACAAGGGGTTAGAGGCTTATAAATATTTTGTAGCACAATGGGTGAGATCTTTGTTGATCACCAAGCCTATCAAATCTGTTCCTGATAACAGCCAGGGTATTGTTTTCAGCCAAGTAGAATGGGGGTCAAAATCAGAACAGTAGCTATCCCGGGCGGTGGAAATTGAGGGGGAGATTCACTTTTGCCAGCGAAAGTAAAGACTGGGGTGGGCAGGATTCCATGCTGGCAAAAGTGAGGACCAGGGGGAGAAAAATGCACAGGGCATCCTTATTTTATCGCACACAAACACTACACATTGGTCCAGATAAATAGTTTGACCTCCAGTATGGCGGCAGAAACAACAGGTCACGTGCTTTTGTGATGAAGACGCAAAACCTTAATATTATGCTATTTCTGATCTATGTTATAATGTTTCCTCATTAAAAAACAAAATTGGGTTTTGTTTCATTCACACATGTTTAACACACAAACCCTACATATTAAGTTCTTCTCTCAAACCTTGTCATGTGGTAACTTCTCTTCACTAAACTTCACTAAAATTATTTGGATACTTTCAGACCTGAAATTACCGATCTCTACTGAACTAAAAGTCAAAAGGTAGATGTTAACTTTAAAATTACACCTTACTTCCTGACATCACAAAATGGAAAATAGCATTTTGAGCTTGAAGATGTAGACAATCCAGTAAAAAAACAACTCCAGGTTTGTTTTTGAGGAGAAAACAATATTCAAACATGGCTAACTAGGGTCAATGAATAATTCCATAATACCTTAAATACCTACGATATGAAGTATTAGGATGTATTTTGTACTTACAGTGGTTGGTCTGATCCCAAACTTGCCCTCTCCATCCACCAGACTGTATTCCAGCACAGCAAACAGGCCTGAATCTGCATCTGTGGCCTGGACTCGAACTACGGTGGCCCCTAAGTTCACATTTTCAAAAACTGGCTCCTTCAACACAATGAAATATACAAGTCAACAGAAATAGCGGGGTTTATTCAAATATTTAGATCAAATTGTTTATTTCTTTATTGCGTACATGATAAGCAGGTTGTAGAAAGATTGGATTATTGTCATTGACGTCTACAATGCTCAGATAAACTGGGAGCTCAGCAATTCGTGGAGGGCTGCCGTGGTCCTGGGCTCTGATGGTGAAATTCAGCCAATGGATTTGCTCATAGTCCACTGTCTGGTTGGCCACAATTTTACCTAAAATGTAAACATGATAAATAATTTTAGTAGCAGTGTAGTTTTTTTTTAAATTTGTTTTTAAAAGACCCAGCTCTTTACATATTTATCTTAAAAGGTGCTCTGTGCAACTTGCTGGTAGGGGGTCTGTCACTTTCTTGTCTCCATGGAAATGTCAGTGCTTTGCTGGAATGTTGCACAGTATTGTATTAAACATGTATAACTTTTATTCAATTACAGAGTATTACAAATGTATAAAATATTAAGAACGTGATGATATCCAAGTCTCACGATACGGTGGGGAGGCTCATGATTAGGGATGTAACAATATCCAAATCTCTCTGTACAATATTTTCACGATATATATCTCACGGTACGATATTTATTTCAATATTTTGTGCCTTGACAAGACTTAATCTAAAGAAATATTACTTAAAAGTGCTTAAAACTGTTATTTGTTCTTGTAGTCTGCACTGAAATGGAGCAAAGGATCATCATCTATGTAGTTCCCTCTGTCTTTTTTTTAGCTATTGCTGCACCATAACTATTCATTTAAGCAAAGAGACTTGTAATTTGAAATATTGTGATGGTCTACGATATTATTGTGAGAATTTTGATGATAAGATATCACAATATTTGAATTACTATTGAATCCCTATAAAATATACATTGAAAATTTGTTCTTAATGTGAGCTGGTCCACATCTCCAAATATCTATCCTGTAACAAGCTGCCATACTGCGTCACATTCTAGGAAAAGCAATATCATCGCCGTGGACTCAACCAGATGGCAGACCCTCCACCAAACAAGTTACATCGTGCACCTGTAATATTATACATTCAGTCTACTGCTGCTGTTCTTGTTCTTTTCTTTAAAAACACTGGAGTTAGCACACTTTGGGGCAATTTAAGGCTCTCTCTTATCTTATTACATGGACCTAGCGGCACATCTGAATACCTGTAGAAGGGTCCTCCAGTCGGACATAATCCCCTCGGGGCAGGTGCAGGAGCTGGTAGATCACCTGTCCATTGGGGCCTTTATCTGGGTCCACAGCAGACACGGAGAGGAGGGTGGTCCCAGGCTGAGCTCCCTCTAAAATCTTCTCTGTGAAGTTAGTCACTCCAAATGGACGGAAACGGGGAGCATTGTCATTCACGTCCAATACATTGACGGTCAGCCTCGCTAAAATGACAAGAGCAAATAAGTAGTTTTAAGTTTTAAGTTTGGTGGTTATTCTCCAACAGGCTTCTACATTTCCACACATCAAATTTTTCAGCAACTCACCCTTATATCATAGATGTTTATGTTTTTATTGTATATTTTTGCTTTATTGATGTTGTAAATGCGTTATATAAATAAACTTGACTTTGATTTTGTTATAGCCAAAGAAAATTAAATTCTGCCAACTGGACAAAAGTTTAAAATCCAGTTGACAGAATTGAATTTTCTTTGCTGTGGACCCGATCTGGACGACTGAGGGATTACACAGAGATCTTTGACTTTGATAGATAGCCATACAACAGTACAACAACTCACCCTTATGTAATAGATAACCTCATGTCATGTCAAATCACCATTTCATCTTCGCACTGTTTCTCTTTATTCCACCACCTCTTATATAAAGCATGGATATATTTTATATTTACTATTTTATGGTAATTGTACATAGACAAATCTGTATGTCTGAGCCTTAATCACCTCTTTTATGACTAAATGTTTTTAAATTTGAATTGTATAACCATTTATATTTTTGCTCTTTGTCATTATATTCTAATATGTGAGCTACTGTCCAACTAATTTCCCCTGTGGATTAATAAAGTTTGGGCATAATTGTCTTGTACGTTTGTGTTAATTATTGACTTACCATTTGGGACACTACCGGACTTGTCTATAACTTCACTGGCGTTATCATGGACAGACACAATTATTTCAAATGTAGCAACCAGCTCCCTGTTGAGTGGGTTTCGCACAAAGACTGCACCTGAAATACAAAAATACAACATCGGTTACAATCAATAGAGAGAAGAATGGAAAAATGCAACCAAATTGAAAAACAGATTAACACTTTAAAATACCTACACCTTAATTAGCCTTAGAACAAAGACATATTTGACAGTGAACATATTGTATATTAGGAAAGATTCAGGTTTAGTAGTTACTTAATTAATACCCCAACTCCTCACTCTGACTCCTTAATTAAGTAGTTATGGTGTAGTTAATATAAAAAGGAACCAACAGGTTTAAACCAGGACTAAACCAGGTCTAAAACAGACAGAGAAAGACACTTGGTCTTTTTGCAGTACAGCGCATAGTATCTAAATATTTGAACTTAGGACTTCAGGATATAACTTGGTCTAAACCTGGGACTAAGCCAGATCTAAAGACGGACAAGAACAGGTCTCTGAATTTTGTACATGACTAGGCCTGACCATTAAGTGGTGTGGGCCGAAATCCATTCAATGATTCAACAAAAATACATCCAGATTGACAGAGGCCTGTGTCTCACCGGTGTGCAAATCAATGCCAAAAGAGTCTTGCAGGCCGCCAACTGGGTTGTTCCCATCATCCTTTGCTTCGACGGAGATGATGTAATACTCCAGTCTAGGGTGGAGATCTGGGTCCTCTGCTGTCAATGTTGCAACTACTACACCCGGAGGAGTAGATTCGTTCACATTTATAATGGTGATCGGCTCAATAAAACGCGGCCTTGAGTCATTCACATCGTCCAGAAGCACTGTGAGCGTGGCCGTCCCGGTCAGTGGGGGGGTACCGCGGTCCGTCGCCATGACAACAAGGCGATAGGACCCCCTCTCTTCCCGGTCCAGAGTGGAGTTTCCGACCAGCACCGCCCCGGAGATCGAGTCGACCACAAAGCGATCCTGGGCTCCACTCTCCAGGCGATAAGACAGCCAGCCGTTAGCACCCGAGTCAGCATCTGTGGCCGAGAGCTGAGTGACAACCACACCTGGAAGAGACAAGGAGAAGAAGACAAGATTGAAATGATAATGAACAGAATGCATCTGCAAAAGAGAAAGCTTGTGTAGACCAATTTTTTGAGTGATAAATCATGACTCGCCACAATATCATTGTACTAAAACTTTAACATGTGGTGCTGCTGACACAAATTTCTGTTTATAATCTTCCCCAGTGTAGTCGGATTTAGATATGGATGCATTTTTAATTTTTTTGTATATACGTAGAACATACCGAACACTCCCACTGCCAAGTATCAAACCCCTTTAATTTATATCTAGTTGCTGTATTAATGCAATTGTATCATTTATACTAGTAATACAAAACACAAGTCAGAACTCACAGTAAGAAAGCGTGTTTTTCAGTGTGTTTCAGCATAAAAAATCAAGGCAAGCAGACTCTCCATCAGAAAAGTTACACAGTCCGCTATTTAAAAAAAAAAAAGAGAGAGAATGACTGTCTGTCTGACCTGTGGGGCTATTCTCGGGGAGTCTCACGCTAAAGCTGGAGGGGTTAAAGACTGGAGGGTTGTCGTTTTGGTCCAGGATGGTCACAGACAGAGGGACACTGCTGTTTAAACCTCCAATGTCCTCAGCCACAATGAACAGCTCAACCCTGGGCTCCAGAAATGCCTCGCGATCCAGGTTTGCCCCCACACGGACCAGTATCACTCCTGTCAGAACATTAGACTTCATGAATCTTGCAGAAATTGGTACAAGATCGTATTTAGATTTCTGTGTTTTCGAGAAAGTGTTTTTTCACTCAACAGATAGTTTCAAGGTTCTGGCCTCGTCAAAGCAGGATAAATTCAAATGAAATATGAACACATTTTTTTAGCAATTGATTTAACCAATGACCATGACTTAAATTGATTTAAGGCTCTAATATACTGTATGTTTTACAGTGAAAATAAAGTAAAATGATTCTCTTTCCAGTGTAAATGAATGAAAAATTATTTTGAACAATAAAGTAACATAACAAAGCTGACATACATTCCCAATAGTTGGCTCAGTATACAACCATGTATGTTACCTGTGTCTGGGTTGACAGTGAAGAGGTCCACCCTGGCTCCAGTCAGATTGTATTTGACCACAGCGTTTTGGTTGATGTCCTTATCCTCCGCCAGCACAGGTCCATTCAACACTGTCACTGTGCTGCCTGAAATACACAAAGTCTGCTTTTCACATAGAATAACTTTTTTTTTTCTTGATTTTTATGAAAAACATTAAGCAGTAAGTATTGTTCATAGTAACCAGTATTTTCTTAGTGAATAGTTGCTCTTATGTACAGTAAGTTGTTTTTAATTACGTGTACATTGCCATGACTTGCAACAACTTCTTCTCTTTATCACGCGTGCTAAGTGCAAACAATGGATGGATGCTTCCTATTTTGTAAACAATGATAAATGTCAATCCTTCAAATCATAATCTGTTTAAGAGCAAAGTTCAAACCATCCAGGAAGTAGAGTAGACAGTGAACACAGACTTCAAACCACACATCTTAGCGGTGTATAGATGGGAACAGAGCAGAGCAGAGCAAGTCTAGTAGTAGTTTGAGTGAGCAGTACCTGGTGCAGAGTTCTCAGTGATTTCTGCTCTGTAGCTCGTACGAGTGAATAAAGGCCTGTTATCATTCTCATCCAGGATTGTGATCACCATTGTGTCTGAATCCTGAAGTACGACACAGAACATGGGACTATTAGACATTAGATTAACTTGTAAATTATAAGATTAATGCAAATTCAACATGCATTATTCTAAAACCATGTATATGAGCCAGTTTAGATTAGCTTTGTTTCAATAAAGACCCAAAATACAACATCTATGAAGGATTTGGTAGCCACATTTTTAAAAGAGGTTGCCTTAAAGGATGTAACTAAATAGTGATTGTGATAGTGCAAGAACAAGGTCAGATAAAGGAAACACATTTGCACTCTTTTGGACTGTTAGTTTCTTTTCACAACTTCTAAGTTTATCAGTTTGACACCTCCACAAGTTAAACTAATGCGGTCTTTATATTTACAGAGTAAGCAGCGAGTGTTTATGTTAAACATGGTCGACTGGATTGATTACATTGCTTGATTAATTTACAATATTTTCACAAGTCTAAAGGTAAACCAAGTGAATCTGTGGAGATGTTTGCAATAAGAATGCATTTATTTTAGCAATAAAACACCTGTTACTGAATATATGGAAAATAAATTGGTTTAGTGCCATTCTGTGAAATATTTCAGGCAAAGCATTAAGCATTTCATATACATGTGTTGTTTCCATGTGTATCTGCCAAAAAGAGGGAAATACAAAGTTAGGAAGCAATCTTGGTCAATCTGTAAAAACTGAAAAAATCTATGGGTTTTGGACTTGAGCTAGTCTCAAACATTTCTCTAGCACAGCAGAAAAAGCTTGTTGTCCTTCTTGTAAATAGATCCTCCTTTCTACCAGAACAAATCGCCACTTGAATGTTTAGAATGAAAGTGTAAAAGTTGCATCACACGTGGCAGTATTTTACCCTGCGAGCGATGCGTGGGTTCTCAGGGTTATCTTTGACAGTGATGGTCAGTCTGTACTCGGCCACTCGCTCTCGGTCCAGAGGTCTGTTCACATGTACCACACCAGTCTGAAACACAAACATGTCAATAGATGAAATGAAATTACAGTATATTCCATTTACAATTGGCTTTGGGAACGCCTGAGCGCACCCAAGCTTAGACCACAACTTTGTAATAATAAGTGTTTTTTAGTTAACATTCAGAAATATACATACACTATATATTAAAATACTCATGCAGTATATTAATGTAAGAAAAATATGCATTATAATTACAAATGGCACAGACTGAACTGAGATCGACTGCTCTGGCTCCTTAGCCATATTACACAAAACGAATTTATAAGGATGTAACAATAACCGGATTATCGTGATTTTGTATAGTCAAAGTTCTCACAATATTGTGAACCATCACAATATATCGAATTACAAGTCTCTTTGCTTAAATTAAGAGTTATGGTGCAGCAATACCTAAAAAAATACAGAGGGAACTACATAGACCATGATCCTTTGCTCCATTTCAGTGCAGACTACAAGTCTTAGTCTAAGTCTTAGTTCTTTAAATTAAGTCTGGTCAAGGCATTTTATGATGAAAAAGTAGCATATTAACAGTTTTGTTAGCCTCCACAAATATCGCAGTAAATATCGTACTGTGAGATGTATATCGTGAAAATATTGTACCGAAAGATTTAGATATTGTTACATTCCTAATCGTGAGCCTCCCCACCATATCCTGAGCTTTCCCACGATATCGCAATAAATATCATACCATGAGGTTCATACCGTGACGATATTGTATTGTGAGACTTGGATATTGTTACACCTCTACAAATACATAAGTACATGTGGTTTTTATGACATTCACTATTAATGTGTTCAGCTTTCTGTTAATTTTGAGGAATGTTGACCACTGAAAAAAAAAAATTGTTCTGATTTGTTCATTTCTATGGCAACTGTGCTAATTTTTCATCTCTATGACCTCCATGTATAAGCAGTTAAAAGCAACCAGTATTTCGGCATTTGATATTATGATATGAGCATCTGCAGTAACCCTGGGCTCAGACTCCTCGCGGTGCCGTCCAGTGGAGCCAGGGGAGGTGCTGTAGCGCTCTGGATTAATTCCATTGGGATTCTATTTTTGCCTGACGCCAGAGCCCACCACCGCCTTTTCCCTTACTAAATAAATATTTATTTCATGAACAGGTGCTCTCAGGATGCAGCTTCAGGCAGTGACACAACAGCACAGCGTGAGTGTCATTCTGCAACAAAATTGGTATGACTGAGCCAAAGGTGTGAGGAGTGTCTTTTTAGTTAAAGTTCTGACAGTTAAAAAATAAATTAATAATTCAAATAACGAAAAATTTAAAAAACATCGTACAGTGTCATTGATGTAGAAAGCCCCATCCACGTTGCCAGCGGTGATGTTGTACGTGAGGAGCGCATTTCGTCCGCTGTCTGCATCTGTGGCTCGGACTCTGGCCACTGAGTAGTGAACAGGAGCCCCCTCGCTCACACTGGTGTTATAGGGCAGGTTCAGGATCACTGGGTCATTGTCGTTGATGTCAAGGACCAAGACACCAACCACCACCTGGAAAAAAACACAAAAGTTAATGGGCAAAAAGCTACAAAATTTTAAAGTATACACTTGATGACTCTGGGCCAAAATGACATGTAAATGATGCAGTTTTTAACATGATGGCTTCATTATATTGGCTTTATTATATTGAGTATAATGAGCATGACTTGTCCCACATCAAAATGTATTAGAACTTTTAGACACTGGTATTTAAAACAAAACATAAAATAAGGAACCTTCTACTCCTACACTTATTACATTATATCTATTATTAATCTGTCATCACAATAATGCTTGCCCAATTTCTATTTGTGTAACTGATTGTCTCATGAGGGCAATTTGTCCTCTATAAATCAGAAGTACTTAGCTGAAAGATTAGCGTACTGACTGTTTTGACATTATTAAGTGATGAATGTGAGCAGTGTAAGCCCGAGTTGTTGAGTATAAACAGTACATGTACGCACAGAGCTGTTTCTGGAGGGCGTTCCCAAGTCGCGGGCTGTCACTGTGATGTTGTAGAATCCAGTGGTCTCTCGGTCCAATTCCACATCTTTCCTCACTCTGAGCTCCCCCTCCACCGGAGACACCATGAACTCATCTGATAAAGGCATACAGGCATATCATTAAGACATCGTGCTGTATGCTGTAAAATCTTGTTTCGTCTAAAATGAGTTAATGTCATTTTGGAGGTATCTGAGACCTCCTATATCATGTGAATAAATATCGTGAAAAATATTGAGCTCAAAATTGACCTTTAACCCTTATTTGTCAGATCCTGTGTTCTGCCTTTGTATCATGTATCAAAATTAAGGAGTCGTGCAAAGGCAAAAGGCTGTAACTGTGTATGATTTGTTTGTGATTTACATAGTTAATAAATATATTTTATTTTAAAATCCAACCTCTCGCCTCCTTTTTGTTGCGGCCTTGGCACAGGGTCTTAACACATTAAATAAATATACCTTTATATTCAGTTATACTTAAATTGTCTTTAATATGAAAGTATTTTGTGTATTTATTCATACTGCGCATACTATACTGCAAAGTCACTTGTCAAACTGTTTATCTGTGTAAAGTGTTGCTGCATGATCCTGACCAACACTAAACAGGAAATCCAAAGCTCTTCTACATCATTTCAGACAAACACCATGATGACTCAACCTTGGGGAGGTTTTTATAATGGATGGAAATCTGGGGAAAATCAAGCAAATAATGATCATGTCAGTTTCTGCCTTTTGCCTTCGCACGGCTCCTTATTTTTGATACATGATACAAAGGCAGAACACAGGATCTGACAAATAAGGGTTAAAGGTCAATTTTGAGCTCAATATTTTTCACATACAAATATTTCTTCTTTACAGCAACTAGTTCTAAAATCTTGGGAGCCCCACCCATTATACTTTCGTCTGAACAAAACAGAAACTTTAAAGTAATTTTTCTCAGTTTCACACTTTGGTGAGTTAAGAGCTTTCGTCTTTGCAGGGCTGTATTGAATACTAACATATTTAGCTCATGAGTTTACATTTTATTCATTGTAAACAACAATCATATAAAACAGCTTAATAATAGAAACACGTTCATTGACTCCTTAATAAAAATTTAAATGTTGTGCATCACTAAATTTGATGTTTGACCTGTGTATATATACATCTATAAAATTAAGTACAAATCTGAATTATACAAAAAATGAAAGAAAATATATAAAAACATTAGTAGATGTTACGTGGCAACCATGCAAACAGTGGTATAATATTTGCTTTATTACAACTTCCTTTAGCCATGGGCAGTATATTTATCAGGAAGTGTTGCCATGCTACTTGGTATGAGTTTAATCACAGTTATAAACAATTGCATGCATTCAAAAAGATAAAAAATACTATAGTTTACATTTTCTAGTTGAGAGAAGATAGGAATTCTGGAGCAATTCTGATGAACAAAATCAAAACATGAATATTTTCTTGGTTTCTTTGTAGACAAAACATTAAAACAAAACAAAAGCAGGCACGTAACCTAATCTATGCAACATTTTGATGACTTTTTCACATTCAAAAGTTATAATATTTTGTTCAAACCCATGGATAGTGTTCGACCCATAGAGTAATACTGTCCCCTGGTGTGAAATATAATAAATAATATAACTCAATCCCCCAGCACATACTTTGATAATCTCCTGCTGTGATGCTGTACTCGATTTTGCCATTGAGGCCGGAGTCTTCGTCTGTGGCTTTGACGGTCCAGACTCGGGGTCCCGGCTGCCCCTCTGTCACCTCGAAAGGCCCCTCGTAGGGTCTGGGGAAAGTGGGCGTCACATCGTTTATGTCCAGTACATTCACCAAAACCTGGGGGGAAAGATATTTTGTCAGCCGTTGTGAAGAATGGAGGTACACAACAGCAGTATGCATCACTTGTAATTGGGAATTTAACCGTTAAAACCGTTAATCTGGGGGTTAATGGGGGAACATCTTCTGTTTTAAGCATATCCACAATAATACATTTCTATCAACCATAACAATATCTACTACTAAAATAGGATTAATTTAGTAGAAACCAAGAAATAACTACCTTGTAATGCAAAAAAACAAGTAATATTCTATTTGGTTGGGAGCCTATGAACTTGCATTTACTTTACCAAGCCTATTCTGTTTATTTTAGTTATAAGATATGATACAGTAAAGTGTGGATGTCCTCTTACCGTGGTGCTGGAGGTGAGCCGCAGTCTGAGTATTGGACATTGATCTGTTGCTGTAACGACCAGAGTGTAGTGTCCGTTACTGATCTCATAGTCCAGAGGCTTCACTGCTGTGATCCTCCCCTGAACGAGACACAAACCAGAACTTAACATCTGCGAATACTTTAGTTTTGTTTGCTACAATTAAATATTTTATGGCTTATCACATTTTCCACCTGTCCATATACTTGTACTTGTATTGAGTATAGTTCTAGCCATTGTGATTGTAATTAACTACATTAAAATCATAGTACAAGTACCAATTGTCTCAGTGTGCAGTTTTCTCTATATCCCTAGATTGGCTAGAGCTCAAAATCGTGGTTTAAAATAACTTCAGATTAAACAGGTTTTATGTAAAATATTTATCTAAAATTGTGTAACTAGTACTTTGAGCTGTATTTAAATATAATCTTTATATTTTCACTTAAAAACAAATTTGGCAGCAGTACTTTTTTAGCCGTGTAACTATACTTTTACTGCAAATGTTCAGTACTCTTTCCACCATTGCTACTTCTCCTCTGCACATCTAAAGGTGTGTTTAGTGTTTAGACTTGTTTCTCACCGAGATGCTGTTGATGTTGAAGGTCTGGATGAGGTTTCCCTGGGTGATGGCGTATCTCAGCGTTCCGTTCAGGCCCTCATCCGGATCAATGGCCGTTACCGTGGCGATGGTGGCCCCCACGGTTTCGGGTCCCTCACTCAGGACGGTTTCGTACTCCTCCTCTGGAAACTCAGGGGCGTTATCGTTCTCATCAATAATGCGCACGTAGATGGTGGTTGAAGTCTGCAAGAAAGAATAAAGACTACTACTTTCTACTTCTACTTCATTAAAGTTGCACTATGTAACTTTTGAGAGAAGGATCTGCCACCTGCTTGTGTCTTAAATGTTCCAGATTATGGAATTAAAAGTATCTAGCTCCATGGAGACAAGCAGGTGTTGTCGCCTCACTAAGTTCGTTACCAGTGACACTGAAGGATCGGTCAAATGCAGAGAATAAATTTCCCTACGGGGACAATAAAGTGTACCTTACTTCATTATCATTCTAGTTTTATTACGATTCTATTTGCAAGAACTGTTGTTTAAATTGTAATTTGTGAGCTACTGTGTCCAAGTAATTTCCCTTGTGGATCAATAACATTTGTCTGAGTCTTTATAGCACTAATGCAATTAAAATATGAATGAATGAATGTGTGTTTATTTCGGTAGCATAAGAAGAAATATTATGATATGCATACAAATATTTTTTTACGTGCCTCAAAAACAAAACATAAAAACAAACAAACAAAAAAGTGTAACCCGAAGCCATGGCTTATTACGCCTACCCTTTTTACAGCAGCACTTCGACCCACCAAAGCTTTTTATAAACTAAATTTGTACAGACTATTTTTCAGATGTACAACTTAATCTCCATTATATTTGTTACATATCATTGTTTTGATTTTTTTTTATTGTGAAATAAAGAGTTAATCTTCTTAAGTTCACCCATAAGACCACTCTGTAAAAAACAAAAAGTACTTGAACATTTACCCAGTACTTCCCTGAGAAACAATTTTACTTTTGAACCACAACTGAGTCACTTCCTTGTATATGTAAAGTACTGAAACTACTCTGAACTGCAATTCAAATTACATAAAGAGTAGAATATGGTCAAATCCTGCGTGTCCAGTTCAGCCAGGTTCCTCTCGGGACTGGACTTGGGATGGGAGTTTTAAAGATTGAAATATGCATCAAGGAAATAAAAAATGAAAACAATAACAGAACAAACAGCAAAATAAAAAGTCAACGGTGTTTGTCAAAGTTGCACTGATATCATGTGTATGGCCCTTACTACTGCTTGGATTTTGATTTTAACTTAAAATATACACAATTAAATAAACAACTGTATAAAGAAATGTACAGATTAATTAACAGTGACGCATTAAGATTAAGGAAAAATGCATTTATTTGGCTACAGTTCATTTAAGGGAGTAAGAGTTAACTTCATTTAGACCTAATAAAACTGAGAAAAAAAGCTTTATTTGTCCTCTTTGGTTACATAGCATCACTGTACGAGTTTAAATGCCTCTTTATTAGATCCAGATGTACACGCTTCACTTGTTGGTCGCTGTGGGAGTAAAGAGAGAGAGGCGGGGGCGGGGCCTGTCACTGCGAGTATCACGTTGCTTTACGCTCCAAAGTTACAAGGGAGTCTACCTAAGTTAAAGCCAAAGTGACAGACGATTGACATCCAGTGGGCTGCTCCCTTTAAACCAAACTTCATCCAAAGAGTTTTTACTTTTTTGCTTGTCTTGTAGTTTTCTTTACTTTTCAGCAACTTGTTTTTTCTCTTCCAAACTTAACCATGACGCGCTGGAGAGCTGTTTGCGCACGGAAAGGCGTGATGTTGTTCTGCGCGCTGCTGGTGAATATAGCGAAAGGTAAGTGCGCTTTTTCTGATGCTCGAGGGTTCTCTCCGGGCTCTACGGGCGTGTGAAGGCTTGTTGACATTTTATACCTGGCGACACGATGATGTCCTGGTTCACACAGGGAGAATTACGCGTCCCAAGTTAATGACAGGCAAGAAGCACGCGCCACATACTAGAATAATCACTCGCACAAGAATAATTTGTTTAGTCTAGGCTTTTACGTGAGCTAAACTTGGGGCTTACGATGTCTGCTCGGACCCTGTGCATTGTAAACCCAAACAGCTGCGCAGTCGTGTTCATGTTGGGCGTCAGTCTAGTTAAAATAGACTTTATGGCTTTCTGATCTCGTTAGACGATGTTGTTGTTTTGAACATCTGGCGTAAAGCTGTTCCAACCCCTCCCAAAAAGTGCATTGCTTAATCCCACGTTTTCGAGTCATGTTACCCTGTTTTCCCCCCAACTTTGTCATAACAGTTATTACAAAGTGTGTTTTTACAGAAAACTTTCATAAACGCTTCAGGTTTTGCACTCTATAGGCTACATCACCAATTCAGCGTTTTGGAAAGTTGTTGGAATAGTATATTTTTAAAAAAAAAAAAAAAGTTGAACAAGTTGAACAAGTATCGATGCTGAAAAATACTGAATAGGACTTTCCTGAATAGTTTTAAAATCGTCTTATACAGAGGGACTTATACAAGGACTTTTACGCACACTTGCATGCCCCAAAATGGTTATCGCCAAACGCATCAGGTTGCACAGTGATTCCCACAGTTTTTTTGGCCTTTCTCTTGAATCTTGTCTCGTTGTCTGAGTTTTGGCGCTGCGGGGTAAGTGCGGTGAGGAGTGAGCAGGGACAGCTGTTGCTCGAGGCTTCACATCAAAAGCCATTTAAAACCTGCAGAGGTGATCACTTTTCACTCGGATTCAGCCTATTTAGATTAGCTCGCACGATAAACTCCTTAAAGGCAACATGCTGACACAAATTCTGAGACAACGACTCGGCCTGCTACTATCTGTGCCAAAAGTGAGTCTATTCAGTAATGATATTTAAATGAGCAAACAGAAGGCAAATGAAGACCATATGACTTTGTTGGCAAAGCATTAGATTGAAGTGGCTCATCTTTTATATGCTCCCACCCATCATTAACTAACCCTAACCTTAACAAGCATGGTGTAAAAATATAATTAAATAGTTTCAAGCAAATACAGAGCCACTATGAAGACCACAGACTGCAAAGATGACTATCAGAGCCATTAATTTTACAGACATGCAACTGGCCAGAAGAAATAGTTAAAATGTTAAGACTAAATACAGATATCAGTATTACTATTTATCTATTTATCTATTTATAGGCTTATATGCGTCTTTGAAAGTGAATGCATATCCATTGCATCCCTAGAGTCATATCACATCTCTTTTGTTTAACTTGTTCCTTCCTCCAAATAATGACAAGAACATCTGCTGCTACACTGCCAATGCCAACACTGTACTTATCTAAGCATAACTGAACACACATTGTAATCGGTGCCTTTTCCTTGTTTGTCCTGATAAGTGGATTATCAAGCTTTAGGCCTGTCCTCATTTAGGCTTCCAAAATCAACATATCTTTCTGAGGTAGAACTTGGAGAGAAAAGTTTGAGAAGTGTAGATTAACAAGAAATGGACATAAGCAGGATGTGGCTACTCACTTTATTAATTTGCTAACTTTTTGATAACTTTGTTGATCGGGGCAGCAGACACTGATCCACTGTCTCCAATTAAAAATCATTTAAAGGGTCTAAAAATGGCTGCTTCCTCAGTGGGACAGGAGCAGAGCAGTGAGAAGAGAGGAGTCAGGCGCAGTTGCTGTCCTATGTTTTTGCTGAACTTGCGAACAGTTGTGTTGGTGACACACGGGAACAATAGTGGAGGAGGGGGAGCTCCCGAGTTCTTGGGGACCTTTTCTCTGTATTATGAGTGTGGTGGTGGCTGACAGTAACACGCAAATGACAAATAAGTGGCCTTCACTGCAGTGGTGAAGTAACAGTCAAGGTTATGACATTGAAAGTTGTGGCCTTAACACTGTAACAACATTATTAGGTTTTTAACTTAGTGCACTTCTGATATACATTACCTTTGTAAAGTTAGATTGACTCTTACAGTTTTGTTCCTTTTGTTATACAGTTCAACATTGTATAAAATATAAATCTAACCACAAGGGGGCAAGGTGTCAGTCCTTATAGCCAAGATAAATGGAGAATATCTTGCATAATTTGTTGTCATGGCCTAGAAAAGTGTACAGACAATATTTATGTTTAGATTATTAAGATTTATTTCAGCTTTCTGCAAAATAATCATAATAAACAATGATTTCTTCTCTGTGTGCACTAAATTACTGTCACTGAAAGCATCACATTTCCATTCTATCATACACTGCCTATGCCAGTATAAGCCTGCTATGTCAACAAATAATTCAGTGCATTCAGTTAACCTCAATCTTTTATCCCATTAGATACCAAAATTATGTTTTGATATCAACAAACTCAGTTCCCAATACCACACTGAAGATAAAACCACATGTTTCATACAATAGAATATAATTGTAATTGCATGTAATTTTGTGCATAGTTAGAGTCAATTGTGCCACAGAAGAATAAAGAATTTTTTCTCACACACAAATTACATCAGTACAAAAAGCCCACGTTTCACACAAAAGGGTATTTCAGTGGGTCTATTGCTGAAGTCATGTTGAAATCTTATTGTAAACGTGCATCATTTCACAACAGCATGTTCTTGTGCATTTCTGTGGATTTTTCAAAAAGAGGAACTAAGACTGAACATTTATAAAAAACAGACTAATTTTTAAAGCAACGTGCGAAAGCTTTAAGCTGACTGACCTGTAACATTAACCTCAAAACTACATCCTTTTCACTCAATCTTGTGCTTTGTGTTTCCTGTTGTGCAGGATGTCGTTTGCATTTAATTTTAATGCTGAAGACTTGAAGTGAAACTGCTGTTGTGATGCAGTGGAAAGTGTCAGTGAAGGGGTCCTCCAAATGGTTTTATTAGCATGCAGTGATTGCAAATAAAGACATTATCTAGGGATTTTCTAGGGCTTTCCCCCTAAAAAAACTATTCTATATGTACAGTTTTGCTATTAAACATGCGCTGCAGTAAATAACACGAGTGAGTATGAGTCACAGAAGTTATTTATTCAACCCTCTAAAGCTCAAATCTACTCCTAGTACAGGAAAAAGAAGTCTCTCATGTATAGAAAGATAAGTCAATATAGTAATTATCATGACAGGCCTATTTCCACATGTGTTGAAGTTTTGCACCATGGAAAAAGTAGTGCATTAATCAAAATCAAATAGTTTTCAAATTGTTCTTCTGTGAGCAATAATATCAATAGAGTAAAAGCACAAGATTAGCTGCTTTCTGAATGTGTTGAATATGGACACATTTAGATGATTTGTGCTTTATTTTTCTAAATTTCACTCACTAACTATGATTGATTTGGCCAACAAAACAAACCAACATAGCATCAGAATAAAAATCAATTATAGAGTTGATATTTCAATAAAACCCAACCGACTAGTGACATGTGACAAGTTGGACCAAAAGCTGCACAAGCTAAAATAGAAATTAGTGTTGTCACAATATTGGAATTTCAATGTAGATTTTGATACTAATGAAAAGACTCGCTCCTCGATACAAGAATGATAATTAAAATAATTCATTTTTGGATAATGGGCCTTAATTTTCAACCCAAAATTATAGTAGTTTCTTGAATATTATTATGTGATCTAATATTACATGACCAGTCAAAAGTTTGTACTCACTTTTTCATTTATGTTCTTTATTAGGGATGTAACAATAACTGAAATATTGTGATATCGTATCGTCAAAGTTCTCACAATAATATCACGGACTGTCACAATATATCGAATTACAAGTTTCTTTGCTTAAATTAAGAGTTATGGTGCAGCGACAGATAAAAACAAAGACAGAGGGAACTACATAGACCATGATCCTTTGCTTCATTTCAGTGTAAACTATAAGAAGAAATAACAGTTCTAAGCACTTTTAAGTCTTAGTTCTTTGGATTAAGTCTTGTCAAGGCATTTTAAGAGAAAAAAGTATCATATTAACAGTTTTGCCTCCACAAAATATCGCAATAAATATCGTACTGTGAGATATATATATTGTGAAAATATCGTACCGAGCGACTTGGATATTGTTACATCCCTAATCGTGAGCCTCCCCACCATATCACAGTAAATATCGTACCATGATGTTCATACTGTGACGATATCGTATCGTGAAACTTGGATATTATCGTTGCACCCCTGTTCTTTCTTTCTATGATTTTCTACATTATAGATTCTCAACGGAAGGTATAAAATCTATGGATGAATACATATGGAATGTAACAAACAGAAATATAAACTCAAAATAACTCAAAAACCTACTAGATGAAAGAAAAGATCCGACGCACTCAGAAATGCTTAGCTATAATTTTATTTCATGTCAAATGGCAATGCATTTCGAGTTGCATCTTCATCAGGGCATGTCACTCAAAATGTGTTCTAGATGCCACAAAAAATGCCACCCTTTACTTTGATCCCTGCTGAACTCTTGCAATTTCTTGACCCTCATCATGAAGCTCATTGAGAGATGGCCAAGGGTATGGAGCACTGTCAACAAAGCAAAGGGCGGTTTCTTTAAGGGATTTACAAGTAAAATGTGTAAATATATATAATATACATATTAGTTATTTATAGGGGTGCAACAATATCCAAGTCTCTCGGTACGATATTTTCACGATATACATCTCACAGTAAGATATTTATTGCGATATTTTGTGGAGGCTGATATGCTAGTTTTTCCTCTTAAAATGCCTTGACAAGACTTAATGCATCCATTGCAATCCAATGAACTAGGACTTAAAAGTGCTTAGAACAGTTATTTTTATTATCTATTATAGTCTACTGTACACTGAAATGGAGCAAAGGATCATGGTCTATGTAGTTCCCCCTGTCTTTTTTTAGCTATTGTTGCACCATAACTCTTAATTTAAGCAAAGAGATTTGTAATTCGATATATTGTGATGGTCCACGATATTATTGTGAGAACTTTGATGATACAGTATCACAATATTTCAGTTATTCTTGTAGTTATTTAACTTGTTTCTTTGCTACACATCTTGCTTCGTGTATTAGATGACTTACATATGTATATAAAATGTCGAAAGTAGTAAACAAACAAAAAAAAAAACATTGAATGAGAAAGTGTGTCCAAACCTTTGACTGTTGGTGTATTTCTAATAGAAACCTAAAACTATTCAGGAAAGGCCAAACTGTGTGTATTTAGTATGATTTCTTTACAATATTATAATAAGTATCAACATTCGATACCAGTTTTAGTATCAGTTAGTATGTACGTGCAGATACTTTTGACAACCCTTTTAGAAATCTACCAGCTTTGGGCTGGTTGCCTGTTGTGATCATCAACCCCTGAGTCCATGACACCCAATGACACTCGTATTTCCATTATCTTTATACAATGACATGCTTATTCAAGTTCCCTGTAATCCACGGGACACCAACACAGGTAGTTCATGTTCATCGAGCCCTGATTATTTCCATTACAACAAGAGGAACAGTGCCAAAAGAGTCAGCCAAAATGTATTAAAGTAAATACCTCCTGCAAAAATGTTTTAATGAATTCACACTGGATACGCCTCATGCCCAAGTGAGAGAGATCTGTCAGAGGAAAACGTGTCCCAAACAGGTGGCAGCGGGCCTTAAAACAAAAGAGACACTGTGCCCAAACCCGGAGGGGCTGGGGGATCCTGGGAGGAGAAACCTAGATGTGTAATGGAGCCAAAACACAGATGTCTGCTGACTGAAATGAGAAGTCTGTCCATGAAGAAGATGGCAAGGGCTTATTTTACCTGCTGTTTCTGCAGCAACCACATCAAAAAGAGTTGGCACCAGTTCTGTCGCTATAGGCCAGAAAAACACACAGCTCAGGAGGTAGTTTTACAAAGATGTACAAGACAAGCATTTTTTCCAGGCTGCATCAGTGGAACAAGACAATATGAAGGCAAGCCCTGTGCTAATAAGCGTCAGGTATCTACAACGGAAAAATGACCAAAGCACAAAATGCACTTTAACCCCACAAAAAAGAGAAACAAAACTTTATGACTCTTAGCAGATTATATATACACTACTGTAGGTCAAAAGTAGCTACTGAACATCCGGAGGTTAATAAAAAGATAAAAGATCACAAAACACAAGTCCAAGCTCTGCCAAAACGACCTCAGGAAAAAAACGACAAGATGGTGAACTTGAAAACATGGAGTGTCCAGCACAGTCTCCAGACTTAAAACCCATTGAGCTGGTTTTGGGATGAACTGGACAGAAGAGTGAAAAGCCAAGAAACCTACAAGTGTCACACATTTATGGGAACTTCTGCAACAGACTTGGGAAGAACATTCTGAAGAATATTTGATTTCTATTGTAAAAAGAAGAACGAGTGTGTTCAGCTGTTATATCTGTCAAAGGTCGACACTTTCATGAATCAAAAGTTTAGAATACATTTTGGTCAACAGTAAACAATAAAAAGTAAAAAAAAAAAAAAAAAAACTGGAAAAAGTGAAAAAAAATGTCAAGAGTGTATATAAAAAATAAAAATACATATTAACTTCTACTATAATGAGTTTACCTTGTCCAGCACTGATTTGAGATGTTTTTTTTTGTACATGTATTCAAGTCTCATTTATTTACCTTATTTTTAATGCATGGCCTTATTTATACCTTTTCACCTCAGTTTATGCTTTCTATTATTATTCATTCAGATAGGGCACACATGTTATGTTAACTTTTGGCATAAATTCACTGGAAAGTATAGAAAAAAATGCATTTAGTGTGTACCAGCTTCTGCCCAAACAGACTGAAACTCAAACATCTGTGGAGTAAATGTTCTAAAAGAGAAAATGCACTTACTATATTTCACAAGAATTAAAACAGCCGTATATAGTGCTTTTTGCATTCGCTGGTAGTAAACTAAAACTGTAGCAACAGCTGCCCTGGTGGCTGCCAATCTGTGCCAAGCAATTCTCATGAGCATTGTTAGCTTGAGTCCTGGTTTTAACATGTCATCTACTCTGTCCAGGGACAGAAACAAATTCTTTCTTCATTTTGATCAATTGTGACATTTTCTATTCAATTTCATCATTATCAAAAAATGTTTCAAGCATTACTTTCATGAACATATTCAAGACTTTTAATCAGTGCAGTTTTACACAAAAATAGTCCCATTTCAATCTGTACTTGGCTCCAAATCACATGCTTTCACTGACAGAGGATTGGCTCTAGTTTTAAAGGTGCATTGTGTAACTTTCCTGTTGGAGGGTCCATCAAATGCATTTCTCCATTGCTTTGTCTGGAATGTTTCACAGTATTAAACCTTTTTACCATGAGACCAAACCAGACAGAGTTATAGATCAGATCAGTGGAGAGGCAGCACCGCTCACAGTCAGAATCCCTGTTTTCCTAGGCACTTTTGAACTCTAAAACAATACAATTGAATAAACGTAAAGTAGAGCTATTTAATGTCATACTGAGGAACATTCAAAGCAGAGCAATGACATATCCATAGAAACAAGCAGATGACGGACCACCATAAAAGTTACACAATGCACCTTTAAGGTCCCAACCTTCTGATTCATTTGCCGGTTTCACTTCATGGAAACCGTCTGACCTCGCAACATTAGGATTCCTTCGCTCGATGGCAGGTGCGTACTTTTTTTTATTAAACCAGTCGCTGCTATTTGGTCATGATGTATGTAATGCGCCGCTAATGGAGCTAACAGCTATATTAAGCTTTTCACAAATAGAAAGAAGGGCAATAACGTCTTTCCCCTTGATAAAATTCACCAAACATTCTCTTTATTCCGGCTTTAAATCCTCAATCTCGGGAATTGTTGCCAACACAGAATGTATGGCTTCGTCCTACATCCATCTGGACCGCTTTGTTTACTGTTGTGCTGTACCACAAAAGGGACCCAGACATGGCTTCACAGCTCTTTGCTGATTGGCCGGTGCGCAGTCTACAACTTCTCGGGTTCTAGCAAACCGTCTAGTGTATTCCGATTTCTGAGCTAGTCACTGGAGAGTAATGAAATTGAGTGGAGGCACTAGGTGGCGTCAGCCTGGCTACCAACCTTCAGCCTGTCATGATAATTACTATATCAACTTATCGTTCAGTATATGAAAGCTCGAACAATATGTGTTTGCTATTTTTTCTGTACTGCAATAAGATTTAAGCAGTTACGAGTGATTACTTCTTATTTCTCTCGCTGATTATAGATACAACTACATACTAATTTTGCTATTTTTCTATTGCACTTAACAATATTCTACATTTAGATCTTGACAGGCCTACCCAACCTGATCATTGCTGCTTTGAAATGACAGAATCTGATTTGATAAAAATGTTATTACACGCACAGTCCTAGTTCTGTCCATAGTTCACAAACGATCACACCACATTGAATTCTGGTTACACAACACTCATTTCAATGCACGTGAACCGGTAAATAAGGTCCACTGAACCCAAGTCCTCCACTAAAATCCACACAAGACGCCTACGGTCAAAGGAAGGGTGTGTGAGTGATAATGGGACGGGAGCTTATCCCCCCTATTGTCTCGGTGCAAATGCAGGAACAGCCATCGACCAGGGGGGGCAGCAGTTTCACTCAATCACCCACTCTGGTCCCCCGATAACACAATAGGCACTGACACTTAGACAGGATGCTTCCATATAAACATTTACAAACTCAGGGCTAATCAAAAAGTGAAGGCCGTGGGTTGGTCAGCGTCCGTGTTTCCCTTTCACTGGAATGTAAACCAAATGTCAGACGATCGTGTTGACATTAAGATGGACAGGGCACTTCCTTATTTGTGTTCTAATGTTGTTCAAAAATGTCTTTCACTGTTCCGTAGTAGACACGGATGGAGAAGTGGTTTAGATTTACTGAATTTTCTCTTGCTTGTAACCAACTGGCATTAAAAAAATCATGGTAATAAGCACCAATATAGAAATAGGGCAAAAACCGGATCTTTCCTGAGTAGTTTTAGCTTAGTGTTTCTCCTATCAGACCACACTGTAATATTAAAGAAGCCCCTCTTATTTGGTGCTGAAAATTGAATTTGATTGTCTAAGAAAATTATTGTGGTATCAAAATCTCACGGTACGATATTATCATGATATGCATCTCACGGTATGTTATTTATTGCGATATTTTGAAGAGGCTAATATAATTGTAGATGGGACACTTTTTTGCTTTTAAAAGAGCTTGACAAGATTTTGGTGTGAATTATTTCCGTCATAATCCCAAGAATTCAGTTAAAAAACATATTTTTTCCATGCTGTCTGCACTGAAATGAATCATGGGATATGTAGTTCCCCATGTGTATAAGCTGTTGCTACTATAAAACCATGCATTTAAGCAAAGGAACATGTAATTCGATATATTGTGACAGCCCATGATATTATTGTGAGACTCCTGACGATTTTGGTTATTGTTACATCCCTTAGTATCGAGAATCAACAATTTTCCTTAGTACAGAAATCAAAAATGCATTGTAGTATTCTGACAACAAATTAGATCATACTAAATTAAATTCTCAAAATGTACAGCATTGCCTTGCAGGTTTATAGTAAATATGTGATGGACTGTACTTCTGCTTTTTTGGTGGTGCATGGTTAATTGTTAACAAAGCAATATTGCTTCACAAATTGCTTTGAAATCTCAACCACTCTGGATTTCACCTACATAGTTGCACAAAGAAGTCTGTCTGAAGATACAAATTTAAATTTCTGTAGTTTACTAGTTTAAAGGTCCACTATGTAACTTTTCTGCTGGGTACATCTTATTGTCCCTATGGTGATGTTATTGCTTTCCCTTGAATGTGAAAAAGTATAGCAAACAACATCTCTATTTCCATGCAGACACAAAAATGTATGGAGAGGTGGCCATGCTTATACTACAACTGCATGTTTTTCAAGGTAATTTTGCATAATATAATACTAGATTATGTTTAATTAAGTAGCAGACCATACACCAGAAAAGTTACAGAGTGCAAGAAAATAAATCATGAAAAAAATTTAGAGCCATGTTGGTTGTCAGCATCAGGAGTGTTTTCCATTCAGTTTCAGTGACAGGAGAAGATGGAGAAGCAGTGGGGGCTTTGTTCGCGTGCCGCTTTAAGTCAGGAAGGAAGTTCACTCCTTAAATCCTGCTCTGGCCACTGCTCTTCTGAACACAACATCATTTACAACTGTGCTGCCAGTGGAACAGGGCACACTCGCATGCATACTTCCTCAGTACACCCACACACATGCACTGTACTTAAAATGGAAAACATTCTAAAAGTTGACTTAACAGCTACTCTAACCACTACTGCCTCATTATTATCAATAATCACCTTTCTAGTACTGAGATTTATAGTATTACTATGTTTACTTCTACCAACTGAACTTCCTTGCAAACAACACTTCTTCTGTAACTGCAATTTACACGATTTACCGAAAGCGACACCTTTGGTACTACTACTTCTCCTCGCTTCCTCCAACCATTACTACAGTTATTATAATTGTGGTTTCTTATATGACTAAGTCAAGGCAAGTCATCATGAATTTATTAATGCAAAATTATGCAAAATATGACTTAGCCAACAGTTCACACCTCAGGGTAGATCAATAATTACAGATAAACCTTATAAAAAAAACTAGGGTGTGGTTCTTTCAGTGAAATTAGTTTATTCCTTCGGACAGACAGAACCGGAGCTGTAGTTAAGCTTTAAGTTTGGTCCTAGACATCTTACAGGGCTCAAGCAGGTACTACAACTACTACAATTACTAGGGGTGTAACGATATCAAAGTCTCACGATATGATATTGTCACGGTACGAACCTCACAGTACAATGTTTATTGTGCTAATTTGTGGCGGCAAAACAGCTAAAACTGTTAATATGCTTCTTTTTCCTCTTAAAATGCCTTAACCAGACTTTAGCCAAAGAACTAAGACTTAAAAGTGATTAGAACTGTTATTTCTTCTTGTAGTCTGCACTGAAATGGAGCAAAGGATCATGGTCTGTGTAGTTCCCACTGTCTTTTTTTTAGTTATTGTTGCACCATAACTCTTCATTTAAGCAAAGAGACTTGTAATTCAATATATTGTGATGGCCCACGATATTATTGTGAGAACTTTGACGATACTATATCACGATATTTCAGTTATTGTTACAGACAGAACCGGAGCTGTGTCAACACTGAAAAAGCTACTAAGTTAAGTGGGGAGTTTAGTCCTGAGCAGATTATAGGGCTCAAGCAGGTACTACAACTCCTCCTCCTACTACTACTACTACAATTACTACAACAACAACTACTACTACTACATGACTACTGTACTTTAACTGTAGCAATGCCATGTTACCAGTGGAATATCGAGACACGATCAAGCACACACACTTCCTCCTTCCTTTACACTCATGTAATTGACTTTCATAAACTTCTCTTGCAGTCATCCGGTGTGTCAAATCTGGTACAGAACCACACTAGAGTTGTCATCTCTTTAAATCATACTACAGAGACTAAGAAAAGTCTGAATATATGATCCAATGTGGTGCTTGTGGAGATTTAAAGGTGCTGTGTCTGGAATGTTACACAGTATGGCATTAATCTTGTCTGTCTTGCATTTATTCAGGTATATTGCTCGAAAATGCATGCATTCTTACTGTGAGCAGGGTGACCGCAACACAGATCGCATCTGTGATTTGGCGTGATAGTGAAACCTGCTTGTCTCCCTGGAGATATATTTGATAGGTTTAATGCCCTACCAAGGGACATTCTAGACAAGGTAACATCTATATATAAGTCGTTAAATAAGTAAGTGAACAGTACAAATATTCACAGCAAAGAGTTTATAAGCACTTTCACAGCTTTCAGAGACAAGAGTGGAGTTTTGCTGCATTTTTAAAAATATTTATCATTCTAGCAAAAATAAATCCGTATTTATCTCCTAACTCTACCGAACTTTGCTATTACAACACAGTAATTTCCCCATTGAGGAAGGATAACATATTTATTTTCCCCTTTTATTGTGGTTTTGTTCATGACATCTTATTTTAGCTGCACTAGAGAGCCTGAGGATAGACTTGTTATTAAAATTAAACAATCTTTCAGAGGTTACATTACACAGTTCATTTTGCGATGCTTCATTTCACTACAGCAAAAGCCAAAACAGGATGTGGTCGACGGCGATGTTAACTGTTTTGTATGTTGTATAACATCATTTCGCAGCTGTCCTTATGGTTTCCTGAGTGTACAAAAAGATGCAGTTCTATCAGCTGTATTCATATATAAAAAAAATCGAAAAAAATAAAGTGTTAACCATAATACAGAACAGGATGGTAGAGACGGATAAACTATGCAAGCAAGGATGTCTATTGCTATACCAGAAAAGGGACAAAATATTTTAGAATGGTTGTGATCTTTATCAGAAGTAGTAAAAACTATGTGGTACTAACAATGGGAACTGTGCAATAATGGGAACTGTGCAATAATGGGAACTGTGCAATAATGGGAACTGTGCAATGAATGGGAACTGTGCAATGAATGGAACTATATAATGAGTGGAGTGTGCAATATTTTAGTGTCTGGCCCCCTGTGACCCCAGCCCTTGGGACAACAGATGGAAATTAGCCTTAGGCTACAATCCGGTGTGTTTACATTCATGTTGTCATGTTTGTTCATTAACATGCTCTGTCCCAATCAAATAAATAAATAAATAAAATAAATAAATAAATAAACAAAGAAACTACTAATACTATTACTATTGTATTTGTATCATTGTGGTATTGAAATCACTATCAAGTAACAGGCTTGAAGTACTTAAACTTCAAATATCTACACTACCACTACTACTTGTACTACTACTACTACTACTACTACTACTTGTACTACTTGTACTACTACTACTACTACTACTACTACTTGTACTACTACTACTACTACTACTACTTGACTACTACTACTACTACTACTACTACTTGTACTACTACTACTACTACTACTGTACTACTACTACTACTACTACTTGTACTACTTGTACTACTACTACTACTGTACTACTACTACTACTACTACTACTACTACTTACTACTACTTGTACTACTACTACTACTACTACTACTTGTACTACTACTACTACTACTACTACTACTTGTACTACTACTACTACTACTACTTGTACTACTACTACTACTACTACTACTACTACTACTACTACTACTACTACTACTACTACTACTACTACTACTACTTTTACTACTACTACTACTTGTACTACTTGTACTACAACTACTTGTACTACAACTACTACTACTACTACTACTACTACTACTACTACTAGTACTACTACTACTATTACTACTACTGCTGCTACAACTACTACTACTAATACTTTTGCTGCCATAGGTACAATTACTTCTACCAATATTGTACTTCCGTTACTATCATGATGCCAAAATATTTGACTAAAACTGCATGCGTTCAATTTATGTGTAAAAGCAAGTATATCGCTCTGTACAAATATATAAACCTGCAGTTTTCATGTAGCTGTTCGACTATACCACATAGTAAATCTTGAGACAATTCAAATCCATAGTAACCATCTGTCTGTCTCCTGAGTCACTGGTCTGAAAGCAGTAAATGAGCCGTCTGTAACCACTGCATGAGACTGAGCTAAAATAGAAACAGGAATAACGCATGGGACATTTTATTCTGGAACAGGATTTGGAGACGGAGAAATGCTATAATTAGATTGGTTTACATTGAGAACTCTATCCATACACTGTAGCTTTCCAGTTATTAAAGCAACGCTGCACAACATTGTAGGATCTGTGAGAAATATGCAGCGTATCTGTGTGACAACTGATCTATATAACATAAACCATCCGCAGAAGTTGGTGCATTAAAGGTGCACTGTGTAACTTTATTGTTAGAGAGTCTGCCAGCTGCTTGAAGATGTTACTGCTTGAATGCTGCTGGAATGTTCCACAGTATAGCATTATCTTATCCATCACCATGAAGACACGCAGGTGGCACCCCCAGGTCAAGTTACCAGGTCTACAGGTCTAACTGAGCCTCTTCACAGCTAAAATGCATGATTTCAAGGTCTTTTAACATTTTTCTGTCATTGAGTAAATGTAGTTTAGATATATTTACAGCTATTTCCATGGAGACAAGCTGAAGGCTGACTCACAATGAGAAAGGTTACAGTGTAATGTGGTCAAAAATCTAAAAAATTTAACAATTAGGGCTGGGTATTGTTGAGAAGTTGCCAGTATGATACATACCTCATTACATAGGCCACAATACAATATGATACATAGTAAACTTTCGATTCGATACGATGTATTTCAAATTGATTCGATACAGTTCAGTAAAAAATAAAGACTAAATGATGGCTATGATACAAATTTTTTTTGTTAAACCTCTTCTTGTGCAAAGTTAATATTGAAACGCAAACATTTAAATTATCAAAACAGTGAAAATGTCAAATGTGTCGCATAAACAAGGTTCCTTCCTCAAAACAAACAACAAAACTGTAGCACTGTAACAAAATAATTTAGTAAAACATAGCAAAAAATACTCTCTGCGATGTATCGATACAGCAGCCCACGATATCGATACTGTATCATCACATTAAACGATACGATATATCGATATTTTTATATTTTTGCACACCCTTACAAACAATGTACACATTCAACATTTTTTAAAGTAAAAGTTAAACTAAATAATACATTTGAAGCCATGTGCTAATGAAAATAAAAATATCTGATCTAACATAATTTCCTGTTTTGTCTTCTTTCTTTAGCCAATACAGAGTTGTCCCATGGTCACAGCACACTGGGGGTCGCTGCTCCTCACATGACCTACACCTGTCCAGAGGGGGCAACGGTGAAGCTGGTCTGTAACCAAAGAGGAGCCCTGAAATACCCCAAGGACAAGCTCCACCACACCTGGTTCTTCACCCAGCAGAGCGACCAGCACTGCTCCAGTCACACCAGGCCCAGAAACATGGGACACAAGCCGCCTCCAGGGGTCCACGTGGGCGCCACTGTGGAGAACTTCTGGCTGACTATGGAGAATGTGACCTACTCAGATCAGGGTCGATACTGCTGCATGGCACTGGATGTACAAGAGAAGCCCGACCATAAAAAAGTACCACTCCAGACTTCACACAGCCACATGGTCCTAACAATCACACCAAGTAAGTACATGGAGATACAGTATGTTGGGTTAGATACATGTGAAATTTTGAAGTAGTACTGCACTAGTCTGCAGTCTAATAAGGCAACCATCTCAAGTGTCTTTAATTTGTATTTTGACTGAAATATTAATAGTGAAGTCTGATATATGTAAGCATGTTTTTATATCATTATATTTAAGTTGTGGAAGTGAGAAGAAGTTTGAAGAGCATTTTTCTGTAACAAAAGTAGGGCTTGCAGTCAATTAAAGATCAATTTATGACTAAAAAGTTGGCATGGCAAAACCTCTCAAATATGTAATGTAATATGTATCTAATCTGACCAAGACTACGCATGCACAGTTCATGCAAAAACAACTAAATTTATAAAGAAAATGTATAAAGAAAAGTCTGAAACTGATAAATTGCAGATCAAACTCATGATTCACTTCAAAATTTTCCTTAAAATCCTTAATCCTTAAAATCTAAATCAACTAAACGACTAAAGAACTTCAGACCTAAAGGAGGATATATTGGCAGGTTTACTCAACATTTTGTAAAGAAACTATTCACAACACTAATGCCATTATCTGGTTAAACTGCACTGAGATCTTTAACTGAGACATAAAAGCGACAGAGAAGCGTGCGGGAATGTTGCTGCAGCAAATCTTGAATTTCCCTCAAGATCAATAAAGAATCTCTCTCCCTCTGTAATCTGATGATATTACAGAGAGGCAGATCAACATTAAAGAGCCGATCTTTGAGTTATTAATTAGTACCGACTGCATGTCTGTGGTACAGTTGAATATTTCGGAGATTGAGTATACTCCTGTGTGAGTAAAATGGTAACTGCTGTTGAGGTTTGGCTTTTATAACCAGATCAGCCACTGGGAAACGTGTAGGCAGGTCTAAACTTGCTGAGAGATTAGACTTTGGACAATTAGTCAGCATCCTGTTCCCTGATCTCTCCATATTCATGTTTGTGGTGGTAGTGTTTCTTTATTGTGACATAAAGAAACAATGGCTTCTTTTTGCCTTTGTCCGCAGGGAGAAATGGCTCCGTGTGCACATATGTGGACGCCACTCCGCCCGGAGGTCAGTCCCTGTAATTACGCCTTTAAGCGGGTACATCCACACATTCTGTTTGATTTGTTTACACTGCGTCTTCCCTCCACAGGCACGGTGCCAGTGGCTTTGGCTGTGACTGCCTGTGTTCTGGCTCTGCTTTCACTGCCTCTGATTCTGATGCTGGTTTACAAACAACGAAACGGCGTCCATTCAAGCAGACGTGAGTATTACTGATCATAATACTACAGTGGAAATGTAGACTGTTTGGTGCACTATGGAACTTTTCTAGGGGAGAGACAGGTGGTGACCTGCTGCCTTGATAGTTGAGTTGATATTGCTTTGCCTGAATTGTTCCACAGTATGATAATAGACATGTTTAACTCTATGGAGGCAAGATGATACCATCAGGCCAAGTTACAGGTTAAATTTGACAAGAGGGAAGTCCAAAAAGTCACAGTAATAATGGGTGGTTTTCCAAAGCATTTAGCAATAAACACCTGTAATTGAACAAAATGAAAAATAGATTTAGATTAATGCCATGCTGTGACTTTCCAGGCTAATCTATATCATGTCTATGGAGACAAGCAAGTGGACCAACAGAAAAGTTACAAAGTGCACATTTAAGTGCTTTTCGTAGTACTTAAATGTGTAGTAGTAGTAGTAGTAGTAGTAGTAGTAGTAGTAGTAGTAGTAGTAGTAGGACAAGCTGACAAGTCTGAGTCAAAAAGTCAAAGCAAGTTGTTCTGTATTCAAACAGTAGTTGCAAGCAGTAGCAATAGTAGCTGTAGTAGCAGTAGTACTACAAGTAGTTGTAGTAGTAGTAGCAGTAGATTAATGCACATAACAGATTTGTTTTCTCCCATCTATAAGAACTACCAACAGTAGGTGACCATAATTCAGTCATCTGTTCAAGTTAAGGGTCAAGCTTGTATCCTCCCGCTGTGTTTCCCAGTGGTGTTTTTGAGTCACTTGTTTCCTGGTCTGGAGTTGAACTGTTCCTCTTTGTTTCATTCACTCACAATGGGCCGTTTCCCCTTTCCTCCCTCCGCAGGTGCTCAGGAGCTCGTGAGGATGGACAGGTGAGATTTCCCACACTACACAATTGCACAATGCACAGCTGCTCCTTCTTATTAAAGGGCCTGTACCAGATTTGTTTTCATGTAATAAAATACAATGTGTTTTGCCTAAGTACAGATTATTTGTAAACACGGCTCTAATTGCTGTCTGCATCTAACTGTAGATTATCATCCACACAACAGGAAGTGTGCTGTTTGCATGCTAGTTGTTGTTAGCAGTGGCGTGATTGCAAAACTCTGGCCTCTGAAAGTTGTCAAACATGCTTATAAACCTGATAAATAATTAGGATGCTAGTAATGCCTTAAAAAAAAAAAAGTGTTTCAAATGAACTGGTTCCGTTTTCACATGTTTAACACAATGGAATCAGTCACTGCTCCTTTAATACAGAATTTAACTATTATAATCACTATTAGAATACAATAAATATATTTTTTTTAGCAATTTAGACAGTGTATAATGGAAAATTTACAACAAAAAATGACAGCAAATCTAAAAATCAAATTTTGGAGTAGAGACTGCATGTGCCATTACCTACTACAGTATGAGTTGCAAATTAATTCACTGAATAGCTTGTTGCATAAAACATCTAAAACTTGAAAAATTACACCAAAATGAATGCAGCCCTGAAGCCTATTTCTTTCACAGTAAACCGCTGGCCTAGGCTGTCATTTTATTACCATTTTAAATAAAATAGAGCTTTTTAATGGTATATTTTAAAACTATTTCCCTTCATAGTGATTTTACAACACTATTTTCTGTGTAAAGTATGGTATATCTCATGGCAATACAAATTTTGGGCTTACTGTACAAGATAAATTACCTCCATACAGTCAGCAACTTGAATATCAATTTATCCAGGTTTTGGAGTGGCACAAAGTGTAGACTTTTTGACACCTTCTAACCTCATTAGTAGGGCTGTAACTATATCCAAGTCTCACGATGCGATATCGTCACAGTATGAACCTCACAGTATGATATTTATTGCGATATCGTGGGAAAGCTCACGATATGGTGGGGAGTCTCATGATTAGGGACAATATCCAAACCTCTTGGTACGATATTTTCATGATATACATCTCATGGTACGATATTTATTGTGATATTTTGTGGAGACTGATCTGCTACTTTTTCCTCTTAAAATGTCTTGACAAGACTTAATCCAAACAACTAAGACTAAGTGCTTAGAACTGTTATTTCTTCTTGTAGTCTACACTGAAATGGAGCAAAGAATCATGGTCTATGTAGTTTCCTGCTGCACCATAACTCTTAATTGAAGCAAAGAAACTTGTAATTCGATATATTGTGATGGTCCACGATATTACTGTGAGAACTTTTACGATACGATACGATTTATGTTCCTTTTAAATCTCCAGCTGTGTTTTGTTTTACTAATCATTTCCTTTTTCATATTTCCCATTTCCAGTGAAGCTCAGGGACATGAAAACCCGGTGTTTCTTGGTGGATCTCCTCAGGTTAAAACCAGAACTGTGTCTCAGATCATGACCAGGCAGCCCTCCGAGACAGGGCGCCACCTGCTGTCCGACCCCGGTACACCCCTCTCTCCGGCGGGACATGTGGACGTGTTTTTCCCGGCAGAAGGTAATGCACAACAACTTCATACAATTAGGTAGACTAGTTTAAATCCAATACTTAATTCTGATAAAGATGCACTATGTAAGCTTTCTGGAGATGTTATCGTCCTTCCTGGAACACCCCGCAGTATGACATTAAAGTTTTCGATCTCCAAGGAGAATAAAATGTGGCTTTACACCGCCAAGTTGCAGGTCAAATCAGTGGAAAAGCTGAGTATGTTTGTAATGCATTTTCAGAAATGAGCACACATTTGACAGTAATCCTGAGCGGTTTATTGTGTCATATGTATTACACCAGATGCCCTGCCAGATCCTCTTCATTCATCCATGTTTAAGAATTGCTCCAGGACAATAGCTTTAGTTATTTGTGGCTTGATTATAATAGAGCTTACTGTAGTCTAGTGGGGGAAAATGGCAGAGTGGTCACCATTTATCTGCGCAAATCTATGACAGCTTTGTTACGCTATGGCTCAAAGCTACATTATTATGTTGCACAAAATTTGATGAATTGACAGTCTAGTATTCGGCTCATATGTCATGTAGGCAAATATGTTGTCCCTGCCATTTCAGACTTTGCGGAGCCACAGTTTTCAACAATTGTAACTTTCTCAAAAATTGGGGCTCTCGCTTCTGAGCAAAATAGTCTGAAATATCTTTGTTTTGGAGTGAAGATGCATTGCTATATCCATCTTCTGCCCTGGAAGCAATAGTTCAATCAATGTGAAAGGCATTTGAACTGCTACGAACAATGGTGTTGTAGCTATAAATACATTTTAAGATGCCATTGGTGCTGGAGGTCAGAGAATAGGACTGTGCGGAGTGATTGAACTTTGAGACACGACTGAAGGCGCAGCGGTGTCATAAAAGCTAAAGCTATTTTGATTTTAAATATATTCCCTTTTTAACTTTGTTTTGGTGCAGTGCCTAATGTTCCTTGATGACAAATTAATGACTGCGAGGCTTATTAGCAAGTTCTGCCATAATTTAAAATGGAAATTGTTATCAGCTTGTTCCCATACTAAAATTAAAACACATTAGTAAGACGCAGGCCAACCAAGCGTCTGTCATTTGCATTTTAGATTTTCGGTATTCACATGCAACTGCAAAACACGTCCATTATTTCAAAACGAACACAGTTTTTGGTAAAAACCTGATGCAACAGCAGTAACTTAGCCTTCTTGTGAGTTATGTAGTAACTTCCTGGATGTGGTGCAAGATTTGGAGGAGTGTTTGTAAATGTTATGTGCAGAGAGGCACATAGACGACAGCTGGTTCAGACCTCAAATATTAAGGAGTAAATCTCCCATATGAACACTGCAACCCTTTCCCTGCAAGTCTCCAGGTCTCCACCCAGTAGCAATGCTTGACAGGCATAAAGGCAATGTTAAGCTGGTATAATTTGAAATATTATTCAACATTTCTAATTTTGAAGCATTGCCTTAGTTATATTCAGTCCTTAGTTATATGACTTTCAACTGGTAAAGAGGATAACATTTCACTTCTGACCCAATATATTTGATTTTTAATGCATCACCTTTGCCAAAACTGTTCCAGAGTATGGTATTAAATATATCTATCCATCAATTGAGTCATATATCATAAAAAACATGCATTCTTATGGTGAGTGGGATTGCCTCTCCTCAGATCCGATGCGTAACTTGGCCTAGTGTCATCTGCTAGGCTCCATGGATTGTGTATTGTAGGCAAATGCAGTAACATTTCTATAAAGACAAGCAGGTGGCGGACACTTCACCGGAAAAGCTACATAGTATACCATTAATCCTAGGCCATTTTACCTTTTTTGGAACATAAATAACCTGTTTAGTTAATCTTTAAGGCTTAAGTTAAAGCAATATTGAAGTGTTAAAGTTAAAGCGAATGTCAATCCCCCTGTTTTTTCACTTATTTTCTAGAGGGGCACCTTACAGACATACCAGGCATTCTTCGCTAGTGCCATGTTTCCTGCTTTTTAAAAGGCCAAAGACTTCACATAACTTTCTTTTCTGAGCCCAAAATATTCAGAACTAGCTGATTCTTTGAAACGCCAACTTGCAAAAAAAAATATCTTTCATCTTTCACTACCTCTTAGCAGTTCATGTATGTTTTGTAAAAGTGTACATTTGGGTTTCATTTCTACTGTTTATCTTTCTGTTTTAAATGAGACACTTCACTATTTTTGTGTTATTTGGTATGGTACCTTTCTGTGATGGGAATTTAACTTTTAACCAGTTCCCTATTATTGTCAGTCTCACAAATCAAACATTTGTTCTGCTTTCAAATACATTATACAGTGTTCTATTTATGAGAAATGACTAAAACGGTTATGGAATTTGCAGGATCAAAAATGTATCTATAACTTTTACAAATTTGCATAATGTCAGGAAAAGCTTGATTGAAGTTGTCTGGATCACATCCTGTTTATGTAACCGTTAAAGTGCATTGTAACTTGAGATAAGACCACACCAGCCAACTTTCACTCCTTATATGAATCACCCGAAGTTTGTTCAGCAATGTTCCTTCACTCCCCCCGTTCAACTAGTCATCATAATCTAGCCTGTGTGAAGCTCCCTTAAAAAAACTTTTTTCACATAAACATAGATTATTTGTTGTTTTGGAGCTATATAAAATTTGAATATGAAGTATACTGTACATAAAAACTACAACCAGATCTGGCAAACAGTGATATTTATATTTCTTAGTGATATTTCTGCGCTTTTGGGATAACTCTCTAGTCACTTTATTGCAATACTTCCATCTGAACCCATGACATCTTCTGACTGATTGCTATAATATCATCTAATTATTGTCACAATAAATAAAAATATTGGGATTGTACAGACCAGAGGTAGGGACCTGAGTGACTATTTTTATGACTTGAGACCTGACTTGATAAAATGGACTAAGGCTACGTTCAGACTGCAGGGCTTAACGCTCAATTCCGATTTTTTTGTGAAATCCGATGTTTTTGCGAGGTCGTTCACATTTACAATTAAATGCGACTTGTCTGTGACTCCAGTGTGAACGGTAAATGGCCCGAAAGTGTCCCGCATGCGTACTGGAGGACACGATGACGTCAACCCCATGCGTCACCGCAGCGAGCGTGCTCTGTGTTTACGGAAGTTGTCCAAACATGGACGTGAGCATTGAGCACCTGGTGATTTTACAGTTCCGGTTTCCGCCTGCTTCAGCGCAGAATAGTGACGTTTGTCGCTTGTTGATGGCGTGTAGGTCGGATGGATGCGCTTTGGCTGTTCAGACTGAAGTCGCATGTCAAAAGATCGGATATGTATCGGTTTCAGGACCACATATCCAAGTGGCCTGGGTCGCATTTGAAAAAATCTGATCTGTGCTGTTCAGACTGTCATTAAAAGATCGGATACAGGTCACATAGAAGCCAAAAAATCGGATTTGGGTCACTTCAGGCTGCAGTCTGAACGCAGCCTAAGACTTGGGACTCGACTTGGACTTGAAGGTCAGTGACTTGGGGCTTTACTCGGATTTGAGGCCTGTGACTTGAGAAGACTTGAGAAGCACTTTTAAATCTGAATTATTTATATTCTGACATAATAATTCATAGTAAGATCTTGTCAAGACATTTAAAAAGGAAAAATTAACTAAATTAATTTCTACAACTCTTATATAAATACTCATACATAAATATACCAAGACTTTTTAAGTACAGTTTAGTTTAAGTCATATAAATTGCAAAAATCTAAGCTATATTTGGTTAAGATATAAGACTTGAAATGATTTGAGGCTCAAAGCAGATGACTTGGACATGGACTTATGGGCCAGTGACTCGAGACTCAACTTGGACTTGCCTGTATTTGACATGGGACTTGACTTGGACTTGGGGTCAAAGACTTGAGACTTACTTGAGACTTGCAAAACAATGACTTGGTCCCACCTCTGGTACAGACAATGTTATTCCTGCTTAAGAAACTTCCACTTGTCAATGGCCCAAACCTATTCATTTGTTTTACTCTACAACCACCTCTGCCACAGCTCACTCGATGAACACATATTCCATTATCGTCACCTGTCAGTAGTTATAAAGTTATGTTTGATATGTGTAATAAACCTTGCATGTGTTTCTTTTCCAGATCCAATCCCAGAGTCTCCAGACCTTCTCTAAACTGTGGATGGGAACCTGCCCTCATAGATCATCGCACCGTTGGATTGTTGTCTGTACAGTGTCTGGACTCCAGGAGATTATGTAAAAACTCATTCCAGCTGCAACAACAGCCAGCGGCTAAAACAGGAATCTCTGCTTTTGGAGCTGCATGCTCTGTGGACGTGAATTCAGAGACATGTGGTCGAACTGAAGTCTGCTATCTGTAAATCTGATGATGTTTGCTGCAATAATATTATACGATTTTATTGGCTGCTTTCTCAACTATTCACTTTCCAACTCTTAAAATACACTGTTTCTCTAATCCTAATATAATTGTTTATTAGGAATGCAGTAAGAAGTAGCACATATTCATTAGAGAATATGCCAACATAATCCTACTGTCAACAGAAATACTTACAGATGTTGAGTAAATTAGATTATGTCATGATGGTAAAGATACAGAATCTTTCTTTAATCTTTATTCTGCTTGCTCATTTTGTTTATATGACAAGGGTGAAAACCTGCTTTTTGGCCAAATGACTGAAGTGCTCCAATAGCATTTCAAAGATGCAAGCTTGTAATGTTTTTTTTTTTGTTTTTGTTTTTTTACATGGACCAAGGAAATTAAAATGGTAGGACTGATCTAGTGCCTCAATGAACATACTGTTATTCAAAGATTCAACCTCACAGGGAAAAATTAGAAGTTACATGTTTTATTTGACATAGGGCAAATAAATGAATATGGTAAGAGTGAGATTCCGTTGGCATAAAGGGCTTTTACTCATGTTAGTCATACCAAAGTTCTACTTATTCAACTTGCTCCGAGTGCCATTCACACTGAGGTTTGTGGTACCCATTAAGGCTGACCTCTTTCCTCTGCTACCTCACTTACTGTCAGCTGTGCCGCTGCTGTACTCCTCTTCCTTCCTGGATTCTCAAAAATGCACCAATTTAAATGTGCATAAAACTGTAGCTGTAAATATGTATATGCATTTATTATAAACATTTCATCTAGCATGGAATAATTATAGATATGTTCATCTGAAAGAAATCATTATTGCACTCAAAATAAGATGGGGGTTTGTGTTTTTGCAAATACTAAAGGTGTATGCATAACCTTTTTATTTTTCCCAAATACTTAAAGTCAGAGTATGCAACTTTTTAGCCAGAAAACAGATTAAAATAATATAATGTATGTTTTTCATTTTGCTTGTGTTATTGCACTTAAAAATGTAGAAAAACTTGTGTCTTTACTCTGAGCGAGGGCCTCCTCCTGCTTGTTTCCATGGAAATGTTGATCCTTTGGCTATAATATTTCGCAGTACAGCATTAAACTTATCTGTCTCCATGGAAAATGTTCCAGAGTATGTTTTTAACTTTTTATTTCCATGGAATCATGCAGGTGACATGCCACCTCCGGAAAGTTACATACTGTACCTTTTAAAGAAACCAGAAATAAGAGATATTTTATGGGCTGTGCCTAAACTTCTGCAGATCCACTGTGTTTTATTGAACTTTATGTCAGGCCAAAGTCAGCGATAAATGTGTAGCATGAACAGATGACAGGGTAGGGTGCATCATTCAACTGTTAAATATTATAATATTTGTGTTCAGTAATGTGTATATGTGATATGTATGTGTTTAGGATGATTGTTGTGGATGTTTGACTATTTTTGCTACTTATAAAAGATGTGTACAAAGCTTATTATGATGATGTTTGCTCAAATATAATTGCTCTGTATATTGCATTTAAATGGTCCTTACTGCGGTCTGTACAATAAATCTGCACCTTTTCACCAGAGCATTGTATTTACACTCAGACCATATTGTTTATTGGAGTGGCAGGCCTCCCTCTCTCCGCACAAGGACGAGATGTACCTGGGCCAGGGGACCCATTACAGACAAACAAGGCTGTTCCACTCGTGTGCTTGGTGCACCATGGGGAGCATGGCATTGAGGAAACTAAAGGATAAAACCAACCAGTTTTATAGGAGACAAGAGCTGCGTCAGACTGTCTCATCTCAAAAACTGTAAGCTACCCAAAAGTACTTAAGCCTTTTTAATACCAAATAAGCCTCATCAAATGAATTATGACTAATCTAAATAAATAACAAAAATAAACAAATTATATAAAAATACTTTGAGCCCATTTAAATTAATTGTGCACTCTGAGGGTCCGTCACCATGCCTGCTACCATAGAGATGTCATTGTTTTTTTCTAAAATGTTCCACAGTATTACATTAACTTTATTTATCTTTCATGAAGGCAAGCAATGGATGTCGCCAGAACCAGTTAGAGGTCAGATCTGTGGAAAGGCGACCCTGTTCACAATAAGAATGCATGCTTTTCAATGTATTTTCTTTGCATTAAACATACCTGTGATTGAATAAATGAAGATGTTTAAGGCCGTACTGTGAAACATTCCAGGCAAAGCAATAACATCTCCATGGAGACAAGCAGGTGACAGACCCTTCACCAGAAAAGTTACATAGTGCACCTTTAAATGACAACCTACTTCAACAGAAGATTGCACAATAATTTGAAAACAGAAAAAAAGGTTAATTACTTTTGATTTAGATTTAAGTAATCCTTCCCTGAACAGCTCAATTGCAGGGATTACTACATTAATTTGTAAATCTAAAGTTCTTAACCACATTGCAGTGTGAATGCTTGTGTAAGCCTTGTTAATAAAAGTTCTTCACTCTAAAATCCACGCGCCTAGCAATAGCACAATGGCAACTGTCCAGGGTGTATATGGCTCTGGGCTCAAATTGTCTGAGACTGACTGAAAAAAGCGGGAAACATGTCAGTAGGAAAATTTGAGCTCTTTCTGTCATCTCTGACTCATTCAACACTTAAAAACAACTCCTGGCAATGAGCAGCATGGAAAACCTTCACAAGTAGCATCCATTTATGAGGATGTTGACGTAGTGATAAAGCAGCCAAAAGAAGTCATGGTGCTGTTTGTGTCTGTCCTAAGTCTGGATAAATGAAGAGGGTTGGGCATCTGATATAAACAAAACCACAGATCATATTTATTCTACTATAATGTCCATGTTTACACTATTTTCTGATCTATATTATAATGTTTCGTCTTCAAAAACAAACCTGGAGTTGTGTTTTGTTTCATTGGCACATGTTTAACACACAAATCCTGCATATTTCGGTCTTCTCTCAAACTGAAAACACTTTGTTCCACCTTGTGATGTCATGTGGTAATACAGGAAGTGCTCCACCGTGTTTTTAAACTCCGTACACATTCACTAGAATCACTTGGATGATTTCAGCCCTGGAATTGACCATCTCTACTGAACTAAAAGTAAAAGGAGCTGTTAACTTGAAAACTATCGCTACATGACACCAGAGGATGTAATTTTGAATGAAACAAATGTGTGAAACAAAACACGACTCAGGGTATGTTTTTGAGAAGTTAACAGAATTATAACATGGCTTAAAACTTTAAATATGCACTATATAACATTCCTTTGCTTTTCTTCATAGACATATAATTGCTTTGCCTGGAAAGTTCCACATTATGGCTGTAAACCTTAATGTGTAATTGAATAAATGCAACCTAATAATAAATGCAAAAACATTTCCATGGAGAGAAGCTAGACTCTCTCTCACCAGAAAAAAGTGACATAATGTAAATACATTTCTTTAAAAAATATATATGGGAAGACAAATTATCTCCATACTATACCAAATAAACATGCATAATACTCCATTTTGGTCGCCTGAGGTAAAATAGGTAAAAATCTTCCAATTAACTTAGTCTTGGCCAAGCCTAGGTCCGGATCTGGAGATGGCTCTTGACTACAGACTGTATAAAAGAAGTGGACTAAGCGAGTGTGACGTCACCCATAGCGTTCAGCGCTGCTCAAAAGAGGCTCGAGATGCCCACAATACAAGAGTGAATCTGGAGTCAGGATCTATGTTATGAATAGGATATTTTTGACAGACAAAATAGCGGGAAAAAAAATAAAATCTGGATCATGTAGAGCGGGTTAATACAAACATGTAAAGACCAAAATGATGAGGCTTACTGCAGCAGTTACAGAGAGAGGAACGACAAGATCGTAAAGTAAGTCAGTTGGAGCCAGGGTCAGAAGGAACCGGAAGAGCCTCCTGGCAAACTTCCTATTTGGCACACGGCATCTAGCACGTTAGCTATGTGCACTCATATATATGGTCTATGAACTTGACAGACGGCCCCAGCAGCATTGAAGGAAGGGTCAAATGCTGAGAATGAATTTCCCTCATGGGGGATCAATCAAAGTGCACCTTAACCACTCATTCACACTTTTAGTATTTTTCCCACTTATATTCATAACAATGGCTGGAGACAATTGTTTAGCCATTATATTTAGATGTTTCTTACTGAGAGCGGTGGGTTTCCATCGTCCTCCACAGTGACAGTGAGGAGGTATTCATCTTGGCGTTCCCGATCAGGAGGGGCAGGGCGTGTCACCATTTCCCCAGTAACACGGTCCATGCGGAACGTCAGGTCCTGGTTTCCGGAGGTGATGTAATAAAACAACATGGCGTTTGGCCCGATGTCCCGATCAGTGGCAATCACGCGGAGAACAGACGTGCCACCTCCAACGTTCTGAAAATACAGTGACATCAGTGCTGTGTCAGAATATATAACGGCTGAATCGGAAAATGTATGTTTTTAAAATGCTTAATTTGACAGGACAATAAACTAATTGGATTTAAAGTAGACTCAACTTATTGTTCAGTATATAATAGCTGGAACTATATATTTTTGAGCAGAATTATGTTCCAACTATGAGGAAACTAACAGAATCAATAAATAAATAATAATAATAAAATCAATACATAAAAGCAATACTAAAAAATTTTATAGATAAAAACAATAAATAAATAAATAAATAGAATACACAGAAGACCACACAACTCATGATGTATTAAAAGCCAGAGAATAAAAATGGGTCTTAAAACAAGACTTAAAACACTCCACTGTGGGGGATGTTGGGATGTGGGGAGACAGAGCGTTCCAGAGTTAAGCACCACGAACTGGAACTGGCTCTCGGACCTCAGAACACATGCTGGGGTGTAAATCTGGATGAGGTCTGAGATGTATTGTAGGGCCAGTCCATTCAAAGCTTTAAAAACAAATTATAAAATCTTAAAATCAATTCTAAAATTAAAAGGAAGCCAGTGCAATGACGCAAGAATTGGGCTAATGTGATCGCGCTTTTTGCTCCCTGTTAATAAGTATTATTATAGTATTATTATATACTGTTATATTGTATTATATATTATTATAGTGTATTATTTGCTCAAATTATTAAATCATCTTTATAATATGAATATTGAGGTGACTGATGTCCCACCTCGCTGATGCTGACGTTGTAGCCCCTCTGGCTCTGGATCACTGGAGCGTTGTCGTTCACGTCCAGGATGTTGATGGTGAGAGAGTGGTCCGTGTATCTGGGAGGGGCACCATTGTCTGTGGCCCTCACCTGCAATGACATTATGTAAAAAGGTGGAAAATTATTCACTACAGAGTTTGAGATTGTGTTATTACACCTCAAGGAATTTTCAGTTAATCTAATGTTTAACCAGAGGAGATTTGACGATGCTAAATACTACATTTAGTGTTGACTGATCCTGTACTGACCTTGAGTAGGTAGCGGTCCACTGACTCTCTATCCAAAAAGGCGTTGACATAGACCTCTCCATACGTGTGGTTGACCGTCTTGATTTTGAACACGTCCTGCATATTCCCAGCCACCAGAGTGAAGTTTACCTGAAAGACAGTACAAAAGGAGTGGGAATTTTGGCCAGTCAATGTCAGTCTAGCATACCGTAAACACAAATGAACAGGATTTTCTCAGGGTAGATTATATTATATTCTTTCCAGGCATATGATCATGATCTTACAATGGTTTTTACAAGCAAGGTTTAAGACAGTCAGTATAGAAAGTGTGGTTATTCAGTGGGTCAAATACGGCACAATTGATTTTAACATTAAGTTACATTCATCTAGGGCTGTGCATTTAATCAAATAAAATATTGATTCAATAGTTTTAAACAGCGATTTTAAAAGGAGAGATCTGCAGTCAGTGAAAGCATGCATTTGGAGTTCAAACTTTGATACATTCTTTCTTTTATGTTCATACAATTTATACTGTAAGACATTTTCATACACTGTTAAAAGAAAAAAAATGGAACTGAAAATTCAATATGAGGACTAATATGTTTTTTTTCCCATATTTCCCAGGCCAAATTGTCAAAGCTGAGAACGATATTCTGATTACTGCTTGTTTCAAAGTTCACAAGTCTTATTTCAGTGGGGATTTTATGACGTCTGGAATGAGTCACAAAGTAAATTCACTGTAGCTCAGCATGTAGCTTAAGAAAGGAAACACGCTTGCTCTTGCATAATGTGAAACTTAAATTACTATAGTTTCTTACCAGGCCGTTCAAACCAGCATCTTTGTCTCTGGCCAAAACCACGGCGACTTTCCTGCCCATGGGCGTGTCTTCAAAGATGTCCACGGACGTGTCGGACGTGATGTCAAACTCTGGGCTGTTGTCGTTTTCATCCAAGATTGTAATAGAAACCTACGAGAACAACAGGTTTAAAAATGTCTACTCTGAAATGTCCTTAAAGCTACCATCCATGATTAGACTGGCCGACCCACCCATTTCGTTCTCACATAAAACCACCAGATACTATCTACATCACTGGAGTCTAATAGTGTGACAGAAGAAAACCAGAGAGCACAGGTGAGTCTAAACATAGGCCAGGTGAGGGAGAGGGGAGCAGGGTTCACATCTGCCATTGATTGGTTTAAAAAATCTATGAAACTTACAGGTGGTAGCTTTAAAGGTATACCTAGCAGCACTTGATTTTTACTGTGTTAAAAGTAGGGGAAAAAAATAGCTAATTAAGTGGTCCAAAGTTATTTCTCACTTACCTCTTGCATTTCATATTTACCATAATTAGTTTACTTTTAGAGACAAGTGTGGAGTTTTGCTGCGAGGGCTACACTAACAACTAGCATGCCAATGGATACTTCCTGATTCTTGAAAAATAAAATGCTTTCAATGCAGACAACAGACTTATTTTTACCTCAGAAGCTCCTTATATATCTGCAATGGGGCAAGACACAGTACAGAGCCTTTACCTTTATGATTTATGATGGACCTTAATGATTAATTGCATTTTGTGTTTATTTATTAAGATTCCCATTCCCTATACGTGAGGGTCAGCTTTTCAACTTGCCCATTTAAAAATACTTTAAAACTTATAATTTCATATACATACCTTAAATAGACATACCTTAAATGAGCATTTCTTGCTGTAACACTTAAACAATGCAGCATAATTTAAACTGTAACATATGGTATGGACACACAACAAAAAAACTCAATAAACTTTTTACTGTAGAAAGCATTCTTACCTTCTGTAAATCCATGAAGCATGAATGAAAAATGAATGCTGTTAAGTTTTCTATAAAGGCAAACGCAGTACAGTGAAGCATAATTAAAATAAAAATGATGGAAAATTAGTGTATTTTAAAAAAGCACGCACCACAGTTGAGTCCTTTTTAGGTCCTCCATCATCTGCGACAACTGTCAAAGTGTACGTGTCTCCTTTCTCTCTGTCCAGCAGGCCTGTCACTGTGATTCGACCCTACAAATGCACAAACTATTAGATCATTCTCTCATAATTATTTCATTCAAGATCACACATTTCCCCAAAAGTTAAGAAGCAGCATTGAACAGCAGAAAGAACAAGAAAAGTCAGTATTTCTCATCTAAAACTTCAAAGTAACAGGCTCTTTGATCAGCTTACAGCCATGCAGCAACAAGGGAGCCAAAATCACTGAGCAGTGAGGAGGTGTTATCCAGTTACACTGTTGGTAATAGAAAGAGCAGAAACTATGGACTTTGAAGCTGCAAAATCAGATGTATATAGTTGAAATGCATTCTCTGTAGCAAGTACCAAAATACAAAATACAAGTAGCAAAATACCAAGTAAATTATTAATATGCCATTTAAGACAAAACTGCGTCCTTAGTGCAAAAACATAAATATCATCTTATATTTTTGACAGTGGGTGGAACAAGTCACAAATCCCAAAAGACCAGATTAGAGATAAAACAAAACATAATTAATTTTTAAAAAAATCGACATATATCGTCCTATATTCCCTTTTTCATTTTTACGATTTGTACCAGGGCTGAATTATTTGTGGAGAAAAAAATGGAATTGTGATTTTTCTGACAAGCATTGCGATTTTCCTTCCAGAAGAATTGAAAAGAGACTGAAATATGAACTGACAAACTAATAAAAGAATCACATTTCAGAACATGTTTTGTGTACTTAATGTGAGGCCCATTTCTGGTGTTATTGAATGTCCAGTGGTGTGGCTCAAAAACCATACAGCATGTTAAAATATCTATAATTAAAAAGAGTTACACAAAAAATATATGATGTTTGTGAAAAGGCTTCATTGCAATTGTTGTGGAATTGATTGCTTTTGAAAATAAAATGCTACAAAGGCTTGTTACACCGCAGGACAGCAAAAAGGCATTACACCCCCAAACGTCAAGCACAGATCTAAACTACAGGGTTAGAAGTTTTTATGCAAAATAGGATAGGATATTTTGTTTGTGGAGAAAATGGCAATGGTGATACTTAAAAACTGCAGCCGTTACAATAAAGTACAACCATTCAAATTGCGGTTTTGACTGTGATTAATCATGCATTCTAATCCTAATCATCCTAATTTGTACAACAGGTTTTACACTGTTATTCTGTTCATATTGTATATTTTGTATTTAGAATGCGTTAAAAAAATGCCATGTGTTTTATTTTTATGATTGCTTGTTTTTTGTTGCACCAAATTGCCAAGGTTCGTTCCTATTTTGTTCACTGAGAATGACAATAAAGATTTTCTCAATCTGATACTACAGTACTATTATATCATTGTTTTCTATCAAATTTTCATGACTTATTTTCAACAAAAGCCTCAGGCATTAGTTTCACACCAAATGATGATGATTATGCCACTCAGTAGCAGCCTAATGTCATGTAAAATGGTTTCAGATTAGAGATAAATAATACAGTTGGTTTGAACTTTGGATCAGAAATCGCAACATGTGTAAAAACCAGTAGATTTTTGCACACAAGATCAGAACTGTTGTAACTGTAAGCGAAAAATGCTGAAAAGTTAAAAAAGAAAAGCTATCATCACAGTAGCAGTGATTTAGTAATAGTTTGTGAGTCATAGGAGATTTTTTTTTTTTTTAAATCTTGCACATTTTCAAATCAGCAAAATTTGTACAACTAAATGAGACATGTACTACAGCAAAATTGGATTTTTAAGTTTTTAAAATATTTTAAAATACATACAAGCTCTATCTATGTAATTTAATAATTGTATATTGTTTAAAGGCAAAACTTCAACCTTTCCTTTCCTTAAATTTTTTACTGAGATGAAACCATTATGTAAATGTTACCATATCAATTCATTTAGTTACTGCAATCTTCAACATTACCTACAATTAACTATGTAATTAATAGAACATACGACTGGGCCATAACTTTAAAAAAAAAGCTATCCATCAGAAATGTGCTAAAATGTACTAGCAAAAGTTTTGGTTAAGGTTCAAGTATCACACAAATGTTAAAGGATAAATGTGAAACTACAATTGCAGAAATGTAGCTCTTGAATACTACTTATTTCTTTTCAGCTTTTATGCTTTTATTTAATTGCAGACAGTAAACTATTATTATTATTATTGTTATTATTATTATTATTAATATTTATTAATTAATTATTATATTTATTTTAGTGCTGTCATGCGATTAAAAACATTGAGAGATTAATTAATTATGATCTGTAATTAATTAATCTAATTAATCTCATTTTAATCTCACCTAAAAGTTGCTGAGAAAAGCCTTCAGTTTGAGGTATTTTCATTTAAATTCATTATTACATTATTGTGGCAGATTCAAAAGACTGATATAGATTAAAAAAAGTTGACTTTATAAAGTAATTTTTATTGTTTGACAAATCTCCCCAAATTGGTTGTTGAGCCCAAGTCTCCATGAATAAGAAACTGTTTGCTGTAAAGTAGCAAAGACGAGGAAATCTGAACATAATAACTTTTGTCTACTTAAAGACAATAAAAAGTCCAGTCTTTCCTTAACCATATTAAAAATTATGCTGAATAGAGAAATGCTTTATATATGAGATCACTGGTTTTAGTCCTGGTTTTAGTCCTGGTTTTAGTCCTGGTTTAGTCCTGGTTTAGTCCTGGACTGGGTTAGTCCCGGTTTTAGTCTTGGTGTTAGTTCTGGTTTAGAGGCGCACAGGAGGAAGCGCGGTTTACGCAGCGTACGCGAGAAAATGTACGCGGCGCACGGGAGCACGTCGGTGTCCGCGCAGTAACTATGGAAGGAAACGTGGTCCGCGCGTTCTCAGGTTAATGACGATGATGAAGGTGTGTGTTTGTTTGTGTGTGTGTTTGTGTGTTTGTGTGTTTGTGTGTGTTTGTGTGTATTTGTGTTTGTGTGTGTTTGTGTGCGTGTCCCCTCGTGTCGCAGGTCACTATAGGACAGTAGTGCAGACATCATGAGCCTATGCAGGTTGTTTTCACCAGTGACATTTAAGTTGTAGGCGATTTTATATTTGTTATTTTCTTTTATATTTCACATCGGGAGAATAATTTCCAAGACACGAATGTGTTTTTACCTGTGCACTGCTGCCTCTGTTCTACTGGCTCTTCGACCTCGTCCATTGTGCGACTGACGCCGCCAACGTTAACAATACGTTTACATCGCTCTTATTGCGCGCGTTTTGTGTGGGTTTCCGGCAATGAGTGGAATTACCGAAATAAAAAAATATATAAATGTGTTTTTTTTGTGTGTGTGTGTTGTTGTCCCAACAACACATAAAAACAGGTTTTATAATAAAGCAACTCGCATACAGAAACAGTAAAGTTAGAGATTAAAAATGAGATTAACGTGATTAAAAAACATAACGCGCTAAATATGACTGTAATTAATTAATCACAATTAACGCGATAATTTGACACCCCTAATTTATTTATTTTCTATGCACTTTTCTTCCCTGTTTTGACACTCACTGTGACGCTGTCGATCCTGAAGAGGGCCAGAGCCACAGGGGAAGTGTCTGGGTCGAAGCGGTAAGTCAGCTGGTTCAGATTGTCCGCAGACTGGGCTTGTACTTGAACAACCTCTGTTCCCGTGGCAATGTTTTCCCTCAGCGAAGCTTCGTAACCCGCTGAAAAGAACGCCACGGCCTCGTCAGCCTCGTTCAGCAGAGTGACATAAACAGTGCAGTAGCCTTTGTGAAACGGAGGGGCCTGATCTGTCGCAGAGATGTTCATTAAATAAGTGGTTTTGGTCTCGTAGTCCAGGTACTCCACTGTGGTGACCAGTCCAGTACTGGAGTCCACCTGGAACTTTCTATCGGCTCCAGACACGATGTCATAAGCTACAGCTCCTCCATCACCTGAAGAGAGATATACAACATAATCAACAAACACTAAAGCAGTAGGGATGCACAATATATCACAATCACATGGAAATCACTATTTACAAATATCAAAGTGTGTTTAGATAGATTTGTTTAGACTTCTAATAAGATTGTGTTGCGAAATCAGTTAAAACTTCTCTAAAATTGTAATGTTCAATGTAATTGCACATTGTATATTAATTTACAATGTGCAATTGCATTGAACATTACAATTTTAGAGAAGTATGAACTGATTTTACAACTAAATATTAATACAATAATACAAAATATACAAATAAAATAAAAAAATTATGATAAAATGGCCAATTATGTACCAATATTAAATACAAATTTGTCTTTTTAACTGTGGCGTCAATAGCAATGACCTATTTCCTTTTTGCATAACCAAATAAGGCTGAGTTGTATAATTTCTTCTTGCTGTGTTTTGTGTTTTGGAAATAGCTGGTCGTAGACTAGATGCGTCAAACAAAGAGGAAAAAAAAATCATAAAACAGGAAGCAAGAAGAGGAAGTCTGACAAGTGCAGCAGAAGTGTTAAAGCCAAGCTGAATGTCATGCATGTTTGAAAACATGTTTTTGATGCTTTAGATAAGTCGAGATTAACAAGAGATTTATTATTTATATAATATATGATACTGTAACTAAAACGTGCTTGTAATGAATTCTTTCAAATAATTATATTTCCGCACCTTTGTATTTAATTTTATGGTCCATTCACAAATTTGTGCTATATTTGAACCTGAACTGTGACATTTACAGGTGCATTTTAGCACATTACTGATGGACTGCTATCATCGTATGAATGTTGTCACATTTTAACTCCTCTAATGTGCCTCCTCTAATAACTGTATACAGACCAGTGTCGGGGTCAGTGGCTCGGACCACGATGACAGAGGTGCCGATGCCCGCGGTCTCCCTCAGGCTCAGACGGTTGTACTGCTGTTGTGTGAACACTGGCACTTCATCGTTGGCATCGTCCACATAAATGATCACCTGCAACAAATGAAAAGTGCACAATGTAACTATGTCCTGTTCGTCTTCACGGAGATGTTATTACCTGGACTATCTCACATTGATTCAGTTATAGATGTCTTTATTCCTAAAATAACCCTTGAAAAACGTGCATTATTACTGTCTTGATTATCATTATATTATTATCACGTGCCTTTCTTGGCAGAGAAGTTTAAATTCATACTGTGGAACCTTTCAGATAAAGCATCTAAGAATAACATCTCCATGGCAACAAGCAAAAGGGCGCACTCTGCTGCTTTTTTCAGAGGCATCACATACTGTTGCTGTGACGTGTCTGCTCAGCTAATTTAAACTGATTCTGGCTTAGAAGACAGGACCAAAATCTATTTAAGCAGCAGAGAGCATCAGAGACATGTCCAGATATAACACAAAAATACAGATAAGAATCTCCATATTATGCCAGTAACACATTTATCAACTGTTTGTTTATTGCTGGGACAAGGAAACCCCAAACCCAAAGAGTTGGAGAGAGAATCCACAACAAAACAGCAGACATTTTAGTTTATGTGTCTGTCCTTACCCTGACAGAGCTCCGCATGCTGCCCTCATCACTGTTGAACGCCTCCACCTCCAGCACATGAGAGCTGCTGGTCTCTCGGTCCAAAGCCCTGCGCCCTCGTGTGATCAGTCCGGTCTGGTTATTTATACTGAACCACCCGTTACTGTTCCCTGAAAAACATGAAGAATCAGTAGCCTTTTTATCATATACATACATTAAAGTTCACACAACAGTTTAGACTACAGGTAATTTCACTAACAAATAATTAACATTATTATATTTAAGAATTTAGAAACCTATCTTAACCTATCTTTTTCTATTTTATTTTATTTATTCTAAGGCTGCTCAATTATGGGAAAAAAATCATTGTCACAATTATTTTGGTCAATATTGAAATCACGATTACTCAAACAATTATTTTTAGATGCATTTATTCATTCAGTATTTTTCCCTCTCAAAAGAAAAAAAAAAAAAAAAAAACGGTCAAATTGAAAATTAATAAAGGCTTCAACTATGTACCTTAGAGCAGTTTTGCGATGTATAAAACATAAACGGAATAAAATACACTTTGAACATGAAATAAGGCATAGAAAAACATGAATGCATCTAAAATCAACAATATATCCAACTGTTCTAAATCTCTATATTAAAAAACAAAATAAATATACTTATTTATACAAAAATATCCCAAAATAAACTTTGTTAAGCTTCAACTCGATTATATGAGTTTGGAGATTGTGTGACACACAAATCAAAATTTTTAATCAAAATTTGATTAATTGCACAGCCTTAATTTATTTATTCAAGTTTATAATTTTGCTTCTAAGTTGAACACAGGCAGCAGATATGACTTATTGGCACTGTTACCTATAGAAACCAGGGCCAAACAAGGGCCAAACATGTCTAAATTGCACAATAGTTATGATGAAACTAATAAAAATAGATGACAACACCTCTATGCTCCTTGACTGACATAAAACTATAATAAATATCCAAATAAATATCTCTCCATATTAAGTAGGTCTAGTAATTAGAGAAACATAAGACTTGCAGAACGTTTTAGGTATTGCTCTTACCATTGAGGATTCTGTACAAGACTCGACCATTCTCTCCCTGGTCTGCGTCTGTGGCTTGAACCTGTAATTGCAATGACACATTTATTATAAAAAAAAACAGACCACATATATTTTAAAAACATTTTGACAGACATAGCATATCTATGGATTTCAGAGGGATAAAGAATGAGGACTGTTGCCATAGAAACGTATTATAGCTTTTGAATGGGCAAAGGTCTTCAAAATGTCACATAGGAAGCTGAAACCCCATGAAAAGAACACACTGAAATCCACTACAAATGGATTATAATTGTCCTGATTTAATACTGGTTTTAATCTAGTTTAATTCTGGTTTAAAAGATAGATTTGACCTGGTGTACTACTGGTTTAGATCTTATAAACCTGAGTTTCTGTCCAGTTCTTCCAATGATTTCACTGTATTCGTGTAAGTTTGGTTGTATCCCAGGGTTACTTTTGTTTTGTTATATGTTACAGTAATTTAAATGTGAACTGACATCACCGTAAATCAACTAATAAAAGTGAATACAATGCCTCTGTAAGCCAAGGTGACATGTGCAAACAACCATTTCCACTGAGCTGGGGTTCGCGTGACTCTGTGGTATAACACTTGTACACACACTTGTACCGGTAAGTTGTGAGGTGCTAAAAGTTGTGTTTAAAACTTGTTACCTCATCAAAAACACACCAGGAGATGCGTTTTGTTTCACTCACACATTCTGTCTGCATCTCCAAAGCTCTAAATCGGGGTCACCGCATTATCGCTCCTGACTGTGATGAGGAGCCAGGGTCGGGTCGGTCGTGTAACAGAATTGTATGACCCTGACGACGCAGATTATATTCTTTGAAAACCGCCACACTTTCTTTACATATCAGACAAATTGCACGGTCCTTACACTGAACAAAAAAAATATTGGTTGTCCACTGTTCTTTGAAAACTCAGCACTCTCTGACAACTTTTTGTACTTTAACACTCGCCATTGTGCTGTCCTTAACTGCACTACAGAACTCTGAATGTGCATTGACTGTCACTGTCTGATCTCGAGTCAGGTGATGAAAATTCTGCAATAAATGTAAATACGTCATATAATTATTTAAATATAAATATAAATACTTCATATAAATATATATTTTTTAATTGAAAAAAATGAAAAAAATCTGCAAAATACAAGTAATTTTAAAAAATAGGCCAAGATTTTTGAGGATTGCCTCATAGGGCCAGTTCAAGTGGTGGGGGGAGGAGGGGCTTGGGGGCCGGTCAGAGGGGCGTAGTTTTGGGTCTTAGTTTGATGACCCCTGCTCTAAATGCTCTGTACCACCTTGTGATGTCATGTAGTGGTAGTTTTCAAGTTAATAGCATACAAATTATATCGATACACTAATCTACAAATATCATAATCTTTGAAAATGCACTTTGACTGCCTTATTTTTAGCAGGCCAAAAATATTTTGATCCCAAATGATCCTAAATCATTATATTATGCCGCCTCTTTTATGTTGATAAAAAATAATAATAATATGGGCCATTAATAAAAAAGAGAGGGTGAAAAGGGACATGATATATTCATTCTGAACAGGAAAACCATGATCTCTTACACGTATTCACTAGGGATGTAACAATATTCAAATCTCTCTATACAGTATTTTCACGATATACATCCCATGGTACGATATTTATTGCGATATTTTGCAGACGTTAACAAAACTGTGACAATGCAACTTTTTCCTTCCTTTTTAAAATGCCTTGACAAGAATTTTGTTCTATCATAAACCATTAATTAAGATTTAAACATGCTTAAAAATTAGGATTCTGATTATTATTTGCATTACTTTTCATGTAGTCTAACCTGTAATGGAGCAAATAATCATGGTATATGTAGTTCACTCAGTTTGTTTTAGCGATGACTGCACCAAAGCAATGAATTTAAGCAAAGAGACATGTAATTCGATATATTGTGATGGCCCATGGTATTATTGTGAGACTTTTGACGATATGATATCACAATATTTCAGTTGTTACCTCCCTATTATTCACTCTAATTTAGATTCAGCAGAATAATAATTGCATACAGTAACAGTATACGGCAGTTAAGTACAGAGCCAATAATCATCATAATACAAATTCTTCAAAAAAATCATGCAGCTCTAATTTCATGGACTGCATTTTAATTCAATGCTTCCAGTCGATTAACACTTCTAAGCACTTCCTTGTTGCTCTAGAGCGGTTGCCACAGTAACCCCAGTTCTGTTTGGAAGAGAATTTTCCAATGGCACAGTCTCGGCTGTACTATCCACTGGCAAACGACCAAGAAAAAGAAAAAAAAGTGCAAAAAAAACTCAATTTGGACAGAGAGCTAGGCCTCCCAGACCACTACTGATAAATAGTGCAGTATGCTGGGCAGAGGCTGACTTGTCGGTGTCATAGAGTGGTACGTCCGGGGAGAGACACAGCTTCTGGCGCTGGAAGAGTCCACGCTGCACTGGGGACCAAAACCAAACCTGTGGCTATGCTTTCAAAGTGAATATTCAGTATCCACCAGTGAGTAGCATAGAAGCACCCGTCTGCAAGTGTGGTCAGGTAGGACACTGTGAACCATATGCACAGGTATCAGCAGATCTCCAGGGGCTTTCTTGGCGAAGTGTAAGAATTTCTATAACCTTTGTAATACTAGGTGAGGGCAACTTTATATTCCATATTTACTGCCACAACATGCAGGTAAGGCTGTACTTATTCTATAACGGAAGGAGAATATACAAGATAATTCATGTGTCCTTTCAGAAAGTGCACTCAAAGAAAACCAAAATGGACCAATTTAATACACCAACATGCATCATTAATTAAACCACACTTCATTATCATTATTAAATTCACATCTTGGCAATAACTATAGAAAGTATACATAAACACTTTTTAGCACATACTAGATAAGACGCAAAAGTAGAAATTAACTAAAATTTAAACTCAGGAAGAGTGAATACATTCATCATCATCCATACATACATCAAAAACAGACCTTGAGTTGGGTTTTGGTCCATTCACACATGTTTGTAACCCTGTATTTTTAGTCTATCTACATCTCCAAAAATCAAAATGCTCTGTGTTCCACCTTGTGATGTCATGAAGTGGTCATTTTCAAGCTAATTGCCAACTTTTACCTTTTGTCCAGCTGAGATTGGTAATTCCAGGGCTGAAATTATCCAACAATTCTAGACAAAGTGTATGGAGTTTGAAAAAACAAGGTGGAGCGCTTCCTGTATTACCACATGACATCACAAGGTGCAAAAAGTGTTTTCTGTTCTGTTTTAGAGAAGAACTCAGCTTAAATATGTAGAGTTTGTGTATGTTTTTGATAAGGAGACAACATTATAAAAAAGATCAGAAAATCAAATAATATGGGCCCTTTAATAAATATTAGGGCTGCACAATTTTGATTCAAAAACAAAACAAAAACAGTGATTAAGTGTGATTAAATTTGCAATCAGGATTCAGTTTACCTTTCACACACAAGAATCCAAAACAGTTCAGAACATGTTTGCAGAAATCTCAAACTCAGACAGGTCATTACCTTGTTTACAAAGGGTAATCTATTATTTATTTGTGCCAATTCATAATGAAATTTAAGTAGGCTAATATAGTTATGTTCATTTAAGTTATATTTCTCGAACAAAAAGAGTCTAACAATTTCATACAGGACTGGCAATACCATAAATATTATCCAACTATCACAGGTATTGGACAAACATAATAAAAACATGCTCAAAAAATTGTGACACCATTAATTTTGAAGTATTTTGAACGTATTTAAAAAAAAACAACATAATACAGTAGCCCGTGAGCCTCTCTTAGCCTGTTCCTCTCTCCTGCTCCCCCCATTTAAAGTAAAGGGGCCTAACTTCAGTCTCATTAGCTTTATAAAGAGATGTGAAGAGGGGAGGAGAGGGGAGGGGGGCTGGAGACAAGAGTGTGGGGGGTCAGATCTCAGAGTGATGAATGGGGTATTACACGCCAGACTGAACCATTCAGGACAAAAACAGGGGTGCACAAACTTTAAACCAAAGTTAGTGAAGAAGATATTGCAATCACAAACATATAAAACAAGCATTGGACTATTGTTCTCTATGTATTCTTGTGTGTAGGGTAAAAGTTTAGCTTGAGTTGAGTTGAAACAATAGAAAACACATTGCATCATTGGTTCATTACACCCCCTGCACCCCTTTTACTGCCCCTGTCCTCTCTTGGTTCTCAGCTTCTGGGAAAGTAGCACTTTAAGGGGGGAAAACAAGTGTGGACTGGAGCCACCAAGCAAGTCTGATTCAAGTTACTGGAACAGAGCAAGGTGCAAACTTTTGGAGTGAGTATGTATTTCTCATTGTGGTTTTTATGGTTATGAGATTACAGTGTTTGTGAATGCTTAAAATAAGAAATAGACAGTCACTCAGATGAAAATTACACTGCTTAAATGTCCAAAACCCTCAAGGGAGAGTGTGCATTTTGTGTCTATGGAAACCTGTTTGTTTACCATCACTTTGATGGTTGGCTATGGACATTTTAGGGAGTTGAAGTTAAAAGACTGTGACAAATGCATAACATAAATAGTAAGATATAAACTGTACTTTGTAATTTTCATCATTGTTCAAGAGATTTGTAGATTCACCCCAGGAGTAGAAGTGTATTTGCCAATGCAAGCTATCACTGCTGACTTGTCTTGTTGATTTCTAGTTTTGTTTTTAAGGGTATTTTAGTTCTTTTATAATAAAACACATTACTGTGTTCATAGACTTTTCTTTGAGACACAAATATTTGACAAACCTAGCACAAAACCTAACAACATCTCAGGTTTATTCTTAGTTTAGTTTGGGTTTGGCTTGGGTTTAAAAGGTCTATACTTTTAAAACAGAGTAGTACTTTTCTAGGTTGGAGCCTTTTCTATAATTTAAACAAAACTACTTCAAAATGATGTTTTTTAAAGCATCATGGCAACAGAAGGATTGTTTAACTGTATTTCGTCGTTTGGCTGTATCCAAAGACTACTTTCATAAAACATCACAGTAATTTAAACATGAACTGCCATCATACAATGCCCCTGTATCCTTCATATATTAATCAATCTATATAATAATTATCTCTTTACCATTACTTTAATGGTTGGCTATAGACATTTTAGGGAATTGAAGTTATGTGACTGTGGCCAATACATAACATAAAAAGTAAGATACAAACTGTGCTTGATGTTTTAATTTCTAATAATTTTCATCATTGTTCAAGAGCAGAAATGTATTTACCAGTGCAAGCTATCACTATTGATTTTTCTGTAAAGTTGTTGATTTCTAGTTTTGCTTTTGTAGGTATTTTAGTTTTCATAATTTTAGTTTTCATAATTAAGCACATTACTTTGTTCTTAGATTTTTCTTTGAGACACAAATATTTGACAAACCTAGCACAATCTCAGGTTTATTTTTGGTTTATTTAGCTTGGGTTTAAAAGGTCTAACATAGAATGGAGTAGTACTTTTCTAGTTTGGAGCCTCGAGTTATTCAGTTTCTACAATTTAAACAAAACTACTTCAAAATGATGTTTTTTTAAAGCAGAAAAGAAGAACTGTATTTCACAGTTTGGTTGTATCCAAAAACTACTTTTGTCAAACATCACAGTAATTTAAACATGAACTGTCATCAAACAATGCCCCTGTAACCTTCATTTATTAATCAATCTCTACATTAATTATCTCTATAGTGATAACTCTATAGCTAACTTAGGTAATTGCAGATTTTGTGTCTATGGAAACGTGTTTATTTACCATCACGTTAATGGTTGGCTATAGACATTTTAGGGAATTGAAATTATGAAACTGTGGCAAATACATCACATAAAAAGTAAGATACAAACTGTGCTTGATGTTTTAATTTCTAATAATTTTCATCATTGTCGTTGATTTCTGGTTTTGCTTTTGTGAATATTTTAGTTCTTTTATAATAAAGCACATTACTTTGTTCATAGACTTTTCTTTGAGACACAAATATTTGACAAACCTGGCACAAAACCTAGCACCATCTCAGGTTTATTCTTGGTTTAGTTTGGGTTAGGCTTGGGCTTAAAAGGTCTATAGATTTAATATAGAATAGTACTTTTCTAGTTTGGAGTCTCAAGTTATTCAGTTTCTACAGTGTAAACAAAACTACTTCAAAATTAATAACTATAGCTAACTCAGGCAATTGCAGATTTTGTGTCTATGAAAATGTGTTTGTTTACCATCATGTTAATGGTTGGCTATAGACATTTCAGGGAACTGAAGAACTTTTTGTAGATATTTTAGTTCTTTAATAATTATGAACATTACTTTGTTCTTAGACTTTTCTTTGAGACACAAATATTTGACAAACCTAGCACAAAATCTAGCACTATCTCAGTTTATTCTTGGTTTACTTAGCTTGGGTTTAAAAGGTCTAACATAGAATGGAGTAGTACTTTTCTAGTTTGGAGCCTCGAGTTATTCAGTTTCTAAAATTTAAACAAAACTACTTCAAAATTATGTTATTTTAAAGCAGAAAAGAAGAACTGTATTTCACAGTTTGTTTGTATCCAAAAACTACTTTTGTCAAACATTAACATTAATTTCTAATCATTTTCATTATTGTCGTTGATTTCTAGTTTTGCTTTTGTGGGTATTTTAGTTCTTTTATAATTATGCACATTACTTTGTTCATAGACTTTTCTTTGAGACACAAATATTTGACAAACCTAGCACAAAACCTGGCACCATCTCAGGTTTATTCTTGGTTTAGTTTGGGTTTTGCTTGGATTTAAATGGTCTATAGATTTAATATAGAGTAGTACTTTTCTAGTTCAGAGCCTCGAGTTAATCAGTTTCTACAATTTAAACAAAACTACTTCAAAAGAGATGTTTTTTTAAAGCATCATGGCAACAGAAGGGTCGTAGTTTAGTTGTAAAGAATACATTCGTCAAACATCACAGTAATTCAAACATGAACTGCCATCATACAATGCCCCTGTAACCCACATATATTCATTAAACTATATAATAATTATTTCTATAGTGATAACTCTGTAGCTAACTTAGGTAATTGTAGATTTTTATTTTCTATTCAAAGAAAATTTGTTATAAACTCTGACAAGCAGGTGCCTCTAGCTAAGCTCTCAGGTTCAAGAACACCATGTCTAAATTATTTCTACACTGTGTGGGTGGTATCTTTAATTTGTTTATTTGGGCCACCCAAAATGGTAAGAAAATTTAAAAAATAAGCAAAATAACTGTCACAACTAACAAGTGACTGAAAAATGATGCAGTATTGATTTTTTTGTTTGACCTCATTTTAACCTGAATAGTTCCACTGAGATTCTGATTCTCTTTTACAGAGGAGGACATGCCCTAAACAGGACTTCACTGTGCATGCTTAAGTGTCGAAAACATCACTTTGTTATAGACAGAGAACAAAATGAACCATAAACTAAATCCTATACCAGATCTAGAGAAAATAACACAGTCTGATAAAACAGAGCGGGTATAAGTGTTTAAAATATTACTGACATGAAAAAAAACAAAAACAAATTTGTCTCCATGGAGATGTTATTGCTTTGTCTCAAATGTTCTACGGTATGGCTTTAAACTTGTCTGTATCTTGCATTTATTAATTTATAGTTTGTTTATTGCTCAAAAATGACATTAAAAAGATCAAACACAAAATACAAAGACTCAACAGACCTGACTTGTAAACAGTTGGTCTGGTGGCACCTTTGCCAGGCTGGCGCTGATGCCTGTGAGTTCAGGCATCAGCCAATCAGCAAAAAAGCCATACATTCTGTGTTGGCAACGATTTCTGAGATCGAGGATTTAAAGCTGGAACAAAGAGAATGTTTGGTGAATTATAAAGTTATATAGTGAAGTTATATTACGGGATTTGTGAAAATCTTAATATATCAGTTAGCCCCACTAGCGGCGCATTACATACGTCACAACCAAATAGCAGCAATTGGTTAAATGAAAAAAAGGACCCGCCTACAGTCGCGTGAACAAAGTCTAATCCTGTGAGGTCAGAGGGTTTCTACGAAGTGAAACCAGCTGATGAATCAGGCTTGTACCACCTGCATGTCTCCACGGAAATGCTATAGCTATGTTCCACAGTATGGCATATAAGATACCTATCTCCATGGAGACAAGTAGATGGTGCCACAAGGCCAAGTTACAGATGGTGCTCATGGTGTTTTTGAGGAATAAAATAATATAAATATATAAAAAATGAAAATAGATTAGATTAAAAGGTTAAAGCCATACTGGGGCACATTCCAGGCAGAGCAATAACATCTCCATTGAGACAAACAGGTGACGAAACCCCACTTGAAAGGCTTGAGGGCTTTGAGGGCTAGATTTCAAAATGTAGTTGATAGATATGAAGACAACAGACATTAGTTTAGCTCTCAGGCATAGACAAAGTACGCCTAATCACACTGTCTGCTCTATGGAGTGGTCTATGGACTGGACTGTATTTGTGTGTGTGTGTGTGTGTGTGTGTGTGTGTGTGTGTGTGTGTTGGAGTCGCTGACTAATGAACTGCCTCTCTAACGAGCCATCCCCGCTCCACTGGCCTTTTCACAGCTTTCCTGGCATTTGGTCTTAAAAATAATTTCACGTCCCAATGTGTTCCCCTTAAACCGATAAGCCATGCTTTGTCTGCGCTGAATTAAGGACGATGACATTTACAAATGTTACTGTGCTGAAGATGGGGGCGCGCAAAATGAGAGGGGGGATAATTGGAGACCAGCTAGAAGAGGTGGGAGCAGTGTATTTTACAAGGGCCATTTTAATAAACCCAATTTGTTTTACGTTGAGGAAAGCCTGTCAAGCATTTACTGTTGTGTAGACCTTGATTTAATAACCACATAATTGCTGCAAATGCCAAACACTCGACACATGTGCGCGGAGAAGCAGTGGGCCGGGGTATACTGTACATGTGTATATGAATATTAATCTCAAATATGCTTACTCTGCTTGGTTAGGCCACTGACTCACAACAAAAGACCCCCTCACCCTCACATCAACGTCAGATCTGAAGAAAACATAACCTGTACTAAGCAAACTGGGCATGGTTCCAGAGAGAATTCTATTTTATACATTGCAGTAATAATCAGTTCAATCAATCAAAAAAAAAAAAAAAAAAGATTGAAGAGCATAAAAAGGTTTCCCCTGAAGCTTTAAAGAATGGGTCAAATGGACAAATGACTGTTTCACTGTCTGATTTTTTGGTCAAATCAACAACTTTTGTGAAGCCCTATGCTGTTGTGCAGTACATAACCTGTCTAATAAAACTTCAAAATTATGGCTTGGTATCATTAAGAAATTGCCGATACAATACATACCTCGATACATAGACCACGATACGATACATACCTTGATACAGTGAGCTTTCAATTCGATATGATATGGTTCAATAAAAAAATAAAGGCTAAATCATGGCTGTGATACTAAAAGTCTGTTAAAACACTTCTTGTGCGAAGTGAAAATGAAACACATACATTTTAATTCTAAAAACAGTGAATATGTTAAATGTGTCGCATAAACGAATTTCCTTCTTCTGAACAAACAACAAAACTGTAGCTCTTTAACAAAATAATTGAGTAAAATATACTAAAAAAATACTCTTGGCGATATATTGTTACAGCAGCCCTCGATATTGATACTGTATCAACATATTAAACAATGCCATATATCGATATTTTAATAGGTTTGCACACCCCCTAGTCAAAATAGTATAGTCATTTTAGTCTCAGTCTTTCTAATAATCTGAGCATGACTGCAATGGGGTAGCAGTAAGTCATACAAATATATCTATAAATGTACTGCGTAACTTTAATAGTGGAGGGTATGCAACCTGCTCGTCTCCATGACAATGTTAATGCTTTACCTGGGATGTTCTATTTAGCATTTAGGTTGTCTATACTGCGAAAAATAATATAAATACAACATTTTTCTGACCTAACCTGGTGGAGCCATTTTCCTGTCTCCAAAAAACATTTTCAGGTTTTCAATTACCTAATGTAAATAATGTCCTTTTCCTAGGTCTCCAGACAACATGAACACTACTGACCCAAGCACCAACATCACTTTCCCCACTGGGATAGACAACTCCACCCTGGCCACGCTGTCTAGCCTCCTACACACCTCCATTCCTCCCTCTCTTTCCCCCTCCTCTGCTCCTTCCTCTGTCTCTCCTTCCTCCACCCCTCCCTCTGTCCCATTCCCTCCATCTTACTCTTCCGACATTCACGACCCAGAGTTCACCATCATGATCGTTCTGGGCTTGTCTCTGTTTCTGGCCGGAGTAGCAGCCTTCGTCGTGGTGTGCCAGCCGTCCAAGGGAGATGGGGATTCTGAAAACGACAACTACGAGGATAGTTTCCGGAGCAGGAGCAAGTCGGGAGAGCCCCAACTCAAAAACTGGAAGAGGTTCGGTTCCTATCGCAGATCGTACAACGCTTCGTTCAGGCGGCCGCCGCACAGAAGACCAGAGAGTGTGAAACTGACACAACCGAAGGCGACGCAATGTCTCCGGCAAGAAGCCAACAAGGAGACAAAACAAACAACGCCGTGCATTTGTGATTATGTGACTGAAATTTGACTGGAATTATAAGGAAACGTCAAATTTATCATTCAATCTTTAAGTCTAGAACTGCAAATCGACCATAATCAGACTAGACAATCTGGCTACATACATCAATACCATAAATATCATTCAAATAGAAGGGTGTCTTGGGAAATTTTAATTACACTGGACAGATCTTTACTCCCTGAATGCATCAACCACACACCAGACTAATTATGATTCTCTTTTCAGTACTGACTATTGCAGACTCTTGTCAATTTTGCACAATATTTTTCATAAACACATGATTAAATGCTTGCTCGCAGCCTGATATAACCCAGGATCGAGAAAAGGATAGAATAGTAAAGGAGATTTTTCACAACACTCAACTGTGGTCAGAAGTTGTCTTGCAATCACACGTTCTAGATTGCATTTTTTTGTATAACCTTTCTTGTCAAATAGAACAGCTTTGGCAATCTGAGCAGGAGATGTTAACACAAGAATTCATCAAATACCTGTAGCCTGAATTATTCTATTAGCTACAAGTTGTCAATAACACTTACGGTGACACATTTGTAGGCCTGTCAAGATCACCTTATCCTTGAATACTTTACAGACAGAACAACTATTTTAAGGGTCAGTATGTATCATGGGCACTTTTTCCTTATACTAGTAGAGAAATTTGTGCCATTTTTCTGTATTACAACAAGATTATATTTGTAGAAGACTGAATAAATAACTTTAATGACTCATTATAGATACCAACTAACTACTTAAATGTGTCATTCTGCTATTTATTTATTGCAGCCAGTATATTTAACAATATTGTACTTTTAGGATATAGTTAGTGGCACAATTTTGTATCAGTATAATCATCTATATATTACCATTTAAAATTTGTTACTGTGACAGGCCTACACTTTTGCACTCTGTTCAATGTAGTTTGTTGTTTATTTGTATATTTTAGTTACTGCATAAGCGAAAGTCATGCATCCTGAGCCAAACTACTTGTATTTCTTATTTGTGTTTAGTTTTTCATCAGTTGTGATCATGTGTTTGTATAGATACCTGCAGGATGCTAGTCCCTGTGGGCACAGTCTCGAGGACACTGGTCTCGTAGCTGTTCTGGAGGAAGATGGGTCTGTTGTCATTGACGTCCTGCACCTCCACGAACACTGTGGCTGTCCCCGTCCTCCTGCTGCCAGCGGGACCATTGTCTTTGAGAGAAAAATACAAGTTTAAATGATCAGAGTTAATTAAGTACCACTTTATAATAACTACACCTAATTAACTTAATAAAGCATGAACAAAGGCTTCAAAATGAACAAATGGTTTACTGGCTTAGTGACTGCTTAATGATACTGTACCTGATTTTTACAGTCTTGAAAATGAGAAAAACAGAACTAGAGACCAGAGCAGAATTTTGCCGTGGCAGTAAAGCTAACAACTAGCATGCCAACAGTGCACCTCCTGATTACAGGCCAATAAAATGCTTTCTAATTTCAAACTTTGACCTCAAGAGCTTCTTACATCTCATATCTTTGCTCAAATATGTAGTAAAAAAATAGGGTACATTAAGTTAAGTATTATTAAGTTATTAAGCCTGAATCATTATTGATAAACTATTCATTCATTAAAGCTAATTAAGGTGTAGTTGTTATAAAGTGTAAACCTGTAATTATTATATGACTTAAGACAAGGGCTTGACAGAACGTGAAACGATGTAAACTGTAAATAGGAAAAAAAAAAAAAAAGACATGACAAGTGAATATTATCATTCTTTCACGGCAAATGGACTTAGCTTTTTTTGTTCAATAAACTTTGTAAATAAAATATAATAACCAAAAAAAAAATAAGAAAAAGTAAAAAATGTATGAAAGTTGAATCTTTTTTTTTTTTTCAGTTATGTTTTGCTTTATTAACCTAGTTCTTTCTCCATTTCTGTCCCACTGTGTTTCTTCATAAATTGGTCCATCAAATTAATTTCAACTTTTACAGTGTTTGACATATTGTGAATAAAACATGGCATAAAACTTGTCTGACAACTGCACTCTGCATTTACATACATTTAAAAAAAAATCGTCATTACATTATGGGCATCTGTGCTGCTACATATTATCATAAAACTGTGGTGCGTTTTCCAAATTAAGTCGTAGCTTAAAATGAGACAATCCCCTAAACAGTGTTGATGTCTTTGTCTGCTGAAAATGGGCCACTAATTCTGTCTCTTCGCACAGTTTTATACACGATTCGAGCTCGCTGTCGCCTCCAAAACAGGAAAACCTCAGACTTTTTGTTCTTTCTTTTCAAAAAGGAACAAAGGCGGTTGAGCAATGTTCTGAAATCACTCTGAAATGAGAAGCCCTATGTTGTTTCTATCATCGCAACGAGGAGGGCTTTGAAGATGGCAAAACAAATGAGCAAACAAGACCCATTATGATAAATACAAAGTGTGGACAGTGAAATGAATCTCAAAACACAGAGTTTTATCTTGGACCTCACCGATAGCTTCAATGATGAGTGTGTACGAAGCCTGGGTCTCTCTGTCCAGTCCAACCACAGTCCGGACTATACCATCCCTGAAGCCCACGCTGAATTTACCGTCCTGATTACCACCTGAAATGTACGTAAAACACATAATACGTACAATAAATGTATGCAGAACACTGTATGAAAATAAGTAAAGCAAATGCGCAAGAAGGAAACACAAAATAGGGTTAAAAGGAATGCACTCATGTTAAATTTGTTAAACTAAAAACACTACATCATGCAAAAAAACACCACAAAAAATTGGAATTTGGAACACTGTATGAAAATAAGGGTTAAAAGGAATGCACTAATGTTAAACTTGTTAAACAAAAAATTACACCATCCAAAAAACAACAAAAAACCTGAAATTGGAATCAAAATACAATTTCTTCTATTTTAATTGATGTTAAAAAGACAATAAGATGAGACAACAAAGTAACAGAACAAACAAATCACTGTATTGCGAATTAAAAACATGCAATATCAAGTATCAAGATATAGTTTTCTACTGTGTACACTTCCAAAAACATTCGGTACACAATTGTAGTCTTATAATTTCCTATAAATATGTATCCTTAATTTAAACAAGACATCCAACTGTGTTTTCTAACCCCCTTTTCTAAACTGTGGCAGTGATTACTTCATTTAAAGTACATTTTATCAACATTTTTGCTATTCTTTAGGTAATTTCTTGGTTAAAATATGTTAAACTAAAAAAACAAAACCAAAAAAATATTAAATTGGAATCAAAATACCATTTCTGCTATTTTACTTGCTATTAAAAACACAATAAGATGAGACAAAAAAGTAACAGAACAAAAAACAAATCACTATAGCAAATTAAAACATGCAATATCAGTAATAAGTATCAAGTATCAAGATTTTCTACTGTGTAAATTTCCAACAACATTCAGTACACAATTGAAGCCCTATAATTTCCTACAAATAGGCATCCAACTGTATTTTCTAACCCCCTTTTTTAAACTGTGACAATGATTACTTAATTTAGAGTTCATTTTATCAACGTTTTTGCCATTCTTTGGGGTAATTTCTTAGTTAAAACTACTGTGTCAAAGGTCACTGTAGTCAATAGTCCTATTTATGACCCTCTTTAGCTCTAATCTGGAACAGTCCTGATTTTATTTTTCTTGGTACTTGGTGCGAAACGTTTGAGATTCACTGTGAAGTCTGACCTGTGATGAAGTAGCTGAGTTCGGCGTTGAGCCCGGTGTCGTTGTCGGTGCAGAGGAGGCGGGCGACCACGTGGTCTCTGGGCACACTCTCCTTCAGGGAAACATTGTACAGGCGCGGGTTGAAGGTGGGCGTCTCATCGTTCACATCCAGGACTGACACACGGACAGGGACAGACAGGGGCAGACAGGGGCGAGGACACATGACAGGTGTGCATGAGGACAAAAACAATGGCAAAGCAAATCTATAAACTGTATTCAATAATACAATCTCTATACAGTCTTACAGTATACTTGTTTTATCGTGATTTTACATACCATATTAAAGTTAAAGGTTGTACAGTGTTTAAAAAGTTTGGTTGTAGAATGTATTAGACAACAGAGGTATGCAGACACTGAAAGATGTGTTCACAAAAACATATTTAAGCAAGTCATAAAGTGTAGAGTAACTTCATTCGACTTTTACACTATGTTTATATGATGACGGTCTGAACAGAAGACACAAAAGTGGCGTCGCGTCTTCACTTTTTATTTCGCGTTTAGACGAGCATTTTTGGGAGGAAATCTGCGTGCATACGGTGACGCAAAAGTGTGTGGAATTCGATTGGGTATGCATCCCAGGCAGCTAGGTGGTGATGTATGTGACGTAAAAGCGTACACGACGTGAGCAGATCTGACCAGAGTTTTGCGTCTTGGGCAGTGTAAACGGAAACGTTATGGTGAAGCATATTCAACTTTTCCACTCTGGAGGTTGGTTTCAGATTTATTTTTTGTTTTTAAGCCCCAAAAAGCCATCACAGTCTAAACGAAAGGCACTTCTAATAAAATATTTTGTCATGTAAACAGGCCCTTAGATATAAGATTGTTAAAGCTGTATATTTTAAACGCAGAATTTACACCTGAAAGGCAGCACTGAGGTTTGCACATTTTCCATTGATTCATTTAATTTGAGCACTTGAGTTTCATGTTATGCACGTCGTAACTCTATTACAAAAATAAAAGACAAAACAATGTTCAAAAGGAGTAGGCATAAAAACCTTCCCTTTTTATATTATAAAGACATCAACAAAGTGAAACAAATCTGAGATGATTTGACAGGCTTGTTATGCTGGATGCCCTTACGGAAACACAACTTATATATATATTTACATACTGTACATATGACTGGAGGGCCCAATGCAACTGAAGTGTTATGCCAAGGGACACAACAACATTATATACTCTGGGTAAGTTTTAAACCAGCTACCCTCCCTGTGGGCTATCACTCTACTGGAGCCACTGGAGCCTATATAAAATTAAATGACATTTGTGCTGCTGCTCACCTGACACAGTGAGAGTGGAGGTGGAGGTGCGGGGGAACTTTCCAGCGTCATAGGCGATGATCCGGAGCTGGTACTGTCCGATCTGCTCCCGATCCAGGACAGCAGTGGAGCTCAGCACTCCTGTACTCGTGTTTAAGAAGAAGTCCAGACGCGGCATTCCCACCTGGAGCGCCATGGTGATCAGGCCATTCCTGTCCTCGTCAGGGTCCTCCACTTGGACCTATACAAGAGGGATGGAGTATATGTATATGTAAATGTACAAACAGCTCTAAACTTGTTTTTTTTTATTTTTTTTATTTGATTTAAACCTTGATTGAGCACTTGTATTACTGGGAAAAGGCTTGATACTTAAAACCAAGATTTAAACCATGATTTCAGTTTCAACACATAATAATAATACTACTTTCTTTAATAATATTATGTTTTTTTACTCATTGTGTATCAGTCACCTCTCAATGATTTAATTTACCTTATAAACAGAGGAACCTATGGGCAGGCCTTCTGGTACTTCAGCCACAAAAGGCAGATTGAGAAACGTGGGGTCGTTGTCATTCAGATCCTGCAGATTGACAAAGACTGTGGTGCTTGAAGTGGCCTGCAGTGGAGGGCTGCCACCTAAAGAGGGCGACAGAGGGACACATAAGTGCATCTCTCTCATGGTCAGGTGAGTTTATTAGAGCAATAAAAAGTTTCATGGTCAACATAAAACTTGTGGGATTGGGTTGGGAAAGGAGCTAATAGGTGAGGACTGATAGCTTCCCCATTTTGAAAAACATATTTCTTAGCTTATGTTTCATACACCAACCATAAAATAATTACTACTATCAGCTATGACGATGAATTTGAGAACTTAATTTGAGACTTACTATTCTGATCCGCAGTGGTTAGTATACCAACAAACAAAATATAACAAATAAATAAAATATAACAAAATATGTCCAAGAACGTGATAAACAACCAACAGATGGTACATGTGGGAAGTGAAAAGACAACTATTTAATTGCACCTCAAATGTGCACTTGTAACTTTTCTAGTGGAGGGTCCATCACCTGCTTGTCTCTACTGTTATTGTTTTTATTATTATGAATATGTAATTGTTTTGCTTGGAATGTTACACAGCATAGCATTAAAAGTATCTTGCATTTATTTCCTCAGAGATATTATTATTATTATTATTATTATTTATTTATTTATTTATTTATTATGATTATCTTTCTGTGAGTGGACACGCCCCTGCACAGATCTGACCTGGAACTCTACCTGGTGTTGCTATGTCTGTCTATATAACAGATATATAAATAAAAGCAGACAATTTTCTGTTCGCCACTTCCTCTACTTCTCTGATCAGACACCACAGTACAAAAGGCACATTATAAGGTGAGTATTAAGTAGTCCGGCTTAATCTCTGTGTATATAGTTTTTCAATTACTGGCACATTTGCACAGTGGAAAAAGACCAATCCCCCTTTTTGCCTAAACACACAGTACTTACGGTCGGCTGCAGATATGATAATTGTCCTCATGAGGGCAGCGTCTCGGGGGTTGGAGCTCTCACGATCCAGGGTGACTCCACTGGTGCGGATCTTCCCGTTGTTCCTGTTGATGGTGTAGAATGGGTTTTCAGGGCTGATGCTGTACACCACCGTCCCATTATCGCCATTGTCAGGGTCGTATGCAAGCACCTGGATAGAAGAAGAAAAAAAGAGTCACGTGAGACAGGGATGGGCTATACTGACGAAAAAGAATGAACATTTTGAGACATTTGTATATATGTTTTCAAAGCATTATTTGAGGTTTACATATCAGACAAATAACTGTACAATTCAAATTTTGCATATATTTGACAATATTAACAATATTAATATGATCACACTTTTAGCACTTTTCTATCTTCAAGACACTCAAAGTGGTTTACATCAAGGAACCACTCACCCATTCACATACACATTCATACACCAGTGTACACAGACACAAGCGAGGTGGGTTAAATGTCTTGTCCAAGGATGATCTGTCCACCTCTAAATCAAATATATCCGTGATCTTTAGTTTTAATCTTTGTCTGAAGGATTTCCCTGTGTTCACACTTGAAATCATGGGTCCCGGTTTGGTCCTGAAATAGACTTTTAGTTTGTTTCTATTCAAGTCCAGGTTTAACTACGGTCACCTACAAGTTCTGAGTTTTAGTCACAGTTTTGATGGTGTGTCTTACACATGTAACAATGTCCACAAACTGTTTGCTTGACCTTTTAGTAATAGTTAAGCATGTACGCATCTCAGAATATATTTTGTAGAGAAGCAAATCAAACCAAACATTTTTTAGCAGAAATTTGTAGTTTGGACATGACTTTAATTGCAGCCTTTAATCAATTTTTAATAAGAATTTTGACTCAATTCTCAGTAGTTGTGGAGTCCTGATAAATACACATACAAACAACTTACATACTGAAGTTATAATGTGATCAGTAGCCCAATACAGCATAGTAATGGTTTAGTGTGAAATCAGCAGCCATGTCCCAGAACCCAGCGCCATTATGTAGCTCAGTCTTAAGTCTTATTCTTGAATATTAATTACATGTATAATCTAGTAATGGTATGTGCCAATGCAGATTTTTAATCCAGTTTTAGTAAAATTTATACATGCATAGCTTTCCGAACATCTACTGTAGAGAAAAAAAAAAAACAAAGCAAGGAAGCTTTTGACAGGATATTTGCTTTTCAGTTTTGATTCACTTATGATAAATTGTGCCACCCTGGTAAATACATATATCTGCTATTACAGATGAGTCACAAAGTTATAATAGTGATAATTAGTCCCATATAGCACTGTAATGGTTAAGTGTGAAGTCAGCAGCCCAGTCCCAGCCCTCAGCGTCGTCATGGCTCTTGTTCTAAAGTCACTCTTGTATCCATCAGACATAGAGAAAAATGGCCCTGTCTCTCCTCTGTCACAAAGTGCCGATGGATAACGAATGTATGAGGCCTCCAGCTCGGCTAAAACACAGGCAGATTTTTAAAGAGCTGATCAATTATTCATTTGGCTGACTGAAAATTGCTGGAAACTGCTTAATTGGTCATTAGAGGAACAAAGGTTTTGCAGGTATTTAAAAATTAAGGGACATGTTAGGCAGAAGTCTAGCGGCTGCATTGATCGTGAAGACAAAGGTATGTGATATAAGGAGTTCCACAAAAGCCAGGCCAAATAATCAATGGTAGCTACAGAAGAGAGCACATTAAAAGATGGAGGGGGAATATATCAAGTTTTTTCTATTGAACTGTAGCCCATAGCAAAGCAACTATTGGCTAAAACATATCCTATACTATAGAAAACGTAGTGTAGTGAAGTAGCCTGCAGTTTCATGAAGGTACTTCGACTGGGAAGCTAGTCTGGAAAATTGATTGCAATGCGTATTTTTCACATGTTAAACCAAGTGTCATACATAAAACACTATATTAAAATTATTATTGAAACTAGACATTCATTTGAACAAGAGTCGATACTTAAATAAATCATACATAGGATAGACATAATATGCATAACAGGACATAATTTGACCTTCCCTCAGTAGTATTTAAATGGTCAGGATAGAACTAGGCTAAAAGCACATGGTAATATTAAAGAAATTCTGTGTGTGATCTAGAATACACACTTCTTCAAGGTCCTGTACAGTATGATGCAAAATTGACTCTTGTGAGCATTTAGTCACATTATACTGTTGTTACCTCATCAATAACCTGGACTTTTGTTCAAAGATGGGCAACTCCAGGTCTGAAATTATTATTATATGGACTTTAAAAACACAGAGAGCCCTTTGCCAATCCTCTCCTGAGTCTTACACTTGAGGTCCAAAACAAAGCTTATTTGGACCTGATCTATGAGCTTGGCCCTTGTCCGCTCCAACTCTTCACAGAGAACCCTGACCAGAGCGTTGTCTCCCGGGGGTGTAAGTTCCTGGATCAGACTTCTTTCCTCAGGGTTTGAGGAGTCCTGGATGTTGGGAGACACCAGTTAGGTCTCCTCTCGCTCTTGAGTGCCCCCTGTTGGTGTGGGGCAGAGCACAGCCTCCAGGTTGAAGTCATCATCGTAAAGGTGGGAGTCATCATCTGATGTATAGTGGTACCAGGGATTTGTTGAGAAAGAAGTCGAGCTGTCCATGTTTGTGTACGTAGTCACCAGTATACTGAGTTTTGAGCCATCACTGGTCTCTTGAGAACAGAACGTTTTGTGTAGAAAGTGATATTATGTCCATGGTGATCAAGAAATCTGTCCAGCGCAAATCCAAAATGATTAGCACGGTTAGAAATTAACTTTTCAACTAACTATTAATAAAACTATATTATTATATGTGTATATATTATACATAAAAATGCATCACTATTCATCTGTTAGGGTAAGTGTCAGATCAGCATTTATGATAATCTACATTCATGTGTTGAAAATATGTGTGTTGTACGTGTGTACAGTATACATATTACTAAGCATACATATTGCTAATGTTTCTATTTTTATTCTAGTAGTGATTTGTCAGTTGCTCATCCTATCATTGGCGTTAAAATAACTACATTTCGGTGACTGATACTACTTCATTTGAACATCAGTGGTGAGGAATGCCAAAGGGTTCTGTTTATTTAGCATTTCCATATTGCCACAGGCACATAATATTTAGAATTTTCAGAGAAAGTTACCCTATCAGAGTATTACTGCATGACATCAGCAGGTGAAACACAGTGTTTTCAATTTTCAGCCTAAATATGCAGGGTTTGTGTGTGAAGGAAATAACATTATAACAGAAAATAGTATAATATGGACCCTTTATAAGAAGAAAAAAAAAACAAAAAAACAAAATTTGATTGCACAAACATGTTTGGTTTTGGCCTGAGAAGCGACGGAGGGTGTGGGGACCAGACTGCTCCCTCTGTATAAAAAATACAGAAATATCATTCTGGATTTACCAGGCAAAAGAAAATCATTATTTTGAGTAAAAAAGTTTACAGTGTCAAAAACAGACTATTGACTAAAAATAGTGTTTTGCATCAGAAATCATTATTGACCACTGAGCCTTTTCTTTAGAATTAAAATCAAGTTTGAAATGTTTGTATGGTGAGAACACTCCTACCAGTAATAATTTCTCTCAACAATGTAGCAAGCCATGTTTGTTTTTATAAAGGTAACTGCAAAATTTTTCAAGAAAGTTAGCCAGGGTCAAGGAAAACATACTTATTTATTAGACCCCTTGTATGTATTCATGGTTATCCCAAAATAATACAGGAGTAGACAAAAACACGGTAGGTGGAGGTCTAGTTCTGATTTAGTCTTAAGCACCTGTTATCTGTCAGTAAATGATCATCATTGACATTAATGCAAAATATTCTTTCACTACTGAGCCAGATATGGTGATGGTCAAACTTAACAGGCAAGGTGAGTCGATGAAGTGTCTTGCTCAAGGATACAACATCAGTAGATATGTAATGCCAGTAGATTTGATTGCATCTTGTTTACAAAATGAACTGCTGCCACCCAAACTTCTGGAGTTACTTAGCTTTAAATATAATAATTAACAGCCCGCTTGCATAAAGTGATTTGGACTTTAATACATGGGTTTCAGACGATTTTCAACATTTTGGGGAAAATATATATTATTTTGATTTAAATTAGTTTTTTATCATTCTGAAACCCATATAGCACACTCTACATTTTATGCTGGATGCCCTTCCAGATCCAACCAATTTGTAACATTACCCAGGCTTGAAATTATCCCAAAAAGTACAGTCTTTGGGCTGGATTGGGTGTAACATTTGAATCTTAAAGAGCAGGTGCTACTCTCCTATGAGGGTATTTATGTATTTAACACATAACATATTTAAATCACCATCTAACTTCCCCTTCAGAGCACTACCACATTACAATTGGCATGCATTACGCCAATGAAACCACTTCACACTGCATCAGGTTTGTGAAGTTGTAGTATCGTATTGTTTTGTATCATGTTTGTTTTTGTATATTTATGTAAAATCACCACGTGGGAGCATGGGTGTCTCGGAAAGGACCGTACTGCTAAACCATAAGGAGGGTTCAAATAGGGCCTGGGTGAGATTGCAAAATTACTTGCACATGCATGGATGACATATAAAGCCTCTTTCAGCAGGTTTTTAATAATGCTCAAAAGCTCAAAAAATTGATTTTGCATAATACCCCTCTTTAAAGTCATTTTTTTTTCTACTACTGGTGTCTTCAAAACATTTTGTCCTGGATTGTTACAGATGGTGTAGACTTGTGTGTGTACAATGGAAATGCCTGCAGTGGGGTAGAGGAGCTTGGAGATTTGAGAGGGCTGATCCCTGCTCCGGGCATGGCAAACAAATTCACCGGCTCACTGGACAGCTCCAGGTAGGACGCAGCGGGTTGCCTCTTGTCTCCATGGAAACGCAGGACAGGACCGGGGCTAGACTTGGGGCAATTACAGGTCTGCAAGGCTGGGTGGGCCAATTTATTGAAAAACTGGTCCGAGGGGGGCATCTAGTGTCTGTGCACTGGGGGTGAACGGTCACAATCACTATGCATTACTTAAGTGTATATGCATCTGCACCATGAAGGAGCTCTGAAGACTGAAACTACTACTCTGAGACTCAAACTATCACAACGTTAAGCACAGGTAGAGTAAAATATGATCTTTTATGTCATAGTTATTTTGTAGGCTCAAGTCTTGCACAAATATTCTTTTTTAGACAACACGGCAAGTTTTTTTTTAAATTTTAAACAACTTCTAATGCATATTTTTGGCTTTTTAAAATTGAATTCTTGACAAATGACATTATTAATATGCTAGTTTTAACCACTGTAGCAGTTTTAGCTTATGGATTTTGTTTTCTCTGTATTGCTCTGAGATTCATTATGAAAACTATGTTATAAATACAATCTATTATTATTGTTACATTTTAAAAGTTTGCATATCTTCAAAGCAAAAAGTTATTCTTATCATGTCATGCACCCATGATCTTATGCTTTTTTCTTGGGCATTTTTAACTTCTGACTGCTGTTTTTACTTTAAAAGGTCTCTGATTTCTTTGTAATGTTTCAGACGTCTTGTCTGTTAGGTCTAATGTTTAATGTCTTGTACTGTGTAGTGTCTGTTGTTGTCTAACTGAATGTTTTTACCTGCCTTAGAACAACAGATTAAATTTAGTTTTCTCCAGTGTTGCGAGTAACGTGTTATAAAAGTAACAAATTACTGTAATGCATTGCTTTTTTCTGTAACACAGTAATGTAAGGCATTACAGGGGAAAAAAATGTTATATTTTACCCTGTAAAAATGTCAGTAATGCATGTTACAATGCACTTTTAACTTGGATTGAAGTGATGGGTTTTTCGTTTTTCTTCATACAAATTCACTAAAATCATTGCCATCCTTACGGTTCCGAATGTCGGGGCCTGGAGGGACCATCGCAAAGCTCCACGCTCCATGGGGTTAATCGCAACTCACACCAGATTGCGTTTTGCGGACACCCTGCTCCACGGGCTTGGGGTTCTCTCAAGGGTGGTCCTAGATTCCAATTCCTAGTCCAAGATTAGTCCTTGTTTGGTCCTGGTTTAGTCCTGGTTTAGTCCTGGTTTAGACCTGGTTTAGACCTGGTTCAGTTCTGGTTTAGACCTGGTTAAGTCCTGGTTTAGTCCTGGTTCAGTCCATATACAGTGCAAAAGTCTGGCATCTTCACTAGCTGATTGTTATTGGACAATCAGCAACAGTTATTTTGGTGAGAGTAAGTTAGAGTGCTGCAATAGTCGTGTAATGTCTTACATTTTAAATGCAGTAATATTGTAATGTAACAAATTACTTTGACATCACAGTAACAAGTAATAAATAACACATTACAGTTTTGAAGTAACTTGCCCAACAGTGGTCCTCTCTAGATCACTATGACTTCTTTCATTGTATTACAAAAAAATCTGGAAAAAAGTTTTTTGAATGGATTGAGAACATTGGGCGATTTTTTGTCTTTCTTTGTGAGACATGATTTTAAATCCTCCAACTTTGTAGTAAGGAACATCCTGCTCTTTGTAGATGAAAGGCGAGTAATCTAGTACGCAGTGGTGGGCATGCTGTATTGAAACGACGCATCACAATCACTATGCGTTACTAAAGTATGCATTGGCTTTAGCGTGGAAGACCTCTTAAGATAGCAGATTGAAACCGCCCTAATGTTTAGCACCTATTAGCAATCCTCCTCCCCTCTTTCTCTTCTTTACAATCTCTGCATTGGGTTTCTTAAAATGTGCTCTTCCTTCCTTTTCTGGCTGGAAGCTGAATAATTGTCTATGCATATGACTGCGGGCTACATTTTAATTAGCAATTGGACTCCCTTAATTAGACTCACTGACGTCTCCTTAATTAATGGACAATCAAGGCTTAATTAACAACAGCACACAGCCAAAGACACCAGCAGGACAATAAGAGTTTGGGATAAAATGACTGTGTTTATTCTCTGATGACCTATGCAATTATGTCAAAGGAGCTGGAGATGGTAGATGAGAAGCCATATACATTTAACCTTCATGCACTACTTGAAATTGGCTCATTTTTATGCCAGCTTTAGAATGGTGATCATTATAAATCATGCATATAGTTTTAGTAAACGTTTGAATTCAATTAGGTACTTTTGACATTAGACAAACCCTATTACTATATTAATGACATAGTTTTAAAGGTCTTATATTATGCAAAATTGACTCTTCTGAGCTTTAGATCATGTTATAATGTTGTAACCTCCTCAGAAACATACCTGAAGTTCTGTTTTGTTTCATTCATGCATTTGAATAACCCTATTATTAGTATGTCTACAACTTCAAAGCTCAAAATGCTCTGTTCCACCTTGTCATGAAGAATATTTTTCAAGTTAACAGCTCCTTTTTCTTTTTGTAGAGATCGGAAATTCCAGGGCTGAAATGATCCAAATGATTCTAGTGAGGATGTATGGAGTTTAAAAAATTGTCCAGCAGGAGTGTAGTGGGCGTGGTATGCGGGGGTAAACTGTCCGCCCACTTCTTCAGGCGCATGATATTAAAAAAAATAATAATATAAAATAGCCTACAACTTAAATGTCAAACTGGAGTTACTGGCAATGATGAAAACAACCTGCATAGGCTCATAATATCTTCAGTACTGTCCTATAACAACCTGAAACATGAGGGACCAAGACTGATCCCAGGACTGAACCAGGAGGACTAATCCAGGACGAAAACAGGACTAAATCAAGACTAAACTAGGACTAAACCAGAACTGAACCAGGACTGAGTGTCAGGACGGGCCTGGAGGTGTGTCCGCATAGACTGTCAGGTGACCGCAGGTGAAAGGTGCAGAGCTCTGCAGACTCGGGGCTCTCTCTCTCACTCTCAAGTCTAAGATTAGTCCTGGTTTAGTCCTGGTTTCGACACATTGATGACGTCACAAATCACGTACCCTCATTTAAAAAATCCCCACTACACCACTGCAGTCCAGCAACAAGAAACAAAACACAACTCCAGGTATGTTTGTGATGAGGAAAACACCATTATAACAGAGATAAGAAAATAGCGTAATATGGGTCCTTTGAAGAATCTGCAATGCATAAATTTAAACAGTAGTCGACTTACCGATATAACGTCAGTGTTTATTGGACTCTTTTCCACCACGTTGGCGTAGTACGGCTCATCTGGCCACTTGGGGGCGTTGTCATTTATGTCCAAGACTGTGATGTTTACCTGCACAAAAGAAGAAGATAAGCATGTTATTCTTACATGCACCAACGGGCTCAAACCAGGAAGACATTTGGAAAGATGCAATGACAACTTCCGGTGTAGTACCTGGCACTGGGCTTGCCGTCTGACTGTGATAAAACCCAGTGAAGTAAATGTGATCAGACGTAAAATAAAGACCGCATGTATGAGCTGGAATTATCTTGAATTTGGCGCCCTCGTCTCTTCTAATCGCATGTACCCAGTGCGCTTGGAGTTGTGTGTCAGTGGGGAAATGATAAAAACTGAGGTATGGTTGTAATTGTTGATTGACTGAACATAACGGAACGCTACAGTGACATGGAGATGAAGAAAACTGGGCCTGGGAAGTTGTAATCGCATCATTCCAAACGTTTTCCTGGTTTGTGACGTGACGTGAATAGAGCCTACTGAATACAAGAATAAGGACATTAAAAAAAAAAAAAAACTATCTTTGAGGGTGATTTAACCACCTAACATCTGATTAGAGGGCAACCTAGCTTAACCTTCTACACCATGTCACTACTCCATTAAGAATATTTTAGTTGTTTAGTTGTTTCTGGGAGTACAGCTCGAAAACTCAGTTTCCCTCTCAATTGTGTAGTATCTCATTTGCTATTTAAATCATGACAAAATTGTTAATGGTATTGAATATATGTGGATGCAGACTATGTAACGAAATTCTTAGCATATACCGCTAGTTCTGCAATGTATTCTATTTGTTTGGCCATTTAAATTCCCATTGAAGCTCAGTCATTAGCAGAGAGCTGCTAATTAGAATGGACAGGCCAAACACTAATGATTGACAGATGAATTACCGTGGCGATGCCTGTTTTCTGCTGAGGCCCAACTCCTCCGTCCACGGCGCGAACGATCAGAATATACTCCGCCTTTAACTCACGGTCCAGGAGGGCAGTGGTCGTGATCTCACCTGACAAAAAACAGAAGAAAAAAATACTTTATTATTATGTCTAATTGGTAAGGATGTAACAATAATCACAATATTGTGATATTTATCGTGATATGTATCGTCAAAAGTCTCACAATAATATCATGAGCATCACAATATATCGAATTACAAGTGTTTTTTGCTTAAATTCATTGTCATGGTGCAGCAATAGCTTAAAGAAACCGAAGGAACTACATACCCCATGATCCTTTGCTCTGTTTCCGTCCAATTTACAGAATGAAATAACTCTTAAAAGCACTTTTATATCTTAACTCTTTGGGTTATGAAAGAAAGAAAAAAGGAGCATATTCTACAGCTTTTTGTTGTTGTCTCTACAAAATATCGCAACAAATATTATACCATTAAATGTATATCATGAAAATATCGTACTGAGAAATTGGATATTGTTCCATCCCTACTAATCAGATTATCTTTACTGGTTTAATAATTTATGTCCTTCATGCTGCTGCTGTTCCTGTCTATTCAAGCTTGGGAGTGACAAGAGTTACCGTCGGAAAATGTATTGCGTTGCCTTGAATGTTCCACAGTATGGCATTAAACATATCTTATATAATTTGCTCAACAGGTGTTTTAATTGCATTGTGTTAGGTCACCTGTGTCTCATGCTACGTTTACACTGAAATGAATCACCGTATCAAAATTGATTTGCGTCCAGACGCGTCATTGCTGTGTCCACAAGCCTTCCACACAGCTTTGTGCATATTTGTTTATGTTTTATAGAAACAAAACTTAAAACCACATGGCTAATTTGCACAAACTGAGCCTCAAAAAACAGCTCACTCCTTGTGCCCTGATGCGGTTCAGCTTCTGTCGGACTAAAGGACATGACTCAGTGGAATCTATCTGTGACAGAGGGGTGTTCTGCTGATGGTGAGTCTGTTCTGTGCTTCTGTCGAGTTAGAGGTGGTTCATATTAAACTTTTCAGAGATTATACATCTGCAGGTCATACATGTCGACCGTATTTATGAATGGACATATATTCTAGCCTCTTAGCGTTTTGGCGGTGAATTACTTCTCGGTGCATAGACCTACATCAGCGTATCAGCGTTTTCAGGCGTCCACACAGTGCCGGATCAGATTCATACTCAGAATGAATGAAGGAACTGGCAGCACCAGATCATTCCTTCTCTGGAGTCGTTTTCCATCGGATTAGTGTGGACATCCGCAATGAAAACGACTCAAATACATACTAATGTGGATGGGGCCTCAGTAAGGGTAGATAAGTTTAATGCCATACTCTGGAACCATCCAAGCAAAGCAATAACATCTCCATGGAGACAACCAGATAGTGGACCATCCATCAGAAAAGTTATGTACTGTACTGTGAATTGATAGAGAAAAATAGTAAGTACTACATAATTCAGTACACAATTTATGAGCCAATATCTCAAAGCTACAAAAGCCTGGTGTTATACTCAAACCACCTAAACTTAACACCTTATATTTAACAACCACAAAGGAATTCTGTTTTAGACCACAATTTTAATATAATCAGTGTGTTGTTTATTTTGGTCTTTACTTTATTTTTTATTATAACTCGTTTCCATCTGTTTTAAATATTAACAACAATTTATTTTTAACCATACATTATTAAAAAGAGGGTGTTCATCCTCTACTACTGGGGATAGTATACCACCATATACAACCAGTTTGGCACAATCCTACCGAAGTCTGTCCAATAGTGACAAAGATACATTAAAATATGTGTATATATCTTGGCATGTGCATTTCCATAGCAGCACACAGCTCCACCGACCTGAGCGCGAGTTGAGACGGAACTGAGTGGAGCCCTCCAGGGAGTAGATGAGTGAGGCCTGGCCAAACTCCCTCGAGGCGTCCAAATCAGTCGCATTCACCAGCAGCACTGTCGCCCCTGAGTGAGAGGGAAAGAGAAAGAGGAGAGGGAGAGAGCGGAGAGAGGAAGAGAGAAGGAGAGAGAGAGAGAGAAGGGGAGAGAAGGAGGGACAAAGGGGGAGAGGGTGGAGAAAGTTATAACTTTCACTATGAGAAGAAAGGACTGAACGACTGAGAGACTGAGCCTTAAGAGAAGGGGGGAACTCAGCAAAAATGGTCATTATATTCCGAAAAGGTTCATTTTCTTTCTTTCTTCTTTTACTTGTCTGTAGTCATTGTGCCAAAAACTCTGTAAATCAGCTGGCAAGACACGTCACAGCAACATCACATGACTCATGTGATAATGACTACAGACAAGTAGTCCAATAAACAAACTGGTCATTATCGTTACATCATCATTTTCTTAGGTTATCATTTGGATTAAACTGGATTTATACAGCACTTTCTACCTTCTAGGCATCTAAAGCGCTTCACATCAAAGAAATACTCATCCACTCACACACGCACACACACTCACACACCAATGTATGCAGAGGGGGGTTATGCGTCTTGCCCAAGAACACAAAGAACGTATTCATTGTATCCATCAAACTGCTATTTATTCATTAGTCAACGATAGAAATAGCAATTAAAGCCTAAAACAGTCTCTATGACAATGGGAAAACTTACATTTTACACTGTGAGAAGAGAATTGAATGATTGAGAAAAGTAAAAGAAAGAAAAAAGGAAGAATACATGGCAAAAATGATCAAGATCTTACATTTTATCATTCGGATTAGGATCAAGTAAATTTGGATTTCCAGCTGCAGCTATTCATTATACAATAGCAGAGATAGCAGATTCTAAAACCTAAAACAGTAACTATGGCAATGGTTAAGTTAAACACTAAAACCCAGAGAAACAAATATGTAACAATAAATTAAAATATGTATCTAAATATTTGCTGTACATTAACATTTGTATATATTCTTACAATAACAACAATCAGATGTTATTATTGCAACCAGAAAAGTGGCTGAGGATTAAGTATCGTACAAAAGGTCACAACAGCGCAGGGACATCGCCTCAGACCCATGAAATATTATGCTGCAAGTTACAACTTTCACTGTGAGGAGAGCAAAAATAAATGGAAAGACTGGGCCATGAGAAACAGAAAATGGAAAAAAAAACACAAGACAAAATTATCATTATCTCCAATTTGATATTTTTGGGAGACTGATAAGAGTACAAACTGACAGTTTCATTCAAATGCGTAATAATTATCCAGATAGCCGGGTCTGAAGCCTGAATCAGAAACTATGGTAATGGTCAGTTACACATTTTGCCATAAGGCAGGTTTATCTCCATCTTGCATAATTTATCAATGGCAATTTAAAGTCACCAATTCACAACATTTGACTCCAATCAGTAAGGAGTTTCATCCAACAGAGAGAGAGAGTTCAAAAGTACAATGACCATACATACAAAGTGCGACCAATCAACCAACCAATTAGTCATGCAACTTTTTAATGAAGCTCAGGGTTTAAGTATGGTGCACATTCACAACAGTGCAGGGACTTCGCCTTAGACCCTTAAAAGGTTAAGCTACAAGTTACTGTTACTTTTTATTTAATGTTTTGTTGAATGTGTTTTGACAGCTTTGTTATTTGAGAGAGATATTTTTTATTGTAATTTTGCCTACATTTAAAACAATATTAGTAACACTTTATTCTCTCATAGGTTTCTAATGAATAATAAATGTTAAAACTGAGACCTAAAATGTGCATGTACAAATACACACACAAATGGTCAGTAAATGAGTAACTAAGCATGAATAATTATGAGTAACCATATTCAGCACAGACCAATTCACTGCCAGCTAAGAGCTGACTGAGGTATTAATTAAGGAGTTACTAAACCTGAATCATTATTCATTTGTTCATAAGTTTCATTCACACATGTTTATGTAACCCTTTATTATTATTAGTCTGTCTTAGGGCTGCTCGATTATGGAAAAAATCATTATCACGATTATTTTGGTCAATAGTGAAATCATGATTATTCAAACAATTATTTGTTTTAGTTACATGATGCATTTATTCAGCATTTCTCTTTCTTTATCAAAAAAAAACAACAACAACAAAAACAAAAAAAAAACACTTTGTTATTGATAATTTATGTAAAACTTTCAAATTGAAAATAAATATAGGCTACAAATATGTATCTTAGAGCAGTTTTGTGATGTATAAAATATAAAATGAATAAAATATACTTTGCATATGAAATAAAGCATAGAAAAACATAAATATAACCAAAATAAACTATATATCCAGCTGTTCTACAATCTCTATATTTAAAAATGAAAATAAAAATACTTATTCATAAAAAAATATACTAAAATAAACTATGTTAAGCTTTCGTTTCAACTCGATTATATGAGTTTGGAGATAGTTTGACACCCAAATCGAAATTGCAATCAAAATTCAATTAATTGCAAAGCCTTAGTCTGTCTACATCTCTAAAGCTCAAAATGCTTTGTTCCACTGTGTCATCAAGCAGTAGTGTTCATGTTAACAGCTGCCTTTTACCTTTTGTTCAGTAGAGATTGGCAATTCCAGGGCTGAAATTATCCAGATGATTCTAGTGAAGGTGTGTGGAGTTTGAAAACACAGTGGAGCACTTCCTGTATTACCATGTGACCTAACAAAGTGGAACAGTGTTTTCTGTTTGAGAAAACTCAGTCTAAATATACAGGGTTAAACATGTGTGAATGAAACAAAAACACAACTCCAAGCATATTTCTGATGAGCAAACAATATTATAACATAAATCAGACAATCACATAATATGGGCCGATTAAGAGTGAAAAGGAATTTAACACTCACTAAATATTGGTGAAAAATGGACACAGTACAATGGTTTAGAAATACTGTTTTTATATGATTGTTTTAAGCATAATCTACCCATTGTGAAACCTTAGCATTTAGATTTTAAATATAGCAATGTCCAAAACTGTCTTATTTTCTCATTGCTTTATAAAGATATGCCACAGACGAACCAAAACACATCAGGCTAATTTCTTCACCGCCCCCGTCCACTGCAGCTCTGATGGCATTGCAGCGAGTGGGTTTACGGATTAGCGGATTATCAGCTTGTTTGGCACAGCCTCTTCTTGGCACAGCACTGATCAATATCCAAGTGGGCACGGAGAATACGAGATATGACAGGCTAAAAAGAGCAGCTAAGAGAGGCTAGCCCGAAGCTAAGCCCTGCAGCCCAGATCCCTCTGTCCCCATAGCCTCCTTCTAAAACCCTGCTAAGGTCCAAGCCGCTCAGCCTTTTCTGTGAGAGACATTTTGAGTAGCCAGTTCTGTCGGATCTCCAAAAGGAACAGGGCGGTCAAATATGTAATTTTCCTCCAGAGCCTTGAAATTAATCTATTGTTTGGGATAAAAGAGGTTCCGAAATGCATAAGAATGAATGCAAGCGCCAGTTTTTGCTTTGTAGTTGCTGGATCTGCATTCTGGGGCTGTGCAGTTAAAAACATTATGCAAAACCAAAACAAGTCGAGCAGTAGGAAGGAATAATACAGAGAAATAACCCCCAAAGAAGCCATTTCTTTTTGTCGTAAAGTATAAAGAGTGATTTATGGGCACTACAATGAGATTGGAGTGTATATAAATTGCAGGTTCATTGTTGAAAATTCAATGTAGAAACTTAACCACAACCCCGATAAGAGTAAAATGACTCACCCGCGTTAATGTTTTCGGGGATTCTCACAATGTAGGACGGTTCGCTGAAGGTAGGTGGGTTGTCATTCTCATCCTAAAAACAAAATAAACAGCACCAGTTGTAAGTGATATGCAAATGTGTCAAAGATAATGGTCTCCTATGGGTGCTACATTGTTGGATTTATACATCTGTTTTTAAGCTCCATTCTGTGAGGTGGGAGAAATAAGACATTGTTTTCTAGTGACTTGTTATGGATGGAGGAGTAGTGTTGTAAATTTAAACTCTATAATTCACTAATAAATGGGAATTGTCGTGACCAAGACTTGAACCAGGTATAGTTAAGGGGTAAATACTTGTCTATGCATCTACAAAGCAACAGTCAAGCAAAAACACGTATTGTTTTATCGCCCCCTTGTGGTAGGAATAATCATTAGAATAATCATGTATATAGTGTTTTGTTTCATTCACACATGTTTAACACACAAGAATATTTAGAGTTCTGAGTTCTTCTCTCAGATTGAATACACTCTGTTCCACCTTGTGACGTCATGTGGTTATACCGAAAGTGCTCCACTGTGTTTTAGGCAACGTTTATATGATGACGGTCTGAACAGAAAATGCAAAAGTAGCATCGCCTCTTCACTTTTTATTCCACATTTAGACGAGCATTTTCAGGATGAAAACTGCGAGCATTCAGTGACGCAAAAGAGTATGGAATTTGACTGGATTTGCGTGTACTTAAAGCAACAAGGGCATCTTTGGACATACAGAAGTTTTCACACCACGCATTTTCAATTAGCTACTCCTTCTATAAAGTTGTCCCACCATCGACTGGTTCTCCCAGGTCTTGTCCCTAGCTGTCTGACTCGACTGCGACAAACTGGTGCATCCAGAATTTGACAGAGGTGATTGCAGATCATTGTCTGTTCACTATTAGTATCTGTGCATATTCTGTAGGTTTGTTGGAATGCCTCCTGTAAGTTTATTAGAGCTTCCAGAACAGCTTGAGGGTCCATCGCATGGAAATTATCTGACATGTTTGTTTCTATGCGTATGTGACGTGAGCAGATCTGACCAGAGTTTTGCATCTTGGGCAGTGTAGACGGAAATGCTACAGCGGAGCGTATTCAACTTTTCCACTCTGGAGGGTGATTTCAGATTTTTTTTTTTTTTTTTTTTTTTTTTTTTTTATTTCACAAATTGAAAAATACAATCTTACAGGATTTTTGTTCGATAATAATATCCTCGTACCCGTACCATAAGTATATGCATATTCTCACATATAAATAAATACATACACACATATATATTCATACATATATACATACATATATCTATATACCTACATACCCACATTTACAGACATACACTCGGGTACATTCAACTACATTTGACATTTACCTACATTTTTTTTTTTTTTTAATATATAATTAAATAAACCAGAAATAACATTGTAGCATGGAACCAGGGTGTGCTTTAAGACGTTATTTTATACATTACTCTACATCGCACCAAAGACATATTTCAAAACAGACTGCTAATTTTCAGACTCTATACAAAGTCAGACCATGTTTGTCTAATATAATTTAACCATCCCCTCCATAAATTTTCAAATTTGTCTTTCTCCAACCTAACTGATGCCGTCACTTTCTCCATATTGTATATATTGAGCATTACATCCACCCACTCTTCTACCTTAGGTATTTGATCCGTCCGCCATTTTTTGGTGATTGCCTTTTTGCTCGCCAACAGCATAATTTTCAGTATATTATAATCAATCCTTCTAGTTAAGTTCAGTATATCAATTTTACCCAGATAAAAAACTTCAAAATTTAGGGGAACACTACAATTCACTACTTTATCAATAATACTTTTAACTCCTGTCCAATATGATTTCAATAGTGGTCATCCCCAAAAAATGTGAAAGTGATTTGCCTTGGAAGTACCACAAGATCTCCAACATTTCGTATCTGCATATTTCCTCTGTGCAGGGGTCAGAAAGAATCTACTTATGTTCTTCCATCCATATTCCCTCCAAAATACAGAGTTTGTGGTTGTCCACTGACTTAAACTTATTTGTTCCCAATCTTCTACTGAAATTACAATGTTTGCTTCTCTTTCCCATCTTTCTTTCACATAATCTGTGGTGTCCCCTTTTAAAGCTTCCAAAGCTGTATATAGTTTGGATATAATTTTACTAATTAACTCTGATTTAAGTGCATCCAGAACTATTTTAAGAATACCTGATTGAAATAGATCCCAGTTTACTTTATTAAGTTCTTGCTTTAAATAGTGCCTTAGCTGTAGGTATCTATGAAAATCCGCTTACCAAGATTAAACATGTCCCTTATCTGTTGAAAACTTAGCATTTCTTTGTTTTTTATTATCTCCCAATGCATTTTTGGACCATTTTCCCATGTTCTGAAGGTGCCATCCAACTGGTTTGGACCAAAATCAGTATCATATGCGATCAATCTAAATAATCTACATTGCTCTATTAAATTATGCTTTTTCAAGAGACTGGACCAGATTGACAGAGACACCCACAGCCAAGGGTTAACATTTTGTTTCTTCAATATTTGTAATTTAACATCAAACATTAATGCCTGTATTGGTGGTTTCATATTACCCTTGATGTCTTTCCATTTTGCAACATAATCTGGATCGCCCAAACTCAGCAACACCTTTAACTGAGCGGCTTGATAGTAACTTTTTAAACATGGAAGCGCCAGACCACACTTATTTTTTGCCATTTGTAAAGTTCTAAATTTTATACGTGGTCTTGCAGATTTTTGCATTTTTAAGCTTCAAAAATGCCATCACCATCTAAACGAAAGGCATTTCTGATCAAATATTTTGTAGTTTTTACCTGCAGTCGTTCTCGTGTGAACAGGCCTTTAGACTCCATACACCTTCATTAGAACCATTTAGATAGTTTCAACAATAGAATTGCCAATCTCTGAACAAAAGGTAAAAGGTAGCTGTTAACGTGAACATTACTGCTTCATGACATTACGAGGAGGAACAGAGCATTTTGAGCTTTGGAGATGTGGAGAGACTAATACTGCAGGGTTACTCAAACATGTGTGAATGAAACAAAACACAATAAAGGGAATGTTTTTGAGGATGAAACAACAGCATTATAACATGGCTTAAAGTTCATTTTGCCAATATCACCCACCTCTTGAGAAATCCCAAAATAATTTAATAGTAATCGTCAAAAAGCCCTAAAAAGACAAGAGTGAATTAAAGCACAATGTATGTTAAAGCATCCTTTTGCATTGGCTTTTCACATTTACCTCCCACTCATCTGGTTGTGTGGCTGTTCACTGATCCCCACTGTGTTTGCGCAGTGACACGTTAGCACTTAAACCCCAGTCAGTGCCTATTATCTCTCTGGTTTTACACTGGTGCAAGGCTTTTGTGTCTCTGTAACACTGTTGGAGACTGATAAACCCCTGTGGAGCCACTTATAACAATATGGCGGACAGCAAAGAAGGCACATGTCTCCCTCTCGGCCTCCACGTTTCAGCATACAACTCATTCTTTTACACAGTATTACTCCCTAAAGTGGCATATAGATAGATATATATGAGCCCAAAATACCCCAGCAGGATGCATTCATTGCGCGTTGTGCCGTGTCCCGTTGATGAATAGAGGGTTCGGAGTATAATGGGAAGATAACAGGGGACATAGGTCTACGGTTTGTGTAATCTGGCTCCTCATTACTGGTGCCGTTTTTCTAGTATTTGCATTATCACACAAAAGGTCAACAGTCTACTAATGTCAATGGAGATGCACCTTTAAATGGAGACAAAATACAAATCATGTTGTATGTTAAAGTATCATGCATCTTAATCATTATTGATCATAATTCAATACAACGTGAAGCTTAGTAGGAGGAAAACAAAAACAAAAAAAGAAAAACATCTGACAGCAATGAGGCAATGTAATCTATTATAAACAACTCGAAAATGTTTGTTACTTATGTCCAACAAAGTGACTCAAACAAAATAGTATTGTTAAAATTATCAAAATAAATTTAACCATTTAGACCCACCCCAAGTCATATTAAAATCGTTGCACAACTTGCATAGATCTTGCACTATAATATTTTTTATTAAAGGTTCACTATTTTCTGCTACCTGCCTGTCTCTATGAAACTGATGTTCCACAATAAAACACTGAACCTTTATCAAGCGCTCAGTTTAAAGGGTCTATAATACGTAGTTATGTACGTTATAAAATTATTACCTCACTGAAAGTATACTTGGAGTTGTGTTTTTTTTTTCACACATATTCTGCATATTTACGCTGTGTGCTTAAGTGTTTTAAACTCCATAAATCTTCACTAGAATCATTTGGATAATTTGGAAAACAATCACTTCATGACATCACAATGTGGAAGAGCATTTTAAACTTTGGAGCTATAGACAGACTAATAATAAAGGGTTACTCAAACGTGTGAATGAAACAAAAAGCACCTCCAGGTATGCTTTTGATGAGGTAACAATATTCTCACATCCTTAAAGCTCCCAAGAATCTGTTTCCTAGGATGCAGGATCTTAAATGTCACATTATGAAACATTTCAGACAAAGCAATGACGTCTCCATGAAACAAGCAGCTGGCTGATTCATCACATGGTTTCACTTTGTGGAAACCGTCTGACCTGAATTAGGATTCGTTCGCTCGATGGTAGGCGGGTACTTTTTAAATTTAACCAATCGCTGCTTTTTAATCGTGACATATGTAATGCGCCACTAACAGGGCTAACTGGCATATTAAGCTTTTCCCCAAAACCCATAGGAAGAAGGGCAATAACGTCTTTAACCTTGATAAAATTCACCAAACATTCTCTTTGTTCCAGCTTTAAATCCTCGATTTCGGGAATCGTTGCCAACACAGAATGTATGGCTCTTCACTGATTGACTGGTGCCCGGACATCCAGGATTCTTGCAAACCGTCTAGTGTATTCCGATGAAACTGAGCAGAGGCACTAGATGGCACCAGCCTGGCTAGCTGGCAGACCCCTACCAGAAAAAGTTGCAAATTGCATGTTTTCTTAAACAAAATAGAGAATACTACATTTTCCTATTCAATAATGTATGACTACAACTTGTATATTTCATATTTTGAGTAAACAACACATATTAATAACACAATATTATTTACTTACAGCATTTATATGTGGCTTCAGGTTTACACTGCTGCTGGTTTATCATAATAAAGTGTGATATGTAATGTAATGGAGACATATAGGCTGCAGCGTGCAAGCCTAACAGACTGAGACCATTCGAATACTGCTATGTAGACTAGAAATAAACCATGTTTTATTTTGGGTGTTTCTTCAATATTTTGTTATGTTTCAACAGCACTGGACATTCATTCCTTATGTTTCTTTGCATGTTTGATACTGTATCTTCTGAACATCTTTTCCCTTCTGAGGTCACCATAACAAAATGTCTGCCAAGTCCATCATAACTGGCTGCTGATTTTAAGGTTTTACTTTGATTTTAAGGTTTAAGGTGTTACTATAATACATTTCACTACAGTCACTTTTCTATACAGTCACTTTATCAAAATGAAACTGCACTTCTAGTAGTTTACCGTTTTTGATACTGCACTTGCTTCTTTTAGATAATATTTTTACCTTCCTACCTCTGCCTTAAAGGGCTCATAATACGCTGTTTTCGGATCTATTTTATAATGTTGTTTCCTCATCAAAAACATACTTGGAGTTATGCTTTGTTACATTCACACATGCACAAACGCTGCATATTTAGACTGAGTTCTTGTGTGAAACAAAATGAAACAAGAAACACCTCCAGGTATGTTTTTGATAAGGTAACAGCATTATAACATGGTTTAAAGCTCACAAGAATCCATTCTGTGTAATATAGGACCTTTAGACAAATTATTCTACTCACACAAGAACACAAAGTAAACAATAACCTTTGTACATCACCAGACAAAATGCATGCTTTAATGTAGCACACCTGATCCCATCTCTCCTGACATTTTTATGCACATTGCATAAGACTTTTAATACATATTATTATCAGTGATCACAGTGAACTGTAGACACTACCTTCACATGCAGGCTACACTAACTATACCTGCATGTGTCCTTCTAAGTTGTGAACCCTGGACAATTGGATGTAACCTGGACTGGATCAGATAGCAGCAGAAAAATGGAAAAGCTTTACGTGTAGTAAATATGAAACAGTGGGTCATGGGACCACCAGCTCATGCCATTGTTTGTACAAAGACAGTTCCTTACATATACAAACAAAGATGATAATGTTTTAAGATTAATGTTTACTCAAAGAAATGTAGTGTGCTTGTGTTACCTGACAAAAAGAGCCACATACATAGATGTTCAGGTACAATTTGTAGTTTATAATACAATGAGGAACAGTGAATGTTGAGTTTTTATTAATCATTTTCTACTGTTCTATGATAACTACAATTGAGTTTAAATTATAATCCAGTTCAGAAGCAGAATGAGCCTCACATCTCATTTTAGTTGCCAGTTTCAATGTTGACCTCCAGTTTGTATAAAGCTAAAAGCACTCTCTCTCTCAGATCCTCACTACTTAAATCCTAGCATATGCAATCCATCAAGAATAGGTGCTAGTGCAGCCTCGGCATCTCAATGAGTGAATTCTGGAGATTCTGAGCTTTCAGGTTGTGTGTGTGTGGCCTGTATATGCAAGTGAAATCACTAGCATCCCAGTTGTACTCAGTTGTAATTGCAGAACCTTTTTTAAAACAGTAAGAGCACAGGCTACAAAGTTTTAGTTAGTAATTGCCCAAGCCTAAAATGATTCTGAACCAGCGTCTCTGTGTCTCAAACTGCACTGATTTTGCACAGAAGTTAAAATAAGACATTTGGTGATAAGACTGACAAAAGCGAGCAAACGGCATGTGCAGATATCAGCCCGGAATATGATAAACCTGCAAACAAAGCTGTGCTCAGACATGGATCACAAGGCACTCATAATAACTCAGACGGGTGGAGGAAATATTCAGACATGTGCTAGGTGAAGGCAGAGACATGTGCTACACAGTATTTATATGTTACCTGAAGCAGAGGATATTACTGATGTGGGTAAAGATGTAGAAACTCCTGCAAGATGTGTTCTTGTGTCAAACAAAACTGTGCATTTTATAACATCTATCACTGTATATAGGGCAAAATAGCATTCAGTTCTACAAGCATGAAATTACTATTCTTAACTAAAGGTGCATTATGCAACTTTTTTGACGAAGGGTCAACTTTTATACATAGGCCTATATATTTTGCATATTTTCCATTTCAGACTTTTAAATTACTCTTTTTTTTTTTTAGTTTGAGTGGGGTTCTTCCGCTCAATTTAATTTCTCTCCAGCGACTAGGTCAGGAATCATAATACACTAGATGGTTCGCAAAATCCCCGGAAGTGCGAGTTCGGGCACCAGCCAATCAGCAAAGAGCCATACATTCTGTGTTGGCAACAAATTCCGAGATCAAGGATGTAAAGCTGCAACAAAGAGATTGTTCGTTCAAATTTTATCAAGGGGAAAGACGTTATTGCCCTTCTTCCTACAGGATTTGAGAAAAGCTTAATACATCAGTTATCCGCATTAGCAGAGCATTACAGATGTCATGACCAAATAGCAGTGACTGGTTAAATGAAAAAAGTACCCATCTACCGTTGAGGAAACAAATCCTAATGGTGCGAGGTCAGATGGTTTCTACGAAGTGAAACCGGCTGATGACTCAAGCTAGGGTTGCCACAGATTCTCCACAGATCTGACCTGTACTTTGACCTATTGGTGCCAAGTGTTTGTCTCCATGGAGCTAAATTGAACACCATACTATGAACTGTTCCCAGTAAAGCAATAAAATCTCCACAGGGGTAATGATATATTTTCAAAACAAGTAAAATTAGTTAACATATAGCCATTATATGTGAGGAATAACTGAACTGCTTTACTGCTTTATGTTGCACATCTGGTCACACTTCATTGATTGGTTAAATCCACCTGTCACTCACTCAGAGCATAACAGAGACTCACTAATAGGAGGTGTGGTGATTAAAGGTAGAAAAAAGGTCTATATTTGCATTAAACAGAAAACCACCATCTCTCCAGATTAACAGGATCTGATCATAATTTAATTTCATACTGTCAGACTTTAGGCATCACGTATTTGTACTTCATGTGTATTTCTGTTCTATTGTTCAGTACTCACAATGATTTCCACGACGACCAGTACAGAGCTGTTGAGAGGCGGGTTTCCTCCGTCTTTGGCCATGACTGTGATGTGAATGACCCCACCTGGAATCCGCTCATAGTCCAGAGGCTTCATCACACTGATCACTGCAACAGAAATGTACAGATATTTTAAAAGTCAATTTAAAAGTAAATCAATTAATTTAGTGCATGCACAGAAAAACGTATCTCCATCAAGCCCCCTTTTCTCCCATTTACTGTATCCTTGAAATCCCGCCAAAACATCTCTAATTGAGTTTCTTGCTTTTACAGAAAGTATAAGTTGTTCTAAGTGATTTCTCAAGGTTTTTGCAATTTTAGCAGATTCACAAGTGTCACTTTACGTTAAAGGCAGACCAATCAGAAATAACCAACACAAATAAGGCATGGTTTCTGTAATGACGTGTTTCTATGAGAGGTGAGATAATTCTTTAATTAAGGCTACATTTATATGATGATGGTCTGAACAGAAGATGCAAAAGTGGCATTGCATCTTCTCTTATTATTCCGCGTTTAGACGAGCATTTCAGGAGGAAATCTGCATGGTGAAGCAAAAGTGTGTGGAATTCGACTGGGTATGCATGCCAGACGCTTGGTGGTGATGTATGTGACGTAAACGCATACGTGACGTGAGTAGTTCTGACCAGAGTTTTGCGTCTTAGGCAGTGTAGACGGAAACGCTACAGCGGAGTGTATTCAACTTTTCCACTCTGGACAGTGGTTTCAGATTTTTGTGTTTTTAAGCCCCAAAAACACTGTCGCCGTCTAAAAGAAAGGCACTTCTGATAAAATATTTTGTTGTTTTTACCCCCAAGAGTTCTTGTGTAAACAGGCCCTGAATTTATCTAAAAGAAATAAAGTGAGTTTTCAACCAGTTTTTTGTAGTTTGAATCGAGAGGAAGCTATGACAATTTATTGAAGACGTAGTTTGAGATTCACTGTAGTTTTTAATCTTTAAAACGTAATTAAATCATTAATGATAAAAAAACAACACATAGGACAGTCAGCAGAAAGATATATCTTAAAATAATTTTGAAATGGGGGGACATGTTGAACCATCTGAGAAACAACTGATTAGAGGAAGTTACAGGTATTGCTTCAACAATGTATACTGAAAATCTACCTAAAAATTACAAAATGATCATCACAAACAGACAAGGTTCTCATCAGTTTAAAATCCATAGAAAATACTGTTTTACTCATGGTGCAAAAGATGTTTTAAAGAAAGCAATACTTAGACACATATACTACACATACTACATATTAGCAAGTCACATAATGTACAGATTATCTTGCAACTCAACATGTTTGTATGTAGTCTTATGGTGTTGTGGAAAAGAAATATATCACTTGATGACAAATAATTAATCCATTTATGAAGTCATTTTTGGAATATAGACAAAGGTTTATTCTTGTTACAGCAGATATGGACAGGGCATAGGCCTGCTCTGGCCAGAGACCAACATCCTGCCCTCTCCAGCAGTATGTCCCTCCAGCGTTAGACCCTGAATCTTACAAAGCACCAAGTTTAAATAGCCTGAGATGACCAGAAGACATATACATTTCAAACATCCATATTCACATGCATTTGTCACTTCCTGAGAAGATTAGCAATCAAAAGCAATCTAACATTGTCTTTAACTACCAAACCAAATGAGTTTTAGTTACAAGACCAAATGTGTTTCTAAAAGATAAACTAATCACTATTTTAATTTAATCAATCGTAATCAATATTTTCCTGTGGGGGTCTGGCCTCGGGTACAAATCACATTCATTTACAAAGACAGATTGAGAGAAATCTTTCCATAATATAAATTTCCGTCACAATGGCTATAATCGTACACATAATCCTATAGGTGTGCACAATTTGGGCAAACAATCAAATTGAACTTTTTCTGACAAATACTCAGATTGTGATTAGATTTGAAATCACACTGCACACTGAAACATCTCCAAGAACATTTGACAAAGAACCTGATAAACTAATACAAGAATCTCATGCTTTTCAGAACATGTTTGAAGCTACAGGTGCAACAAGATTCAAGACATTCTGTTCAAAAGGCAGCTGTACTACACCATAAGTTAAACACAGCAAAGCAAAGTTAAATAATCCAAGTAAGTTTTCAAAGTTGTTTTACAGAGTTATGTCTTACCACTCAAAAACTGTGTTCATTATTGTGAAACCTTACCTGCAAAGCCCTCCACCATGATGATGTTGAAGTAACTGGGGAAAGCCGAGATTGAAGTCATGGTGTACGTCAAGAAGTTGTTTGGTGGAGAGTCGTCATCGGTGGCCTGTGGGTGGTCAGACATTTTGATTAGACTTTTATTTTACACCTTTCTGACATGCCAAAATCCATAGAGAGATAGAAAGTTTTAAGTGGGGCAGATGTTGTTTGTTGCGTGAAGTTTATAATACAAAGTAGTCCTTTTTAGAGTATGTGTGGTGATGCCAGGCTGCTGTCAGGGCTTGATGGAGTGTTATCGGACAGTTTAAAGCTCGTATCTGGCTATTAGCGGCGCTACCGTCAATATTGGAGGAACACCAACTGAGCTGAGACAGGCTAACGCAGACAGAGGACATATGATGCTAAGGCTAATCCACAACGCCATCAAAACAATGACACCCACTCATTATTTAGGAACTGGCAACAACTTCAAGATAAATGTCCTGGCATCACTAGAAAGCTGGACAGTTTGTCAAAAATACTTTAAGTGCATATGACAGGTTTTCATGTTTGTTCTAATTATTGCTTGGTTTGGTAGGGTAGTTCATGTGGTAAATATTTAGCATAGTTTTACCTCAATTAAGTGGTAATTTGTATGAAAAAGTTGAGAATGAAAGTACAAAAACACAGGAAGTAGCGTCAGTTCTAATCATAGACTATATAAAGAAGTGGGGAGAGAACTAGGAGCTGAGTTCCATAATTGAAACAGGAATTTATTTACGGACAAAATTGCGAAATAAAAACACTAGGATCATGTAGAGCAAATTGATACAAACATTTTAAAACCAAAACGATGAAGCTCACTGCAGCAGTTACAATTTTTCAATGTAAAGTCAACTGGAAATAGAGTCAATATATTTAACGAGATATTGCCACAAAGAGATACTGGGATAAATGATAATATTGAAACTACTTTATGCCTGACTCAAAAACAATAAAGCAAGATAAAGTGAACCATTTTTAAATAAACATCATTAAAAGGTCTGGGCTGCAACAACTAACAGAATGAAACAATAATTAGCCATAGAAGTTACTTATTCATAGGCTGCTTCATCAGCTGGTTTCACTTCGTGGAAACCGTCTGACCTGGCAGCATTATTATTCGTTCACTTGACAGTAGGTGGGTACTTTTTTATTTAACCAATCGCTGCTGTTTGGTCGTGATGTGTGTAATGCACCACTAACGGGTCTAGCTGGTATATTAAGCTTTTCCCAAATCTCGTAGGAAGAAGGGCAATAACGTCTTTCCCCTTGATAAAATTCACCAAACACTCTCTTTGTTCCCGCTTTAAATCCTCAATCTCTGAGAATTTACAGCTCTTCACTGATTGGCTGGTGCCCGGACTCGCACTTCCGGGGTTCTTGCAAACTGTCTAGTGTATTTTGATTCCTGGCCTAGTTGCTGGAGAGAAATGAAACTGAGCGGAGGCACTAGGCGGTGCCAGACTTATTCAACTTATTCAACCCTGTACAGCTCAAATCTAATATTATTACAACAAAAATAAAAATAAAAAAATCTCACCAATTTTGCAAAGAAATTCTTCATACAAATTACAAATTACAAACAAAACAAAAAATTAAAGGTGCACCTGCTCTCTCTGGAATGTTCCACAGTATGCCTTCCAGTATATCTTACATTTATTAAATTACAGGTGGTTTTATTGCTCAAAAACACCTTGAAACACCTTGACAGGCATTCTGACTGTGAGCAGGGACGCCTCTCCACAGATCTGACCCATAACTTTGTCTTGTTTGGTCTCCATGAAGCTAGAAAGGTTTAATGCCATACTGTGACACATTCCAGACAAAGCAGTAACATCTCCATTGAGAAAAACATTTGATGGACCCTCAACCAGAAACGTTAATTTAATAAAAATAAATAAAAATAAATAAAGGCAAATGCTTTCATAAAATATAATTATGCTAATTATATAAAATGAGTAGTCTAACCTGTTATTTGCATTGTAAGTTAAATCGCTCTATAAATCAAGTAAAAGAGCTGAGTCAGCAATACTGTTCTTCCAAGCGTGTGTGTATTTCCATCGTGCTGTCGACTTGAATCAAACTTCAACAAACTGTATTATTTAAGACAGTCGTTCAGGAAGGTGAGAGGAACTGGGCCAGAAAAATCAAATAGATGAGTGGCAAAAGAGGTAAAGGAAATCAAACCCAGGGGAGAATGAAAAGGGTTTATGAACAGGATTTAGTTAGAAAGCACAAATAGTGAGGAAGCAGGTAAGAGTCTCAAAAGAATTGGTTGTTGAAAGAAAAAAAGAGAGGACTGATCAAGAAAAGCTTTCGAAACATCTGACCCACGTGCAAAAAATGTGTGATGCACTATAATATTGGACACCTGCCAGACTCAATATGATGTTTTTTGGATATTTTAACTTCACTCAGCCATTTGATTTTTCCGCTTTTTAATTTAAAGTATTTTGTAACACTAATTCCTTTTTGCATAAAAGGTAAAATATAATAAAAAAGTTTAGACACAACAAATTCCAGGCACTCCAGAGACGTAAAAATCGCACAAGGATCCACGTCTTCCTAGTGCGGTTTTTACTTCTTTAGAGTGTCTGGATTTCATTGTGTGTAAAGTTTTGATCCTTTTTCCAAGAGCACCCTCTACCTGCTCTCACTGATTGGAACAACTGCAGCAAAAAGCCACATTTTTGTTTTTTCTGTACATAATAAAAAGTTGCCTTGCTGAAATTCAAATCCACAAGAATCACCAGTCACCATCCACGACTGTTTTTCTTCTTGGATCATTTTTGAGATACTGACCACTGCAAACTCAGAGATTCTCTAACCAAGTCTTTTAGCTACCATTAACTGTCAAAAATATGTTGCCCTTTTTTGCTGCTTAAAGGTGAAAGGTGTCCTTGATGTCCCAATTCTTTTGGTTCTTCTGTTGTGATCTGTTGATATGCCCCTTTGCTGCTGCACTGATATTACTAGTACTGTATTCTTATGTTTACATAGTGGGTATACTGTGGTGGGTGTCATAGAGTAGCCAGGCTGGTGCCACCTAGTGCCTCCGCTCAATATCATTTCTCTCCAGCGACTAGGTCAGGAATCGGAATACACTAGACTGTTCGCAAAAACCCCAGAGTTCGGGCACCAGCCAATCAGCAAAGAGTCATATATTTTGTGTTGGCAACAATTTCCAAGATTTAAAGCCGGAACAAAGAGACGATTTGGTAAATTTTATCAAGGGGAAAGACGTTATTGCCCTTCTTCCTACGGGATTTGGGAAAAGCTTAATATACCAGTTAGCCCCATTAGCGGTGCATTAAATGTGAGACGACCAAATAGCAGTGATTAGTTAAGTGAAAAAAAATACTCGCCTACCGTTGAGCAAATAAATCCCAGATGGTTTCTATGAAGTGATACCGACTGATGAATCAGGCTAGTCATAGGGTGGATGCTCTACACTATTATGCACTTTTTAAAATACTATGCAGTCTGTATGATGCTCTAACATAATTTGGTTGTTATTTTATATGACAATAAAGGAACTGAATTGAATTGTGAACCGTGTAACTTTTCTGGGGTCGGTCAGCAAGCTGTCTATATGGAGATGTTATTGCTTTGCCTAGAATGTTCCACAGAATATGCATTTATTGATTTACAAGTGTTTTTTTATTGCTAAAATATGCCTTGAAATGCATGCATTCTTACTTTCAGTGTAGTCACTTCTTTACAAATATAGCCTGTAACTTTGGTCACCTGCTTGCGTCCATGGACATAGTTTAATGCCATTCTGTAGAACATTCCAGGCATTGGCAGCTCGATGGCAGTGGGCGGACCCTTCATCAAAAAGTTTCATACTAGACATTTCATAGTGGTCAAATGGAGAGGACAAATTTCCCTAGGTGGACTATAAAGGCTAACCTTAAACCTTAAACATTAACCTTGAAATTAAAAAAAAAGTTCACTTGGTACCTAAGGCATCTTCTGCTACTGTTTCTGTCTACGGTGGAATAGGACATTTTATTTTAACAATTTCCAAAATCAGTTAATTTATAAAAAAATGTCACTTTTGTCCCTGTATCAACTTCAAACACTTCAGTGAGTACACTAAAGTTATATGATAGAGCAAGAATGCAAATTTTTAGACCAATTTATTGTTTAGTGGAAGAAACTACACAATGAAAACACTGCTTTAGCTGTCACTTGTCACAATGTAATTCATGATAAGTATATATACAGTGCTTTCTTTTACTTCTCTTCTTGTTCCTATCATAGTGTAGAAAACTGAACTTCAAGGCCCATTGCTGACACACACAGCTGGTTTTCGTCATTGCTCCCAGCCGCTGTATTAATACCAGTTTAGGGTTAGCGCAGACTAATCTAACGGAGTGAGCCGAGCGTTCAGGCCAGTCATCAGCTCCAAACATCACAATGTACAGGACAGGGCTGCAGCTATACCCCCAAGAGGTACGCAATAGTTCCTCTGCCCGGGGAGCAATCACAGGAAACGCACAGTCATTAGTTACTATTGTACCGGTGTGCTCTAGCTTTTCTATGGCAGTGACTGATGGCCCACGCACAAGGCTGGCCAGTTCCTCCAGGATAAAGTGCACACAAACATATAACCTCACAATTACAGTAACATCGACAAAGAAAGTGAAAGAAACTCCATCAAAGCACAATGTCTACTTTATTGTTGTGGGCTTTGAAACTAATACAGGCAAGTCTACTGCCCGAGAAAAGTTTGTGTTGATTACTTAAAAAGGCCAAATAAGGCAACAATTTCTTTTTATTGTGGCATAGAAAATAATGTGCGCTAGTGAATTTTGCAGGTCTTGAGGTAGTTTTGGTTCTCTGGGTGCAATGGGCTCCCTCACAGTGTCCAGAAAGTCTCAGGTCAAACAGGTGGACTGGTGAATATAAATTACCAATAGCGAATAAATGTAAGTTTGAGAGGGACTCTTGAGGTGTTGGTTTTGCATTTGGTAAATACATACTAACTCTACAAAGAATTCATGGGTTTCAGCTTCCAGTTTATAAAAGCCACGAAGACTTTTCATTCTTCACAAGACGTAATAGTTTTGCTTTTGAACAAGACAGCAATATTAGTTCATTTATATAGTAGACAGCTTTTCACTAAACCAGAACATACAGTATACCCTCATTATAACGTGGTTCACTTTTCGTGGCCTTGCTGTTTTGCGGATTTTTTGTGTGCAATTTGACATGCTTTTTTTTTCTTTTTAAACAACATATGAATGCGCATTGTGTTCCTCCTCATGCGTCCTGATTGGCTAAGGGACTGTAGACCATTGTCAGTCAATCTCCTACTTGTCGTGTCCCCTGTACAGTACAGAATGTGTTCAGCTTGACAAATTTACATAAATGTTCGATCGCGAGCAGTGTGATTCTGAAGGGCTGTATGTTTGTTTCTCCTCAATAAAAACCACAATGTCAACGAGATGTTCTGCACTGACAAAGGCTCCTGCGGTTGCACCCAAAAGGCAGAGGAAGATACTAACCATCACACAAAAAGTTGGACTTCTGGACATGCTTAAGGAAGGTAGAAGTTACGCGGCTGTAGGGCGCCATTACGGAATAAATTAATCTTCGGTTCATTACATAAAAAAGGAGGAAAATAACATAAGGATGAAAGCAGCAATGAGTTTGAAGAAGGATGCAAAAAGGGTTTTAACTGTCCTGTCTGATAAGTGTATAAAGTGGTGAGGGGTTTTATTGCCTTAAAACAGATATAATCATTGTAAAAATAAAGCTGACTACTTCATGGATTTTCCTTTTGCGGGTTATTTTTAGAACGTAACCCCCGCGATACACGAGGGACCACTGTATTATCAACCAAATATAAAACTATGTCAAATTTGTATTACAGTATTTAGTAGGTGATCTCTCCAAGCATTTGACTTGCACATAATGTAAATATAGTGCATCACCAGTGGTTATAACTTGTCCACAATTGACCAGACCAGAGGAAATATATGTATCTCTGCTAATTCTCACTCATGCATGTAATCAGGTACAGTGTAAAACTGGATCCACTTTAACAAATACAGTAATAGTATCAGAACTCACAATTATTCAGCCAAATGAGAAATAGCCCTGTGAGGTGATAAAACTACAATTCAGTTTACTATCCAAGTTTGTTTCAAATTGAAAGCTTCACCACTCCTGAACCTTGATACATTGCTAAACATTTTGAGAAAAGTCTTGCCTTTGGTCCAAATAGCCCCTCCACACTGTATCTGTATCTAGTTTCAGTACAAATGTCAGTATTGATTAGTATGGGGGTATATGGTCAACAACACTCTCATGATAACATTACACTCACCCTGACTCGGGCCACTGGTATGATGGCCTCTTCATTCTCCCTGAGCGATCCCACGTACATCTCCTTCTGAAACAGCGGCGCGTTGTCGTTTATGTCCAGGACGTTGATTCGGATGCGTCCCGTGGTCAGTTCTCCTCCTCCGTCTCGAGCCAAAACAGTCAAAGTGAAACGCCTCATCAGTTCATAGTCCAGAGCGGCCTGCAGAGTCACCCAGCCAGACTCGGGGTCCAGGGAGAACCTAAATGAGTAAACAAGAGGCAGGCTTTAATTTTTGTTTAGTAGTCTTCAATAGAAAATATGGGCTTTAAAAGGTGAGCTGTGTACAGACGTGGACAAAATTGTTGGTACCCCTCTGGCAATGAAAGAAAAATCAACAATCGTCTCTGAAATAACTTGAAATAATTGATGAAAGCGATAATAAAAAAAAAAAATACTGAAAATTGTCCAATGAAAACCAAACATTGCTTTTCATCTGTGGTTAAAAAGAATCATTAGAAAAAACTAAATAATGAAACTGGCCTGGACAAAAATGATGGTACCCTTAACTTAATAACCTTTTGATGCAAACTCTGCAATCAAACGATTTCTGTAACTGGTCCATGTTCTAGTCCATGTTCAGTGTTGTATCCATCATGTCTCCAAACAGCACAATGACACATGTGACCTTTTAAACAGTCAGACTGACTGAGGACAAGTTTGAAGACACCTGTGATGCCAATTAGAGGACACACCTAAGTTTAACATGTCCCTATTGTCCAATTATTTACAATCTTTTCTAAGGGTACCATCAGTTTTGTCCAGGCCAGTTTCATTAGTTTGTTTTTTTAAATAATTCTGTTGAACAACAAATCAAAAACAATGTCTGATTTTCGTTGGTTATTTTTCAGGAAATTTGTATTTATTATTGCTTTTCTTAATTTCAAGTTATTTTTTTAGTGACCATTGTTGGTTTTTCTTTCATTACCAGCAATTTTGTTCACATCTGTAACTTGTCTGGTGCATTTGTCTCAGAAGATCCACAACATGTCATTAAGCCTATCAAATTTGCAGCTCAGAAATACCTTGAATAACAGAGCTGACCTGTAATTTGGCCTGTTGGCATCACTTATTTGTCTCCATGGATATATATAGTTTATACTGTCAATCTCATAAAAAGTGCTATCATTTTATTTACTGCAGAAAATTTCAAGCTTATACACCGGAGTAGCTGGGACCGTTAAACTAATTACAACCATAATATCTAGTACGTGATGGTGTCTACGTACATATATAGTAGTGGTTTCATAAATTCTCTATAGACTCCAGACATCACACAACCCCAGCTGTCTGAAGTGAGACTTGAACAAATAGACCACGACACTTGTATTTGTACAGTTATATGTAAAAGAGACACAGAGCTCTTACTGATCTGGATCATCACTGAAGTAGTAGCGCACGACCCCAAAAGTCCCGTCGTCACCATCTGTAGCCTGCACACACAAGAGGAACAAGTTTTAATTAAAAAAAACTGAAAAAAGAAGAAAAAAACAAAACTTAACTAACTGAAATGTAAGCTTCTGGTTTTGAGTCCTCTGATGATATGTATTATTAGTAAGAAATACAACACTTAAATGAGATATTGCACAGATCTATAAAAAAGAAAGCACCAATCAGTCGTCATAGTTCAGTAAATACCATTTGAAATAAATAATTGCTTAAAGCTTGTTCAACCAATGAGTTCACTGTTTGATTTGATAGATTTTGATTGTAGTTGGAACAAAATTAAAACGTTAAATCGAGATCCAACACGACACTAACTCAAAAATAAAAACATGACAACGTTCTGAAAAGCAACACATTTATAGTAGATCACATTTTTAGCCTTAATTTGTTTGTTTTGTAAATGTGTGATCTTAAGTGTCATGACCTGCCACTGGCTGGAGACCTTCAGATGATCAGCGTCATCAGATTGTCAGAGGATGCACTTCTCACTTTAACATCTGTCCACAGTGCACTGCTGAGGTGTGATTGTATTTGAAAAAGGCAAATGATTCTTTCTCACAACAGCTTCAGAAAGTGGTGCCATTATTGAGCCCCAAAGAAGTGAATGTTGTCAGATGAAAAGACTTTAAATCATAAGAATTAGAAGGGCAAATCTGTAGACCCAATCCCTGACAAATGATTAAGTCCAATTTTTGTACAATTCTGGCTTGAATATTTCCTCCACTAACAGTGAATCACCCAGAGTTATTTAGGCCCTACATTGATTTTAAAATGTGAACACAGCCTATAGCAAGTACCAGGAAAACCAGTCTGGATCTCAGGCTACTGTGGTTACGAGGCCAGCCAGAACCACACGCTTTGACAAAACTTTACAAAGAGGTACGGGTTTAAAAGTGTATCCTGTCTCCCCAGTTTCAGATAGGCGTGATTGACAGCAGGATTAACAAATCAGAGAAATGCATGATCTGTCACATTCAAAACAAATATGACGGGTTAAAAAGGGCGGAAAAATTACACAGGACAGAAAAAGCTTGTATTCCTGCAATATCTTAATAAATCTTATTAAAGTTAGATAAAAGAAGTAATACATTTTATTCAGAATCATCAGAATTTTCCAGAGAAATGACTAACACATTTGAGTGACACAAATTAGCGGCTGGGGTTGGACCGTCCCAAGTTAGGATGGCTACTTGTCACAGTCTCTGGTCTGATTCTGGACCCTTGTGCATTCAGACAGAATATAGGAGGGACTGGCTGCTCTGGCAAATGTTATAGTATATTTTAACAACTACAGTATATGGATTGCTAGAAAAAGAAAGATTCAAATATGTCAATTTCTGACTTATTTTTGTTTTTTGTCCAGTTGACAGATTTCTTTCTTTCTTCTTTCTTTTGCTGTGAATCCTACCTGGATGACTGAGGGATAACACAGAAAACTATATGGACTGTACTGTAATGGTACTTAAGGATGCAGTTCACAAACAAAAATGTCACATCATTTTGGAGAACACATTTTCTGGAACAAATCTGCTCCCCAGTTTGAGACCCCCTACTTTCTCTCTCTCCGGTTTGTCTCTCTCCTTCCTCTTCTCTCTTTTCTCTCTCCTTCACTTTAGATGCAATTGGCTGAACATGCTAAAAATATTATGCAATATCTTTCTTGGTAAAGTCATAGTCTCTCTCTTTCTCTCTCTCCTGTCCCTCTCCTTCTCTTTCTTTACTCTCTCTCTCCCACTCCTTCTCCATCTCCCCTTTTCTCACCCTGTCTTAACCTCTCTTTCCCCCTTTCCCTCTCTCCGTGTCTCTCTCTCTCTCTCTGTGTGTGTGTAGTGTGGGTCTGATGGATCGTGGCTGGAGAGGCAGTTGTAATAGAGTTTCACTTGAGTGGCTCTACAGTGTGTGGACGTGTCTGAGGCGCGCTCTGTCACCCCCGCGCTGGTCACTGTGATTCACTCCTGCCCCACAATCCACCTTATTACCCCCCTCCTCCTGTATTTGTGTTCTCCATCAATACTGCATGTAAGACAGTGACAACAACCACATCTACACGAGGCTTTCTATACAGTAGACCTCTTGTATTATTGTGTTTTTTTTTACACTGGTACAGGCATGGAACAAACCTAAATGAAAAGTGTGTAGTGTAACAATGACTTTTCACATTTTCCAATACATATTATGTTTATTTATTTCAGACAAAACTGCGGCAAGAATATGGTTACATTTTTATATAGCACTTTTCTACCTTTAAGGCGCAAAGCACTTTACCACTCATTTATTCATACACTAGGGTACACAGACAAGGGCGACGTGGGTTAAGTGCCCTGCCCAAGGACACAACAACAGCACTGTCACCGTAGACAAACACTCTACCAACAAAGCTACTGCCACCCACAATTATGTTACACAAACTCTAAAACATGGCAAGTGAAGATTTTATTCTCAACACAAAATACAAAAAAGTTCAATAGATCTGTAATTAGCCTGGTTCTCTTCTCTGAATATGCTTTAGGACCAATTAATTCATTTATTAATTTAATATTTGTGCCTAATAACCTAAGCTGAGATTTTCCTTTTTCCAAAACTGTTTTTAAACCTCTTCAAAGGGAATTATTTCTACAACAAAAATATGTATTTTACCACAGCTGGCATTTCATTTAAATAAAGCAATAACCAGAGCTGGGGACTTGCAAGTCGTGACTTGGACTCGAGTCAGACTTGAGTGACTATTTTTAGGACTTGAGACTTCACTTGATAAAATGGACTAAGACTTGGGACTCGACTTGGACTTGAAGGTCAATGACTTTGTATTTGACTCGGACTTGAGACGCACTTTTAAATCTGAATTCTTTCTGTTCTGACCGTAATGATTCACACTAAGGTCTTGTCAAGACATTAAAAAAAAAAAAAAAAAAACTAAAATAATTTCTACAACTCTTATATACTCTATAAATACTCATATATAAATATACCTTGACTTTTTAAGTACAATTTAGTTTAAAATTCATATAAATTGCAAAAATCTAAGCTGTATTTGGTACTTTGGTTGAAATATTTGAAATGACTTGAAGCTCAAAGCAGACGACTTTGACTTGACTTGTACTTATGAGCCAGTGACTCGAGACTTGACTTGGACTTGCCTGTATTTGACTTGGGACTTGACTCTGACTTGAGACAACAACTTGAGAATTACTTGAGACTTGCAAAACAGAGACTTGGTCCCACCTCTGGCAATAACTAAGTGATTTTGAGCTGCTTTCGTCATTGTGTTCCTGACTGTTGCTGTAATTGTCAGTACAAGGTTATTACCCACATTAGCTCCACACTGTATCCTGCTTTCTCTCTGCACCATTTCCCTCCTAATTAAATTAAACTTTTCCTCTGCACAAACTTTCATTCCAACTACAACTGAATAATATAATTTTTTTAAGTTTTATGTTAACCAGGGTGAGGTGTCTGCAGCCCTGGGGTCGCTCCATCTCTCCCTCCGTCTCGCTCCATCTGCTGGCGGTCCGCTGAGGGAAGTTTAAAGTCTTTGGCGAGCAGTTGGCAAAGTGACTTGGCCACACTGTCATGGCGATTGTTTGTAAGAATGAATGATTGGTAGAAGAGGGGAGATGCTTATCGCGTTTCTTTATTTTCCCTCTTCCCCTTTCTGTCTGTCTGGCTGTATAAATATATAGGGAGAATGCTATAGCGGCGTCGGCCATATTAGCTCCCTGTCACTGCCTGTCACGCTAACACCCCCAGTGCTATCATTGGAGCACTTATGGGCCTGTCAGTCACCTGGGACAGAGGGGGGAGGAGGGGGGAGAGAGGGGGAGGCACCCGAGGGTGGGGGGAGCGTGTGCCAAGGGGAGATATGTAGAGAACGGGGAGACGGGGGAGGAGCTGAGGATGAGAGAAGACAGAAGGAAAGAGCTATATGATAAAGGGAGCAGTGTGAGGAATGCAAAAGAGCTGCAGTTCAGAAACAGGACAGGAAACGCTTAAAGGTGCTCGTCCCGATTTTTACTCACTTAAAAACTTGAAAAACAGAGCTCGTTAATTTTTTGAATGTGGTCCAAGCTTATTCCTCATTTCCATTCTGAATTTGGAACGTGGTAATTATTCACCACAATGAGTTTATAAGAGTGTTTCACAACTTTAAGAGGCCAGAGTGGAGTGGCGCTGTCACAATAATGCAACAAGCACTATTACAACAACAACAATAATAATTGTGCGTGACACTCAGACAGGAAAATGCTGAAAATGGTTTAGAATTAAATGCAGACAGCAGACAGTAGACAGCAGACTTATTTGGACCTCAAGAGCTGCTTTTACAATTAGTACCAAGGCAAGACAAATTTTGCTCAAATACAAGGGGAAGAAAATCAGATACAGGGTCTAAAAGTTTTGTTTTATAGGGATTCTTTATATATTTTTGGACATAAAATAAATGCAAATTAATAGATAGAGCAATATACTGGAAAGTGTACTTAAAGTTTCACAATGCACCCTCTGGATATTACAAGAAACAATTTATCCCAAAATCAAATAGAGCTTATACAGCTTTTTTGGTCAATAGGTTAAGGTACTTTATCAGCCAGGTTGGCGCCACCTAGTGCCTCCGCTCAATTTCTAGGTCAGGAATCAGAATACATTAGACCAGGGGTTTCAAACTCAAATTCACACAGGGCCAAAATTTAAAACTGGGACTAAGTTGAGGGCCAAACTAAATATTTACTGAAAAATTTCAACAACATCTGCATGTTTTCTCTTCTTTTAAGATATGTAATTGTCAGGGAATTTACCCTAAGACATCAAATTACATTAAATAAGACACACCAAAACGAGACGGCTTAGTTTTTACTTGTGCAAGGAGAGAGCTGTCCGAACACTGTCTGACCCTCTTCTGACAGCTCCTCCCCAACAGCAAGTTTTATTGCAGTCATTTCACAGATAACAATACAGTACATTATGTTATATCACACAATGGTTACAATGATCACATGCTAACAATCTTTAGGCTAAACCACCCTCCCATTTCACACTTGATTACAGGCTCCAGGTGATAAACAATTTGGTCAGTTTTCTCCCAAAAACTTATGCTAACCACATGAGGGAAAAAACCCTTAGCTGTCTTCTCATGGGTGACTTAGGAGATTAGCTTAATGAGTCAGGAGTTCTTGAACTAGAACATATGATATACATATGGAAAAACCCAAAAACGCAATTGTTGATAACTTTAATCACACACACAAATGATTATGATTTTAAATGATTCATAATATTTAAAATAACACAGAAATTCTTTCACAGTAATGTTAAAACTTTTCTTATTAAAATAAATATTTAAAGTCGGAACAAAGAGAATGTTTGTTGAATTTTATCAAGGGGAAAGACGTTATTGCCCTTCTTCCTATGGGATTTGGGAAAAGCTTAATATGCCAGTTATCCCCGTTAGCAGCGCATTACATATGTCACAACCAAATAGCAGAGATTGGTTAAATAAAAAAAGTACCCGTCTACCGTCAAGCAAACAAATTCTTATGCTGCGAGATCAGATGGTTTCCATGAAGTGAAACCGGCTGATGAATCAGGCTAGTACTTTATTGCATCTGTAGGGAAATTCATCCTCTGCATTTGACCCATACTTTAAATTGAGCAAATTGTGTTCGATATTCTGTCTAATATGTCATTACTGGATTTTTATTTTTTTTATATATCAATATATCAATAATAATCATTGTATTAAACAGTCCAATATTTATTAAGACATTGTGCACTATTGATACTTTGCAGTAACTTCATGCAAAATGTCAATTGTGGAAAAGCTACATTCTCTGACAAAACTTGTAAAAAGTGCAATTATTTTCTGTCCTTTAAAAAGAATAATATTACAAAAGGATCATGGTCTTTGTAGTTCGAACTCCCTCGCTTTTATTTACTTTTGGGGGGGGCATGCAGCTTCAATAAAAACAACACAATATTACGCTATTTGCCATCACTGGTAGATATAGTGTTGATTTTTCTGCTCTAGCTTTAGTATGAAGAATCCAATATGTTCTTTGTCATTCGGGTGAAGAATACAAAAAGAGCAATGCACTGCCGCACAGAGGACTGACAGTAAAAGATGAGGTCACCGAGACACGACAGATGAAAACGCAAAGGTTAATACCAGCACCTGACTGGAGTCCCAATCACATCACATGTATTTATCGTCAGCGCAGGGGCCAGGATGTTCTATGGTTCAGTTGACACAAAGCGGGGGCCATTTGGACATTTAAACGTGCATCGATTGACCATCCAGGGCGCTGTGGTGTGTGTGAAATTACAGACCTGGGCTAAACTGGCTGTGCTAATGTGGAGAAAGAACAGGAGAATGGAAAACACAGTGAAAGCAGCAGCCGTTGGTCCATCTGTGAAAGCCACTGTCCAAACTGTCCATGAGCTGACACATGAATACATACACATTTACGAGGGGCAGGGGGAACAGTTGGTGGGCTGCAGCAAATGATTATTTTAGTAGTCAACTAGTCAGTGATTCTTTTTTCAATTTGTCAACTAGTAAAATTAGTTTTGCATTGTACATTGAGATTTTAAGCGCATTTTGTTACTTTTTTATTGTAGAAAAAACAATAAGTGGATTAGAGTATAGCCCGTGGAGAATGAATACACTTGATTTTGTTCGTATTTGGACCTAAAATGGGCTCTAGAGACGTTTTCAATTACTATTAATTTCAAAGCGCACGCCAAAAGCAGAGCAATTTACAGACATGAGCGTTCACACGAGACTAGAATTACCTGAGGAGCTCTGAGTTTGCAGAATTACAGAAGGTAAAATTCTGGTCATTTTTACAGATATTTTTACAGACATGGAAGATTCGCACGGGACTAAAAACACAGATGACGCTCGTAATTTTACAGTTTACCAGGGCCCATGCGAGCAGGGCTTATGACTATAGTGTATCTTTAATGAAACTGATTTTTGATGTTGTTTTGGTCTAATAATGCTGCTGTTAATGATATTCAATATATGGCTAATTGTTCCAGCATTAGTTTTCATATTCACATTCTCACATGGGGTCTTTCTGTGAAGAGTTTGCATGTTTTGGGTACTCAGGTTTTCCCCATCAACATAAAACAGAATACTAATCCTGAAGCTAAGTACCAACCATGGACTTACAGTATATCTCAAGATCTGGAGAAGTGTCCCTGGGCGCAGTACTGAGGTCACCCACTGCTCCTGATAGGATTCCCCAGCAGTATTGAACGATAATACTCTTGATTTTATTTCCAAACAAACCATTGCATCTGCATATTTCAACACTAGTTTGGCCTCCCTCCTCCTCAGTTAAACACTTGAGGCACAACACTTGATTGTTGAGATGTTATCTGAAACCCAACAATGATGTCCATTACGTGGACAAGACTCCTGTAGATAGTAGATAGTAGATTTATACGTAATATATAAGTAATAAAGGCCAATGAAAATGCTATGAATGCGTAACTCTAAATTGGACAGTTTTTCACATGGAGGTATTACAACCTCAGGCCTTCAGTTCTAATTTGTTACCTGGTCTCTGAAGGGTTGACCAGGTTTTGTATTCACCCTGTGTGTCTGTCCAGCCGCGATAATTCCGCCATTTATGGACCGATTGTCACCAAATTTGGTCCGTGGGTAAAACCCCCATGCCCGATCACGCAAAAAACGTTTGGTGACGATCCGAGGTCATTTGAGGTCACACGGGTCAATTGAAAGGTCACGCCATTATAAAGGATAGGCAATTTCGGCAATTTCCGAACCATCTGCGGGCTAAAATATTCATCCAGTCATCACATAAGTTGACACGCACATAACTGGGGTACACTGGATGTTACAGGTTGAAACCGGTCAAGGTAACCAGGGTCAAATATGCGTTTTTGGTCATATCTTCGTGAAGGATCGAGCTAGAGCAACGGGAGTGGTCTCAAAATCTCAAAAAATATTATCTATTTATAATTCTATGCATTTGTATAGTAAAATATTAATAGTTTTTTAGATAATCACTAATGATAACAGTTCCTTTCTCTTTCAGTGTATGCTGTTAAAATTCTAATTAGAACAAAAATAATTTCCACTTCTTCTTTTTCTGGTGATACACAACACATTGATCTACAGTCACAGAACTAACATATATGGAACTCGTGAAAAATTACATTTTCCGTTATTTGCTAGTAAACACAGATGGACCAGGTTGTTATCTCTGATTGCTCTTGTTTTGTGTGTTTAATTTATTTTGCTGGTTGTCCTGAATCCTACTGTGGGAGCCTTGATCCATGATTGGTGGGGCACATCTACACCTGGCCTATCCTGCCTCACCTGCAGCCTCCTTCCCCTGTTTAAGGAGACTGACAGCACCTGTTTGTGGCCAGTATGCTGTTTTGTGTTTGTGTCTCTCTGTGTCAGTCACTTGTTTGTACTAGTGCGTGTCTGACGTTGTTTGTTAAGTTGAGACACTTGTTTAGTTACCTCCGCCAAGGAGGTTATGTTTTTGCCGGCGTTTGTCTGTTTGTTTGTTTGTTTGTTTGTCTGTTAGCAACATACCTCAAAAAGTTATGGACCGATTTTGATGAAATTTTCAGGATTTGTTGGAAATGTGAAAAGGAAGAACTGATTTCATTTTGGGGGTGATCTGGAAGAAATCCTGGATTCTGGATCACTTTGAAATTTTAGTTAACATTGTGGTAAATGGGGCCAAAAATTTTGTTTCTCAATATCTCGGTTAATTATTGACCAAACCCCATGAAATTTGACTCAGAGATGGACAATGGGATCCTCTTTCATATTCCAAAGGCTGATATGGATCTGATCCAGAAGACTGATTTTATCGCAATTTATATAAAAAATGGGGGTAGTCCTTGGCGGAGGTCTGCGCTCTCTGAGTGCTTTTCTAGTTTAGTTCTGTTTTGTGCCTTTTTTATTTTGGGGCATTTACTTTGGTGTTGTACTTTTGTGTGTCCCTTAGTTTAATCGTTTTTATAGACCTGCGTTTTTTTGTGGCACAATACTCATTATTATATGTTAATACTGTTATTTTGTTTGTTAGTTTAGATTATTTTCTGTATATTTTTTAGCCTGTTTTGTTAATTTACCTTTTACATCCCATAAAAACATAAATACAAACTTCAAAGCAACATTCCACAGTTTTAGCAACAGTTAAAGGCACTGTACCATCCAAAGTCATTTCTCAGTATCCTGTGAATTCCGAGCACTTTTTTTTTTTTTTTTTTTTTTGTACCTATAAGAGCTTTTTACAACTTTCAGAGGTTTTCAGAGTTTTTCCATGACATTAACGATAACAACAACTATCATGCTAACATACACTTCCTGATTATCTGACAATAAAATAGACTTATTTTGACCTTACGAGCTGCTTCTACAACATATCTGTACTGGGACAAGATGAATTTTGCTCAAACACAAAATTGGGTACAGGATTTTTAAATAAATAAACAAAGACTGGCAGCATAATCCGTTGCTAGGAGATAGTCTGTGTGGCTTCTGTCTTTAGTCCCAATGCTAAAAGGCTCTGGTATCGGCGCTCTTATCTGAACCAGCCTAAGTTGATAAGGAGTTTCTACAAAGACTGGGTGCACTGCTGATTGCCAATATAAAGTCCACAAACCCCTGGGTCCTCAGGCAGTAACTACAAAAGAGAAATTATTTCTCAGTTGACCAGTTTGGTTAAATGATGTGTTTCTTCCCATCAGAGGAGGTGAAGCCGCCAGCGATTGTAGCTCGTGGGTGCATGGCAGTATGTGTATGGTACTATGTGTATGTGTATAGGTGTGTGTGTGTGTGTGTGTGTGTGTGTGGTACCTGTGAGAGGAGGCTCATTTGTGCCTGTGCTAATGCAACTGTGACAGGCTGATATGAGTGCTATGTGCATATCCGGTATAGCTTAGTATGCACAGTTAGTCAAACCAAACCAATCGTTACACCATAAGAAAGTACAAAACATTTAATAAGCTCTGCACCGGCAACACTTAATAGAAGATGGATAGATTATAACTCACATGTATCTTACATGGAGGAATGTATACATTAGATATGATAATATAAAAATCTATTAAAACAGTTACAGAAATAGTTCACTGATGTTTAAAGCCACATAAAACTATTTCTACCTCAAAGTTGTTTGAACAGAGGTGCACAACTTTCCAAGCCAGGCTGGTGCCACCTAGTGCCTCCACTCAATTTAATTTCTCTCCAGCAACTAGGTCAGAATCAGAAAACACTAGACTATTTGCAAAAGCCCCAGAAGGGCACCAGCCAATCAGCAAAGAGCCATACATTCTGTGTTGTCAACGATTCCCGAGATCAAGGATTTAAAGCCGGAACAAAGAGAGTGTTTGGTGAATTTTATCAAAGGGAAAGACGTTATTGCCCTTCTTCCTATGGGATTTGGGAAAAGCTTAATATACCAGTTAGCCCCTTTAGCGGCGCATTACATACGTCACAACCAAACAGCAGCGATTGGTTAAATGAAAAAAAGTCCCCGCCAACCAACGAGGTCAGAAGGTTTCTATAAAGTGAAATCATCTGATGAATCAGACTACAGCTTTCCCTCATACAAACAATAAAACGCAAGGCAACAGGAGATGCAAGATCCATTTTTTCCCAATAGTTATTTTCTTAAAAGTGGAATCATTTGTGTAAACTGGTTCAATTACCAAAAAAATTCCAAATTCATCTTTCACTAACATTGCATCAATAAATGGACTGCTGAATTCTGAGTAATAAGTTGTGCTCTTCTCTGTCTTGTCTCTGTCTTTGAATACAGTTTGCTTGAGCAATGGTCTGAGATGAGACAAATACCTTTCTTAAAGCTTGTATAAACAAAAGTTCAAATATTATGAGATGTTTTGTTATTGCATATTGCATCGAATGATCTGCCTAACCATCAAGTGATATCCAGAACCAATGATCCATTTGTGCCTGTGCATGCATATAATATAGTATCTTTTAGGGGTGTAACGATATCCAAGTCTCACGATACGATATTGTAATGCAGTGAAACTCACGGTACGATATTTATTGCGATATTGCGGGAAAGCTCATGATATGGTGGGGAGGCTCATGATTAGGGATCTAACAATATCCACATCTCTCGAAACGATATTTTCACAATAAACATCTCACGGTACGATATTTATTGCAATATTTTATGGAGCTAACAAAACTGTGAATATGGTACTTTTTCCTCTTAAAATGCCTTGACAAGGCTTAATCCAAAGAACTAAGACTTAAAAGTGCTTAGAACTGTTATTTCTTCATGAAATGGAGCAAAGAATCATGGTCTCTGTAGTTCTTTTTGTGGCCGCTATTGCGGCACCATAATTTTTAATTTAAGCAAAGAGACTTGTAATTCGATATATTCTGAGGGTCCACGATATTATTGTGAGAACTTTGATGATATGATATCACAATATTTCAGTTATTCTTACATCCCTAGTATTTTTACATACAGTTTCTATACATTATGTGTGTAAAAAAGACATGGACTAAGCCTTCTGATTCTAGTTCACTTAACTCCATCCTATCATTTACTCTATACACTTGTAGTATTACCCGCAGTTGCTTTGTAGGGAGGGATAAGATGGGAGCTTCACCTCACAGCAAAAGACAGAATGTTGTTATTTTAATTGGAGGAAAGGAATCTTAGTTAACTATACTTTTTGGCTTTCTTCTACTGCTGCTATTTAACTTTCTAATGCACCATTACAATTTCCTCATTGAGGGAGAAATAAAGGTTTTCTTATCTTAAATTAGAATATATTTAATAAACACTGACTAAGCTTTTCTGGTTGCAGTCCATTTTAGACTTGAGTATGCAGCCCTACTGTTTACTCTCTAAACTTGTATTATCACAATTGCTTTTTAGAGAGGAAGGAGATGAGAGCCTCACCTCACAGCGACAGACAGAATGTGTGTAACTCTACAGGACTACTGCAGATTATCAGCACAGCCATCTCTGCCTGCACCGGGGAGGTTAAGGCTGCACCGGCTTTTCTATCTCGACTGAGCTGGAATTTGAATTGATTGACTCCTAAAATTGCTTTTTCTGTAGAAGCTTTGAGAGGCGTGGAAAAGGAAACCAATTACTGGCTGTCAAAACAGAGATGACCCATGGACCAGCCCCCTATGTTTCACCTAAATACAGCCGTAGAAGGGAGACAGAGCCAGAAAACACAAAAGGAGCAGTGAAGATGTCCAGAGTGAGACAATGATGAAGACACGCCTGTCAGGTTGTCTCTCTCAGCTTCGGCTTGCTGCTCTCCTGAGGCTGCTTCAAAGGTCCAGTGCCTCACTTACATTTGAACAGCACATGGTACAGATCAGATCCACTATAAGAGATACAAATGGACTACAAGAAAGACATATGTGAATTGGTTATTAGGGGTGTAACAATATCCAATTCTCTTGATACGATATTTTCACGATATGCACTTCATGGTACGATATTTCTTGCGTTTTTTTTATTTTTTTATGTAGGCTAACAAAATTGTGAATATGCTACTTTTGTCTCATCATAATCCAAATAATTAAAAGTGCTTAATAACTGTTATTTCAACATGTAGACTGGACTGAAACACCGCAAAGGATCATGGTCTATGTAGTTCCCTCTGTTTTTTTTAGCTATTGCTGCACCATAACAATGAATTCTCGCAAATAAACGTATAAGTCCATAAATTGTGACAGTCCACGATATTATTGTGAGACTTTTCACAATACAATATCACAATATTTCAGTTTCTGTTACATCCATAGTAATTACAGGCCAATAATGTTGATGAGTGTGGCAAGTAATAGTGAATACATAGGCAATTATATTATATTCTACTTGGTATTTTTATTATAGTATATTTTAAAACATGTATTTACTTTAATATGCCTACTGGACTAATTGTTTACCTTGAACAGCGGCTCAAATGTTTCATGTCGGACAAATACAGGTAATACAATGACAACATATTTGTAAAGTAGCAAATGTAAAGCAAACACAGGTTGGTTTACACATAAAAAGAAAAAAAAAAATGGATGGAGATTTTTCACGCTCTATGGTCCAATTTGAACAGAATGCAGAAAAGACTGGCTGGTCAGGAAAGGACAATTGGCCCATTGTCTAGGTCTAAAAACATCACTGAATCACTGATATAAATAATTTGTTTAATTTGCAGATTTTCTATTTAATATTTATAATGAAAATACAGCACAATCAATAGAGAAAACAGCCTCTATCTGAGTGAGACAACACCATAGAATCTCAAAACAACCAAAAATGTTTGCACAATACTGATAGTAAAACATAGTCACAGATTGCACAACTCTTGCCTCGGTGAATAAGTGGTCTACATTCCTTTAATATGAAGAATAGCTCCCATTGCAACCATTTAACCATTCTTTAGCTCTGGTCTGGCTTAGTGGAGCTTAGTGAAGAGACTAACATAAAGTATTGCATATAAGTTGCATAATACAATTCCTGTATATTTTGCAATTGTGTGGCTTTGCAAAGACTGAAAAACAACTAAGTATTGTCATTTCTTTTATATAATTGTTTACATTTTATAAAGCATTATATTTGAAGACAAAATTTAACCATAATAGCATTCAAAGTGTAGTGGATTTTTTGGAAATTCATGTAAATTTGTACTGAAAGCAATTCATTCAGCGCGAAGTGTTGTTTTTATTTTTGGTTGTTTTGTTTTTGCTAAAGAAAATAAACTTTATATGACTTTAAATGCTTTTTAACAGCACATTAAGTCACTTTTTGATTCAATAAGGTCATTGATCTGCAAATATTAACTGTATTTATAAACGTTTCTTTCTGACTACTCTAAAATTCGGTGAATATTATGTACACACCAACATTTTAAAGTAGTCCGAAAATACTAAAATACAACAAATACAAAATACGGAGAATACATTTCAATACATTAGCATTCATAATACATATTCCCTTACAACCGAGTCCTTGTTTTAGCATTATTGAATATAACTTGTCCAGTATACGCGTCCATTCATAATTAGATGCCCAGTGTTTGTTACGGAAAATTCAATCCACAGTTGGTGATGCATATTTTCTGCATTATTGCACCATACATTTACACTGCTGCTGTTTACTGTACAGCTTACAGTGCAAATCTATCTGGAATTTATACCCATAGTTACAGGGCATTCGCTACACATGATTCTGTAAATAATTAAACTCCTGCGCACACCTCTGCACTGTCGGCTAAACGTACATTTCTATGAGCAATCAAGTCCAACAAGTGAAGGTCGTTAGCTTACGCCTTTTAGCAAATAGGTCCTGAGATCGATCTTTGATTCAATAAATAGTATAAAAAAGTCAAGATGTAACCTGTGCATAACTATAGGTTCTTTCAAGATTCACCCTGCTTAAAGTCATACAGAGGTACCTTTGTGGCTTCAGGAAATATTTGTAAAGGGTTGTATATCTGTGTGCATCTTGGGACGGTCCAAGGTGTAGTCCAACCAATGCTCACATTACTAGGCTTCAGATTGGATCACAATATTAGGCCAATAATGTTTAGTACAGACAGGGGCTAAAATTAATATTGTAATGGAGATTTTTGTTTTAATATTGCAAGTTCTTGAGTTTTGTTATTAACAGGTTAACAGGTTCAACATGATAACTCACATTATAGATTCTGAAAACAACCAATAAGAATAAGGCTGCGTTCAGACTGCAGCCTGAAGTGACCCAAATCAAATTTTTTGGCTTCTATGTGACCTGTATCCGATCTTTTAATGACAGTCTGAAAGACACAGATGCGATTTTTTCAAATGTGACCCAGGCCACTTGGATATGTGGTCCTGAAACCGATACATATCTGATCTTTTGACATGCGACTTCAGTGTGAACGGCCAAAGCGCATTCATCCACCTACACGTTATCAACAAACCACAAACGTCACTATTCTGTGCTGAAGTAGGCGAAAATTGTTAATGAACTCCATGTCACTGAAGTGAAGCACATCACCACTCACCACTCTTGGCTACGTCTCCACATCCACACGTTCCTTTCAATGGACGTCGCTGCCGCTGCCCCACAAAACACCACGGTCAAAAACCTCGTCCTTCTCCTTCTCAATCTCCTCCTTAAAACAAGTAAGTTGTTCATGTTCTGGCTCCGGTACGAGAGTAACTTTAAAATCGCCAGGTGCTCAATGCTCGCGTCCATGTTTGGACAACTTCCGTAAACACAGAGCACGCTCGCTGCGGTTGACGTCGTCGTGTCCTCCAGTGCACATGCGGGACACTTTCGGGCTATTTAACGTTCACACAGGGGATCGCATACAAGTCACATTTAATTGGAAATGTGAACGACCTCGCAAAAACATCAGATTTCACAAAAAAATCGGAATTGAGCGTTAAGCCCTGCAGTCTGAACGTAACCTAAGATGATTGTATGAGTCCAAATATCTATACTGAGGATATCAAGATTGTTTGGTTAAGAGATAATTATGATCATTCATGTCATAATCTAATCAAAAGAACCAAAACAAAATAATGAATCGATAATTATCAAAAATAAGCCAATTAATTCAAATCTAAAATTGTAAGCCAATATGTACATGCAAAGTGTTTTTTAACCGCCTGTTTCAGTTTCACTTTAACTTGTCATTCACAAGTTTGATTTCACAAAGCTGGTTAATTACTACAGAAATATTAATCAGCCAATGTGAATGGGAAAAAAAAGGGTTTCACTTCTGTTTGAACTTTGTATCAGTAATTGTAATAATGAATTGTAATAATGAATTAATGATGTTTCTTCTAACAATAATCAAAAAAACTAAATTTTGAAGTGATATCCCTAACCTTTACACTATCTAATATTGTTCTAGAGTACTTTAAAAATTATATTAACTTAGAGGCTATTCTTGTTTTCAGTTCACAACATTGTACTGTCTTTGGTATGACTGGTTAAATATAGCAGGAAAATGTACATTGTCACAAAAAATGCATGTAGTACTTAAAGATAATAACTTGATTATGTGTGTCTGTTCCACCTTGTGATGTCATGTGGTAATAAAGTGCCCCAGTGTAATTTTAAACTCCATACACCTTCACTAGAATAATTTGGATAATTTCAGACCTGGAATTGTCAATCTCTACTAAACAAATGGTAAACATCACAAGGTGGAACAGAGAATTTTGACGTTTGGGGATGTAGACAAACTAATAATAAAAAGTTACTTAAACATATGTGAATTAAACAAAACGCAACTCCAGGTTTTTGAAGAGGTAACAGTGTTATAACATGGCTTAAAGCTCATAAGAGTCCTTTAAGTAATCATCTGTTTGTCATATGTCTATTTGGAGAGGGCCACTTTCTACCACAACTTAAAGAAATTTTAACTCAACTATTAAACAAAGTATGCTTTCAGTACAAGGCTCTCATAATATTTTATAATAGGCACCTTTGCTGAAATTTGCGACAGCTTGAAAGGCAAATTCCATTTTTATTCACACGCTGCATAATAAGCCCTACTGTGAGAGTTAAAGACAGAAGAGCAGCGAAAGAAAGAATAAAGGAGGACTATACAGAGACTGGTATTGTGGACATAAGCTCCAGCTACAGTCTGTTGCCAGTGAATGGGTTTAATGCAGAGCTCTGAGTCTCTGGCAGCTCCACTTTGCAGACAGGGCCCAGGTCCACCCCCTTGTTTTTATCTGTCCATGTCCTCACGATGAAGGCTGCAGATTGGCACAAGAACAGGCCATGGTTAGGAATGACAAAGCGCGGAGTACACTACAGAGGTACAGAGGGACTGGACAAAAGGCAGCGGATACAAGCAGGAATTACAGCTTGTTCCCACTGGAGTCAGGCTCACAAATGAAGAGTTTGTGGAGAATACAATGCAGACAAAGATGCAACATGTTTTTACAGACTCTCCCAATCATCACGGTAAATTGCACCAGATTTGAAAATGCAAAGAGGTATGTAAGAGCTGTTTTAATCTGGCCCTCGATTTTTTCCATTCATTTAAGCAAAATTTGTCTTGCTCTAGTAAAGCTGTATTTTATCAGCACTATTTTGAGGTCTGCGTTTAATACATGATTCTCCGAAAAAGTGAGCATCAAACCGCCATGTTTGATTTCCCAGTGGGACACATCTACTGTCAAAGGCAAAAGCGCCATCAAAGCAAAATCCCGTTTGTTAAGCAAGAGGTGCAGAAGACAAGCTGAGCTCGCACTTTCATTTTTGACTGGCTTTACAGGAACATCACGTCTTGGTCGCTTTGGAGTGGACGGTGTTTCTTGGTGAACGGCTGGTGCCTTTCACTTTGACGTTGACTTTTTAAATCCGTAACCAAGTTTGAGCGAGGGATTGGGATTTTGCTTTGACGGTGCTCCACGTACAAAAATATTCGCTGCAAACTCGGGATGATTTCTTAGGTTACCTTTTTTGTCCTTCCTGTGTATCAATACTGCCCATCCCCTTCGCCTTTCACTATTTTTCAATTCCATTGGGAAGGGAAACAGTTTGAACAGAGGTTTGCAGTCACACAGATCTGATTCCCTTTTGCAGTTATGGAGTTCGCAAACTTCCGAAGCCCATTTTCCGCTGTTAGGACATCCAACAACCATCCAATTACGATGTCCAAATCCTATAACTATAATATGACAATATCAGAACCAGAAACAAAAGTGATATGCTTCAAAAGACTTGAAAAGATCGGCTTTTACAATAGACACATTCCACTGGAAAATCTAACATGGAGGTTTGATGCTCACTTTTTCAGAGGATCCTTCCCAGTATGCATTGCGCGATGCCTGGAAGTCCGAAATTCGGGATGCATGTATTGTCAAGTGTTTCACTGCCTAATAATCAGGTGCAATGTTAGCATGTTGATTGTTGTAAACTTTAGGGTGAAAAGTGCTTTTAAATTCATCATGGTGAATAATTAGGATGATCCAAATGCATCAGTTAAGTGAGGAATAACTTTGGAATCAACAAGTTTTTAGTTGTTTTTTTTTACATTTTTGCGACAGTAAAATTAGGCACAGTGCCTTTAATTTAGATTTAATTTAGATTTTGCATAGTTGTTCCATTCTGTTGAAAATATATTTAAGTTATAAAATCTACATTAAACATTGTCTTTTTCATTCCATTTTACGTTGCAAAGTGATGGAAATGGAGGAAAGCCACATTTTACAATATAATCACATTTTCTTTTGGAAGCTACAAAAAAATTGCATATTGAATATATTGAAAATTCCAAAATATGCAAAAAGAGTGATAAAAAAGTAAATTGAACAAAACTCTGCAGTGAAATCTTCCAAAATAGGGTACTGAAAGATATTTCTGAAATTTCTTGTTTCATTTGATTATGCATTCGCTTTTTTGGCATTTCAGCACATCTCCGTGGGTTGCAAAAATCGAATTTGATTATGGTCATCTGGGGAATAAAAAAAAACTAAAGGGACATTAACTTTTGCTAATATCACCCACCCCATGAAATAAAATGATTAGTGCCGTCTTAGGAATAGCGTGCTCCAGCAGCACTTTCACAACCTTTTTAGTGAATTACACTGTTTTGTGTTAGAGTCAACAATGCATTCAATCCTGCAGCACCTACAGCAGCTAAATGCCATGGCTTGCATTGTTTATGCTTTTAGTCATTTTTCCACAGTACAATTATGGTCTTTCAGTAGTCAACCTTTATATTGAATAAGAATTTGGTCTAATTGGCACTTTACAGTCACATCATGCTGGGGGTGTCCTACATGTATATCTAAAGATGGAATGTTTAGAAGTTACTAAGGAAGTAACAATATCACGATACGATATTATCACAATATGGATCAAACGATACAATATTTATTGCAATGTTTTGAAGAGGCTAATATTATTGTAGATGGTGATTGCTTTGAAAATACCTTGATAAGATTTTGGTGTGAATTATTACTGTCATATCGTATTTTTCGGACTATAAATTGTACTTTATTTCATGGTTTGGGTGGTTCTGTAACTTATACTCCGGTGCGACATATATATTAAAATTTTCACACTGACAGCCTTGAGGGGGCGCTCTAGGCTTGTGTGCCAGTATCTCCTACTCCTACCACTCCTGTACCATTGTCACTCCAAAACCATCCTGTTAGGATTCAGAAAGGCCGGAATAATTACCTCCGCCAAGGAGGTTATGTTTTTGCCGGCGTTTGTCTGTTTGTTTGTTTGTTTGTTTGTCAGCAACATAACTCAAAACGTTATGGACCGATTTTGATGAAATTTTCAGGATTTGTTGGAAATGTGAAAAGGAAGAACTGATTTCATTTTGGGGGTGATCCGGAAGAAATCCTGGATTCTGGATCACTTTGAAATTTTAGTTAACATTGTGGTAAATGGGGCCAAAAATTTTGTTTCTCAATATCTCGGTTAATTATTGACCAGACCCCATGAAATTTGACTCAGGGATGGACAATGGGATCCTCTTTCATATTCCAAAGGCTGATCCGGATCTGATCCAGAAGACTGATTTTATCGCAATTTCTATAAAAAATGGGGGTAGTCCTTGGCGGAGGTCTGCGCTCTCTGACTGCTTTTCTAGTTCTAACTGGAACTGATGCTGAGTCCGACGACAGCTGCACAGAAGAGGAAGCAGCGCTGCGTTTTCTTCCGGAGGTCGCAAAGTTGCTCAGAAGTGACACATAGGATGAAGAATTCAATGGATTTTGTGATGTGGAGTGAGATGGAGAGTTTGGTAAACTTGTTCTGTTCTGTTGTTTATGTTATAGTTATCTGAAGAACTGTTCATATGTGACATTAACAGTCTGTTGTTCTCTGTTCTATTATTATTACTATAACTTGCCTTTCAAGATGAAATGTCAGTTCCTGTGATTTTAGAAAATAAATTTCCCCCAAAAAGTGCGACTTATAGTCCGTTGCAACTAATATATGATTTTTTCTTCTTCATTACAAATTTTTTGGCTGGTGCGACTTATATCCCGAAAAATACGGTAATCTAAAGAATTCAAGTTAAAAACATATATAAACTGTTGCTTCTATAAAACCATGCATTTAAGCAAAGAAACTTGTAATTCGATATATTGTGACAGCCCATGGTATTACTGTGAGACTTTTGACAATACAATATTTTGGTTATTGTTACATGCCTAGAAGTCACTATAGTGAAACAATGAACACATTAGCAAACACTGTCAAAAAGATTGTCTGAAAACAAAGAAAAAACACAAAATGGATTTTTAAAAACACCTTTTCAGGAGCTTGTGACTAATTGAGCATTCCTGATCCTGTTTAGGTTTTAACAAAAATTGTGAGTGTGAGTAAGACTCGTGGTTAATGTGTGAAAGACGTTTTAAAGTGCACACAACATCTCTCCTGTTGTAGTTCCAAACAAGTCAAGTCTTTCTGGTCATATTGTGTTAAAATTAAGCACAGATTAAAGTCTAACAAGACTCGGACAGAGCAGAGCCTACAGTTAGCAGCACACGGCCAAGGAATATTGATGGCATCAGCTGTAAAGTATCACTATTTACTTGTTTAATCTGAACCAGACGCTTTATCTTGCCATAGACACCAGACAAATTACACACACAAGATAAGAAGTTTAAATATGTATTAAATAACATCATTATCTTAGACTCATTCTTCCTCCCTGTGTCCAAAATATGATGAACCAGCATTGTATGAAACGGCACTCGGAGAGGAGGGAGAGCTGGACCTCCCGCTCTTTATTACAATAATGAATTATAATTACTGTTGTGACTATTACCCCATAAAGGCCTGTCTAAACAGTGAATCCTCCATCTCGTGATTTATAACCTTCGGCTACAAGCATTTATCATGGTGCCTTATAATACACAGCATCAGCACATGAAAATACAGAGAGTTTAGACTGGACTAACTCCAGCTCATATGTTGCTAACTACAAGTGCTTTAAATGAGCACCTGTTTACTTTATTATTGTTTTTAGCAGGAAATGTTTAAATATTTCCCATAGATGAAAGCTACAATACATTTAAGTAAGCTCTTAATAACAACAGCGCAGCTACAAGAGTTTGAGAGTTGTAAAATTAAAAAAAAAAAGTATTTAATATGTCACTATGATGTACAGCAGACATAAAGCAAAAGGGGGCCTATAGCTGGAATAAAAATATGTTGTTGGGGGAATGGAGAATCAACATAAAATAATCCTATGTAGACCACAGTAACACCACAATCACACAGTTGCACACACATGCATAGTTAATGGTTTTATTCATGGATTTCAGCCTCCAGTTATATGCAACATTTTGAAGACTTGTTCCCACTCACAAAATATAATGTTTAGCTTAAATTGGTAATCGCTATGGCAGCATTCCTAATTTTTCATCATACTGAAACCCGTGAATAGGTGAGACAGTTGGGACCTGTTGGGTTTGTCTCCGACTGTTGAATTCTTCGTTGCATCAGTGTATGTTTCCCAATAGGGCTGCAGAAAATGCCCCAAAAATATTGATATACTGCAACATTGATACTTTGCATTGACATCTCACTGGTAGTGGTCTACATATATGTCTATTAGGGGTGTACAAAAATACTGATTATATACTGATTATATAGTATCGATATCGTGGGCTTCTGTATCAATATATCACCAAGAGTATATATATATTTTTTACATATTTTGCTAAATTATTTTATTACAGCACTACAGTTTTATTGCTTGTTTAGTGGAAGGAAACTCATTTATGCAACATATTTGACATATTCACAGTTTTGATGATTAAAATGGGCGTGTTTCATATGAACATTGCACAAGAAGTGGTTTAAAAAAAACTTTTAGTATCACAGCCATGATTTAGCCTTTACCATATGAACCATATCAAACTGTTTTAAAATATTTCGAATCGAAAGCTCACTGTATCGAGATATGTATCACATAGTGGCCTATGTATCGAGGTATGTATCGTATCTGCAACTTCTTAATGATATCCAGCCCTAATGTCTATGGTGGAAAGCTTCTGCAGTTCCCATGGTGGCACAATGCATACATTACTAAACTGGTTAAATTTTAAGTTTTAAGATAGTCTGACAACTCAATAAAAAACACTAAATGGATTTAAACAACACAATTTTTGGAGCCTGTGATGGTTGATGGACATGTTTAGGTGTTTGAAGATCAACAAAAAAAGGTGAGAGTGACTAAATGAACAGATGGCTCTGATTTTGTTTTTAACAGCACAAATCAGTAGTCTGATTCATCAACCGGTCTCGCAGCATTTGAATTAGTTCGCTCAACGGTAGGCGGGTACTTTTTTCATTTAACCAATAGCTGCTATTTGGTCGTGACGTATGTAATGCGCCGCTAATGGGGCTAACTGGTATATTAAGTTATTCCCAAATCCCTTTGGAAGAAGGGCAATAACATCTTTCCCCTTGATAAAATTCACCAAACATTTTCTTTATTCCGGCTTTAAATCCTCAATCTCGGGAATCGTTGCCAACACAGAATGTATGACTCTTTGCTGACTGGCTGGTGCCCGAACTTGCACTTCTGGGGTTTTTGCAAACTGGCTAACGTATTCTGATTCCTGACCTAGTCGCTGGAAAGAAATTAAATTGAGCGAAACACTAGGTGGCGCCAGCCTGGTAATAAATCAGAGCTTCATGGTCAGATTGGATTCAAATCAAACTCAAATTAAAGTCTAAGTTGAGTAGCAGAGCCTGGATGTGTCCTGTATCGTTTCCTGATGTCCTGTTTACCACTGGGATATGATTTGGGATATGCATTGGGAAAGGTTTCTATTCTCTTAGAGTTTATTTACACAGCACTATTACGTATAAATACACATAATAAAGACCAAAACCATACATCTGTTTTGAAAGCAAACCTTGATTGCATTCAGCGCGTTCCCACCTACCTCCATGAGTCAATACAAAACTGCAATCTTCAAGCTGTATAGAATAAATTACCATTCAAAAGTCTGTTAATTGTGACAAATGATCGCATGAGGGCTATAGCATTTTCTATTGTGATGTAAATGATGTATTATATTGTAAGTGTTTGACAAGCCTTCACTGGTGATTTTGACTGTTTGATTTGCTTGGTGTCAGATGTCCTTTTATTGCACTTCACTTGAAAACGTCGGCTTGTCTAAATAACATGGCCTTTCCTTATTACCGCACTGTTAGGCTGAGAGCTGCCTCATAATCCTCAGAGCTATTTAACAGATGGCTCAAAATTGTGTTATAGCAATAAAGCCGAAGGTGCGTGTGTTTTTTTTGACTACTAATTTTCCAAGATGTTAAAGTCATTTACAGTTAATATACAGTGACACATGCTCATGTAATTATATCAATATTGTGTTATGAAGAACGGCAGTGATGAGGAGAATCCCAGTAGGCAGAAGAATTACAGTACAGGAATAGTTGACACAATTGCAGAGCTGAAAAGTATGCATACATGTATTTTAGCTATGATCTAATGGCAAAAAAAAATATCAACTTATCAAAATAATGTATGTAAAAAATCTTAAAAATATGTGAAGTATATGATAAACCTACTAATGGTCTACATTTGTTCATAGCACACTATAACCATTTTATAATGAGATGCACTTAAACCTGTCACAAAAGCAGATTTTGAAGCAAAATATATATCTAAATATTGCAAAAAATTATAATGAAATGATTTTGTTCCATTGGCACAATAACAATAATGCAGAACACTCCCTGTAAACCATTTTTAAATAAACTGTATCATTAAAAGGCCTGAACTACAACAAATAAACAGCAGAATGAACCAATAATTAACCATAGAAGTTATTTATTCTACCTCTACAGCTTTTCTTACATAAAAATGGCAAAAATCTCTCCACTTTTGGAAAGAAATTATACACACGAAAAATATTAAGCACAGAAATAACTCATTGGAGCTTTCAAATACTGAACAATAAGTCGATATTGTATTTGTCACGACAGGTCTTGTCACTTTTGTTTAAAAATACAATAAAGATGAATTCACACATCTTCCCTGATGTTGATTTGGTTCAGACCGGTTTCTTGGCCTGGTTTAGTCCTGGTTTAGTCCTGGTTTAGGTCTGGGATTCGTCCTAGTTTGAGCCAAACTTTAATGTGGTGCTAATGTCAATCAATCAATCTTCAAAAAAAAAAAAAAAAAAAAAAGCAACACAAAGAGCTTTACAGTGATTAAAAACAATCCGACATTTCCTTCCATCTCCCCCACCCCAAAAAGCTCTGCTACACAGTTGGGTCTTGAGATTACTATCTGTGACATAATTATCTTTATTTACTACTAACTATCTGGAATCTGACATAATTACCTTTTTTTTTTTTTTTTTTTTTTTAAACTAACCATCTTGAATCTGGAAACTTATACTAACTGTCTGGAATCTGGGACACTAACTATCTGAAACCAGTAAATAAAGAAAGAAAAGAACCCCCTCTGCAACATCAGCACTTACAACAAAAACACAGTACAGACATAATCGCCAAGACTAGCAACTGGGGAGGAGAGGGAACTGGAGTTGACCCTAAAATATAGACAGATCCTGCAGCCAGGGGGCGCTGGATACAACAAACCCGCCCGCCAATTCTGGGTGGGGCAAAACTTAACCATCTAAGTGTGAAACTACTTCTATTGTTTTATAGTTACAGTGGTCCAAACTTATTCCTCACTTTCCTTTTATTTTCATTCATTTATTTATTTATTTTCTTTAAATTTTGAAAGGAAGCAAGCAAAAACAAAAAAAGGAAAAAAAACTACACAAAAGCCTTCCCACACCCACCCGTCTCTCCACACTCATTCCTCCCTTTTCTAATGCGTTTTCACCACCCTAATTATTCACAGAGATGAGTTTATAAGCAATTTTCAAAAGCTTCTGAAGCCACCGCAGGGTCCTAAGTATCCGTAATAGCAACATAATAAACTACGCTGTCCTAATAACAGTGACCACACAATTATAGCATACTATCCATGCCATCAATTTCAAAGTTTTAATATCCGGATGTCCATTTGGCGAGAGTGTGTCAAGGACATGTCCCCAGCTTTGATTTGCAAATGATCCTTGTGATAAATCCCCTGATCTAAAGCCATCAGCAACAAAAGGGCACCACAAAAGGTAAATTAACCTTGTAAGGCAATCTGGACCTGCATGTTTATAGTATAGAGCCGCTCATCAAATTAGGTTTTATTTCCACTATTACGGCTAACTACGCGGGCTGTAATAAATTGTGTGTCACTGTGAAATAATTATCTCTGTGTGCATGTTTCACTGCAGTAAAAAAGCAAGTGCAGTTTATCAATAAAGCAGCAAGATGTTTATGTAATCCTTTATACCTAAGCTAATTGAGTTAATGCATGTGAGTCCCCTGTTGCCATGCACGCGGCTGGATAGTGGAGCTAGCGTTGGGTTAATATGCACGGCTCATCTGATCACAGCTTATGTACAGTGTTAGTGAATGCATTACTCAGAGCTTCCCAGTGGACATTCACACAGGCAGTGCACTGTTTAATATTTATGGTGCCGCATTACTTATCATTATAAATATTTATTGTGATTTACTCTTTTGTCTGGGTCCTTTTTCTGTCTTCACACCCAGGAGAAGCAGCTCGTATCGCGGCCATCGCTCTGGTTGACTCTCATGGGCCCCACTGAATTTGCCGTCTGTTTATTTCTTATTTATTTTATGTCCTTGGGTATTGTTTTTCGCACTTTCTCTGTTTTACCGTTAGATTGCTAATAGTTTTCGACTGTTCACATGGATTTGCTGCTTATTTCCGTTTGTGCCTCAGTGCCCACACTTACCGGACACTGTGGATCTCTTTGGATTATTGTGCGCTGGAATAAAGATCTGCTAAGATAGGAAACCGTTGTATTATTTAAACTACCTTGGTGTTCTGGGTTGATTTCAAGGTGTTCCACACTTCCACACATAATACTATTAAACCAGGGCTGAACCAGAACTCAAAACAAGACCACGAGACATTCCAGACACACGCAAGCCAAATAAAAACAAAAACACATCTTGTTGAATCTAAAGATATTTGGTGAATGATACAAAACTAACGTCTACTATACAATAATCCTTGCTACAGTTGACTGATCTACTTGTGCTAGTCCCAAACTGTTCAGAATGCACCAAACGTCATTTAAAAAATCTTATTCCATATTCCACATAAAAAGATAAGTATACATAACGAATAACTTTTGGATGGGCCTTTGATTTGGGAAATAAAATAGTAGCATTTAATCATAATCAAGAAAAAAGTCTGGTCTCACAGATGGTATGTGCTCAATCCAATTGTAACATTGCACATTGTAAAATGTGTATTTTGGTGAAAACTCTACTCATACCCTCCCTCAAAAAAACACCTCTAGCACAATAGTTACCAACATCCTCTTTCTCAGGTACACTCTATGTTTTGTCTCTCACTTCTTTTTGTTTGTTTATTAAGGACATCACAATCACACTTGGCAAGCCAGAAGTGTAAGTGCTGCTAGGGGTGTGCAAAAATATTGAAATATCGATATATTGTATTGTTTAATGTGATGATACAGTATCAATATCATGGGCTGCTGTATCGATACATTGCCAAGAGTATTTTTTTGGTTTATTTTACTAAATTATTTTGTAACAGCACTACAGTTTTGTTGCTTTTTTAGAGGAAGGAAACTCGTTTACGTGACACATTTGACATTTTCACAGTTTTGATGATTACAATGTGCATGTTTCATATTAACTTCGCACAATAAGTGGTTTAAACAATGACTTTTAGTCATGATTTAGCCTTTATTTTTACTGAACCGTATCGAATCGATTTGAAATATACGGTACTGAATCAAAAGTGCACTATATCGAGATATGTATGGTATCTGCAACTTCTTAATGATACCCAGCCCTAAGTGCTGGTTTTCAACACTTTGATGCCCAAAAACATTCTTAAGGATCAAAAAAACACACATATATATTATACAGTTCACCTTTTATTAAAGTCTAAACCCATTCTAACTACCCTCAGCTAAGTGCTCGTACCCCTGATTGAGAAACACAGCTTTAGTATACAAATCTCCAGTCTAGACAGTGGACACATATCTTTTTATTAGTGTCCCATTCAGTTGAACAGCAGCCCTCGGGATTGTGCCGCGGGCCGCTCAGTTCGGCAAAGGGCCAACAGCACACAGACTTATGGGGAATTAGACCGGCCCACAATCTCCATTTCATGAGCACCCAGTCCATAAACACTATTGATTTTCACACTGTGCGTTTGCCCCTTATATCCACTGAACTGTGTGTGGTCGGCCGCAGCCAATGCCAGTAATGAATAATAATGCAAAAAGAGGGTCAAAGCCATTTCCCCTCAATCAGGTTAAAGAACTGGTCTCCTCTGAGGACAGACAGTGAGAGCTGAGGTACAGTCTACAGAGAAAAGGCAAAGAACAATTCAGCTGAATCAAATACAGGCAGGGTAAAGCAGTTTTCTATTAATACAGCAGGTATGCTGGATGCTTTCTATGGAACCATACTGATATTTAGGGCAAGATTTTACACCAAATCAAATGAAACTTCACTCATAAAGCCTGGCATGTAACCCAAAGCACTTTACAAAGACAATTAAACCCCCAAAAATCTATCTAGTCAATCTGCTCAATCTACTGTCTATCTTTACGTGTCCTTAGATTTACCCCCCCAAAATATAGGCAGACTTTGAAATCAGATTTTCCTTTGCACATAGCTTACAACTTATAGACAGAGAAAATGAGATACTGGGACCCAAAACTACAGAGCTTCAACTTCACAGAGAGTCCAGCCATTTGTCTGTACTCTGAAGGGTTCAAAAACAGATTTATTTTGAATTGTGGGTCATTTTGGTCAGACATTTTAGGAAAAACACCCTTCATCATATGGGTTAAGTTTAGAAATCCAGACGTTCACTATTTTTGTAATGGCAAGTCTATTGCATAAACCAAATTAATGCAAACGGTGAATAAAAAAATTACATTTACTATCACTTTTCCACACTGGGCGCTCAAACACCTTACATCAAAGACACCTCCACTCATTCACACACACATTCAATCACCAGTATCTGCAGTGTTCAAAAACACAGAATCAGTGGTGCTGCCCAATGTGTTTAAATATTCTCCAAAACCAGCACAGCAAGTTAGAAACTAAAAACTGGACATTCAAAACTGCCAAATATGTAATCAAAATTACCAATCCACAGTACATCACCTGTTAGAGACTACAGTAATCATTCAGATGCATTGTGCCCTGAAGTACATTCTCTTTAGGACTATTTTAAACAATATTTTATTAAACTGAACCAGTACCATGTTTCTGTGTACTCACCAGTATCCGGACCAGTGAGGTTCCGACAGGCGTGTTCTCAGGGAGGCTGATGTTGTACAGAGGGCTGCTGAAGATGGGCCTGTTGTCATTCTCATTGATCAGATCAATGAAAACTCGAGCGAAACCCACATGGTCTGACAACGACTCATTGGCAAATAGCTGTGAAAGGGTTAAAATCACAAAAACATATGAATACAACGCTATTATTAAGAAAAAAAGACATTGCAACTCACAATTTATAGATACACAATAGCTTATTGATTAGATTGCCAGTGAACTCAATTGTCACAGATATTGCAAATTTAAACATTTTTCAACCTTCACTATAAAGTTTTTATTATATTGCTCCATCATGAAGGGAGGAGCTAGCGACACTGAAGTTAAAAGCTTTTTGTTTACAAATCAATAGGCTCTATTTATGCTTATGTCACAAACCAGGAAGACGTTTGGAAAGATGTGATTATAAATTCCAGTGTAGTTTTCGACACTGGGCTCGCCGACCAACTGTGATAAAACCCACTGAAGTAAACGTGATCAGCGGTAAAATGAAGACTGCGTACGTATGTTCTGTTTGGAATCATCTTGAATTTGGCGCCCTCGTCTCTTCTAATCGCATGTACCCAGCGCACTCGGAGTTGTGTGTCAGAGGGAAATGATGAAAACTGAGGTATGGTTGTAATTGCTGATTAGCCGAACATAACGCAACGCTACAGTGACATGGAGATGAAGAAAACTGGGCCATTTTCTCATTTTTCCAAGAACAGAGCCCGCTGGAAGTTGTAATCGCTTCTTTCCAAACATCTTCCTGGTTTGTGACGTAAGCGTGAATAGAGCCCACTGACCTACAGACAAAACAAAAAAGTGTGTTAGTGTCAGTGCAGCTCGCTTCTTCCTTCAGACAGATATAAGGCAGTCCAACCAAAAAACCTGACCAGAACTAAAGGAGCCACTTGAATGAGCGCTGAAATGTCTTCACTCTAAAACTTGCATTGACTTGACAGAATTGAATTTTCTTCTGCTATTGCTATAAAAGAATACCCTCCAAATTTTAGTGCCAAAAGATCTTAATCATGACTTCAGTCTAAAGATTTTCTTGTAAGCATCTGTTGATTATTATGTCTCTCATCTCTGTTGGTCTGTACATGGGCTGGATTATAAGATCCATTGGGTATATATTAGATGCGTATTTGACACGACAGCCTTTTCCATAGTTGGGTGAATATATACAATGTCTATATGTATTCAAATACTCTTCAATTATTATTTTTTCTGCTATGATTAATATTTCATTTATTATTATTGTTGTTGTTATCATTATTATTATACTGTATGTTGATTGCCTTTGCTTTTTGAATTATGTTATTTTGGGTACACTCTTTTACGACCTGTCACCCTTGGGTACATGCCACTCCCTATTCTACCTGAGCTCTTATTCTGTTTTCCTGATGAAGGCCTAGTGCCGACATGTTGCACGGTTTGTCCTAATAAATCTCACATTTTGCAAGTAAGACAGTGTGCGGGATTTTTCTCTATGTTCTTTTGCTATTGCTGCCTTTACTTTAAAATGTCAACATTCCTAAATATCTACACCTGATATGTTTATCATGTTTAACTGTATTCTATATACATTTGTTTTATGAAATATGTTTTTTATTCATATTTTGTCTTCATATATAGTGGTCAGTTGTCACTCATTTTGTATGTTAATCCATTATAAAGTGGGTTTTAACTTTTGAACATGGTAAATAAAGGTACCGTATTTTTCGGACTATAGGTCACACTTTTTTCATGATTTGGCTGCGAGATCGCGCTCTAAGCTTGTGTGTCAGTATCTGCTACTCCTTTTACTTCTGTACCACGGTCACTTCGCTCTACTGCGCATGTCTCCTGCAGAAAGAGCTGCTGTCCTGCTGCAAGTAGTGAAATATTCAGCTGAAAACGATAATCGAGGAGCAGAACGAAAGGGAAAGGTTTGGAGTGAGTGAGAAACTTGTGAGGGACTGGCAGAAAGTGGGGATGGAGAGCAAAACTTCACGGTAACCGGGCGGGTGCCATGCAACTTTCTTGGAAGTCATTGGATGGATCGATAAAGCCTGGACTTCAGTGACAACTGAAACCATCCTGTCGGGTTTCAGAAAGGCCAGAAAAATTCTACCTACAACTGATGCTGAGTCCCACGACAGCTACACAGAAGAGGAAAGTGACGCTTCGTTTACCTCTGGAGGTCATGGAGTTGCTCAGAGGTGACACATAGGATGAAAAATTCTATGGATTTAGTGATTTGGAGTGCATTTTTTGGCTGGTGCAACTTATACTCCGGAGCAACTTATAGTCCGAAAAATACGGTAATTTATATCTTGGTTGTAGTTTTTAATAATGCACTACATAAAATTCTGCCACCTTCTTGTCTCCCTGGAGATGCAGTTGCTTTGCCTGAATATTCCACAGTACAGCACTTAAATTATATATTTTCATGGAGACAAGCAGGTGACATCAAAGGGCAAAGTTACAGGTCATATCTGTGTAGATGTGGGCCAGCTCACAGCATCAAATGTTTGTAAAGGTAATTTTGAGTCATGAGAACCTTGGTAATTGAATAAATAATAGATATGTTTTAATTCTATCTGTACGTTCCCAAGCAAAGCAGTAACCTCTAAAGAGACAAGCACATGACAGAACCACTTGAAAAGTTATGGAGTGAACCTTTAAATACATAATGAAGACTAATCCCTATTACACAGTCTCCTCTAAATAAGGTAAAGCAGAGGTAAAGTGAGGAGACGAAACACCAATTTCCCTGTTCAAACACATCTGGGGTTGGAGCGAGTGATATCGCCTCAGTCCAGTTTAACCGTCTGTCCAAACAAATAAAACAAGCTACAAGAACTAAACATAATGAGCTACTTTAAGTTTAGGACAGTCTGGGCCACAAATCAGTACTGGCCAGAGGTTACTGAACGTAGCATAGGTCTGTGTTAGCTGTAATGGTCTGGAGCTATAGGAGAGTGAATATACAAAAGCACTACAAGCTCTGTGTGTTTTAGAGTGGGTTAGACACCACCTGCAGTTCAACTCATGATGACCCTGCTTTATTATGAGGCTAACAGTGATGAATTGATGTTGTTTTTTCATAAGTGATAATAAATTGTGGGATCAGAAATGTCAAAGTCGTCCACATTTTGATAAGCATGCCAATTTAGAATAATTAATAATGATTTGTTGAGGATAGTCACTCCGTATTTGATTTTCTATTTGAGTTAGACAATTTATAATTAGCTTTAAGGGCAAAACAAAATATGTATATACTATTGTTTCTTACAGCATATGTATAAAAAAAACTGAGTCAAAGCAGTAACAAAGGAAGTAGTGAGTATAACTAACTTTTGGTTTTCATGATTATTTTTAATCATTTTTACACAGCCCAAATATAAAATCAATCAATTAATACCACCCACATTGGTTCACATACACTGGATTACAAAGCACAGTGTAGTTCTGAAATGTGCATGTTTGTACAGTAGATAAGATAAGACTTCTAGAAGGCACAACGTTCATCATAAAAGTCATACTTAAGACACAGTTAAAGGGCCCACATTTTCTGATTTATGTTATGTTTGCTCATCACAAACATACCTGGAGTTGTGGTTTGTTTCATTTACACATGTTTAATACACAAAGAGTTCTCAACTCAAACAGAAAACACTGTTCCACCTTGTGATGTCATGTGGTAAATGGTCACATTTTTATACAGTGCTTATCCACCTTCAAGGCACTTTACGAAAAGGAACCACTCACCCATTCACACACATTCATACATCAGTGTATGCAGACACTGGGGGTGAGGTAGGTTAAGTGTCTTGCCAAAGGACGCAACAATAGCATTCATCTGTGGGAGCTAGAATTCCACCGCCAAACTGTAAGTCAGTGGATTTGACCACTCAACAAATGATGTTTATGTCGAGAGAGGGATTCAAACTGCCAACCTTCAGATCAGTGGACGAACGCTCTACAAACTGAGCTCCGACCCTGTGGTAATACACTCCACTGTGTTTTTTAACTCCATACACCTTCACCAGGATCATTTGGATAGTTTCAGCTCTGGGATTGTCCATCTCTATTGAAGTAAATGTAAAAGGAGCTGTTAACTTGAAAACTATTGCTTCATAACATCATAAGGTGGAGCAGAGCATTTTGAGCTTTGAGATGTGGATAATAAGGATTACTGAAATATGTGTGAATGAAACAAAACTCAACTCCAGGCATGTTTGTGGTGAGGTAAAAGCATTATAACATGGCTTTAGGCTTGGAAGAGTATTTTTTTTTCCTATTATAGAACCTTTAAAAACACATCACAATAAAAGACTACAGCTCTGTGCCCTGTGCTCACCACAGACAGACTTGTGTGGTAAAGGTTAGACTCACAGAGAAGCTGAAGCTGCGGATGGTCTCATAGTCGAGCGGTTTGGCCACCCTCACGCGGATGTCTGCGCGGCCCTGCACAGCTGTAGGCGAAATGGTGAAGTACTCTGAATTGTTCCCTGTCAGAAACACCTGGAACATGCTGTTCACCCCCTGCACAAAGAGATAAGACACACATTGCTTTAGGAAAAAAGGAGAGCTGATAAGAGGCTCTTTGTACAATTATAGTGTCAGATTTAGAGAAGATGCACAAACCAAGTTTTGCAAATTTAATGAGATTTTAAGTTTGTTCTCTTTTAGTGAATGATGTTTTTGTTTGCCTTTATCTATAGGTTTCTAGATAATGAAGATTAAGTCTGCTACTACAGCAATTAACAATTTAAAGCTCAAGTGATGTTGCCAAAATATTGCCTATAAAAGGAAGATGAAGCCCATGAATACAGCAGCTATATCATCCAAGTAGGTTATGGTTTTGCTGGGATTGGTTTATTCATAACATTATAAGTATATATATCATTTTGTCATTATATATTTTTTTCTAAATATAACAAAATATATGTGTTTTTTGGATCCATATCATAGTAGGATATCTTACTATTGCGATATAAGACTTCCAAATTTGCAAAACTATATTAGCATTTTGTCTTTATGTTGTATTTTAGTACTACAAATGATGAGGTTATTTCTAGCCAGCTGCATCCACAGAATGTTTTTCACAAATCTACATCACACTGGGATATTTTACCATTCCAATATTGGGCTTCCAAAATTGCAAAACTAGAATTAGAATTTACTTAGTGGAAAAAATAACAATATGATTTAAATTAGTGTAAAACAGCAATTATCTACCACCACTTGATATCTAACATATCTAACACCATTTGAGTATAGTTTTTTTTTGTTTTTTTTTTTGTTTTTGTTTTTTATGTGGAAAACTGGCAATCACTATGTAGTTTACTATATCTGTGTTAAAATATGTATAATGTTTAAGTCAGGAGATTACATTCAGGTTGGCTCACAGTGTTAGATATGAGGCTGGTGGAGCAGTTTGATGCTTCATGAACTCTGCACTGTGGCCCATTCACCCCTTATCAGTGTGTAAATGTGTTTTTCATATCGGGGTATCTTCCTGCACCACTTCCTCTGCCTGCTCCTTGTATCTAGGATGCACCTTTATAAAGGAGTGTAAAAAAAACTCTTATCATATCATCAAATGCATTGTGCTGTGATCTATGACCTTTACTGTATATATAACGACAGTGAATATAATACACTCCCCATGCATTTTAAACATTATAAAAATAACGGCTGTGCAATAGTGCAACAGGTGCATTATGCTTCAGTTTTCTTGGTGGTCCTTAAAAATGCAGTGTAACTTTTCTGGTGGGTTCAGCTACTGCCTTGTTTCCATGGAGATGTTGAATTAAGATGTTGCTCTTAAAAACACCTTGAAAACTACATTCTCAGTGTTAAGTTAAGTAAGTAGTGGTTCCTCCACCAAATGTTTGTTGACCGCTGACTGTGGCTTTGCTTATTTTATATTGTCTAAATTAAACTAAAACTAAGCTAAAATTAATAATTTATACACCTGTTTTGCAACGCAGACTTGAATCTTATTTTATCATCATCATTTTATCTTAGGTTAGGACAGTTGTTTTTAACCAAATCAGAAAGCCTATATGCACACAAATAAACTGTACAACTGAATTTATTGCAAAATAATCAGTTTCTCCACATTTATAGTCATCAAATTTTATACTGGAGTGTATTGGACTTGTCTGATTAGCCATAAGCCACTAAAGACAGAGGAGCATGTGCTTTGTTTTCATTTTTGGAGACGAGCGATGATTTGATCTTCAGTGACAGCCGTGACTATCTCTTCTATACAGATGTGAGCCGTCTGGGATTTATTTACTTTAAAGTGTAAAAAACATGTCACATTTGTCATCAGGACATTTGGGTGGGTCTGGACATCTGGAAAGCTCTCTGCCATTGTCACTAATGCCAAAGGGTGCTGATAAAATCCTACGCAATTGTATAAGGAAAAAAGTGGGTTATAGGTGAGTACATTTAAGTAACTTTTTTTTATTTATTACGATATAAGGTAAGGTTAGTTTGAATCTATAAATATAACTGTGGTAAATATGCAGACATGACTTTGATCACTTTCTAACTGATCTCATTACTACATAATTTGTTCATGAGTATGTTCCTGAATATGCTGTAACCAGTGTATTCACATTTAATAATTAAAGCAACATCGTGTATGCCATGCCATGTTCTGGATATGGCATGTCACCTGCATTAAGTTTTATGCCATACTTTGTTGTATTACAGTTAAAACAAGAAGATTTCCATGGAGACAAGCAGGAGAAGATCGTATTCCAGACCAAATAAGAGTCAGCTTTATGGAGATGCAACTCATAAATATGCTCATAGTAAGAACGTATGTTTTTCAGTGCAATTAAAACATCAAAAAACATGCTTTAATTTTAGGTTATTTGTTGGATAAAAAGTTAAATGGTGGAGCTGTAAATGGTTAAACATTTATGCATCTTATTATTGGCTCTAAAAATAATAAATAATATTGCAGAGATAATATATCACTATCAATATCTTAATATCAATATCAACATGTTGCTTTGAGGACACATAATTTGAATATAGAGTTTATAATAAATAAATGTGCTTAAACATCACCCACTCAGAGTATTTCAAAGTAGCTGATAGGCCTGGACATTGATTAAAAGCATCTTTCAGAAGAGCATTACAGTCTCAGTAAACCATTATCTCAACTTAAGCCCAGAAACCCTCCTCAGCTGAAATCGCCGGCTTAAGGCTGGACTCTCACATGTGCAGGGGACAGGAGCAGAAGACGGACGTGCCGGTCGATTGGCATTATGCTGCCGGCCCAAATAGCCCCTTGTTTTTGTTTTCATCTGTGGGAGAACCATTGCGGCTGATGACTCCTATTTAAAAGACCATCCAATATGCAGGGATGTCACCTCAAACTGCCCATAAACGTAATTGCCCGTCCATTTGCCACTGCCTTTAGAAGCCCCCAATAAAAGCAGCCTGTCAGACGCAGCTGCCACAAAAGTTTAGTGACAAGTTCCTCCAGCGAAAAGTTTTATAGATGCCCGCAGTGCCCAAGCAAATATGGGAGAAGTGACAAGAGAGAGAGAGGTAACAACCACTTGTGTCATATTGTAAAAAATGAAACGTCTGCCTATAATCCCTTACACTTGGAGAGGCGAGATTACGGCACGGGTGAAGCAGAGTGTGAATGATTGTGTATATCAGCTCTGACATGCAGGTTTAAAGGATCAAAACAAGCAATACAACTGGGGCTAAACAAAAGGGGGCTCATATTTTATTTCTCAAAACAAATGTATTCCTCCGGCGACAGATAAAGTCATATTAGAAGGGGGGGAATTGAAACGGGCATTTGCTCAAACTAAAAATGTAACTTCTAATTTTAGCAGCGTTTTAGTTCAAATGCAACACAATTACAATTACTACAACACTACTGCAGCTTTGACTCTATACTTCTTCTACCACTTTCTGCAGCTGCAACTTTTTCCATCTAAGATAAAAAAAAAACTAAAAAAAAAAACGTTATGACATACTGTTGACTCAAGCAGTTATTTGCAATCCAGAAATATATCCGAAAATACTACTATTACTACTACTATTACTACTGCATCCTAACTAGGGCTGGGTATCATTAAGAAGTTGCCGATAAGATACATACCTTGATACAGTGCACTTTGAATTCGATACGATATATTTCAAAACTATTCATTGCGGTTTAATTAAAAAATAAAGGTTAAATCATGGCTGTGGTACTAAAAGTCTTTGTTAAACCACTTCTTGTGCAGAGTTCATATGAAACACAAACATTTTAATCACCAAAACAGTGAAAATGTCAAATGTGTCTCATAAAATAAGTTTCCTTCCTCTAAACAAGCAACAAAACTGTAGCGCTATAACTAAATAATTGAGTAAAGTATACCAAAAAATACTCTTGGTGATATACCAATACAGCAGCCCACGATATCGATACTGTATCATCACATTAAACAATACAATATATCGATATTTTTGCACACCCTTAATCCTAAACCATAGTATAAATGTGAGAGAAAAAAAAAACTTTGTCGTCATTAACTCCAGCAGTTTGTTATTTGCAATCACAAATATTGCTATGACGCTTTTTGTTACTCTTTTCTACTACTACAAATACATTAAATCATCATTACAGAAAAAAATCAACACTGAGGAATTAGCGGATGTAAGGGCCTGTTTAGTCGAGAACGTTTGCAGGTAAAAACGTCAAAATATTTTATCGGACGTGCCTTTCGTTTAGACGTTGACGGCGTTTTTGTGGCTTAAAAACGCAAAAATCTGAAACCACCCTCCGGAGTGGAAAAGTTGAATACGTTCCGCCGTAGTGTTTCCGTTTACACTGCCCAAGACGCAAAACTCTGGTCAGATCTGCTCACGTCGTGTACGCGTTTACGTCGCATTCATACAGTACACATGTGGGACGGCAAGCGTACCCAATCGAAATCCACATACTTTTGCGTCACCGTATGCACGCAGATTTTATCCTGAGACGCGTTGTCGCTTTTGCATCTTCTGTTCAGACCGTCATCATATAAACGTAGCCTAATAAAGTCGCATTATCGAAGTGCTGTGGGTGAAAGTTGGAGATTGTTTTCCATTTCCCAAAAGATACTAGACAGAAGCTGAGGTGTTACTGCCCAACTGAAAACATCGACCCTTCACTGTCCTAAGTGCTCCTGTTATCTGCCCAACCCTCTCTCCTTTTCTCCCCCCCCTCCTTTTCCTCTTATTCCCGCTCTCATTCTCTCCCTCGTCTTTACACCACCCTCTTTCTCTTATCCCTCTTTCTCTCATCTCTCTCATTCTTGCTCTTTTTACCCTCTTCTCTCATTTGCTCTCTCACCTTCTCTCTGTCTTTCTCTTAACCCCTCCCTTTCTCATTCTCTCTCCCCATCCTTCCCTCTTTCTTACTCCCTTACTCTCATTCTCTCTCCCCCTCTTCTTCTCTTTCTCCCACTCTCTCTCTTACCCCCCTCCCTCTCATCTCTCTCATTCTCACTCTTTTTCCCTGTTCTCTCATTCGCTCTTTCACCTTCTCTCTTTCTCTTACCCCCCTCCATCTCTCTTTTACCAACTCTCTCTCTCGCTCTTACCCCCTCCCTCTCTCATTCTCTCTCTCCATCTTTCTCACTTTCTTACCCCCTCTCTCCCATTCTCTCTCATCTCTCTTTTTCTCTTTTTCCCCTGTTCTCTCATTCACTCTCTCCATCCTTCTCTCTTTCTTACCCCCTTTCTCTCATTCTGTCTTTCTCTCTTTCTTCCTCTTTCTCTCACCCCATCCCTCTCTTATCCTCTCTCACCTTCTCTCTCTCTCTTACCCCCTCCCTCTCTCATTCTCTCTCCCTCTTCCTCTCTTTCTCTCACCCCCATCTCTTTTACCCCCCCTCTTATCACTCTTATTCTCTCTCCCTTTTTCCCCGTTCTCTCATTTGCTCTCTTACCTTCACGCTTTCTTTTACCCCCCTCCCTCTCTTATCAACTCTCTCGCTCTTAAACCCTGCCCCTCTCATTCTCTCTCTCCCTCTTTCTATCTTCCTCTCTCTCTTTCTCTCACACCCCCTCTCTCTTACCAACTCTCTCTCTCACTCTTATCCCATACTTCTCTCTTTCCATTCTTCTTTCTTACCCCCTCTCTCTCATTCTCTCTCCCTTTTTCTAAAACCCTTGTCTCTCTCTTATCCTCTCCCTCTCTCATTCTCTCTCTCCATCTTTTTCTCTCTTTCGTCCTCCCTCTTCTCCCCCGTCTCTCTCTTACCCCTTCTTTCTCTCTCTTCCTCTCTGCTCCTCTGTCTACTTTGGACTTTCTGCTCCACCAATTACTCAGACTGGTACTTTTGCTCTGTAGACGAATCCTTCCCATTTTCTTGTGGGGGGACTGTGCTCTCCATCGCTGCATGTGCTACCTTTTCTCTCAGCACTTGACTCACGGTTATCTGTCAAATTCACCCGGGCCGCCGCTGTGCCTGAATCAATCCGACTTGACTAGCTTTCGGCTTATCTGCACGCCGGGTGATTGATTTTCCTCGTTAGGTATAATTTGATGCTCTATCCCATCTCTTCCAGAGCAAATTAAATTGTAGTTGAGTCCATGTGTGAGTGTGCTGTGTGTGGGAGAGGCAGCGCGACAGTGACAGACTCGAGTGTGTGTTCGCGTTGCGGTGTGGCGTCTCAATGGGAGGTAGACACGACTAATGGGAAGTAGTGGACATGCTAACGCGCTAGAACAGGTAGAGCACTCTGGTTGATACACGCTAAAGTGAGGGTTTACACAGAGATTACGCTCTTTGAAGAGACTGTCACGAAGTTGGAAGCTGAGAGGGGTCACAACAAACGCAAACGCCGCAACAAATACAAACGCGACAACACAACAAAAAGCCACAAGAAACCAAAAACAGCCACAACACATCAAAAAACCCATAATGGAAATTATCGCGGGACTCCATTTTAATGCAAACGTCGCAACAAATACAAACACCACAACACAAACGCAAATGCCGCAACACATTAAAAAGCTGCAACGGAACTGACCGCGGGACTCTATTTTCCGACGGATCGATCAAGCGGCAAGTGAAGAAGACGAACTACAACGTGAAAAGTAAAGGAACGGAGAAGTTGGAAACGTCAGTAAAAGTAATTTATTGTTTTATCATTATTCGTTTCATGTTGTAGTTCTTCTTCTTCACTTGCCGCTTGATCGATCCGTCGGAAAATAGAGTCCCGCGGTCAGTTCTGTTGCAGCTTTTTAATGTGTTGCGGCATTTGCGTTTGTGTTGTGGTGTTTGTATTTGTTGTGGCGTTAGCATTAAAATAGAGTCCTGCGGTCTTTTCCGTTGTGGCTTTTTTGGTGTGTTGTGGCTTTTTTGGTTTGTTGTGACCCCTCTCGACTTCCATAGTATGCATTCATGAAAACAAATTCCGTAACGTGATATATTGCTGAAGAAAATATAGATGATAAACGATAATGTTGAATCTAATTTATGACACTGACGCAATAACCCTGAAGTAGAATTATCTCCAAAAAATATTCTAAAAGTATGCAACATGAACTGTAATAGATACAAAGCAGAATTAAACGCTAGATAAAAGTTATTTCTTTGACTGACTATTGCTCAAATCTAGTTCCTGACCAGTATTAAGAAAAAGTCTCCACAATAAATATTGACACCAAAAAATGATTGTTCCTTCTAATATGTATTGAACGATGAGTCGAAATAGTAATTATCAGGACAGGCCTACCAAGTTGTATGCACATATTAAGTTATACATGATCTTCTGGTGTTGATTGTGTAATAATTAAAAGCTATTTTATATTAGGAGACTTTGGGAATAAGGTGATTTTAATGTTGAAACTCTTCAATCCATGTACTTTGAATATTCTATTGAAGTGATGCTTTTTTATATAAATAATCTAATTCTACACAGAAACCTTTCTGTCAGGTTTATGAAATATATTATTGAAAATATATTTAATTATTATATTGAATCAGTTTTACGTCTTGTGCAGTTTCTTTTTTGTCTGCTCGACATGGCTTCCAAGGACAAAAATGGTTTCGTATGTCGGCACAAATAGAGATATATTATCAATACACAACCTTGTGTCCACGGTTCTTTTATATTATTACTGAATAGTGATGCATTGTTGTTGAATAGTCTATTTTTTTTCTTCAAAACCATAAAATAAAACATTTAAATGTTATACAACAATGCAAAACATATTCTAAATGCAGTAAAATAGTAGCAAATAAATATCTTCTTTCACTCCCAGCAGCACAAATATTTTCAAATTACACAAGAAAATGCACAAAAATCCTTACCAATGCAAAGAAAATGTACACACAATAAATACTGAGCACTCAACATACTACTTAATAATATTAGTATAAGTTAGTGTTTTAAATATACAGTATTGTTGAAAATTATGAGCTTCAATAAAGTATAAAGTAGCAAAGGATTTACTTATTTCACATTCTAAAGCTCAAATCTTCCTGAAATATTATTCTTTCTATCACTGAACAATAACTTGATATAGTACAGCCAATAATATATTAGTATTGTGACAGTCCTAGTTACTAATGATGCAGTTGTTATTCTTTCAAGATATGTTTTCACCAGTATTTTTTCCCTATGCTTGAGTAAGATTTCAAGCATTATTTTTGGAAGTGTCCCAATTACAATTTCCTTCATACTGTAATTTATGTAAACATTTATATTTTCTGTCCCACCTTTGCCACCACACTACTGTAACACGTCAAAACTCACCTCATCTTTGTCTTCTGCCTGGATGTAGAGCGGCAGAGCGAACCCAACCTGTGCCAGTTCGGTGATGGTGACCCTATACTCCGAGCTGTTGAACTTCGGGGCATTGTCATTTTCGTCAATGAGCAGAACAGTGAAGTTGGTCCGTACTGACGCGTTCGACAGGGTACGGTCGTCCTGGCGTTCCGTGGCCTATAGGGGAGCCACGCAGACAGACAAAAAGGACAAGAAATGCATTTGATTGCTTTGAAAAATGTCATTTCGCAGTGCAGCCAGTCACCAGGTATTTAGAGCTGTTCATTTATTGGATCAAAAGGTGGGCAGACTCAAAGCAATCACAGAAATACGTTCAAATATGGGGCCAAGAAAAGGGCGAGAAGACCTCTTTTCCACACCTCTACACAATGAGATTTAGAAGAAAGACACAATTACATAGACTTTTCAACTCCTGTCCATAGATTGAAGAAGAAACAGAAAATGGTTGAGAAGATAGGAATGGGTGTAGTCTTTATTGATAGAGGACTGTCACTTGCTATATAGAATAATAGGTCAAAATGACGCTCTAAATTCTGGTAATCATCACAATGCTTTAGCTGCGCTTGTCCCGTCATTGCTGAATCATTTGACCTCCACCTTCACACGCGGCGCCGCTATCTAAGCCACTTGAAGTTGAGAAATTAGTTGTATTACTATGGCAAACCACAATCAATAGCGTAGCAGCACCTATAAGCACAAGCTGGAGAGAGACGAGACAAAACGCATGAGAAAATCTATATCTTATAAATACATTTTGGGTGCCATTTTTTTCGTTTTTCAGTACTTGCACTTATTCAACTTTTCTGCTTTGCAATTATCGATTTCAATTAATATGAGGTCAGAATATGTTATCAGTTTGCTGTAAACACAATCGGACTTTGAAAACATGGGAGTTTTTTTTTATGTGCTACAATTAAAGCTCGAAGCCCAAATCCCTACTTTCAAGAAGTTGGCAAAGAAGTAGAAAGAAAAATGCAAACAGAATGCCAAGGTTGAAAACAGTAAAACAGTAATAAAACTATATGGATTTCGAATAAAAAATATATTGAGCATAAAAACTGCAGTATTGCATTTAATAACTATTAATTTTGCAAACAGATGGTGCTGGCAACAAATGAAGAGAAAAATATCTGTTGTAAAATAATCTGTTTTTTTTTTATTCAAAATAAAAAATGCTAATGGCCAAAACATGAATATATGAGGATAAAAGAGAAGATCAAAACCTCATTAGATTACATAAAAAATGAGAATCATTAAATGCATGTCATTTTTCAGTTTTTTTGTTAAAGTAAAAAGCCAGAATGCTGTACCAAAATATATATGTTTAATATGTTCCAATCATGTCTGAGTTTGCACAATGGAGCTTAATTATCCTGCCAATCTGTCCAAAAGTCCAAGCTGTTTCCAGAAGTAACAGTTTCCAGTTGTTAACAGTTTAAAGATATGACAATAACTAATGTTCCTAATGTGTTTTTTAAGTCCAATAAAACAAATTTAAAATTTCAAATTCAACAAAATGTTTGTGTAATATTAATAAGTTTCAGAAACAGATGTTTAAAAAAAGTCATAGGTCTTTTTTGGAAAGACTACGGAGAAAATGAATGAGAAATTGACTTCTGGAACCAAGCAGTGGGCAGTCTTTGTTGAGCTCCATTAAACAATCATGGTTATAGTCTCAAATTGAAAACTTTCCTGGGATTATGTTATAGATAGAAACTAAAAAAATATATGATTTTGGGGAAAAGCGTAGACCTTCGTACTTCATACTTGACGTAGCATCAAAATCCACAATGTACCCCACTGGCCTTACACTGAAAAACTGACTTTTTGATCACAAATCTTTCCACTTTGAGTAGCTCTTAGAAATCCATTTCACGCACCCTCTCACACCCTGCGGGGACCACCGGGTGTACAATAGTTTGGAGAAGAAAAAAAACAGAACAGATGAACAGAAATACAGTGGCTGAGTGGACAGAGGTTTTGTGATGGGGATGAGAAACCAGGACTGACATGCTAAAGAGCAGTGGGACAGATACGGCCCAGCGGCTGATGCACTACCCAGAGCAGAGGAACAGTAAATCCTCCTTTTTATCTGTGGCCTCCTCCAGGACTCTGACAGATCTGATGGTCCCCACGCCATGACAGGAACTCACAAACACAGAAGCTCTCTCAAAATGGGCTTTAATAGTGAAGACCAGGTTTGTTCCACAGGTTTTCAATGTGTCATGTACCTCTGCTGTAAAGACTGCTTCAGCTGTCACGCAGAGTGGGGAAGAGAGGAAAGAGATGCCTTATTCTGGTATAAAATAATGGCTAAAGGCACTATGTAACTTTTCTAGTGAAGGATCTGTCACCTACAGTTGTATCTATGGAGATAAAATTGTTTTGCCTTATCCCACAGTATGGCATTAAACTTTTACATGGAGACAAGCAGCTGATGCCAGCAGTTGTATCTATGGAGATAAAATTGTTTTGCCTATATTGTTCTCAATCTCCATAAAGACAAGGCCAAGTCAGATCTGTGTAAAGGTGACCTCTGTCTCAGACAATTAATGTTTTCAAGGTGTTTTTAGCAATAAAAACCTGAAGTTGAAAAAAATACAAGGTCTGTAGGTTTAATGCTATAGGCTACATTTACACGGGTATGTTGAGAAACAAATATTTCCCTCCCTCCATTTTCCAAAATAACATTGTGCACATCGTTTTCAAAAAAGTTTTCGAATAAATACGCCATCATCCGCCATCATAACTACACCAAGCCTATGGGTGGCACCTGGATTAGATTCAAACCTGCAGTATTTATTTCATTACAGTTGTAAGTATTCCTCAAAAATACCTTGAAAAACCTGCATTACTGCCTCTGTTTGCCTCTCCAAAAATCTGTTAAAGAAGTGGCAAAATTGCCAACCTCTGAGCCGTCATTTTTCTCTGGTCATTGATATGATCAATCAGCTGTGTGTGCAAATGCAAACATATGAAAAGTGTTTACACCAGAAGAAATGTGACTGCTGCTCTTAATGCTTCATGATCATCATCAGAGCAAAAGGTAAACACTGGTCGCAGTTTTGGCGTGTCAGCTGCCCTCACACTCCGTTTATCTCACTTAACATGCAAACGCCAAACCGTAGTTTCCCAGAATCTCCACTCTAGCTGGGGTTTTTAGAAAGATTTGTTTTCAGAGGCAAATTTGCCATTTGCGTGTAGAAGATGAGTACAAATGAAGGGAAATGTCTCCATTTTTAAATGGCGCCATAGTGTGGAACAATCCAAGCAAAGTCATCAGAGCCCGTGATTATTATGGTCATAATATCATAAATAAAATATACTAAGACAATTTTAGATGCAAGAAGTGTTTTTTTTTTTTTTCAGGTTACTCTATACTCCAAAAAACTAGTACTAGGTGATTGTTTATATAAAATTGACTTTACTCTGTTATTCATGAAGTTCATAAAGCTGGTCATACACGAGAGTATTGGTGATCTAGTCAACATTGTGATTGAAATAAGTAAATTAATGAAGTTAGTTTCATCTCACAACACAAGGCACACTAAAATTTGATACCGTGACATCGTTATTGGATTACATGTCCAAACCCATACTCAATCTCTATCGCATTTTCTATGTCTCTGTCTTCTTCTGTGAGTACTGCAGTAGACAGCAGCCTTTCCTCACCTCCACAGTAAGCGTGAATCCAGCCGAATACAGCGGGTTTTCTCTGTCCAGCTGTCCATTCACTGTCAGGTCTCCACTAAGGAAGTCCAGGGCAAAAACATGGTTGGTGTTCCCTGCATAGAGAGAGAGAGACAGAGAGACAGAAGACACAAACGTCAAAGGGACAGGCAAAAATGGCATTGTGGATAATTCAACATATGCGCCAAGGGAAGCGAAGAAACGCGCCAGTCTGGTATGTGAGAAATATGGTGTCGGGATTTCATGTAATATTGATACAGTTTTCGCTGCTCACCTGCCTTGAGCTCACCCACCACCTCCGACCCTTTCGCGGTCCTTTGTTTTATCTGCCACAGCCGGAGCCCACCTTTCGGAGAGTGGCTTTTTGCCAGCTCACACTATTGTCTTCAGTGTTTTTGCTGAATATGCAGGGCTAGTGTTGGTTCAAACAAATAAAGTAATGTCACTAAACTTTATCTTTTTAAATTTTAATATGTTTGTATGCTTTTTAAAAGACAAAACAGAATAAATAACAACACCACCATGACTAGGCAGTGTGGAGTAAAAAGTTTAATCTTAATAGTATGAATTAAACATTAAAACTTACAACAGTGGGAGAACTGGGAGGGCATCTGATGTAAAAAAAAACTTGGAACAGGTGATTCAAGGTGTCAGTCACAGAGATGAAACATTTAAGGATGTTGATATTTTCAGTCACTCATTAATGGGTTGGTGGGGCACAGCGAGAATGTAAAGTGGAGGACATCCTGGATAATGGTCAATTAATTGCATGGCTAACGGTGACAGGCCAGACCGATCAATTCTACATCTCTTCAGAGGCCTGCAGGATACATGTCTACGCTTGGTTGGGATCTGAATGTTGGGGAATGTTGATTTCATAATGATCAGATATTGCATAATGTGTTTATCAGATTGTGGCCAAGGATTTTAAATTAAGACTCTAAGGGCCTGAAAAAAGGGTTCCAATTTTGTTTAGATAATGATACTTTTTAGATTAAAACACATTTGCAAATTTAATTGCTAGTTTAGAAGGTAACTATAAAATATAATATTCTTAACATCATTGAATAAATAGGTGGTGATGGTTACTTTGAATCATCTGAAAATACATATATAACAGGTTTTCATATTTTTATTTCACTTGTTTTGTAATTGTGGATTGTGAGATAGTAATTACGGTGAATATTTATCATAGTTTGGATTGGTCAAGTTAGATTTTATGCAAAAAAGTTGAAAAATACAAAATACAGGAAGTACCAGTGAGCTATAAAAACAGATTACCACTACCTATGTCACAAACCCATCCAAAATACAAGGACAATTTACACCCAAAGAGTGAAGAAATGACTAGGTAAGAATTTTAGTTGTGTTAGTTGTGTAATTTTTTGTGTGGGAAAAGTAGGGATGTAACAATATCCAAATCTCACGGTACGATATTATCCTGTTACACGTCTCACGGTATGATATTTATTGAGATATTTTGGAGGGATTAAGACAGGGGTGTCAAACTCAAATTCACAGAGGGCCAAAATTAAAAACTGAGACTAAGTCGTGGGCCAAACTAAATATTAATTGAAAAAATGTAACAACATCTGCATGTTTTCTCTTCTTTTGAGATATGTAAAGTTAAACCTTAAAAAAATGTTTAATAACAGTTTTGCTTAAACATTGAATCCAGAACAAGCATAATACAAAATACTAACACAAATTTTAATAAATAATGTCTCTATGGGCCAAATATCATTATATTGCAGGTCAAATTTGGACCCCGGACCTCAGTTTGACAAGTCTGGATAAACAGAACTGTACATGCACTATTTTTTCCTTTTTAAATACCTTGAACAGTCTTCATTATGAATCATTGCTGCCATATTCCAAAGAAATAAGATTTAAAAGTGCTTAATAAGAGTTATTATATTATGTAGTAAAGTAAGTAACGGATCACAGCCTATGCAGTTCCCTCTTTTTTAAAACTTTTAATTGAAAAACCTTGCCATTTGATATATTGTGATGGACCATGATATTATTGTGAGAGTTCTGACGATACGATATCACGATATTTCAGTTATTGTTACAGCCCCAGTGAAAAGAGTGGTCGAACCATAGGCACTTACAGATACAGAATGATACTTGCCTGTATAATTTATAGACCTACTCTCACAATACACACACTAATATTAATACAGTAAAATATGCTTAGTACACTTGACTTGACTGGTATATTAAATTAAAAGCTGAATGTGAATATTAGTGTCTTTATCATAAATAGCTTTTTAATAACACCTGGGCTGGCTCACTGCACTCTTTACATGCACTGGTGAATCCCATTAACTTTACTACAGTCAATGATCTCATTCAAAGACGTGCATTTCAAATTATTCCACTGCACCGTACTCATTAGCAGGTTCAAAAGCCGTATGTTCTATATTCACTTCAATTACACAGGTTAAAATATTAGACCAAGAGACACTTAAGTCCTCCGCTCATAATATTTAATCCTACTATTGTGTTTGAATATCCTCCCTCTGGTAATGCATTATGGTATTCCCTGTTTTAGATTTTTTTTTTTTTTTTTCTCTGGAGCTGCTGGCTGCTAAATGAAGCTTGTATAAAGACAACAATAAATTACAGTGTGGAGAAAAGGAGGAAGTTCTCTTTTAAATATATTGTGTTTATCTGAAGAAAGATTAAGCGAGATTATTAGGAAGAGTTTATTCAAATCTACAACATCAGTGAGAGAAAGCCTGATGGAAAAAACTTTATTCAAAATATGCAATTCCATAATATATCTTAGTAGTAGATGTTTTTGGAGCTTTCACTCACTCCAAGTAAGATATGACAATATTTATTTCATTAGAAGAAATAATATTGCTTAATTACCTGCTACTATATTACACCATTCCACGCACAGGGCTTATTAAATGCTGTTATTATTAATGTGACTTTAACTTTGATGTATAATTGTGTACAAGTTACAATAGGCTATCACATTACAAAAAAATAAAACATAAAAAAATAATAATAATAAAAAAATCACTGTACTTATTGTGAATGGCCTTATGCAAAAGTGTTTTTACTGTAAACCGTTCTGTAACTTCCCCTGCATTTACAGTGTAGTGTTAAAGGGAATGATAAGCCTTTTCATCCAAGAGCCTGAATATGTGCAGTTGTTCATTGTGATTCTTTGTGACTGCAGCATGTTTTCTGAGACCTGCCCAGGCCCTGCACTATCTCCAAACAGAACAGTTCATACATGTGACATTATCACAATCGTTTACTCTGCTCTAGGTAAGCAAAACATATGAGGCCACTATGAGTCAAAATCAGCAAACATTTACTCCCAATTCTTCCCACACTAAACTATAACTAAAGAGGAACTGTAACCAATAATAAAGATCAGAATAATTGTTATTTAAATTGTTATTTAGGTAAACATGAAAAAAGGAAGAAAAAAAAAGATGACTGAAATTACATTTACATTACATTTTAGTATCACCTTAAGAACCATGACACATGACAAAGTTTTGTTGAATCTTCACTGAAGACAGAACCAGACACAGTTTAAGACTCAGGGTTTACAGTAGATATTATCAAGCGCACCCTTGATACATAAGAGAACCTTCAGTAGTAAACAGCAGACAGACACTAGAGTGGAGAGAAATCTATGGCACAATAGTTTAACTCAGCCTCAGTCACTTTCTCATGCTTAGACCTGTTCAGAGCAGGGGGCGAGGCCTCACACAGTCATTCTGACTGAGTGGAGACATGGCGCAGGGAGCTTTAAACCGGGAAACCATAACTTGTTCCATCTGTTTGGATCTGCTGAAGGAGCCAGTGACTCTTCCCTGTGGACACAGCTACTGCAGAGACTGTATCCAAACCAACTGGGACCAAGAGCAAAGGTACAGCTGTCCTCAATGTAGACAGAGCTTTGTCCCCAGGCCTGTCCTGGTCAAGAGCACAGTGTTAGCCAATATAGTGGAGGAGCTCAAGAAGACAGGGCTCACAGTGCCTCCTGCTGACCACTGCTACGCTGGACCTGGAGATGTGAGTTGTGATTTGTGCACTGGGAGGAAGCTGAAGGCTGTCAGCTCCTGTCTGCAGTGTCTGGTCTCTTACTGTGAGACTCACCTCCAGCCTCATCGTGATGTGGCAGTACTACAGAAACACCAGCTGGTGGCGCCATCTGACAAACTCCAGGAAAATCTTTGCTCTCAACACAACGAGGTGAAGAAGTTGTTCTGCCGCACAGATCAGCAGATCATCTGTTACCTCTGCTCTGTGGACCAACACAAGGGCCATGACACAGTGTCCTCTGCAGCAGAGAGGGCCCAGAGACAGGCACAGCTGGAGGCCAACAAGTCCCTGCTGCTCCAGAGTCTCCAGCACAAAGAGACAGACCTGAAGACGCTCCAACAGGACGCCCAGGACATCAGCCGCTCTGCCAAGAGAGCACTGCAACAAAGTGGGGACATGTTCACTCAGATGATTCTTCTCCTGGAGGAAAGACGCTCTGAAGTGGAGCAGCAGATCCAGTCTGAGCACGAGACCAAACTGAGTCAAGTCCAAGAGCTCCAAGACCAACTGCAGAGGGACATCTGTGATCTGAAGAAGACCATCTCTGAGCTGGACACACTGTCCCTCACTCTGGATCATAACCAGTTTATACTGCACTGTCCTCCACTGTCCACACTCACAAAGAGAACAGAGTCCAGTGTCCAGACCAAAGTAAGGGGGGACTTTGAGGACAATACCAGAGCTGTGTCAGTGCTGAGGGACAAACTGCAACTCACTATCAGACAGTTTAAGCTGCCTAAACCTGAGCCATGCACCAGAGAGGACTTCATCAGATATGCACAGGACATTACAATGGACCCAAACACAGCACACAAACAACTTTTTCTGTCTCATGGAAACAGAAGAGTCACATTTATGGATAAAGAGCAGAGTTATCCTGATCACCCAGAGAGGTTTGTTAGGCTAAGGCAGGTCATGAGCAGAGAGAGTCTGACAGGCCGCTGTTACTGGGAGGTGGAGAGGAGTGGGTACTGGGGGGTTCGTATCGCAGTGTCCTACAGGGACATTAAGAGACAAGGGACCAGAGAGGAATGTGGATTTGGGGACAATGATGCATCTTGGGCGTTAGATTGCAAAGAAAACAGATACTCATTTTGGTTCAATAATGTTGAGTCTGAGGTCTCAGGCCCACTCTCATCCAGAATCGGGGTTTACCTGAACCAGAGCGCAGGGGCTGTTTCCTTTTACAATGTTAAGGGTCAGAGCATGAACCTCCTCCACAGAGTCCACACCAACTTCACTCAGCCTCTGTTCGCTGGAGTCTGGATTTTTTCTGTCAGAGGCACTGCCCATTTCATTAAACTTGAATAAACTTTATATGCCTGTAGAAGTAACAGTAAAAGTAATAACAACAACAACTCAGTGACAAAGTGCATGTGTTTTAATACATTGTCTAATAACTTACTACTATTTGATGTGTGATGAAGTTTAAATATACAAATCTGTTTTATCATGATTTTACTCTTACATTGAATGACTATTATACTAGAATTACTCATTTCATTCTCATTCCAGCCTCCAAAAGACATGCTGAATGCTGTAAATTTGTGACCAAAGCAGCAGCAGCAGGTTGAGACAGGTTCATGGGAAAAGGGTGGGGACCTGTTACACAAACATCCAGTAGAGCAGGATGGTGGAAGAATAGTTTCAATAGGTACTTTAATATTTCTCACTTTTTAATTCACTGCATCATAGTTAATCATTTTAAGACATTTTCTACAAAACAATATCTGAAATCTGTTTACCATTAACCACAGTATTTTTGTATATGTAGTTCAATGTGTATTCTTACAAGCACAAGTGTGTAGTAAGCAAACAATATTATAATAAAGAATCACTATCATTATGGAGTCATTTAAATTTTAAACATTTGTATGTCCAACACTCATGTTTTGTATTAGATATAAATCTGGCCTGTGCAATGTTAATTTTGCTAGATATACACATTCAGTCTTATGTACATGTCTTTCTTTTTCATAGTTTAATGCTTATTTTTTAACATAATTTTGTTTTAAGCAGTTGAAATTAAGGTTTTTTAAAATAGATACAAATAAAAGATGAAGATGCCAACTAAGACTTCTAGATAAAGATAGTAAGACAGAGTATTTTGATGTAATAATTCCACTGTCTTTGATATAAAAGGTCTTACTGCACATGTTTTAGAGTCTGTAGAGACCAGATAACAATATGATGATCAAAGTGTACAATTATTTCAGTGGTCGACCAGTCACAATTATTCAGATTAAACCCTGCGGCCCTTATAAGGTCCATCCTGCTGCTCCTTGTGGGAATTAGTCTCTACTTCATACAGTTTACAGAAATAGCTGGGGTCTAGACTCTGCAGAAACAGGTTCAGATGAAGTCTACAGTGGACAACCTCAGGGTCAACAGATTAACCTGCAGTGCGTGTACTCTCTCCCCGCTCACGGCTCTATTATGGACCGGACCGCGGCAGGAATGAAGAGGAGGGAAGCTGCGGTCCAGAGATCACAGGAGGGGCATCAGGGGGAGCGGGGGGCCCACGGAGAGGCACCAGCCCGGGGTAATTAGCCTGGGCTGGGGCCAAGAGGTGGGGAGAACGAATACTGCTGATCATAACTGACTAAAATATTCTAAAATATTCAGGGAAGTTAAGTTCAAAGCAGGAGACTGGATTGCTCTATAGTATGCATTGTTCTATAGTATGTGTTGAGAAAATTTTAAGGAGACATACAGTGCAAAATCAACCTGTCAGAGCTTTTGACAATGATTGGTTCTCATTCTCATTTACCAATTTGAAGTTGTATTTAGAGTGATTTTAACATGTTTGAATAATTGTCAGAATGACCCCCATTTTGACCCCCAGCGGTATACGCCCACTGTTCCAACATTAATTTCTTAAACGGTGATACACATTGGATTTGCCAGTGTCTCCTTACCATTTGGCATAAATGAAAAATAATAAAAATGCAGCTTGTCAGTGTGATCTGCAGCTGTAAGAAGAGGTGACAGCAGGGTGGAGCTTTGTTGTGATAACAAGATGTAGAGTAAGGGGGCAGGCGGGTCTCAGAGTCCTGCTCCAGGTTCGGTACAGGCAAATAGTTGCTGAAACGAGCGGGTTTTAACATTCTCGAATTTTACAGGTGGGTATGCGGGCGGGTAGTGATTACACACAGGCAGGTCAGGACTAAATTAGGACTAAATTAGGACTAAATCAGGACTAAACCAGGACTAAACCAGGTCTAAACCAGGACAAATCTTGGATTCAAGAGAGAGAACGCTGAGTTTGCCGAGCAGGGTGTCCGCAAAGCGTGTTCGAGCGACAGCAGGTCCTTTACGCCTGGGGTCACCTGACAATCTACGCGGGCGCACCTCCAAGCCCAACCCAATAGTGAGTCCTGGTTCAGTTCTGGTTTAGTCCTGGTTTAGTCCTAGTTCAGTCCCAGGTTAGTCCTGGTTAGTCTTGGGTTAGTCCTAGTTTAATCCAGTCCGTGGCGTGTGTGGCACAAAAGTCCGGCATCTCGATCAATGTTTCTCCTGCTCAGTAAATAAAGCCTGTGAAGTGATGACAGTCAAGTCGTGTCTGTGAATTTGTATTCGTACTGAAGAAAGTGAAACCGTTTCATTTCATTTCATTATTGTAATTCTTGAAATCGTAACTTTTCAATTAATATTCTGATGGACGCTTCAGTTAGAATACTTTTAATTTGTGTGTGATTTACCACGGGCACAGGGGGGTAACAAATGGAATGTTAACGGGCCTAGGCAGGTGCGAGTTTAATTTTAATATAATCATGGGTTAACGGGTGAGTGCGATGCTGTACTGCGAGGGTGCGGGCGGGTGCGGGTCTCTAAAAATGGACCCATGCAGGACTATGGCGGGACTTTGGGCTCTGCAATTTAAAATGTAATTAGCAGACTTGTTTCTTTTATTAAGATGTTTTGAATCAATATTGCAATTTAAATTTATTACAACATAATGATACATACAATTATCACATAATAAGTATATAGCAGACAAAAGCACATGGTGTTTTTTTAAATAATTGCACGAAGAATATAGTATGTAATCACGTGAAACTTGTCGCTGCAGATCTACTCTGAATAGAACTGAGCAATTGTATTCATTTGGAGAACTACATATACAAACTTGACATTTAGGTATTGTTTAAAAAAAAAGACATTTGAAAAGTTTAGCTACGCAAAATGTAGTATTAGAAGAAGGAGTTTCAATTAAACAGAGTGAAATGAGATGAATGAATAAATGAATGCCAGTACATTTTCGGTAATAAATCCTTATGTATCTAATATAGTGTTGCTCGAGGTTTGTTTGTGTAATTAGTTTCTGTATTTACAAACCAATCAGATCAGATTTACTCTCCGGCAAAATAAATAAATAATAAATTAAATAAGTGCGATTATTTCAAAGTTGATGGTTAAAAAGCGATTCCTATATTTGAAGGATTGGTTGTATAAAGAGCTAAAGGCAATTTGTTTTGCTCGGTAAGTTAACCACACAGAGTTTATTTATTTTACTTTATTAAATTGTTGGGGTGTTGTGGGAGAAAGATTTGTGTTTCTACTTCTCTGCAAAGAATTAGATTAACACATTTGCCAACCAAAGATGTTAAAGTTGCACTCTGTAACATGCTTGTCTCCGGGGAGATCTGATTGCTTTGTCTGGAATGTTCTACAGTATTACAACAAAACGATCTAACCTACACTTAATCATTTAGAGATGTTTTAATGCTCAAAAATACCTTGAAAAACAGTGATCGCCTGTCCACGGTCTGGACCTGTAACTTGGCTTAGTGGTTTCACCTTTTTGACTCTGCAGATGTTTAAGTTTAATGCCATACTGTGGAACATTCAGCAAGAACATATGAAAGTTAAATAGATATACCTTTATGAAGTTTGCATGCCCTATGTCCTTTCAGCAAGTTTAAAATCACAAGGATGCCCTCCCCCTTTATTGATATGTCATACTATATTACTGTAAACATATATGATGGAGAAAAAGTAAATTTTACGGTTAATATCTGCAAACCGGAGTGATTTATTTGAGATATGTATTTAGTATTTTGCCACAGCACACCTCTGCAGTGTCACGGTGCAGCACTAATAGTCTCAATTGTCTCATTATGGCTGATATTGACATGGTGGCAGTGGGCAGAGACGCCGCGGGGCTCAGACAGCGCTCTCCGGGCTTCCTGTTTCAGAATTGGTTTGTCAGCTTCAGTGTCTGACCAGAGCAGCTGCATGTAAACCACACAACCGGGGATTCTCCTGCCCCAACAGTCAGCGGTATTTGTTACTATTGCAGTTTTCTACAAATTAGGATACTCACAAACTAAAATGCCAGGATTATGTCACTAAATTAATCCATAAATATAGCTGTGCTTGATGAGACTTAAAGGTTCCTCACTGAAATACACAAGCTGTTATTGCTAAAAAATATGCATTCTTAAAGTAGATGCTCCTCTCCACAGATCTGACCTTTAACTTTTGCTGGTAGTGTCACCTGTTTGTCTCCATGAAGACAGATAAGAGTAATGCCAATTCTCAAAGCCTCGGTGGTGTTAAGCTACTAATGTAGTCACAGCTGCCCTGGGGTAGAGTAATGGAACTTAGAGAGCAAATATGTGCCATCTGCCCCTCTGGCCAAGCCTGATTCACCAGCCGGTTTCACTTCGTGGACCTCGGAGCAGAGAATTAGTTTGCTCGATGGTAGTCGGGTACATTTTTTTATTTAACCAATCACTGCTATTTGGTCCTGACATATCTAAAGCGCCACTAACGGGACTAACGGGTATATTCAGCTTTTCCCAAATCCCGTAAGAAGAAGGGCAATAACGTCTTTCCCCTTGATAAAATACCCTGAACATACTCTTTGTTCTGGCTTTAAATCCTCGATCTTGGGAATCATTGCCAACACAGAACGTATGGCTCTTCACATTCATAGTACTAGGCAAGGTGGGTGAACTGTCTTGCCTAAGGACACAACAACAGAGCTTGGTCTAAGTGAGAATCAGTCCTGCGACCTGTGGGTTGGTGGACAAATACTCTAACCACTAAGCCACTGTTGCCCCACTAACCATACTGATTATTTTGTGTACCAACCAAAAAAGACACATATTAAATAATTATTGTTTTATGACTATTCTGAAGAATCACTAACACAAGTGTGGGGGTGGGGGAGTACAACCCAAAAGCCCCGGGGATCCAAAGACTGGTGACACACAGCTCCATGGCTCCGCAGCTCTCCCCTCCCCGTGCAGCCCTCCCCACACAGCCCTCCCTATCAGTGCAGACCTCTCCTGACAGGACACAGTGAGTGGGCGTCCCGCAGAGAGGAATGTAATCATATTCTAATGTCTGATAAAGACTCCCCAGAGCTCAGCCTGAGCAGTGGTGAGATCCCAGAGGTCAGAGTAGCGTTCTCAACCAACAAATGACTATAAAAAAACACTGCGGCTATTCACCAAGACACCACACAGTTTGTTTGTGGTGCTGCTCATGTGAAGGCATGTATAATTGGTCTGAGCAGAGACTGTCAGAGCGCTATGTGGCTAACTGAGGTTAATTCTGTGATGTGGGACTCCGGGGCATTATACACACTCTGGCATTAGCGCCTGTACTGGACTGGAAAATGAGAAACCACAACATGTTTTTTCTAGTGAATGGACACAAGTGCATCTACCAACACTGCTATGACTTATAGAGGGAGTCTAGAGGCTCCACGAGGTAATAGGAATATTAAAACAGTAATTTGAAAGGACAGACAAACATAATAATTCAGGCTTCACGAAGAATGAAGTGAGGGCTCATTAGAAGGATAATCTCCTTAAATGCTCTCAGAGACTGGAGTCAGAGAGAAACAGAATTGTGTGCTTATTATGCAGAGCGGCCCAAACATGGCGCATTTATCTGATGAAGCCAATGGAGTGTGCGACAAGTGTCTGACAATGACTTTGTGCGCGCTGAGGACACCACCAGGACTTGTCTAAGTGTAATGGGCATGACTAAAGCGTGACAACTGTTTCTGTTAGTGACAACACCAGGGGGGCGCTGGAACACAGTAATGTGATATGGCGCTGCGCCAGGCTGCAGTCTGCAGGCGAAGATCTGTGGACTTTACTAAATGTACACAAATGAGTGTCACTCTTAAGGCTCCCGCCCACAGGCTCACGTTAATGATGAGCTTTAGTTGAATCCTCTCTCACATCTGTGCATTACACCTCTGTGAGACAGGCTCTGCACTCATGTGTTCTGTTTGGGACGCTCTGATAATGGCCCTGTGGGTGTCTTGCCATTGGCAGACAAGCCGCATTTCATGAATACTCAATGAATGAACCAGTTTTATCAAAAGTTTTCTTTCAAAAAGCTTCAAGGACGAAATTCAAGACAATTTTCTGGCAAATAAGTGAGTCCCACTTTTGCTCTTAAAATCATGGTGCTTCAACCAGTCTAAATAACAAATACATTATTGCATCAAGACAAGGCATTTATGTCAAACTGAGTACTAAAGCTATGCATTATTTATCTCATTGCCTTCTAAGGTATATTTATATGAGCATGTAAGTATATTTTGAGAGGAAGGCAGCACATTGTAAGGCTCTGCACTTGCACTTTGTAGGCGATGTTTGCTGTTACAGTATTTTGACCTGATTTGTTCACAGTTTGTGCGACTAAACCAAAAGTGCTGTTTCTGCAGGTTCTGGACCAAACAACAGCTGTCGGTGAGATGCAGGCAAAAAGGAAATCCATTCTGACATCTGGCAACATGCTGCTTCACAACTGAGTGAGACAATGTATAAAACCAACACTGTTCATCAGCACAGGTAATTCAGGTAATTTAGTTAGAAGGAAAATGTAAATCTCAACATTACTTTAAAGTGCTGTGGCAATGAAACCAATCCCCTTCAGTCATTCTAATTCCCCTATGATAAATCAGCTAGGGATGTAGACAATGTAAGAAAAACTAATATGCCAAATGTGCAGTTTGGTTGACTAGAAAACTATTTAAGTCTGTAGCTGATTTTGCCCTGTATTTTGTATAAGGAGCTCCTGAAGTTAAAATCTGCTGCATGATGTCTACAACTAATTTAAAAGTGTTTTATTGTCAGATAATCTGAAAGTCTCAGGTCTCTGAATACTGAAAAAAAAAAAAAAAGTGTACAAAATCATTGCATGTGCATAATTAGGATGCTCCAAATGCAAAAGGTAAGTCAAGAATAACTTTGGACCACTGTAAACTGTTTAAAATGAGGCAGTTCTGTTTTTTCACATTTTTAAGATGAGAAGAAACAGTGCATTTAATAGATTAAAACAACAAAAAGGACTATATCCACTAAATCAGCTATATAACATGACTAAGTTGGGCCTAAACCTGAGTAAACCTGCTTCCAGACTGCTCAGACTTTGGGACTGTGGTGTGCGCAGCGTGCCGTGGACTATCTGCTTTTGGGGGAGAGATTACACAGTCTGAGCTGGAGGAGGGCTTCAGAGCGTCTAATTGAAAATCTACAGAAATCCCAGCGTCACAATAAAAGTCCCCCGGAGAATAACAGGTATTAAGCTTGTCCATATTACAGCAGCTGATCTGAGCAGGGACCAGAGGAAGGGACTGGGGGATAGAGAGATATGGGAATTTCCGACTAAAGAAATAATCGTCTTTTCTTATCGGTAAGTCCAGGCGAGAAATAGTGGCGGTACCTGTCCGACCTGCACCCGGCCACCTCCGAGAAGGTGCATCGGTCTTGTACGGGACCTATGAACTAAACGGGACAGGGGCAGTGGCAAAGATATATTCTGTGTGTGGAAGCCTGCAGCAGAGTGGAGCGAGATTTCTATAGTAAAACTGTATTAAAGTTATCATCTTTTATCAATTTAGACAATTATTCTGCTTTGGTTGTTTCAAATTACAATCCAATAATGTAATTTGTTCTTTTAGTTTAATGTTTGAAAATGCACTGAAGAAAGAACATTCCCAATGGAGAGAAAGCAGAGCAGGAAAAAGCGGAATATAGTGGATTTGTTGAGCTGGCGTGAAACAAAAGATACAAGCAAAAACATAGATAAACAATGGACAAGATAGTTCCGAGGGACATCCATTTTGTCCATGACAGGTTGAATGGACTTCAGGCTCAGTTCTATACAAAATAAAAAGAAAACACACATTTTGAACAGAACAGCAGATTAGTAAAGGAGCACAATGTCACTTTTCTGGTGGAGAGTCCACCACTGCCACTTCTTTGCCCACAGTATGTTATTAAAGTATCCATCTTGCATTTATACAGTTACACATTTTATCGCTATAATTGCTTTGAAAAACATGCATTCTTACTATGAACGAGGGCTCTTCTCCACAGATCTGATGTGTAATTTTGCCCGTAGTGTCATACCATCTTATCAAAGCCTGATCCCGTCAGATCTCAGAAGCTAAGCAAGGCTGGGTCTGGTTAGTACTTGGATGGGAGACCACTGGGAAAATCAGGTGCCACAAGGGGGCACCAGTCACAAAAACTTTCATTGTGTCCTTAGGCAAGACACTTCACCCACTAGTATGAATGTGGTGAGTGAGTGATGGTGGTGATCAGAGGGGCTGATGGCGCAGATTGGCAGCTTCGCTTTGTTTGCCCTAGGGAAGCTGTGGCTACAATAGTAGTTTACCATCACCGGGTATGGAACGAATGAATAATGAACTGTAAAGCATCTCTGTGATACTGTTAAGTTTAATGCGTGAAACACCTCAGGCAAAGCAATAACATCTTCACAGTGACAAGCAGGTTAGCACTTATAATAGCTCAAGTATGTACTGTATGAGACTTTGATTTAATTCCACCAAGATTTATGTAAAAAGTAAAGAGAGCAATGTTCGTTCACACCACAACAGGTCTAATGTTATACTAACTTGCCTTAAGTTCTAATCATGCTCCGTCCAAGCCCTTAACAATCTAGGCTACAGCAAATACACTGTCCTGCTACCATGAGGTAATTGTTTGGCCCAGTAACCTACAACAATTACAGACCATTACAAGTCCATTCAATACGTCAAACAGAGACCAGCGTCATAGCAACAGGATATATGAGCCCAGAGTTTACGTTTAGGTTTAGGTTACTCCTCCAAACACTCACCAGGACACCTGATCTACTTTTACTGCACCTATACAGGCACTACCTGTCTGTTTAATCTACTTTGTGAGTGTCAACACGTCACAGTAGTCTGAGCAATAAAATACAGCTGTTTTTCGTGATTAAATAGGCTGAGATGAACAAAAAAATGTCTCTGCTTTAGTGACAATCCCAATTATATATAATATGATATGTTGCATTGTTGAAATAATTTTAATGTAAATGTATCCATAGAGTTTGACAGCATTATTTAGAAAAAAAAAAAAAAAAAAAATCTAAATAAATTCAGTTGTTGCTGTTGTGCTCTTTAGGCCAAACTAATGGAGGAAACTTATTTAATGTAGGAAGCTGAAAAGTTTTTACTCTGTATGCCCTTCAACATCACAATATATCTGTGTGTGTTTTGGACAGGAAGATAAAGAGGCTGAAGATATGATCCAGATTATGATCAAAATGTTATAAATGTAACCTTAGCAAACTGAATGTGGCCGTCAGGACATTAAAAAGTTTAGACAAAATGTAAAACATTGAAGAAGTTACTGGTCACTGGACACATCAGACTTTGAGTTAAACTAATTCTACGTTTTAGTGCTGCCCTGAACAACAACCACAACAAAACTATCAACGCTTCTACGCAGCTTTGTACACAGCAATCCCAGATCTGCGCTCTGATTGGGCGAGGGAGAGGAAATCCTCATCTCAAGTCCCACAATCATTAGCATAAATCACAGTTGCAATTAAAAGCTCGTTTATCTTAATTACTGAACTAATGAGACGCGTCCCGCAGGAGTGAGCGAGAATCTCCGAGGACAGAGACAGAGGAGTGGAGCCGCACTTAAAACATGCACACCCCGCACGCATCTGCCCCCTGCTGTGGACAGACGGAAGGGACACGCGGGCCAGAGAACAGGGCTCAGCGTTCAAACACATGGGAGGTCCTTGTTAACTATGTGTGGCATTGGCAATAGGCAAGAGTAAATGTACAAACTGTATTTAGAAGATATGGGATGATGCACAATGGCCTAGAGGTTAGGCTGGAGCACAAATGCAATCTCTGTGCCAGCACCATGAGATTCCCATTTATGACAAGCTGCTGAAAGTGGAGTTAGGTGGGGAAAAAAAATAAAAAATAAAAATCAGGTCTGTCTAAATTTTCAGATTAGTTTAGTATTTTTTAAGTATTTTTATTTTTATCCGTTAAAAATAGATGGCAATGGTTTTGTAATTTCATGAACTTAAAAGATTTCTAATCAGTGGCTTTTAACATTTATTACTAAAAAAAAAACAGAACTTCTCTTTGAACATAAACCACACATCCTAAGATTATCATTGACAAATCAACTTGATCTCAATTTAAAACTAGAAAAGCACTCAGAGAGCGCAGACCTCCGCCAAGGACTACAGTCCCCCTCATATTAATTGTGTTTTCCATAAATATTTGTCTCGTATCTTTCAATTTGGAATATGAAAGAGGATCCCATTGTCCATCCCTGAGTCAAATTTCATGGGGTTTGGTCAATAATTAACCGAGATATTGAGAAACAAAATTTTTGGCCCCATTTACCACAATGTTAACAAAAATTTCAAAGTGATCCAGAATCCAGGATTTCTTCCGGATCACCCCCAAAATGAAATCAGTTCTTCCTTTTCACATTTCCAACAAATCCTGAAAATTTCATCAAAATCGGTCCATAACTTTTTGAGTTATGTTGCTAACAGACAAACAAACAAACAAACAGACGAACGCCAGCAAAAACATAACCTCCTTGGCGGAGGTAATAAACAAATAAAAACAAGCTTAAAAATACTATACTCATACATTCACAGTTAGGGGTTTCCTCAACAGCCAAGCCCTTCTACATTCAATTAGAATCCAGAGAGTTCTGGAAATCAGACCACAGAGAATAAAAAAAACCTCCATCCTAACTTGGTATTGTACAACCACCACAGCTAATTTGTATCATGTATCAGAAATATGGAAGACATCTCTGAAAATTCTGATAAAATTAGAACAAAATATCAGACTTCTTTTACCTAGAAAAAATAAGACTTGAGTGCTTCGATTGTTGATTCAGCAGAGGTCTGTGCTGTTTCTCAGTCCTCTGTGTTGTTGTTTTTTTTTTCCTTTTTTCCTCCTAAACCGCTATGTTTGTTTTTACTGAAACGGCACATGTTTCTCTGATTGGCCAATCTGCCTGTCAATCACACCCTCAGGGCTCCAGACTCACTCACTCACTCTCATCTTTGTAATGTTTTGTCAAAGTATGTGGTTCAAAGTATGTGGTTCTGGTCAGTAAAGTTAGGGGTGCATGAGTGATATTGGAAGAAATAAAGAATATATATTTTTTGGATTATCCCGAGGACAATAATGTGGCAATCCATCAGATATTTGCCTGTAAATGTTCAAATATCTAACAATAGGTGAATAAGCAGAAAGCACTTTATATCCTATATTTTATACAGTGCAGCTGCGTGTTACTTTTATATTCAGTCAGTTTTCTGCAGCCTTTTGATACGCTTTTATAATACTATATACTTAATATTCTGTTTTTCATATCTCTGAAACAACAATTGCAATATGATTCATTTTTCAATATATCTCCATCTCCACCCACAGTGTCTTGTCTGAAACACACAGCAGCTCGTACCACAGCGCCCCCTCCCTCCTCTGTGCTGGCTCTGCTGCACCCTTCAGCTCCCATTATCTGTCAAACTTATAATGATTGTATCAGGCTACGGGCCCATCTCCATGAGGGCTTAGTGCAGTGCTATAACTCCTGATATTGCACTGACTGGGAATACATCGCACCACCTAATTAATGTCTTTTTAATGCTCTTCTCCTCTAGAGCCTAACTCAGCCCTTCAACTTTGCAACAAACAGTGCACACAACAACACCACATGTGGCAGACGGTAAGTAAGACAAAGTGAACCAGGGGCCTGTGAAGAAGCATGTCCTCTACAAACTCAGACGCTAACATGTGATCGCTCCGCTGCACCTTTAAAGTGCATGACAGGTTAAGCTGGTGATTCTCAAACTGTGGTACAAGGATTCCTCTACAGTTCAAATATGCATCAAAACATCATATTTTGTGAATTAAGAGTCAGTTTAATCCGCTTTTTTAACAGTTGTTCGGGTGTTTGTCCACAGATCTGAAGGTTGGTGGTTCGAATCCCGCTCTCGACATAAACAACATTGGTTCAACGGTCAGATTCACTGGCTCCCCATTGTGTCCTTGGGCAAGACACTTAACCCAGCTCGCCCCCAGTGTCTGAGTACATTGGTGTATGAATGTGTCAGTGAATGGGTGAGTGGTTGATTGATGTAAAACCCTTTGAGCGTCTTGAAGGTGGAAAAGCGCTATATAAAATGTGTCCGGTTTTATTTATTTATTAGGTTCCCATTAGCTCCACTCGAGGGCCAGATGATCTTCCTATTTTGGACCTGGTTTAACCCTAGCACAGACATAGAATAGTCCAGTTATAGACCTGGCTTAGATCCGGTGGTACTAATTCGAAAGGCCAAATATTCCCTGAGGTGGTACTTGGTGTGAAATGTGGGAGAAAAACATTCTTAGACCAATTCTATTTTAGACTTCACTAAGGATTTGCAGCTTTTTTCTAGTTTTTAACTTTGCAAACATTTAAACCTGTCATATGCACCTTTAAAATGCACCATGTGTCCAGTCAGGCTCCTCCGCTCGGCTCTGGGGTCAGACACTGACTCAGCAGATGGCACAACAATGGATATCTTCATCACCAAAATTCCCACACTGACCAGGATTCCCGGGCCACGACAGCCGTGCGGTCCAGCTGGCAGCTCCGGAGGCTAGTGTCCTTCCATCGCGTCCGGGTCAGTCCAGACGGGGGCGCTCAAGAGTTTAAACCGCATATGACAGGTTTTCATGTTGCTCTAATTATTACTCAGTTTGGAGGATAGTACTTGTGGTAAATATTTATCATAGTTTTACATCAATTAAGTGGCAATTTGTGGAAAAAAGTTGGGAAGAAAAGTATCAAATTTTCCAGACTATAAGTTGCTCCGGAGTATAAGTCGCATGAGTCAAAAAATGCGTAATCAAGAAGGAAAAAAAAACATATATAAGTCACTCCAGACTATAATTCGAACTTTTGGGGGGAAATTTATTTGATAAAATCAGAAAGCAGGAACCGACATTTCATCTTGAAAGGCAAATTATAGTAACAACAATAGAACAGAGAACAACAGGCTGTTAATGTCACATATGAATAGTTGTTCTGTTCTGTTGTTTATGTTCTAGTTATCAGAATAAGTTAAACAAACTCTCCATCTCACTCCAAATCACTAAATCCATTGAATTCTTCATCCTTGGTGTCACTTCTGACCAACTCCACGACCTCCGGAGGTAAACTCAGCATGAGTTCCAGTTAAAATTATTCCAGCCTTTCTGAATCCCAACAGAATGGTTTCGGTTGTCTGAAGTCCAGGCTTTGTCAATCCATCCAGTGACTTCCAGGAAAGTTGGCACACCCTCCTGGTTGTCACAAGTTTCTCGCTCACTCCAAACTTTCTTTCTGCTGCTCGATTAGTGTTTTCGGCTGCATATTTCACTACTTGCAGCTTGTATTCTGCAAAATATGATTTTCTTTTGGGGGAATTTGTGTTCAGTCTTCTCAGTTGTCTTTATAAGTTTGTTTAAACTTTACATTTTTAGTGGTACAGAAGTAATGCTGCGATCGACTGACATGATACAGACAGGACAGCGGCTCTTTCTGCAGGAGACATGCGCAGTAGAGTGACAGTGGTACAGGAGTAATAGGAGATGCAGATACTGACAAACAAGCCTAGAGCGCTCTCTCGCGCTGTCAGTATGAAAATTTTAATATATAAGTCGCACAGGAGTATAAGTTGCAGGACCACCCAAACCGTGAAAAAAAGTACGACTTAAAATCCAAAAAATACTGTACTAAAATACAAGGAGTAGGCTGGTGGTGAGTTCTAAAACACAACACCTCCACATATGTCACCAACACGGAAAATTCTATCCAATATGAAGGAATAATTTACACAAACGGCATTTTTTCTGTCAGTTTAAATCAAATTTAAATGAAATAAAAGTGTTAATTTAAGTGCCTATTTTTATTAGTTTGTGCTAATTGCGCAGTTTTTGATCCTTATGGACATTGAGGTTGCTGGGTATGGGCTATGGGATTACCTCTACATACGTCATCTGCTGCCCATGTCCAACCAGAAAGTAAAAAGACAGACTTCACTAAAATAAAAATTAAAAATTAAGAAAGATTATTAGTCAAATCTCTGTTTTGGAGTGAGGAGAGTAGTCTAACCTGTCATATGCACTTTAAAGAAGCATAATCCTTCTCGCGAGCTTTATTTGACTGATAATGTAGAGGCTGCAGGATCTGTGAGGAGTGTGTCCCGCGGGGCGTCAGTGATAATTGTGCTACAAATAAACAGCCCAGGGGGGTATTAGAGCAGCATTACAGAGACTTGGACCGCGCACTGTTTATGAGCTTTATCTTAATCGAAATATACTCCAACGTGAGCCAAACTTTAATGAGTTAAAGAACTGTTGCTGGCACTCTGTATCTGAGTCACTTTAAGTTGTTTTAGGTAACACTGAAACTTGGGGTGTTTTTTTTTTTTTTTTTTTTCCCCTTCTACTTTTTACTTGTGTGGTAAAAAATTGTTGATTTAGATGTTGAGGGAGATTGTACTAACGGCCTTGTCAAATAAAACTTCAAAAACATTTTCTACAATTGTTGAACTATAGCCTCTAGTGTGCCTTAGGTTTTGAGAAGGGTTTTCTGGCTACTCTCTGGCATCACTCAACAACAAAGTCTTATTTTTTGTATAATACTTTTGTTCCAAGCTGTATTTTTGGCAAATAATAGAATATATTTTTAATACTGTAAAGACAAGATAGAGCTGCCTTTCCACTTTTCTACTGGCAAATCATTTTTAAATTATTACACTGATTTTGTCTTTTGAGTTCTTATTCTTATAGTTTTATGATGAGATTCCAGTTGATTATTTAATAAAGTCTTCAATGCCAATCATAGTGAAACAGTAAAAAGATTTATTTTAGACACACTTCTGTTATTCCAAATCATGTTATAACCTTTTAGAATTTGTCAGGTGGTACATTTACGTGGTCAGTGTCAGTGCATCAATGTATTTTTAGAGAAACAAAGTATGGATTTTTAAATACCTCTTCTAATCTTTAAAGGCACACTGTGTAACTTTGTTGGGGGTCTGTCATCTGCGTGGTGTGAGTGTGGAAACAGCAAAATTCCCATATATCGTATCGTTTAATGTGATGATACAGTATTGATATTGTGGGTTGCTATCTTGACACATCACCAAGAGTATTTTTTGGTATATTTTATTAAATTATTTTGTTACAGCGCTACAGTTTTATTGCTTGTTTAGAGGAAGGAAACTCGTTTATGCGACACATTTGATATTTTCATTGTCATTACTGTCTGTACTGTGTTTTTGTTGTATGTGCTGATGTTGCAGAGGGTTTCTTCCTTTTTTCTATTTATGTACTGGTTCCAGATAGATAGAGTCCAGATTCCAGACTGTTAGTATACATTTCCAGATTCCAGATAGTTAGCTGTAAATAAAATAGCTATGTCAGATTCCAGATAGTTACCAGAAGAAGTAAAAGTAAAATATAATTATGTCACATATAATCTCAAGACCCAACTGTTTAGCTTGGCTTTGTGTGTATGTACGCAAAGCGCTCTGTGTTGCATTTTTGTACGAAAAGCGCTCTATAAATAAAGTTTGATTGACTGTTTTGATGATTAAACTGGGTATGCTTCATAGTAACTTTGCATAAGAAGTGGTTTAACAAAAAGTTGTAGTATCACAGCCATGATTTAAACATTATTTTTACTGAACCGTATCAAATCGATTTGAAATATATTGTACTGAATCAAAAGCACACTGTATAGAGATAATTATCGTATCGTGGCCTATGTATCAATTTGCGTATAATAAATTGGATATGTCATTGCTCTGCTCTGGAATGTTCCACAGTATGACATAAAACAGCTCTTACTTACTTTTATTCAATTACAGGTGGTTTTACAGCTCAAAAAAAGAAAAACAGGAATTCTGACTGCGAGTACAGCTGCCTCTCCACAGATCTGACCTGTAACTTGGTCTAGTTTGGTCTCCATGAAGATAGAAAGGTTTAATACCATACTGTGAAATATTCCTAACAGAGCATAACATCCCCAAGTTACACAATGCACCTTTAATCTTTTCTCTTTCATTTTTGTCTTTGTGCTAACAGAGAAATCACATCATACATAACTATTCAAATGACATTTCAATAATTGGATAACTCCCAAAATCGGATGGTAATGATGAGATTATTGCTCATAAACATGGCCATTGTAAACTTTCTTTCTCTAATGTTGACAGCACAAGCCACATGATGAAAAATTGCGGCGAATATAAGCTGACTTTCGCATAACTGCACCAAACAGTGATTAATAGCTTATGGGCAGAGCTCTTTCCCATTCAGTGAGTGTCTGTATTGACCGTAGTGATGAAGACGAGCCCTGTCTATTATTGCAGTGGGATTATGATAAGCAGCGGTCGATGGCTTTCTGTGTGTGGGGAGAATGTAGGATTGATTGGGAGACACACCTGAGATGATCCTGTAGGCGATGGGTCTCGGACGGCCAAGATCCTGGTCAATGGCTGTTATCTTCCGTACCACGTAACCCTGCACACAACAAACACAAAACAGCACAGGTTTCAGCACAGTGTAACCTTTCATCATCTATTATGAACAACGCTGGTGGTTCAAGTGGGTGACTGTAGCATCTGTAAAAGACCCCTGTTTACCGCTATTGGCGCAAGTGCTCACTATTATGTACCATTATGCAGATAAAGAGAGTTTGGCTAGAATGACCTGAAAATACCAGTTTATCCTCCATACCACGTAACCCCGCACACAGCACAAAACAGTACAGGTATTAGATCGATTTAACCTTCCAGTATCTATTATAAACCACGGTGATGGTTCAAGTGGATGGAATGTATCTGTACAAGTGCACAGTTTAGCAGTACTGAAATACTAAGTAGACTAAAGCACCATTTCTTAACAGTAAAGCTGGGGCTCATATTGGGCCACGAGCACAACCTTAAGCACCACAAAATGAATAATACAATTCAATTCACATTTGAAAGGGCATAGGTTACTTAAAACTGAGTACAACCATTGTTTTCTGACCTACATACAAATTAAGTAGAATGTACAAACTTTTTATTTCAGTTTTCAACATTACTCACTTACTACAGGGTATCTTCAGGTTTGACTACCCCAAATTTAAGACTTTTTAAGACCTTTTCAAGACCACTTAAAAAAAAACCCACCAGATCCAATTCTAATAATAATGATCATTACTCACTGCTTTAAATAACAAAAAATGCTTTATTATAAAATTTCATTCGGATACATTTATAGTAGTATGCATTGCTTGTAAAATGGCCAAAAAATAATTTATAACATTCTAAGACAAACTAAGTATTGTTTGTGCATACTCCAAATTAGACGTTCATTCACGATTTTTATTTATTTTTTTCCCTGCATTTAACATTGCACTGCAGCCCAGTTGAGTGTCCAAAAAAAGGCTAATGAAATTTAAGACTTTTGTGAAAAAAAAATAAGACTTGGACAACATAATTTAAGATTTTTTAAGAACTTAATTAAGGAACATGAAATTTAAGACATTTTTAAGACTTTTAAGACCCCGCGGCTACCCTGTACTAGAGCACTGAGGTTAGTTAATTTTCTGACAAACAAAATAAAACCATTACATCTGACCTTTTTATAAAAGTTTTAAATTCCTTTTGATTTGATCATTAATACCATTTAGCATGATAATTTATAGTTTTTGGAGACATCTGGTGGTAATATTGTAAATAGCGACAATTATACACCTTGCACGAGCCTGTTAACATTAATACCAGACATCCACAAAGTAAATTCTATGATTTTGATGCAGATACATTTACATTATGATCTTTAGTGAGTAAAACAGTGAGTACTAAGTATTGCAATTTCATTTAATACATGTTTGTTGTAGATTTCTCTGCCATTTCCCCACTTATATTGAAAAATCCTTTCAAACTCCCTTCAAAAATGGCAATTTCCTTTGACTTCAACATTTCCATAACACATCTTTGAGAATTAAAAAAAAAAAAACACTACATAAGTATCACTATGTTTTATGTGCTATCGCAGTTCCAGTATATTGTATAGGCAACTCTTGAACAAAAAATAAGGCAACCGCATGCAGTACTAGAAGGCTTTTATTGTATGCTACTCAGGAGGAGAGTGTGGTGTTATCTTTACCATCATGTCAAAACCCTGCACTGGTCTCTGAGAGTTGTGAAAAATGAACTAGTTCTGTTCTTCACATTTTTAAGACAATAAAAATCAGATATAGCACATTTAAATCTTTCACTATAGGTGGCACTGCACAGTCCTACAAGAGTACATGAGTTAAACTGTACACCCCTGTACACTCCCAGACTGACTGCAGAGTTTTGAGTGAAGTGGAAAGCGCTGACACAGTTGCAGACATGTGTCACTTCCTTGTTCCACGAGGAGCTGAGGGCGTGCAGTGACAAAGAGCGTGTCAACTGTTCTCAAGGCTCAACACATATTTACATGGAAAACTCCAGCTCTGGTCCTGTCATAGGTCATCCCTCTGAGGTGCGATCACAGCCCTGTGCTTCTCTGAACAGACTCAACCAACTGGGACGTACTAAAGGAAAGTCTCTTCTAATTTGTATTTTGAATTGTCAAATGTTAATGCACACCATCTTTAATGCATGAATATCAAAGTAAAAGTTTAAAGGGTCTAGTTTTACTGCCATGTCAAATCTCCGCACTGGTCTCTGAGAGCAGTGAAAAGTGTTTATAAGTGAGTAATTAGGAGATTCAGAAAGCATAATGTAAGGAAGGAGGAATAACTTTGGCCCACAAGAAATAAGTTTAAAACAAACTAGTTATGTTTTCTTCTTTTTTTAAAACAGTAAAAAAAATTACACCAGCACAAAAGTAAACCATAAGCAAGACTTTACAAACTATACATTCTTACAGAAGAACTAGTACCAGATCTGTACCACTGCTGAACTAGATTAAAAGTACCAAGACCAGGACAAGTGCTAGACTATGTCAGAAAGAAAAAAGTCTAAACCAGAACAAAACCACTGGACTGATGGAACAAAGACTTTTAGGACAAAAGCAGGACATAGAAAAACAGACATTCTGACTGTGAGCAGGGTTGCCTCTCCACAGATTTGACGAGTAATGCTTAGTTTCCATAATGATAGAAAGGTTTAATGCCATATACCAATGCCAAAACATTTCAGACAAAGCAATAACATCTCTGTGGAGAAAAGCAGGTGATGGACACTCCACCAGAAAAGTCACACAATGCGCCTTTAAACCAGGCTAAACAAGTAGTAAAAAGCATAATCTGAAAACAACAAGAACAACCAAACCAGATTAGGATTACTGGGTCTAGAATAAGACACACCATGTGACTAACAAATACATCTTAAAAAGACTAAATTGTGATTTGCACTTCTCAAAATCTCATTAGGTTAAAATAGCAGAAATCATACTTTGGAACACTCTCCATGGAGACAGATGAGCTTTAAGCCGTACACTGGAATATTATGGCCAAAGGAATAAGATTTTTATGGAAACAAACAGGAGGAGGCCCCCCTTCAGGCCAAATGAGTCTGTTTTGTGAAGATGCAAATCCACTCACAGTAAGAATGCATGTTTCACCAAGTTTTTAGATGCAGTAAAAACATCCAAAAGGAAAAAAAAAAAGTTTAGTATGGCAAAATGAGTGGACCCGTGTACAGGGCGCTCTGGATTGTGGGGTGCGTGTCGTTTTTTGATGGGGTTGGAGGCTTATGAGCGCGCCCTATAGTGTGGAAAATGCAGTATAGTTTGGCAAAAAAGTTACACGATGGGGTTGTAAACGTGAACTGTGTAATTTTTCTGGTGGAGGGTCTGTCAAATATTTTTCTCCATGGAGATGTTCTTGCTTTGTCTGAGATGTTTCACAGTATGGAATTAAACCTTTCTATCATCAGGGAGTCCAAACCAGGCCAAGATACTGGTCAGATATGTGGAGTGGCAACCAAACGCTCACAGTCAGAATGCCCATTTTTCTAGGTATTTTTGAGCAATAAAACCACCTGTAATAAAATAATTATAAAGTAGTTCTGTTTAATGTCATACTGTGGAACTTTCTAAGCAGGGCAATGACATTTCCATAGAAACAAGAAGCTGACAGAGCAAAAGGTTACACAGTACACCAACACAAAACCCCTTCTATACCACTGGATGTACCCTGCCCCATATATCTTAAGAACCAGAGCTTTTTAGATGCATTTTCTGTGTTTTTAGCTGTTCTAAGTGTGGATCTGGGCTGCTCTCTGACGTTTAAGCTCCTTCTAGGACAAACACAATTTGGCTGTCAGATGAATGAGGAGAAGTGGTCCGGGGGTGGGGGTAAGGATATAGTGCTATGCTACGTGTGTGTTCTGGCGGGTGGGTTGTATTGTTGATTGGACATATTGCACTGCTATGGACAGCTTCACAATATTGCACACATACTTCAGCCTCAGTGCCCCCCCTCTCTCTCTCTGCCTCTCTTTATTTCGGTCGCTAAATCTTTCCCGCCCACTCGAATACTCGCGTCTATGTGTTTTTGCGATGCTGGAATTGGTGTCTCTAAAAGGCTTGTAATTGATTTTGTTATAATTGGTCACTGACAGGAGACGCAGGGGCAGAAGCAGAGCAACATGGCATTGGGGCGATTTGCAGGATCAATAGAAGGTGTTGCCTGTAGTGAGAATATGTAGGCAGATGGAATTAAAGTTGTCTAAAAAAAAAAAAAAAAAAAATCAATACCCACATACGGATCAATACAAAAACTATGAAACTAGATACTCCTTTGCGGGTATCAATACATAGAACATAATTACACTTTTGTTCAGAAATGACACCGCAATGTAAGATATGGGACTGGCAATGTGACAAAAATTTACTTTTTTATCATATTGATGGCTCACGATTTGAAATTAGATTAGATTTTCTTTTTTTAATTTACTGAACAACCATTGCCATTTAACGCAAAAATTCAAAATGATTTCTCCAAAGTCTGAACTACTCCAAACCACATACATACACAGAATATTGGCAGTAGATTTTGATTTAAAAGAGCTGATCCTTGATTAGAAATGACCAGAATTTCATTAATTTGACAGCCCATGGTCAAATAATTAGACAAACTATTCTACACTGAAGGTTATGGTTATTAAAGGTGTGCTACCTGATTTTTTAATTTATGTTTTAAACCTTTGAAAAACAGAACTACTTCATTTTAAACAGTTTGCTGTGGTTCAAAATTCTTCCTCACTTCATCTTATGCCAAGGGTCTCCAACCTGTAGTTTGGGAGCTACCAGTAGCTCCTTTCAAGTAGCTCGCCAAGAATTTTATGTATTGCAGATAATTGGTCAAATTTGATTAATTATCATTGCAAATGTATCATTTTGATGCCTAATCTGGTGCACCGATAAATGGATACAGGTTTATGTTGTATAAGCATCTAACTGTTCCCCATCGAAGGCTTGTAGTGGCTTTTATATTTACTCAGTTTCTTTATGACTGCTGAAATTGGTTAGCCAGATTCATCAACCGGTTTCACTTTGTAGAAACTGTCTGGCCTCGCAGCATTAGAATTTGTTCACTTGACAGTAGGCAGGTACTTTTTTATTTAACCAATCGCTGCTATTAGTTTGTGATGTATGTAATGCACCTCTAACTGGTATATTAAGCTTTTCCCAAATCCCGTAGGAAAAAGGGCAATAACGTCTTTCCCCTTAATATAATTCACCAAACATTCTCTTTTAAATCCTTGATCTCAGGAATCATTGCCAAAACAAAATGTATGGCTCTTCGCTGACTGGCTGGTGCCCGAACTCGCACTTTTGGGGTTTTTGTGAACCGTCTAGTGTATTCCGATTCCTGACCTAGTCGCTGGAAAGAAATTAAATTGAGCAGAGGCACTCTGTGGTGCCAGCCTGTCTAGAAATTGGTAGATCTCTGGCATTTCTCTTTTGTAAAGGTAGCTCACTGGAAGAAAAAAAAAAAAAGGTTGGAGACCCCTGCCTTACGCATTATGAGTGTCCTAATTATTGACCATGATGACTTTATAAGCACTTTTCACAACGCTCAGAGACCAGAGTGGAGTTTTGCGGGCAATACACAACAACTAGCATGCTAACACGCACTTCCTGATAATCTGAGAATAAAACGCTTTATATTTAGTCAACCACAGCACACATCAGACATATTTTGACCCCAAGCGCAGCATATAAACATATGTCTGTACATGGATAAAATGGGTAGAGGCCCTTTAAATAGAAATTGTAAAGGAGACAGATAGGACTTGTGCCTCATGTTCATCAAAAATGTTTTTTTTTCACACCATAATATGAACATTTTTCCTTAGAGTTTGAAATTTTAGTATCATGGCAACACCGGAACAGGACTATTGGATATAAGGGGAGAGGATTTTAATATGGCCACCGTGTCGGATTGAAAATTCTCAGTGGATCAGAGAAATCTCACAAAGCACAAAGCACTTTTTTCCATTTGACTTTTTTCAGCTGTCATTCTGCGGTGGTGTTGAAATGTAGACTGACTGGCACAGCGGGAGAGCCCTGAAACAAAAAGAAAATACTAAAGGAAATATAAAAGCACCGATGATGTACTAACAACTCCAAGTCCAAACAGAAAGGCAGACCTGATGGAGTGATTTTCTGCAGGTTTAGACTTTAGATAAATATTTGTGTCCTCTTTGTTTTAGCTTTTATTTTTCTGGTTTATTCAACAGTGAATTTCAAACTGATTTTAATTATTATACAGGTCGTCCTTCCAGTTGCAGCTTGCTATATCGAGGCTTGGAGTAAAGGTGCACTATGCAACCTTTTTTTATGGTGGAGAGTTCACTCCATGCTTGTCTCCAAGGATAAGTTTGTTTATCTTTGTCTGGAATGTTTCACAGTATGGCATTAAAGTTGTGCACACCACCTGCCGGCTAAGTTACAGGTAAGGTCTGTGGAGAGGCCACCCTGCCCACAGCAAGAATCCATGTTTTCCGAGGTATATTTTTCAGCAATAAAACTATTACAGTTGTCCCTCACTGTATCGTAGTTCACCTTTTGCGGTCTTGCTGTTTCGCTGATTTTTTGTGTGCAATTTTACATGCTTTTTTGCATGCTTTTCCGTGCTCGTATTGTGTTCCTCTCCCTGCATCCAGATTGGCTGAGGGATTGTAGACCTTTGTCAATCAATCGTCTCCGTGCCGTGTCTCCTGTACAGTACAGAATGTGTTCATCTTAACAAATTTACATAAATGTTCGATCGCTAGCCGTGAGATTCTGAAGTGCAACATGACTGGGCAATTGCTGCGCTTACAGTGAGGTGCAGAGCTCTCAGTCGGTCCTGTCTCCTGCGGTCACTTCCAAGCCTGTCCCGATGGTGAGTCCTGGTTCAGTTCTGGTTTAGTCCTGGTTTACTCCTATTTTAGTTCTGTTTAGTTCTAGTTCAGTCCTGGTTTGGTCCTCCTCTTCAGTCCTGGAATCACACCTAGGTTAGTCCTGGGTTAGTTTTGGTTTAGTCTTGGTTCAGTCCATGGCATTAATCTCGAGTTAAAGGACAGGTGCGGTGCTGTACTGCGCGGGTGCAGGTCTCTAAAAATGGACCCGTGCAGGACTCTGTGCTGTAGGGCTCCATTACGGAATAAATTAATCTTCGGTTTCTTACATAAAGAAGGAGGAAAATAACAACAGCAGCAATAAGTTTTAAGAAGGATGCAAAAAGGGTTGTAACTGTCCTGTCTGAGAAAAGTGTATAAAGTGTGTGGTGAGGGGTTTTACAGACTTAAGACATATATTGTAATTGTAAAATATAAAGTTGACTACTTCACGGATTTCACCTATCGTGGGCTATTTTTAGAACGTAACCCCCGCAATAAACAAGGGACAATTGTAATGCAAGATAACTTTAATGCCATATTGTGGAACATTCTAGGCACAGCTATAGCCATGGAGACAAGCAGCAGGTTTCATAGTGCCTCTTCAAATCAATTTTATTTAAATTTAAGATGCCTTTTATTATAAACTTAAAATATGAACAATGATAGTTATATTTGGTGTTTAGAAAGGTACACATATTGAGTTCTTTCAGGTGACAAAAAGACTAAAAAGAGCAACCGTTTTTTTTCTCCTGAACTGCACAAAAAGAGAACATTGTCAGTAAGCACAGCCTCACAAAAGCTCTTAGCCCTGTGTTTACCACTGCCTCCGTCCAGCAAATGTGTCAAATCCTCCACTGATTTGTTTGTTTGTGCATTTAGAGCTTTGGTTCCAACACTTGCTATTTGAATACACCGATTGAATGAGTCCATTTCTTTCCTGTGTATTCTGTTCATTTGGAGCGCGCGTGTTTCCTCTTTCCGCGATGTGACCTTCGCGCTGACAGCTGATGAATCAGAGAGTCAGGGAGACACTGGCGCGGGCTTCGTCACGGCCCGTTAATATGCATGCAAATGTAGCACTTGACATTTCTACTATAGCGCTCGAGGTTCGGGACATGGGGGGCAGAGCGGGTGGGGGGTTGGGACACAATGTAAACGAATGAAGAGCAGAGAGAGCAGGAGAGATATGAGAATGGACAGGATTAAGCCCCAGTGAGTAATTGACATGGTATATGAGAGAAAACATCAATAGCTGGACCATTAGCCACCTGGGACGGAGTACAGTGTAGTAGTGGGACCAAACTGAGCATGTGCAAACTGAACTGAAGTAAGGTCACAAAGGTATGTCTTATTTATAGTGTTAATATTACAAGTGTTAACATATGTCATCTATTTGCAGTTCACATTCATTTCATTAACTTTTTAAATTAACCATCACTGTACAGTCATTAAAGAATCCAATCCACTTTATTTCTACAGAACATTTTATAAACAAACACTGTAATTATTAAAGAAAAGAGAGAGCTATTATGCTTGTGTCTCTATATAGTTATAATACTAGACACCTGTGGATTAATATGTTATAATTTGCACATTTTAAGTCACAATATGAATCTTAAATGACTTAATAAAAGAAACAAGTTTGCTGACTTCTGCGACAGAAAACTATCAGCGCATCCCACTGCATAACTGCACATCACACTAGCGAGGAACGGATTTAGTTTTCATTTGTACCAAAATGACTACACAATGACGTGTGTCGCAGATTAAGAAAATAAAACTGCAGAACGATGTAAGTACAGAGAAGTAGCCTGGGGACAGTGAAAATGGGAGTTGATCGGCAATATGGCGTCTTGAAAATAAGAGATTAAACATCGGTCAAACATGCACAAATCACTCAAAATGCAACTTTGAGATTGTAAATAGTGAGGGGAAACAACTATAACATGGTTAAAAGCTCTAAAAGATCAATCTTGCCACTTTAAAAGCGTGTGGTATTTTTTCAAGAATGATAACATAGTCCAACCCGAACCTCTGATCATGATTGGTAGGAAATGTATCTCAGCCTTGGCATCTCTACATACACAAATACACAGATATATAGGACAGAACGGATTAAGCCCCAGTCCGTAATTGACATGGCATATGAGAGAAAACCATTAGTCACCTGGAACCGAGTATAGTGGAGTAGTGTGACCAAACTGAGCATGTGCAAACTGAACTCACTGAGCTAAGGTCACAAAGCTCCAACACTAAGTACTTCAGTGGATTAGAGATGTCAGAGGAGGATTTTTAAAAGCAAAGCCTGAGTCCGACTGGCCCCAAACGCTCACTATGTAATAATGCACTATCTATAGGTAGAGTGTACTCAGGGAACACGTTTGGTTTGGTTTTGATCCTGTTCATATGCTGCATAGCCACTTATAATAATAATAATGATACTGATGTAGCCTTATATTTTTATTATATTTGCACTGTATTAGATTTAAGTATATTTTCTGAATTAATTTAATTTCAAGTTATTTATCTAGATTTTTGAGTGCCTATTTCTATTCTATTCCCCACTGTGGGACAAATAAAGGCTATCTTATCTTACTGTTAACATAGTAAAATTAAATCAGATGATTAAATTGCAGATACATGTTCAAAGTGGCAGAATACGTAAATGTATTTAATTGTTTATTGACTACATTGATCACAGAGAGCTGCAAACTGAAATGCCCTTTTGGGATGAATAAAGTTATTGATCTATTGATTGACTGAAGGTTATCTGCAAAAACAGGATTGTTCATTGAGAGTTTATTGTAACATTTAAATGTAAGAAAATATCCAACATGTACTATTTTGAATCTTGAGCAGTAAAATGTTTCATAGTCAAAACAGGGGTTAAGGTTTATTTCATTTGTGCAGATTTCAGTAACTTTGCATGTGAAAGGTGCATTCACAGTTGGTTTGGTCCGGATTTGCACCCTATTTAAGTCTTGATGTAGACTTTGTTTAGTTCTGCACTTAGTTCTAGTCCTGGTTTAGACCTAGTCTAGGTGTAGTTCTGGTTTTGTCCCATGTCAGTTAAATCCCAATTTGATGTGGTGATTTTGTAAGTGTAAACCCTCCAACAGACACAATCTCCAGTTCTGAAAACATTCATTAGGGGCCATTCAGGAGTCCGTACATTGTCACTACACTCATATAAGCCATATCCAGGGTTCCCACTCTTTTTCAGTGACAAAATTTCAAAACTTTTCCATAACTTTTTCATGACCTAAAGAAAAAATTCCATGACTTTACGGCACCTACATGTGTAGAATTGAACATACTTTTAGGGCTAAATATGAAATGTTAACCCTTTCCACTCGCCTTATGGTATTATAGTTTTGTAATATTCAAAATACTGTCAGTGTATTTATTGTCATCTCTTTTAAACAGAAGGCACATGTGTTAAGAAATAATCACCTAATGATAACAGAACGCTGTAGTTGCATGAAAGAGATACTAAAATTCCATGACTTTTCCAAACCTTTCATTGAATTTACAAAATTCCCTGACTTTTCCAGGCCTACAATATGACAGGTTAAATTTCCATGACTTTTCCAGGATTTCAATGACCGTGGGCATCATGCATATCTAAAGTTTACTATTAGCGTGCTGCTTAACACATTATGTGCAACCGATGTGAGACATTTTGATTTCTTGTGATTGTTCACACTTGTGCAGGTTTTGACAGGAAAAATGAAGCAATGGGCAAAAACATTAATGTGAAAAATCCACCAGTTACTTGTCACCAGATGTTCTTGAAGATCAAATCATATTACATAACTCTGTGTATTTTTAAGCAAAATAACTCCAATTGTCATTTTTATTCACATAAAACAAAGCAATTCTTTGTCGACTAAAAATTGGGTGTGTCAGAAGATCTGTTACATATCCCTGTGTGTATCCAGACTGCACTGACAAGACTACACCTGCATGGGAGTTCATACACAAACAAATATTTATGGAAAAAAGTACTAGGAAACAATGTATTTATACGTATAAAGGCAGGTTAAAAATGTGAATCATGAGTTTCATCTGCCTTTTTACATATAAAAACCTAAAAATACCTAACTCACTCCTTACCTTATTTCTGCAGTTGTCCCATACAAATCCTCATAATCTAAACAAAATTACAAGTCGACTAATACAATTTTTGTTCAACTAAGACACCATAAACCGATTAATCGACTCAGTGACTAAAGGCATACACCCCTACTGATCACAAACAGTAATACATTTATCTCTACCCCTGCATCTCTACATACACAGGCACATACAACCATGCATCCTTATGGGGCTGGTATAAATCCTAAACCCCTTGTGACCTTTGCTGGAGGCCTCTCATCGTCTCGGTACGACTGTAAATCTTACACAGTAATTACAGACTCGCAACCTACTGAGCTGTGAGCAGAGGAGACGAGAAGGCTTTTAAAGGGGATCCAACAGGGAGCAGGATCTGAGAGGTGAGGAATCCTGGCCTGATAATAACTCAAACCTCATTTTAACCAGATTTTAGCTGCACCTGCTCCAAACCGCCCCTGAATAATCAAAGAGGAAGATGTAGGTTGGACAGATGGAGCGCGAGATGAGAAATGGGAGGAAAGATAAGGAGAACATGTTGGCAACAGTGAGAGATGGAGAGAGGAAAAACAGACTGACAGAAGCAGCGGTTTTTACATGAAAGTTACATGAGGGGCGTACAAGCTGTCTTAATGCGCTGGCAGGTGAGTGCACTGGTCATACAGGTCAGGAGCAACTCGGCGAAGTCTGTGTTTATCAATGTTGAACAGTACACATGAACCTGGTTTTAAAAGTGTGCACCGTGCCTTTTCTGTTGTTTAGGTTTTAGTATATACACCTATGGAAACACTAAAATAGATTTTCACTTTACCACAGATTATACTTTCTGTCAAACTGCGTAACTTTTCTGGTATAGAGTCAGTCACCTGCTTGTCTCCATAGAGATGTTATTGCTTTTGCCTTTTATGTTCTACACTACAGTATGGCATTAAACTTAATATCATCAAGCATTTATTTAATTATATTTGTTTTACTGCTCAGAAATGAGTTATGGAGACAATAAGATGGCAAACCCCAACCAGAAAAGTTACACACTGCACCTTAAAATGCCTGTGACTGTCTTATTTGAGGGAACGGGCCATAACTAGGGATGTAACGATAACCGAAATATCGTGATATTGTATCGTCAAAGTTCTCACAATAATATCGTAGACCATCACATATATCGAATTACAAGTCTCTTTGCTTAAATTAAGAGTTATGGTGCAGCAACAGCTAAAAAAAAGACAAAGGGGACTACATAGACCATGATCCTTTGCTCCATTTCAGTGCAGACTACAAGAAGAAATAACAGTTCTAAGCACTTTTAAGTTCTTTGGATTAAGTTTTGTCAACTCATTTTAAGAGGAAAAAGTAGCATATTAACAGTTTTGTTTGCCTACACAAAATATCATAATAAATATCATACCGTGAGATGTACATTTGGATATTGTTACATTCCTAATCGTGAGCCTCCCCTCCATATCGTAATAAATATCGTACCGTGAGGTTCATACCGTGACGATATCGTATCGTGAGACTTGGATATTTTTACAACCTTAACCATAACATTTGATAAAGTTTTGTTTCTCTTATTTTTTTAAAGCTTTGTCATTATCGAAAATATGCTTTGACATTATCTTGAACATGAATTGTTACCCTCCTCTTCCATGAATCCAAGTTGAACGAACACAAAGCAGTTAGTTTCCTGTGGTAATGTTGGCAATCTAAGGCAGAAGGATACCGGAAAGGAAATATGGTTTTAGCTGGCAAAATTTAGCATATTACTGTGGCTTCAATGGGCATAGGTGACAGGTTTTATACTTTTTATTCTTGTATTCCAGTAATTACCTTCATACCATACTGTATTTTCAAAGTTTTAACTAGTACTAGGTTGAAGCCAAAATTTAATAATAACTTTTAAGAACTCCCTTAGGTGTTAGTGTCTGTTCTCGAGGAAAATTTCTGGTTTAAAGCCCCCTCGGCTGATGGCACATTTGTGGTGATATGAAGAATAGCGAGGCTGACCTGTGGTACATTCTCGCGGATGTTGGTGCTGTAGGGCAGGTTGGTGAAGATTGGGTCCATGTCCTGAACATCTGTGATGGAGATGGCCAAGTTAGCCAGACGAGAGAGGGGCTTCTTTTTATCTTGGTCCTGGTGGAAAAAAAACAAACAAACAAACCAAAAAAAAACTGCATCATTATTTTTGTTATTAATGTTTGTGCACTACAAGGAGAAGAAGGCTTTTTTGTAGAAAATAGAGAATTATAGGAGTAGCAGTCACTGAAGCTTGAATAGTTGGATAGAGAAATAGTTTCAGAATATCAGAGCATAAAAAGCAATAAATTAGATTAGATTTGAACTTCATTGTCATTACACATGTACAAGTACAGAGCACGGGCATGGGCATGATTGCTTTGGCTAGAAAGCTCCGCAGTAATGCATTAAACACATCTCTAAGAGCAGGTGGTCCCACTATGTCAAGTTACAGGTCAGATTTGTGGATAGGCAACCTTACTCATAGCAAGGATGCACTTTTTTCAAATTTATTTATTTATTTATTATCTCTTTGTTTAAATTAAGAGTTATTGTGCAGCAAGAGCTAAAAAAAAAAAAAAAGACAGAACTACATAGACCATGATCCTTTGCTCTATTTCATTGCAGACTACAAGAAGAAATAACAGTTCTAAGCATTTTTAAGTCTTAGTTCTTTGGATTAAGTCTTGTCAAGACATTTTAAGAGGAAAAAGTCTCATATTCACAATTTTGTTCGCCTCCACAAAATATCGAAATAAATATCATACCGTGAAATATATTTCGTGAAAATATCGTACTGAGAGATTTGGATATTGTTACATGTCTAATTGTGAGCTTTCCCATGATATCGCAATAAATATCGTACCATGAGGTTCATACCATGACAATATCATATCATGAGACTTTGATATCGTTACACCCTCTAGTTAAATGCCATACTGTGGAGCATTCCAGGCAAAGCAATAACATCTCCATGGAGAAAAGAAAAGTTACACAGAGCATTTTATGTATCATAGGTAGACTGTATACTGTGCACTAACCGTAGCGTTAATAGTGAGCTGATAAGAGGCAGTTCTCTCGTAGTCCAAAGGTTTGATGACTGTGACGGTGCCTCGAGCTCCATCGATGGCGAAAACGTCTGATGGCGGCTGGAAGGAGAAGAGCACGCTGCCCCCAGTGCCCTGGTCTGGATCTGTGGCGTTCACAGTGAACACGGCTGTGCCCCTCACCGTGTCCTGGGAAAAATACAAGAACTGGATTTAAAGGAAGGAAGAGAGAAAAGTCTGCTTTGAGAGTACAGCTGGGAATGACAGAGCTTTAACAATGAACACCTCCTCATTTTAAAACTAGGAACTTTTTCACTTTTTGAGTTCTTTTGCCAGATGCTGTTATTGTAATGGAAATGAAATAATAAATCCAAATATTCTAGTATAAAGGATGAGTTTTAGTTTTGGAAAGTATTTAAGCACTTGACAAGCATTTCTACTTGTCAAAATCTTCTCAACAAAACCTTCTCAACAAATCCATTATTAAGAAAAAAATAATAACAAGAACAACAACAAAAAAATTATGATAAGATAACTGAAGATAGCAACAAGATTTCAGGATCGACCCCCAGGCACTCCGGTTTCCCCATCAGCTGTAGGTAAAAAAAAAAAAAAAAAAATGCACCATATAAAATCCTCTAGCTAAGGCAGTTCTGACCAAAGAAAGCTCAGGATCTGATGGGTCCCTGGTCACTGCTCTACAGTCCCCACTGCCCCTGACAAGTTGCCCCAGCAGCACTGAAGGATGGGTCAAATGTAGAAGACAAATTTCTCTCTGGGGACAATATTATAGACAGTTACAGCACAAAATGTACCAGTCACATGTATTTCAATGTATTTTATCTTATTTTTTGATTCTGTGCTGTAGTTACAGTCGTAATCACCTTGAAACACAAAAGTCGCATTGTCCTCGTCACACTGGTGTTGAAAAACTCATTATAAAGAATGTATCTCAAAAGAATGGCACATTTAGGAAACTGTACAGTCTGTAGACCTAAGGAGCGATTGAACTGCTCCTGACTGACTGCACTTTTATAGTGTACATGTTTAATTCTGCATCCATCTTTTATCCCTCTTCTGTCCTTTAACATCGACCACACCAGCAATTCACTCTCTTTACCTTGCCCTGAAATGCCCTTTTATTTAGTTTTCTTCAGGTTTTTAAGTTGTAGTGACACAAATATAGAGGTACTGAAAGGTTTCTGACCAAGGACACTGTAAATGTTGCAGCCTTATGTAAAATAAATAAATAAATACATATTTGTATACCATCTATAAGCAGGGCTAGGTATTGTGAAACAGTATAGAATATAGATATTGCAAACAAATATATTGTTAGTTTATTTATTTATCTGGGATGTCATTTATTCAGTATAGATAAAAATAAATAAATAAAATAAATCAAGATAATGTATTGTAAACTAGGTATTCTTGTAAGTGGTACATTACACAAAAGTAATAGTGCCCAACTTTATTTACAAATTGAGGGTGTGAGGGAGGGCATCTGATGTAAGTCCCTGCTTTCACCAAAGTAGATAATTTGATTTGGCTTCCCTGGTCTGAAAAGCAAAAAGAAAAGATGCACTATTAGAAGACACATTTGAAGACTGTTTTCATATTTATAATGATCATGAACATAACAAGAGACATGTGAACGTGCTTGTTTGCACTTTGCTATCTGAACCCACTAATCTAGTCCCACACAACAGTTTCTCATCTAAATAAATCAACACTGCTTCTGTCTGATATAATTATCATGCCTGACAGACCGCGCTCGTGAGCAAACTGGAAACACCTGTAAAAGTAAGCTACAGCCAGAAGCTTCATATCACAAATTAACTGGAGGAAAACGCGCTAAAATCTGAATGAATTAAATAGTTGTGCGGCGCATGTTTGTTGCTTGTTGATGCGTGCACCTGCATATCTGACTTGGCGGTCTGCTTTATCTGCTGCTTTGAAGTGAAGAAGCCAGTTTAGCTCGAGTATTAAGCAAATATGTGTTCAACTTATTGGAAAGCGAAACATGTTTAAAGTGTGCGATTTCCAGAGCGCGTTTGTTGCCCGAAGCCTGTGTCATCTATCTCCCTTCACACAGCAGCACCAGAGACAATGGCTCATTAAGATAGCCTGGTGTCAAATGCCCAAAGGTGGGTAAATAACATCACAGGCACAGGTTCAAGTGTTCACACAAACTGGGATTTTGATCTGCAGGATCTGACAGCGCACGGTGTTCAAAGAAGTTCAAAGCTTGATGGAGCAGAGCGGATGACCACAGTGTAATGTGATATGGGTGAGAGGGGAGACAGCACCGCCACTGTGGAGATACACGGAGGTCAAGTAGAAACACAAACAATGGAATTAAACATGAAAATATTTGAATCTCAGAGGAACTTATTGACCAATCATGTAATAACCCAAACTTGAATTTTTCTTAGTTTTCTTGCCACTTTTGCCACCGTGCCAAAATACAAGTCAGATCTGCAGAATGGGGAGACAGCACTGCCACTCTGGAGACGTGGGGATTGTCGGGTGAAAACACAAAGGAAATAAATGTGAAAGAATTTATAACACAATCACGGAATGACCCAAACTATTTTTATTTTGGTTTTGTATGTTTGGCAAACTTATTTCTTTGTGTTTGAGGGGAAAAACAAAGGAGACAACCAAAGCACTGGACAAGAAATAACTGTTAAATGTGTACTGTGTAACTTTTCTGGTGAAGATGAATAGAGAAGAGTAATAGGGCATTAAACATATCCACCTCCATGGAGACAAGCAGGTGATTCAACCAAGCTAAGTTAAAGTTCTCAGAATAAGAATACCGTATTTTCCACACCATAGGGCGCACTTAAAAAGCCTTTAATTTAATCAAAAAACAATTGCGTGCCTTAATAATCCAGAGGGCCTTATATATGAATTTATTCGGGTGTTTTAGTACGACTTTAGTAAACTACAAAGCCGCACAACATTGCAGCATTAAGGCTACTGTAGTCAGGAGCATCGCGGAGTAATACATGCCTGGGCTAAGGTATCAGTATCAACTGTGGTCCAAGTTTTCACGAAGACCGGAATCATCCCTGAACTTCCAGGTAACAGTAACGACAACAATTTGGATAATGGGACACCGTAATCGCCCAACTGTTTGAACAATTATGAGTTATTGTGAATACGCCAGCAATTTGACCGATCTCAGACAGTATTTTTTTTTTACATGTTACAACTGAACAAAGTTGAGAGTTGAGTGAATGCGTTAAATAAAGTTTTACTGACTTATATAACTGTTGTGCTTCGTTTAATGCACCTTATATTCCGGTGCGGTTTATATGTGAAAAAAGCTTGAAAATAGACCATTCAATGACAGTGTGCCTTATAATCCAGAGCGCCCTATAGTGTTGAAAATACGGTACATGTTTTTTCTTGTTTACCCCAATAAAAACAAAGGTAATTGCACAAAAGCTAGTAAAAACAAATGTAACTGAACAAGTTTTAGACTGATTAGTCTAATGTGAAATAAACTGTAGATACTTTTCATAACTATTTCATTGTTTTACTCATATTCAAACTGTGCTTATTCTGAAAATATTACTTAGGGGGAAGGAAGAAAAAAAAGCCTGTTTAAAAAAGTATTTCCACTTTTTTCACAAAATAAAGCTGCAGTCTTTGGTATATATGTATATAGAAAACTTCAAGTAGGCTCCAAGTGCCCAGATTAAGTGTCTCTTCAAATTCAGAGTGCATGTTTACCTAGCTAGAAACATAAAAGCACTTAAAAATGTGCCAAGGTAGACATTAAAATAACCATCTCAGTGAATCGGAGGGATATCCTTCGTCCCTTTTAAAATGAAAATCAAACCAAACTTTAACACCAGCGTAGTCATTTATATACAGCAATACGTGTCTCCATATTTCTCCAGCTCAACTATCTGTAAAATTCCAATGATAAATGGTGTGTGAAGTTGGCTTTGAAAGTGCGACTCATCTGATATTCAAAAGAAAACCCAAACGGCCTTATTTGAGGGATTTTTATCTCACTCCAATCTACAAACACAAGATAAGGCGACAGCAAAACCCCATCCGACTTCCGGAGTAAATCAATGGCAGAAAACCTGTGCTAATTTTCACAACCAAAATACTTTTTTTTTTTTTTGGAATACAAAGAAACAAATTGTAAGTGATTTTGTCTTTAGTTTTAGTTCATTTAAAGACTGTAATCTGAAATCAATAAGCAATACTTGTTCTGTCTTAAAGGGTTTATACCAGAGGATGACTATTATTCAGATGAACATGTGTCATATTTAGCACCTTTCTTTTCTGAAACGTGTTCAATCATGTTTTAGGTGATATATAAATAATATAATAAACAGGGCATAGATTAAATTTTAAACAACACATAATCCAAATTAAGTGCACTTTTGTTTTTTAAATTTTTATTGTAATATTTGTGGGAATTTATTACGTTTGTGGGTTAAACTGACAACTTTGTATCATGTTACAACATATATCTTGAAATCAGCACAACTCCCCTGTCTAATCTGTATGAAATGTCATCTACTACTTTTCTTGCATCAGTGAACAGTGAACAGTAACATGAAAGAAGACACATTAGGTGAGGGTGAACGGGGTGTCCCTGGGACAGTCGCCATTTCTGACACTGAAACCTCACTGAAGGTGGGCTAGTTTCAGTGTAGTTTCAGGCATTTTAATCTTTTGATTTCTTTGATCATTTATTATTTTATCTTTTGAACATCTCTTTTACCAATTTCTGCATAAAAAACAAGCCAACACAGTATGCTATGTGACTGGCATGTGAAAGAAACAATAAAACATGAATATGTATTAAATAAAAGGCAATTGCACACACTTAAAACAATGTTTGATTTTTTTTTTTTTTTTTTTGAATAATGCAAGTGTAAAGGGTAATGGTTGGAGGTGCTTTAGTGCTGTTGACACCTGGGCTCACTCCTCTGCTCCTCCACTACGGCTGCTCCTTTTGGGCGGCTGGACGGCTGTGCTCTTTGACTTTCAAAACCAAACTTCAGGAGATGCAGCTCCTATTGTGCTGAGAACAGTTTAGAGAACAGCTCCTGCACCTTCCTGGACAGTTTCTCTTTTTTTTTGTTGGTTAGATCCCCACCAACATCAGTACAAGTGGTCTGAGTGTCTGTAGGTGCTTTAAGTTTATCTCATGGGCTTTACTGGTGTTGGTTAACTCTTGTTTCAGCTGGACGTTCGTTTCTCACTGTATTGTTATAGAGATATCGTATCTCCTTCGATGCAGTAACTTGGTTTTCCTTCTCTTTACCTTTCTTCTGCGGAGTAGCTTTGAGCTCTTTCAACTCCAGGTCTTTGTACTGAGGAGTTATGAGCCAAACCTGGTCTCTTAAGAACAGAGCATTTGGTGCAGAATGTGTGGAGTCTATCCATGGGTTTACAGAATGATTAGTACAGTTAGAAATGAACTATTCAACTAACTATTAATAAAACAATACTATTATATTATTGATGTAACACTAAAATTGCATCATTATCCATCTGGTAGAGTAAGTGTTAGATCAGCATTTATGATCTACATTCATTTATGTTGAAAATATGTGTGTTGTATGTGTGTACAGTATACATATTTACATATAACTAAGCATACATATTGTTAATGTTACAGTTTTCATTCTAGTTGTGATTTGTCAGTGCCTCATCCTATTATTGGTTTTAAAATAACTACATTTTGTCACTCCCCCTTCAGAGCACTATCAGCACAACACAATCAGCAAGCGTTAATGAAACTACTTCACATCTCATCAGATTTGACAAGTTACGGTGCACAAATTGGTATCATATCTAAAACTTCCACAGACATGTTTTATTTGAGATTTGGCATACATTTGAATTATTATAGCTTTTAAATTAAACAACAATAATCTCAATTTTAATCATTATCACTGATTACTTTTGATTTATTGTTCATGTTGTCAGCAAAGATTTTACATTGTTAAAAGCAAATGACAAAATATGACAAATCAACGCATGTATAGGTAAATCATTAGAATACTAAAATTGTAAAAAGAGTAAATAATGTGTGAAACGTCTGACTTTTGTGTTAAATAAAAAACCTAAACAAAAACAGCATACTATGGCAAAAAAATGACCTCATTACTGTTGCTGTTAGAATAAAAAAATCTACTACATACTGTACGTGAGTGTCATTATTCCTCCGCATGAGTAAAAGCCCATATTAGTCATGGCCCATATTCTTTCATATACAGTGTAAGTGTATGGGAGAGAGTGGGGGCTATTTCCTTTGGGGAGCTGCATGTTAAGTGGTGAGACAGTTGGCGAGGGATGAAGAGACTACCCCACTGCGCCTTATCTGAAGTAACCCTCCTCTTCCTCCTCTCAGAAACACTACTTATATGAGAGAGGAGAAAATATAGACGATGGAGATTTAGAAAGGAAGCTGCCCACTATATTTTGGGCTTTGAGAGCATTCAAAACAGCGAGAAAAAGGGATGTATTGTTTGCAAATCTGTGGAGTGATTTTCCTTAACAATTCGGTGTCCGGTAGGGCTGAATGATTTTGAAAAAGTGTGCGATTTTTCTGTCAAGCATTGTGATTGAGATTAAGTATAGCATTATTTTTCCAAGTGCACATTTAGCGTTGATATTTGAGAGACTGAAACATAAACTGCTAAAGTAACACAAGAATCCCATGCATTTCAAAACATGTTTGCACAGGTATAATAGTTTTGTTTTGTGTTTTATAGATTTTGTTCTTTGCAGAAGAAATTATGCAGTCTTTTTTTTTATGTAATTAGGCCTGAGATATATTGCGATAAACAATAATACTGAAAATACTTCATGCTACTGACACAAAGCAAGATAATCCCAGTAAACCAATTTTTAAATCAACACTATCATTAAAAAGGTCTAAACTGCAAACAACACATGGTAAATTAACCAATAATTAGCAATAGAAGTTATTTATTCTACTCTCTACAGCTCACATCTTACCTTATTACATCAAAATGGCAAAAAAAACAAAAAAACTCACTGCTATTGCTAAGAAAGTATACAGACGATAAATACTGAGCCCCAAACTATATTGTTCCAGCTTTTATATATTAAACAATAAGTCAGTATAGTAATTATCTTGACAGACCTATATGTAATTTTCATCTTATTAACATGCTATTACTGTTGTGTAAAGATGTATTTTAGTATTTTGAGATACTTGAGTGATCTAAGTCTGTACAGAAAGAGGACTAAAGCTTACAATTCTTGAAGTCCTTGGAGTGAATTGTATATGTTTTAGGGAAGCCAAAACAACGCAAATTTAGGCAATGGCGCATACTTTTGCAGTTATTTGCATATGAAAGAAATAAACACATTTAGATCTTCACAATGCCAAGAAAAGAGCTTCTGTTGTGTCAAGAGGAAACAAAATAGAGACTTGAGAAAAATGCATAGTTCTTGTGTATTTTAACCCTAAAACACAATTTTAAGATTTTAGGTTTTTCAATGTAAATATACAAATAGCCTACCTATTATTTTCAGTTTAAAAGATGCACTGAATTTATAGTTCAAGGTTATACAATATTATTAGAGACAACAACAACTGATTACAACATACAGTATATACTAAATGTAAAGCAATTTTCAGTATTTTAAAAAGCACTACAAAATGACAATGTAATACTTTATAAGCCCTCACAAATTTGTAAAACAATGTATAAAGACCCAAATCAAAGCCTGTTGCTATTAATATCAGCATTCAACGTTTCCCAATAATTAGCAATGATCTGGCTTTTAAAGGGCCTTTATTATGCAAAATTGTCTCTGTTTCTGTCGCTTTAAGCCATGTTAGAATGTTGTTACCTCTTCAAAAACAAACCGAGAGTTGTGTTTTGTTCCATTCAAATGTTTGAGTAACCCTGCATTAGGCTGTCAACAGCTCCAAAGCTGGTTTTTATGTTAAACATGTGAATGAAACGAAACACAACTCCATGTTTTTGATGAGTAAATATTATATATGATATGGGCCCCTATAAGTTACCTCAGTCATGTGTGGCCATGAGTCATTCCCAGTATACTGAGTCAAAATGAAAATAGAAAACAAGGTTTAAAAATTCAACATAAACATGAAAAGTTATTTAGCAAACTTTATCATAACTTTCCTTCAATTTGCAGGCCTTGTCATCAGTTATAAAATCATTGTATTGCACCAAGGCAAATAGTCCATATCGGACAACTCTGAACAAAATACCTAACCTTGTTCCTTTGTTTATTGAAATCCACACAGTATTGAGGATAAGTGAACTGTAGCAGAAGCTCCTTGAACTGTGATGATGGATACATTTGTAGAGAAAATGAAATAAAACACATGCAAGTGTAGAGTGAACAGAGTTTGGCAGAGCAGCAGATCTGGGCCCATAAAGCTAAAAGCCTGTCGCTAACAGCCATAGCACAGCTCTAATAAAGGTGGGACTCCCACCTCTCTTTTAACTGGCCCGGATAATGTACTTGTGTAGCTCTTGGCAGGAAAAAGGGGATGTCTCTATTGGGTTTGGTTCAACTTGACAGAGAGGCAGGTGGGACATCCCAAGCTTAGTCTGGGACCAAAGGGAAGGTAGAGGAGAGGGTGAGAGAGGTGAGAAAGAGAGAACGACAGAAAGAGAAAAAGAGCGAAAGAGAGAAAGAGAGAGAGATTTTGAATGAGCTTCTTTAGGGACGACTATTAATATCATACCAGATCCACAAACAGTTCACTTATGTGTCAGTGGGGCAGTAGAAAGCCAAATGTGTTTAGTAAAAAGGCCAATTATTCTCTTCAAAATTAAAAAGCACTCGCTGGTAAAAATGTGAATTAACAGGTCTGCAAGGTCAAAATCTGGTTGTGTTCAAATTCAACAATTTAACAATTTGATGAGGTCAGAATTTCAGATGGAGAGAAAAAGGGCCAGTATAACTCTATGGGTGAGTTACAGTTTATGAAGTAAGAAATAACTGAAAATATTTTATGCTGAACCAGATTATTATTGAATAGTGAACGGGTCCACCAACTTGTCACGTTAAACTTATGGCTCAAAGTCCTTTCAGCTGAAGTACTGGGCATTTATGTTTGAGAAATATTACCACTTTCTTAGAGTGAAACAAAAACCCACTTTAATTAATTTGTGTTAACAGGAGAGATTGAGTATTGTGCCATCTAATTACACTGTTATTAACCAGCTCAAAACATCTGCATTTTAACAGTTAAAAGAAAATTTCTAACAAAGAAGACCTGCCATCCAGTTGATGCAGAAAACTTGAATGCTTTTGGTCCACAAATTACTACAGTTAACACAATCACTGAGGTATAGACTGAAGGAATGTGGATCTGTCAATGCCATTTAAAGCACAAATGAGCCTAACCTGTTTACCAAAAGCTCAAACAGAACCAGAGCCTATATCATATCCTGGGTTGATGATTCTTACTATGATTCAGCAGTGGTCGTCTCTATTGATTTTGTGCTTGGAAAATGCCGTGTTCTCAGGATGAAGTATTTCCTAAACAGACTGCTGAAATGAGCTAAAGGTAATCCCCCACTAAACACTCAGGTGTTTTGCTGTCATGTGTTCAAAGATAAATACACAGATGGTTTAGCTGGAGTAAGATATTTATAAGGTTGTATCCAGTACTTTCATAGGGAAATGACCTGATATTTGACCCATCCTTCAATGACACTAGGACAACCTGTCAGCAGCAGATCTAAAGAGCTAAATCTGGTCAAGCCTGGAGGATTTTACATACGTTGTGAACTTCTGAGTAGCTAAGAAATGCACGGAAGAGCACAGTGGTTAGCACTCATGCATCAAAAAGAAAAGAAGGTCCCAGGTTCGATTCTGATGTAATCTGCATGTTCTCCCTGTGTCGGGGGATGTGGTCTAACGTCCACCTAATGTTGTCCTGACCAAACTTAGCTCAAGGTCGTGGAGACGGGCCCCAAAGTGCTGTACAGTTGCCCAAGCAGCAACACTTCACACTCCTCACACACTTTGACAATACTTTGATAAAACTATAGACGTGTGGGCCTGTCTACCAGATTTCAAATAGGCGTGATTGACAGGCGGATAAACCAATCAGATAAATGCACTGCCTGTTCGTGGCATAACAAACATGGCAGCTTATGAGTAAAAAAAGCACTAAACTCTTATGTATCTGAGGTAAAATAAGTTATATACTTTATTCTGAATAATACAAGTATATTGAAGAGGAGGTGTCTTAAACATTTGGGAGACATGCTCTAAACTGGCAGCTGCAGTTGGACTCAAATAAAGATACTGTTTGGTTGCTGTACCTCTTGCAACATTACTTTTTAATATTATTTTTCCATTGACTTGACAGAACTTTAAGAACAGAGTCTTATTTCAAAAGTTGTTGACCTGGGAAGACTATCGTCTTATACTTAAATACATACTACTTGTATTTAAGAGCAGAAATATCGACCCCAACAGTTTATAAAGTACCTTAAGTAATAAATGACCCGTCTACTGTTATTACCTGGCGTCTACAACCTGGACAATAGCATCCATGCCGTGACTTCACAGCAAAAAACCATGCTAACCCGTCTCAACGTACATTTTGTTCAGTATTTCAACATTAAGCTTAAAGTTTCTTCCTGAAGCTGGTAAAGACCATTCTCCAAGTGGTAGATTCGAGCACAATGCAGCGCTCTTATTTTGTCAGAAATGTTAAAGACAGTGTAATTTGCAGGGGCAGTGGCCGGCCTGAGGCTCCCTGTGGTTGGGCTCCGGCTGTTCTCCACAATAGAGTCGTGATTACACCTACGCGAGTGGCGGCGTTCGCTGGTCGCTTCTGGCTGACGGCTCGGCGGGTTTGTGATTGTACAGGCCCCTATCGCACTTTCTACTTCCTGCCTCTTGCTGCGCTGTCCCTCCATCTCCACCTCCCACATCAGGCCTGTCACTGGGCACGCTGAACCCCAAATTATTCTGACCCATGAGCAGACAAGGCAAATAATTAACTTGGAAGAAAGAAAAGAAAGAAATATGAAGGGTGTTAACCAAAAGGTCTTCAATTGAGGACCTATAGGCTTACATTATAATAAAAAGCTCCAGATTCAGGAAAGTTAAATACAGTTGTTACACTTGACACCTGCTAGTTAGATTTTGAATGCACACTTTTTTATATGGTTTTTACATGCGCAACAATATGCATCATTTTTTATTTCTCCTCAAACCCCCACCTAAATCTGTACTAAACCGAATATATAATAGAGATAAAATAAGTCAAAACTGGGCATGAACCAGGTCTAAACTGAGTAAAAGTAGCTAAAGCAGGACTGAACTTTAAATAAATTGTGTGGGATCTCAGTTTGAGGAACTTTACTCGAGGCTTAACATACAAATACTTCTGCCCCCATGGTTTTAAAGCTAAGAGAACATGTATTTGTCTCTCAATGGGAAAAGACCAATGTTGCAATGCAGAGATACAATAAAATGCAGTTGAAAATTAAGATATAGACTTAAATGTAATCATTTAACTAGAGAATATTAGAATATACAGATATGCATGTGTAAAGATACAAAAAGGTGTACAAATGTAAAAGTGTGCAAGCAGAGAGTAAAACACATTGTGATTAATGGCTCAGATTTTTATAGCACTACTTTTGCTTTTCACACTTAATGGTAGGCTAAGGCACAACAGCACACAACATGGGGACAGTAGCTCAGAGCTTGAAGGTTTGAATAATTAAAAAAAAAGACATTGGTTGACAGGTTGGCAGTGTGATTCCAGTTGTCCTTGGGCAAGTCCTTAGTGTGCGTACACTGGTGTATGAATGTGTGTGTGGTTCCTTGCTGTAAAGTGCTTTGAGTAGCCTGATTCATCAGCCGGTTTCACTTCATGGAAATCGTCTGACCTCGCAGCATTAGGGTTTGTTCGCTGGATGGGAGGCGGGAACTTTTTTTATTTAACCAATCACTGCTATCTGGTCATGACGTACGTAATGCGCCAAATCCCATAGGACGAAGGGCAATAACGTCTTTCTCATTGATAAAATACACCAAACATTCTCTTTGTTCCTGCTTTAAATCCTCAATCTCGGGAATCGTTGCCAACACAGAATGTATGGTTTCGCCTACATCCATCTCGACCGCTTTGTTTACTGTTGTGCTGTACCACAAACGGGATTCAGACAGGCGCTTGAGTTTGATGTCATGGCTTCACAGCTCTTCACTGATTAGCCAGTGCGTGGTTTACAACTTCCGGGGTTCTTGCAAACTAGTGTACTCCGATTCCTGACCTGGAGAGAAATGAAATTGAGCGGAGGCACTAGGTGGCACCAGCCTGACTACGCTTTGAGTGTCTTGAAGGTAGAACGGCAGAAAAGCGCTGTATAAAATTGTGACCATTTAACAAAACATACAGTGGAAATTCTGAAAGTGACTTACCCAAGGACACGGTTTGCAATAATGGGGACTGGGGATGGGATTGAAGCTTCCAAGTAAAGGGCTATTTTATAATCTTCTTGCACCTGTACAAATTAATCTAGTATTGACTTTTTTGTCTGTATCTCTCATACCAATTAAACAATAAAAACCTATAACATATATATTATTTAATCTTACAGTATGAGCAGTGGAGACATGGGAACCTGGTAATGGTTTGGTGGTGGGCAGTGAGTGCAGAGATGCTGAGGCAGGTGAATCGTGAACAAAGTTAAATTAATCATTGCGCTGACACATAAAACCATATTTCACTGTAGAAATGAGCTTATCAATAATTCACAGATATTGAAACAAGACTAAGTGTCCTTCATCTGGCATACGCTTCAACTAAATGAGCTAAAACAGTACACTCTGTTAGAACATGGCTTATGTAAATACGAACCCCCAAATAAACAGCCAAATATAGGGGTCGGGGAAAAGCTTGTTTGTGTACAAAATGTGGATTATGAGACAAAACAATATCTTTTACAGCCTGAACTTTATAGAAACTCCATGTTGCAATCATGTTCCTGGTACAATGAGTCCCAAGGCTCCTGGATCAGACCACTATAACTCAACATAAAGTCATATATCACGGCAATCGGCTTCAAAAACCAATGAGAGAGTCGTCATAAAACAGGCTGCTGCATCAACATTCCTCTCCGGTACAAAACAGGGATAGTATTGGGCTAACACTGTGAAGGATTCAGCAGGTAATACTCAATATTAGTGTAATAATGAAAGCAGTTTAATGGTGCACTATGTAACCTTTCTGGTGGGCGGAGTGCACCACAAGCTTGTCTCCATGGAGATGTTATTGCCTTGAAGTGTGGCTTTGACTTATTTATCTTGCATTTATTTCATTTTGTTATAATTTGTGCTCTTTAAATTGCAATATTAATCTAAAACGACTTAATAAAATAAAAAAGTGTGCTGACTTCCATGTTAGAAAACGGCAATGCTCAATGGGAGCTGATGTCGCTGGAAATGTCATTGTAACCCGCATCTGAGCCACTTTTATTGTAGTGTGTCAGTTCCTCTCTATCCCGATTTCCCCCACTTCCTTTAAGTTATGGGGTCAAAGTGTCACCTCCTCCTCCTCCGCTGTGGTTGTGGCATGGTCTGGCGTCCGCAAACAAACCCTTCGAACAGGCCATGTACGGGGAGACGTTTTCTGCCCAGAATTCAAAGGTCAGGTCTTTGCTATGGTCTGATTCATCCCCAAATCAACTAAACTAAGACATACCCTGATGGCAAGGTAAGTTATGGTAGAAGGACACCATTTTTTCCACCTACTGAACCCTGGAATCCAAACCTTGAACGTGGATTACAGCTGAATCTGCATCACTGAATCATCACGGACTATACCCACAAACTGCAATCACTGGACTGGTTTAAAATGTTTATTTTGTTCTTGTTTTGTTGTTGTGTTATCATTTGCTTAAATTATTTCAATATATTTAGCACCAAAACTCTAAATACTGTCTCCTGTCCATTCACTCATACTCTGGCTCCTTAAAGAACAAGTCATCTGATGCTGCTAAACTGTGTAGCCGTAGTCTGCACCCTAGCCCTAAATTTGTAAATTTGCGTAACATCATCACAACAAAGAGTCGGCATGGATAACTGCAAATCATGCTAGCTTTCACTTGTAACAAAATGACAACGCAGCAATGCCTAATCCTACATGTGTCACTGATTAAGAGAATAAAATTTGAGAATGAAGTAGAGAGCTGGTGTCTGGGGTTGATCGACAATATGGTGTCTTCAAAACAAAAAAGTGATTAGCATGAGCACGTGAACACTGCCAAACAACTGAAGAAAGTGTTGGATCCGTGCACGGCTGTCACCTGGCGGCAGCGGCAGTAATACGAACGGAGAGAAAATAGCACCAAGCGATTCTGAGGTCTGAATTTTTCATTGACAAAGGTTTTGTGATGCAAATGTATCAATCACTCTTTTGAACACATATTGTTCTGAGAAGAAAAAACGCTTTATTTTCGTGACCCCAGCCAACTTGCCGGACTACTTTCGTCAGTTCACCGGACGCTGTTAGAGGTAAGTCAGTGTGGATGCACGACACTGCTGACAGGGATGCCATACAGATTGGGGTGGGCGATATATCGATATTTTAAATATATCGAGAATTCTGACATATCGTATATATCGATATAATGCTTAGATTCAATTCTGATTTCGCCGCTTCACTTGTTTACCTTCTCTCTCGTCGCCTCCGCCTCACTGATTTTGTTCGCTCATGTCTCATTCACTCCTCACTATCGCCGTGAACGCTGAAAGTTGGTGCCAGTGAAAAGCTTCAAGCACCACGAACCTTTTCCACCATTTACAAACAAAACCATCAGCAGCACATCCTCATATTCCACCGAGTCGTGTCCTTCAGCCCGAAAGAAGCTAAACGAGTTGAGCTGCATGAGAAGTGCGCTGTTTATGCAAATGAGCCATGCGCTTAAGTTTGGTTTCTGTAAAATGTAAACACACTTGCGCAAAACTGCATTAAACACATTATTATCGCAAACGGGCTGATGTGGCTCTAGAGTCGTTATGCTTTATATATTGTAAAGTTTATTTATGCAGAAGATTTTAATTAATAATCTGCTGCAGTGTCACTTGTACAACAGTGTTTGGAAACATTGGGTTTGATCTGCAGTGGATTGTGGGAAACCTCAGAACTCCTTACTGCTGGATAATAACATGGATCTATTGAAATAAGGAACATCCTGAGCTTCTTCTGCTAAATGAGCTCATGGTTCTGGTTCTGGTTTGGATAACAGAGTTAATGCAAAGTGCAAATGTGTTGAGTTGTTTTATTTATGAATGAAAAGAAGGAAATATGTATTATTTCTTTTATTATACAGTTAAATTATTATTTATGTAATTAGCTTTTTTTGTAATCTTAAATGTTCCTATATGAACTGCCGACCTCTTACACTTCAATAAAAAAAAAAAAAGACCTTGTGGAATTTGGCAGATTTGTTTTTGCAGTTTTCAGTTTTAGGGGGTTATTTTTTCTTGAACATATATCGAGATATATATCGTATATCGAGATATAGCAAAATATATCGAGATATATTTTTTTATCCATATCGCCCAGCCCTAATACTGATTCATGTCAAAAAACCCAAACTATCCCTTTTAACATTGCTCAAACATGCATGAATCCCTCCAAATACAACTTTGACTGACTAAATGTGAACCGGAAACAAATATGACATGGTTAAAAGCTCTGAAAAGTAAATTTTGCATAATAGGTCTGCTTTTAACTTAATGATTGGCCTACTACAGCGCCCTCCATCACATTTGAGAATACATGGTCACAAGTAACTAGTTCGAGGAGTGGCTCATTTTGCATATTGTAGTGACGGTTTTTAGGAGGATGTACCAGTGTCACCAGAATTGCAATTAATTTTAACTTATTTATCTACTAACACTTTTTATTATACTAGTTGCGCTGTATACCTTTCAGAGCTCAAACGTTTTATCAACATGTGCTTGGCTGGAGCATAAGAAATTAATTTGTGCTTAAGCGGGGCACGTGTCGCACATAGACTTTTAACCACTATTTTATATTCATCCAAGTGCATGTATTCTATTTTGTGGCCCCAGGTTCATTATGACAAACATGAAACACACTGGGAGTATGCTTTATCTGTATTGATTATATTATTCAAGATGTTATTAAATTTATTATTGACTGGAAAGCCATTTTACAGCAATTTAGCACACGGGTCAACTGTGGCCAAACGCACCAGCCCGAATCTGCCTGTAGCACCCGTGAAAATAGAAAGCACTTTTTGGCTTTTTGATTGCTATATTGAGTTTTTGTTATGACATCCCAGTTTCCCTGACAGCCCCTGTAAAAAACATACACACAAAAGTCACACAAAGATGGGAGGAACAATTTTTTCTTCTCTGTTACAGAGGGCTGCATCTATCATTTTTTCCATTGTCCAAAATACATCCAAATGCACCTACTTCAATGGGTCTTAGGCAAAGATATGGTAAACATGTAATTCTGTAAACCAACATTAGTTGTACTTGAGAGGCAGCCAATATTCCTACATTGCCTAGAACAAGGGTGGGCAAACTTTTTGACTCGTGGGCCACAAAGGGAAGCAGATGGATGGAGTGTTTTTGGTAATCCACCTCATAAGAGAAAAATAATAATAATAATAATAACCTGGGATATGTAGAAAACCTATCCATTTGTTTTTGAAATATCCCATCACTAAAAATCATTACAAAGCATTCCAACAAAATATCTGGCTTTCAAGTCCCACAGAATTTACTATTTAATGAAATGACTTTTAAAACACTTAAAATTATCATTATTATCATTATTCAAGTTTGGCAGGCCGGATTAAAAAGATTAAATGGCTGTATATGGCCCCCAGGTTGTAGTTTGCCCACCCCTGGCCTAGAATGTTCCATAGTATTGATATAAAAACGTAATGACCTCTATGGAGGAAAGCAGATGGCGCTACCAAGTCAAGTAACATTCTTAGTACTAGCGAACTTGCTTCTACAGAGATCTGAGCTGTTTTTTGAGGTGTTTTTGAGCAATAAAAGTGAATAACACCCATAAAGTACATAAAAGCCACATATATGTCAAATGTCATACTGTACAACATTGCAGGCAGAGCAATAACATCTCCATAGTGGCAAGAAGATGGCAAGCTCACTAAAACAGTTAGGCAGTGAACCTTTAAAAACTATTTTTTAATTTGAACAAAGCAAATACTTAAAGTCATTGTTCACTATGGCTGTGTCCAAATGTCCACCCTAGACCTAGTCACAGAGACACACAGCTCACTACTTTCAGGTCACGTGACTCTGGCATCTGGGTGAAAAAAAGTCAGCTAAACTCCGACAAAACTTTTCACATAATAGCGTAATTGGACTGGCACTCAAGTATTTATGGTCTAATAATAACCATACAAGTTTTTGTCTAAATGGATCTCATCAATCACTCAAATGGGCTGGATTATTTGCTATAAAATGTGGAAATTATCAATCTTTTAACAACTAATCCTAGCAACTTTACACAGCAAAGATTTAAGAGTGTTTCATTTATAATCAGGGATCAACAGTGCGATAAACCAGAACTCTTATCTGCTTTCATTCAGTCGTGTTGTATCCGGTTAAAGACCTGTCGCGTTCCAGTGTTGTTATTCCAGCTCTTGCAATGCTTTGTGCTTTATATTGACCGGTCTAGTGGTCACTGCCGGACACTACTATTCAAGGTGCATTGTGGGAAATTTTGCACTCCCTATTTTCTCAACTACTGTACATTCGGACACTGTTAACAATGGCGTGACCCCTAGACAGTGCCCGAAGTAGGAAATAGTGAACATTTGGAAACAGCCTACTCCTAATCAACCTCAATCATATGCAATCCAACATATACACCGTAATTTCCAGACTATAAGCCGCTACTTTTTTCTCAGATTTAGAACCCGGAGTCTGATACAATGATGTGGCTAATATATGGACAGATTATTTGTTTGGCACATTGTTCATTCATATATACGGTCTATAGTTTGGTAACAAGTCGGATGTGCGCGCAGTCTGAGTGCAGAAAGCGCCGCTGTCTGTGCGGTTCTCACATGGATCTAGGGTTAACATGAAAATGCAGAGTTATTTAGCACTTAAACAGTTTAATGCCATGTGATAAAATAAGTTATGATGATATGAAGAAACGTCTCAAAATTCAGTAGCCGGACATTCATTCATATCTGATTGATACAACTAACCTAGCCCCCGGGGAAGCCTGAAATCTGCTGAAATCCTACGAGACACTGACACATGAATATGGAGCATAACACTGACATGATACAGACAGAACAGAGGCTCTTTTCTGCAGGAGTCATGCGCCATAAAGTGCAAGGAGAACAGTTATTTTGCACTTCATGCACACACGCTCGACCCTTCTCATGGAAAACACCCGAAGAAATGCAGATGATGCAGCTTTTAAGTTAAAGGCAATTGATGTGGCTGTTGAAGAAGTAAACAGAGCTGCTGCGCGTGAGCTTGGCATTAATGAGTCGATGGTGAGATGTTGGTGACGGCAGCGTGATGAACTGACTCAATGCAAAAAGACAACAAAAACTTTCAGAGGCGATAAAAGCAGATGGCTCGAACTTAATAACATTCTTAAAGACGTGGACACCTGCAGCTTATATTCAGGTGTGGCGTATATATGTATATTTTTTTCATTTTGTTAAAATTTTGTTGATGTGGCTTATATTCAGGTGCACTCAGTAGTCCGGAAATTACGATACTAATATATATAATATTACAATTGTAATATATTATAATACAACCTAAACACAAGTAGGATGTTATTTTCTTGAAAGAAGTTTTTTGTTTTTTTTTTCCCTCTAATACAGTGTACTTTTTATAACCATTCCATTGGTACGTATAGAGCTTAATTGTATTGGTAAGAAATACATTGTGTTCACTGTGAAACTCCTTTGCCCTGACACTGCCGCTTCAAACTGAACTTATTCTTCTTCTCGAAATACATTTGACCCGACATGCCCAGTGACTTTCTGTCCAACGCGCTCCATTAGTGCGACATACAACACACTACATAGATCCTCATTGTACAGTAGAGAGGGCAGCACTGAAAGTGTCTAACATTATAACCTCTTTTCATTCGATCTGCACTTCGGTTCTGCTCTCCAGAAAAGAATGAGCGATGGGCGATTTTGTGGAGAGGCACTCAGACGAACAATATGATTCTCCTATGGCAAAAGTGGTAGACAGGGAGACAAGCCACAACAGTGAGGAGAGGACAGCCCAAGAATGTCCCAAATTGTTCCTGTCTATTTGAGGACCCACTCTGCCCAATGTAAACTTTTAAAAGGGTGCTTGGACCGTCAAATAGTCTCAGATAGCTGTGATTTGGATAATTCGAGGACACTTGTTTTATGGATGCTGATAGTTACACAGTTTGACCACACAGAATGAATTTGTAACTGGATTGTTTTTGTCTGAAGTAGATTTCAATTTACAAATCTTCTCAATGCTGCGTACAGAACTTGTCCTGCTTTGAACTCTGCTTTAGTCCTGCATATAGACTTTGTTCATGTTCAAGTCCTGGTATAGAATTGGTCCATGTCTAGATCTGATTGATGACTTGGCCTGCTGATGCCATCTGCGTGTCTCCATGAGATAGATGATTTTCATGCCATACTGTGGAACATTCCAGTCAGAGCTATAACATCTCCATGAAGAAAAGAAGGTGGCAGAACCTCCACCAGAAAAGTTGAATGTAATCCTTCATTCATCCAAGTTTCAAAGCCAGTCATCCGGACAATGTTACTGAAATAGAGATGCTCTGGCTGCCATCCGGATGCCATTACCACAACATTATGATAATATTGGATGATTGTAGCGGAAACATCTTAATTTTCCTAGACAAGTAGCTTTGAAACCTCTTCTACCAATGTGCGCTTATTCACTAAATAATTTAAATTTGAGTAAGGAATTTTAATTGAGAAAGGTAACCAAATTAATTTTAAAATTCATCTTTTAATCATCAAACATACCTACATACAATTGAGTTGTAAGTTAGAATGGTTACTGAACAAGAATGCATATCCAGTAATGACCTTTTTGCATCGGTCTACGTGATTAGTTTTTGTAGAAACTGTATTAAACACCTTCTCTATGTAACATTTTAGTATTTTGTTATTGAACTGGAAGCAGATTACTTTTCTATATGGGGCCTTTCACAATCTAGACTAAAGTAATTGATGAGTGCTAAAGTTAAAGGGTGCCAAATTAAGTCGTAAAACTCCGAAAGGACACGTTCCAAATATAGACGGACAGGTAGTTTTAGCAGTGCAGACAGTAATGGGTTTTATAGCTTGCCCTTAAGTAGTAGTTCCTCCCTGTCTGAGCTTATGGCACAGCCACTCTAAAGAACAACACCTGTTTGTCTGAATGTACCAGTAATCAGACATGGAACGCCGCTGGGATCCAGGGAGGGAGGGGGAGGCCAGATGGACCGATCCCAGGAGAGGTGCACAAGGACGGGCCACTCTGACAAGTCCTGCAGCCTCTCCAACCACGCTCTGTAAACTTATTTATCTCAATTGAGAATAAAGTGGAAGTATTTCTTTAGGTATAGACTGACCTGTAACAAATAAAACAGCAAAGGAAACTTGTAAAAAGAGAATGAGAAAGTAAACAGAATGCCTAATGCAGGTAGGGGCCGCAGAGGGCCAGCAGTCCTCCCTGAGACATCTACAAACTCACAAGGAAAGAATGGAGAGAGAGAAGGGTGAGACACGGCTTTATCAAGTTTACAAATGTGCATGTAAAAGATTCAAATAAAGTTTTTAGTAGACAAGTTATTGTGTTATTCAGGTTATTGGAACTATGCAGTATTTAAAGGTGTGGTATGTAACCTTTCTGATGATGGGTCCACTACCTGCTTGTCAGTATGGCCTGAAGCTTTTCTATCTTGCATTTATTCAGTTACTGGGTTTTCAGCTACAACAATACCCTGAAATCCCTAAAAATGTCTTCAAGTCCCATCCACCTCTCTTAACTTATTCTGTATCTTTGTGTGTTGTCAAATTATTCAAGTATTCAAGTTCGTCACCATTATGGCAATGTTCCCAAACTGATAAAATGGCATTCTGGGATGAGATAAGACTGCTAAAGCAATAATGGAAATAGTCTATTCAGCTTCCTGTTAAAGGTGACATTTTGAGAACTTTTCACCATTCACTATAATATTTTAGATAAAATTGTCAATTGCTATGGAACAGTCTTAAGTTTTCATCATTCTGAAAAACATAACATGATAATAAGTTCCTCTAAAGTCTTGACATTATTAAATGTATAGCGTATCCTACTCAAAACTACATCCTGAGGGTATGGCTGCATTTTCATTTAAATCTGATGATGGACATTGGACAGTTTGTTTGTGGCTTCACCTCCCACTGAAATCCCTTCTTTTGTGCATGTTTTTTTGTTTCTTTTCGCTTCTTGTCTTTTTTTAAAGAACATTAAATGCAAATTATAGCCAGGCTGATTATCATATAAACGGATGTAGCCTGAAGGGGCAAGACGTTCACTTTTATTTATTTATTTATTTTGTCATATTTTTTCACTGTCGGCCATAAAACTCAGGCTTTAATCAGTCCGCACTTTTCTTTTAAAGACATAAGGGACTCTGGGACTGCTGGACCGGAGCTGTGTGCCTTTATAACAGGAGTTGTATTTACAAGCAGAGTGAGTGCTACCTCTACAATGGTGAGCATAGTTCAACTTCAGCACCAATCAATCGTGTTTCATTACTATCACACAAATATCGAATTAAGGTAAGGTACTACAGGTGACTGGAGACTATAACGGCAACTACAACTGCTAACAGGAATGGCAATGTGTAGTTTTAATGTATATGTGTGTCAAAAGCGAGCAAGAAATCATGACTTGGTTATGAAGAAATGAATATAGTATGAAGACAATATTAAAGGAGCACTATGTAACTATTGGGGCACCGCCTATTTGTCTCCATGGAGATACTATTTATATTTGCTTGTAAACTTGACTTCATTCAATGGTAGGTGTTTGTATAGCTAAAAATCATGCCTCTCCACATATCTGATCTGTAACCTGCTTGATGCTTAATGCCACACTTTGGCATTTTCTAGGAAAATCAAAGACAGAGCTTTTTGAAATATTACCAAGTGACCTAAGGATTCTATAAAAAAGTAGAAGCCCTAGTTATAAATAAATGAGTAGAATTATCAAAATCAAAAAGAAAAAAGCTAATTCAACAGTTGACAAATTGTGTTTAAAATGATCGTATTTTTCGGACTATAAGTAGCACTTCTATTCATGGTTTGGTGGTCCTGCAACTTATACTCCGGTGTGACTCATATATAAAAATGTTCACACTAACAGCCGCAAGAGGGCGCTGTAGGCTCGTGTGCCAGTATTTGTTACATTGTTACTGCACATGTCTCCTGCAGAAAGAGCTGCTGTCCTGTCTGCATCATGTCAGTCGATTGCACAATTACTTCTGTACTACTGAAAATTTTACTTTTTAAATTTAAGTGGCTTCAGTGACAACCAAAAAAAATCCTGTCGGGATTCTGTCTGACAACAGCTACGCAGACCTCCGGAGGTCGCCGAGGATGAAGAATTCAATGGATTTAGTGATTTGGAGTGAGACGGAGACTTTGGTAAACTTGTTATATTATGCTGTTTATGTTATAGTTATCAGAATAACTGTTCATATGTTATGTGAAAAGCCTGTTGTTCTCTATTCTATTGTTGTTACTATAACTTCCCTTTCAAGATGAAATGTCGGTTCCTGGTCTCATTTTATAAAACGAATGTCCCCCAAAAAGAGCGACTTATATATGTTTTTTTTCTTCTTCATGATACATTTTTTGCCTGGTGCGACATGTATTAACAAATGTATATATTTCCCAGATTTCCTAGGAAAAGAAAACTTTATTTTTGTATAACTAAAAAAAAAATACCTCTAGCTGAAGTTTTCATTTCAAGCATATAGGAAAAATACATCCACACCCCAAATCATCTAAAAGCCCAGAGTAAACGGCGTGGTATCAGTGGACTTCTTGCAGTTCAGAGGAGACATTTTGGACTGGGCTCATGTTTGCAGTCACTCAGCAGTTACAAGTGTCTCATTTGAATTCACAGAGAGCGCAGGGAGCATTGTCGGCTAAATTACCCAGAACTAACATGGTCGGGGAAGATAGAGCCGAGTGGTGGCAAGAGAAAAACGATAAAACGAAAAAAGAGTCACAAACAAATCAACACTAAATAAATGAAAAATTGTGTCTCGGAAAAAGTTGTTGTCATTTAAAGATTAATTATCCTCTTGTTATTTGGGAAAAGATGGAACGTGATCGAGCCCAAACTCACATATTGAAATGACTCCGCAGGACGCCAGATTGATTTGCAGTTTGACAATGAAATTATTTTCGTTTTTTTGCTAGAAACATGTAATTGTTTTTAACACTGGTTAGCAACACGGATGTGACACTGACATCTGCCAACACCAACGGATTTCTGCTTCAGCACGTAACTCATTAGGTACTCGGTCAGTTCAGAAATGCTTTTAATTACAGTATTTAGCAGTACATTAAAATCCAAATTTTTAAAATGTTATTCATCGATTCAATAACACAAAGAATAGGCAATATGAAGAAACATGCTACAACTTTTTCAAATTTCTTAAACTTGCTCTATGTAGCTTTTTCTCCTGCCACAGCATTAAATGTATCTCCAGAAACAAGAAAGTTACACCACCAGGACAAGTTACAGCTCATATCTGTGGACAGGCAAGCCCAATCACAGGAAGAATGCATATTTTCAAGTATTTTATTTTCATTGTTGAGAGTAATGTGTTATAAAAGTAACAGATTACTGTAATGTTTTGCGTTTTGCTGTAAAGCAGTAATGTAAGGAATTACAGGGGGAAAAAATTTTAATATTTTACTCTGTACAAATGCTTGAATTAAGTGGTGGGTTTTTCTTTTTTTCCTTCATACAAATGTATATAGTAATCACCACAATATCAGTGGTGAAAAGCAATCATTATGGTTCCGAATGTTGGGGACGGGCCCAGAGGTGCGCCCTTGTAGACCGTCGGATAACCGCGGGCGAAAGGACCGGCGCTGAACTCCACTCCCCATGGGGCTAATCGCAGCTGATGTCTGATCGCGTTTTGTGGACACCCTGCTTCACGGGCTGGGATTTCTTTCAGGGGCGGTCCTAGATTCCAAGTCCTAGTATAAGATTAGACCTGGTTAGTCCTGGTTTAATCCTGGTTCAGTCCTGGTTTAGTCCTGGTTTAGTCCAAAAAGTTCAGCATCTTCGCCAAGTTATTTTATTGAGAATAACTTACCTTTTAAATGCAGTAATATTCTAAATTGACAAATTACTTTGAAATGACAGTATTAAGTAATAAATAACACGTTAAAGTTTTGAAGTAACCTGCCCAACAGCGTTTATTTTTGCAAATTAAAACACCTGCAATTGAATAAACAGGGTTAGATAAGTTTAAATCTATTCTGTGGAAACTTCCAGACAAGCAGGTGGTGTATCCTCTCGAGAAAAGTTACGCAATGCACCTTTAAATGTGTGAAGGCCTTTACACGGCTAAATATTTTATCATGTTTTGATGATTGACTATTTGTTCAGAGTGCAGTACGTGACTGATAAGCGATTCTGGTCTTTTGTTTTGGGTTTGTAAAACTGTTAAATTGAATAGATTCTTTTAAACAGAAACCCACTGTCATATTTTTGTTTTCCCTTTTTTACACTTGCATTTGTGATTCTAAATTGTCCAAAAACACTCGTAGTAACACTGAAGATGAGGCATTTCGCACAAGCCTCATGAATCAATTCACCACAACCTAAAATACATCATGTTCTCTTCTGCCTTTTCCAATGTTTCACCTGAATTTTCCTGGAGTTGTTTTTCCTCCCCTCACATTAAATATTACGAAAACTCCCCATAACCCTGCGTTACTCTGTTAACTATAGCTCCAAGTGCGTTAACCCGTTCACCCGAGTCTATAACACACTGCCAGTGAACTCAGCCAAAGTTCCCATTGAGGCCAGCACCAATCAGATACAATCACATGGGAATGCAGACCTGGCAGTGCATTTTCTCTTTTTTTTCCCCTCTCTCTCTCCTTCTCTCCATCTCCTTCTTTCTTCTCTGCACTTGTTTTTAAGTTTGAATTGCCAGTCTGCTCCTGTAGGTCCAGAGGCTCCATGGACTCCTCCTCTGAAGTGTAGCCTCCAGCAGCGAGCAGGGGACAGACCCGGGGCCTGCACTGTCCTGTTGTCATGGCGTCGGCTCATGAACCAAATCACAAATGCATGCACAAATTTCGATGGTGTTTGTGCAATGGAAAATTCCTGCACCGTGCCCAACTAAAATTAGCAGTCTGGTCGTTACGCCTAATTTGAATGAAAAGCCACATTATTAACATATTAGGGTTAACTTTAAACTGTCCACACAAACAAATGATCAACATGGCTGCAAACACAGTATATAGAAACAATACGAGCAGTTACGCACAACATTTTGAGATCTTGTTTTATATTGTTAAATGCTACAATAACAGTCCTTGATTCTCATCATGCTCAAACCTATAGTTCTGCACATATAACTGCACATATAAATGCATTCAGTACTCAAAAATAGACTTGCTATTTATTTCAATCGAGTGCAAATTATACATTTTTACTTCAAAAAGTGGTATCAAAAAGTGGCTTTGTGTCATTACTAGTTGTGTGAATGGTCAGAATAATAATAGTATGTCTGTCATAATATTGGAATTCAATGTATGACTGTTGAAATTTCTATAAAAATGCTCGTGATTAAAAAGTTAGAAGTTCATTTAACAGCGTATTCAATGATTTAACCGTTGAACCATGAATACAGATACAAAAATAGAAGATTATGTAGCTATGATAGTCCATTGTGAGGATAAATTGAATGAAAGCTTTTTTTTTTTTGCTTACTGATTACCCTTTTATTTGCTAGGAAAAATGCTATAGGAATACAATTGTTTTATCTGGACTCTTCTCATTCAATATTACGTTTATAATGATTATTTATGTTTTTTTGTTTTTTTTTCTATTGTGATTTTAATGCGTTGTACTTTTGTAAATCAATCTGTGTACAAATTGTGCTCTACAAATGCTCTTTTTTTCCACATTGTTTAAACTAAAGTTATCCAGTGATGTGATTTCTATAATTAGACAAAAACAACTATTGCCATGATTTTCAAAGAGTGCCCGTACACATGAGCGGTGTTCAGAGTCCCTGCTGCATTGGTGACTTTACACTCCCTCCATGTAGCGCTGCAGCAGAAACAGTGACAGGCCGATAAGCACAGACAAGCCCTGCATGAGAACGACACTGAGCCAGTCCAAGACCCACCACTTCTATGATCCACACTGAGAGCACACTGATCCACGGGGCAGTTTGTGCTTTGAGCCAGTCCCAAGTGTGGAGAAATGCAGTTCCAGTTATAGTTTATTTGCCATTTGCAGTATGAAAAACACATTGGGAAAACGCATACTGGGCAAGACACTTCATTCAGCTTAAATGAATGTGTTGGGAATGTGATCTAAGAGGCCATTGACGCAACAAGTCCTGGGAGCAAATGCTTGTCGACTTGTAGTATATTTTATTAGTACTTATTCAGTCAAAGATGTAGTGAAGTCAGTGCATCTTTGGACAGTTTAGACCAAGTGTAAATAGAAAAGGGGTGATATACGGTGATTAAACAACTTGTAGTCTAATTCCAGCTATGACAATCTGCTATTTTGGTGTGTTTTTGTCTAATGCAGACACACCTCCCCACCCACTCCTTCTATTGGTCAGCGTCATCTTGCTCTCAGTGACTTGTGCATTAAAAAACAAAGCAACAAATAGTGATTTTGATTTAAAAATAATACAATATATACTAAGTGTGCATGAATTGTGATACAAAATGAAATGAAAACAACAGGAAAAATCACAATCTGGCAGTTTCACCCACATATACAGCAAATTCTGTAATACAAAATTGATTTAAACACATTTTCAGGAGCCTGTGATGAATACAAGCGTCCATGGTTCTGTTTAGGGGTTTGATTTTCAGGAAAAAGGTGAAAGCAACTAACTGAAAAAATGCTGAGCACAAATGAGCTCACCTGTTCCAACAAAGTCAGTTCTTTTTGCCAATTTGTGTTAAAATAAAGCTCAGATAAAAGTAACAAAGCCCCAGACAGAGCATGCTTACAGTTCTCTTCACACCCACGGGGAATGTTGATGACACCAACTGCAAAGTATCAATATATTTGCTTTCATCTGGGATAAAACCTTTGCCAAATTTCAATGCAAATGCAGTACTTATGCGAGGCAGATGTTTTGCTGAGGTGACCCCAAAAGTGAAAAACCAATTGTGAGTATATTGTTTGATGACTCCTTAATAAGAAATCACTGACAGCGCTAATTACTCTAATGGAGAATAGATCTGTGTAGGCCATAATCATAAGCCTTATAAAGTCATCATTACTTACTATTTCCCATAGCCAAGCACATTCGCCATACTGCTACTCCAATCATTTTGCTCTCCTCCATCTCACTGTCTCTTCATCTCAATTAGTGCATAGCAACATTGTCAAATTAAATTACTTCTTGCTGATGAAACATGACACTTGCTATAGAGAGCTCAGCACCAAAGTGTCAGAGACTATCTCTGTTCAAGCACTCTACAGCAACAACACACCAGCATCCAGTAATAGTGTTTTATTGATTTATTTGTCATGAAAAGTTTGTGTAAGTAGCAGCTCATTTGCCTTACAGGTGTGGAGTATTGCAATCCAATAACCTCGAGTCACCATTTCCCATTCGCTGTAATTTTAACAACGCTTTCGACAAGTATGGTCCCAGGGTCAGAGAGAGAAGGGAGCGATGAGTGCGTATCTCAATTATACATCAAAGCTCACACAAAGGAGGCACCATACAATAGGGATAGAAAAGGTGTCAAAAAGATGTGACTAAGTAAGTAGAAGGCAAGTCCCTCCAAAAGTGAGGCACTAAAAATATATGGTGGTTTTCAGCTTCTAGGATCTAGATTCATGTGGATGGATACAGGAGGCAGTGTTCCTGTTCTGAGTATATAAGGCACATGCTCTTTGTAGGCCTCAGCATGGGGGAGATCAATTCCTGGTTCTGACAATTGTGCTCAGTGTCTCTTCCAGCGGCGCGTAGTAGTCAGTTACATTTACTCAGTTGGATTTACTTTATATTTGTTAAAATTAACTGTTAAAGTTGTTTCTGGCCATACCAGCTTGTCAAAGCCTGATCCCGTCTGGTCTCGGAAGCTAAGCAGTGTTGGGCTTGGTTAGTACTAGGATGGGAGACCACTGGGAATACCAGGTTTAATGTCTTTAATGCCACTGTGTCCTTAAGCAAGACACTTCACCGACCTTGCTTGTTATGAATGTAGTGTGTGAGTGTGTGAGTTTTGATGGTAGTTGAGGAGTGCCAACCCTTGAGATATGATTTAGTTTTTCTTTTTGTGGTTTAAACTTTTGCAAAGACCAGAATTTGTGTATTTTTAGTTGTTTTCTCTATACATGCATCCTGAATTTCTGACTTCCGGTAATCGCACAATGCATACTTCAAAGGGTCCTCCGAAAAAGTGAGCATCAAACCACTCATCCCACCAGTGGGATGTGTCTATTGTAAAAGCCAATCTTTTGAACCATATCACTTTAGTTTCTGGTTCTGATATTGTTATATTTTAGTTATGGGATTCGGACATTGTAATTGTGTGGTTGTCGGATGTCCTAAAGTGGAAAATTGGCTTCCGAAGTTTGCGAACTCCTTCGGAGGTTTGCAGTCACACAGATCTGATACCCTTTTGCAGTGATGGAGTTTGCAAAATTCCAAAGCCCGTTTTTTGTTGTTAGGACATCCAACAACCACAGAATTACGATGTCTGAATCCCATAACTAAAATATAATATCAGAACCTGAAACAAAAGTGATATTGTTCAAAAGACTTAAAAAGATCGGCTTTGACAATAGACGCATCACACTGGGAAATCAAACATGGCGGTTTGATGTTCACTTTTTCGGAGGGCCCTTTCCAGTATACATTCTACGATGAATGAAAGTCTAACATTCGGGATGTATGTATTCAACTCTATATCATAAATTAGGATGTTACGTAAGAGTTACAAAGCTACTACAGTTATTGTTACTTGATTAGTAAACACTTGGACAACTACTTTGCACATCTACTTGAGTAATATCATTTGAAAATAATGGCATTTTTACTTGAATACAACGTTGAGCCAATCTCTGGTCTCCAAACTCCATTTCATTTTGGTCCTATTTGCCAGATTTTCCATGTCACTGCACAGTCTGTTATTTTTGTGTCTAATGCCCTTTCATCCATTGAAAATCTAACGCAGTCTGCTTAACTTCAACGCCAAAATTTTCAGATCTGTCTCAGTCGAAGAGAACACCAGGATAATAATCACCCAAAGTGTACTCTATGAACTGGCATGCTAGTGAGGGCGAGAACAGGGGCTAGGTGACATTTCTGAGCATTCAACCATCAAATGCAGGCTTACTCAAGCATGCATCAACCTATCAAAATATATATATACGAGTAAGGTAAGGATGAGGTAAATCATTACAATCCCTTCTTAAAAGTTGATTTAGCAAAATACTGTATGTCCCCTTATGTTCATAGGCGGATATTATTCTAACATTTGATCTGTATAAACTATGGTCTATGCTACAGCCTTACTCAAAACTACAGTGTTTCAGAGGCTTGCTGTCATAGACCCTGGTGCCCTCTGGATAAAGACAGCACACATGACAACCTGAAAATATAAGAGACTCGACAAACATGCAAATTGGAGCTTGAGAAGTGGAGTCTAAACATCTGCTTTGCCCTATAATTAGTTCAAATGTGACTTCTGTAGTTTACACATTATTTAAAACCTGTAAATGAAGCTAGAAAATGTCATCCTTCTACATTGTTCATTTGTCAAATTATTGGCAAACTATCTCGACTGGAAACATGGTGCAAAAGTGGCCAAGTTTAGGTAGAAATATCATCACCTCACAGCATCTTTTATCATCTTTTATCTTTAATGCTGTCGTATCCACAACAGATTTAAGCACACTGGTACATGTATTAAAAGACACAACTAAAAATCTGCACCCATTGGAAAAAAAAATCTTGCTGGAGGTGCATTAAGATGGGCAGACAGATGTACGTAAATTGTGGAGCTATGATGAGACATAGTTGTCCCTCACACTATATTAATATCTGAATTGCTTGCATTGCATCAGACATGATCGTGTAATCAGACTTGGTCACCCATCATTTAGAATGAGATAACAGTTTTCTCACCTCAGATGAGTTTTGGGCTCCATTCAGTGATTCACTGATTTATATTGTTTTTCACTTGTTTTATTTTTCTGTTAAATACAGTCATATTTGTTTTGCTATGGATGGACCATGTGTATACCTGATTTTTTTCTTAATATTTAACATAATGAAAAACAAAAAAAAATGACATATATTATATATATATATATATATATATAGAGAGAGAGAGAGAGAGAGAGAGAGAGAGAGAGAGAGAGAGAGAGAGAGAGAGAGAGAGAGAGAGAGAGAGAGAGAGAGAGAGAGAGAGAGACCACTTCTTCGTACAGTTAACCCTCTTTTACAGTTTATGTTTCATACAGTCAATAATAAAAAATCAATCAGAAAATCATTCAGAAAACATTTTTAGTCTGTAACAGTAGGTTCTTACATACATCAACTGCGCTTTATTTTACATTCAGGTTTTGACTGTTTAGCACATTAACAGGACATCATGAACACCACCACTTGATAAAGAAATGATGTGCTGAATCTTCACTGACAACTGAACGAGAGACAGTTTAAGACTCAGAGTCTACAGTGGTTATTAACAAACACACATCTAATATGTGACGATCAAAGTCTGCTCACTGATCCTTGACAGACACCAGAGAAGAAAAAAATCTACGACATAGTAGTTTAACTCAGCCTCAGTCACATCCTCATGTTTACACCGGTACGAATCTGGAGGAGGGGCCTGTCTCCTCCTCCTGCTCACTACACTCACTTCTGTAAAAGTGAAACTAACACAGTCACTCTGACTGACGGAGACATGGCGCAGAGATCTCTAAACCAGGAAACTATAACTTGTTGCATCTGTTTGGAACTGCTGAAGGATCCAGTGACTCTCCCCTGTGGACACAGCTACTGCAGGGACTGTATCCAAACCAACTGGGACAAAAAACAAAGGTACAGCTGTCCTCAATGTAGACAGAGCTTTGTCCCCAGGCCTGTCCTGGTCAAGAGCACAGTGTTAGCCAATATAGTGGACGAGGTCAAGAAGACAAAGATCAGAGCGCCTTCTGCTGCCCACTGCTACCCCGGACCTGGAGATGTGAGTTGTGATTTGTGCACTGGGAGGAAGCTGAAGGCTGTCAGCTCCTGTCTGCAGTGTCTGGTCTCTTACTGTGAGACTCACCTCCAGCCTCATCATGATGTGCCAGTACTACAGAAACACCAGCTGGTGGCGCCCTCTGACAAACTCCAGGAAAACCTCTGCTCTCAACACAATGAGGTGAAGAAGTTGTTCTGCCACACAGATCAGCAGCTCATCTGTTCCCTCTGTTCTGTGGACCAACACAAGGGCCATGACACAGTGTCCTCTGCAGCAGAGAGGGCCCAGAGACAGGCACAGCTGGAGGCCAACAAGTCCCTGCTGCTCCAGAGTCTCCAGCACAAAGAGACAGACCTGAAGAAGCTCCAACAGGACGCCCAGGACATCAGCTGCTCTGCCCAGACAGCACTGCAGCAAACTGGGGACATGTTCACTCAGATGATTCTTCTCCTGGAGGAAATACGCTCTGAAGTGGAGCAGCAGATCCAGTCTGAGCATGAGACCAAACTGAGTCAAGTCCAAGATCTCCAAGACCAACTGCAGAGGGACATCTGTGATCTGAAGAAGACCATCTCTGAGCTGGACACACTGTCCCTCACTCCGGATCATAACCAGTTTATACTGCACTGTCCTCCACTGTCTACACTCACGAAGGAGCTAGAGTCCAGGGTCCAGACCGGACTAAGAGGAGAATTTGAGGACATGACCAGAGCTGTGTCAGTGCTGAGGGACAAACTGCAGCTCACTCTGAGAGAGTTTAAACTACCTGAGCCATGCACCAGAGAGGACTTCCTCAGATATGCACAGGACATTACACTGGACCCAAACACAGCACACAAAAAACTTTCTTTGGCTGATGGAAACAGAAAAGTCACATTTATGTATAAAGAGCAGAGTTATCCTGATCACCCGGAGAGGTTTGTTAAGTTAAGGCAGGTCATGAGCAGAGAGAGTCTGACAGGCCGCAGTTACTGGGAGGTGGAGTGGAGTGGGGACTGGGGGGTTCGGGTAGCGGTGTCCTACAGGAACCCTATGAGACAAGAGACCACCAGTGAACATGGATTTGGGCACAATGGTACATCCTGGGCCTTATTCTGCAAGAAAAGCAAGTACTCATTTTGGTTCAATAATGTCGAGTCTGAGGTCTCAGGTCCACTTTCGTCCAGAATCGGGGTTTACCTGGACCACAGTGCAGGGGCTCTGTCCTTTTACAGTGTTGATGGTCAGAGTATGAGCCTCCTCCACAGAGTCCACACCAACTTCACTCAGCCTCTGTTCGCTGGAGTCTGGATTTACAATGTTGGAGGCACTGCCCATTTCATTCAACCCAAATAAAATGTATCTGACTGTTAGAAGGACTGTAGACAATGGGAGTGTTTTAGGTGGTAAATTAAAAATGTAAGGATTATATCTAATTATTCCCATGCAAGTCTAATTCATTGTGTTTTTACTTGCTGAATAATTACTGCTGCACAATACTATTACTATTACTAACTACTATGATATATCATATACAAATTGAGGAGAAATTTGTACATTATTATTATTATTATTATCATTTTTTTTATATATATATATTTTTATATATCATGGAGAACATAATCAAAACTAAATCGAACTGTGTTAGGAGTGTTCAATATATTGGATCTGTCATTGCTGCATTGTTCACCTCTAACTGTAAATTTGTGATCAAACTGGTGACTCAGGTTAAGGGATGAGTCAGGGTGTGGGCCTGTAATTACATGAAAATATGTATTAATTGTATCATAGTTAAGCAACTATCTGAAATCTGTTAACCATTAACAGTTGAGTATTCTTTTCACTGATAAAAGTAAATAAATAAAAAAAAAAATCTAATAAATTATCACCACTATGGAGTCACTATTGAATGAAAACATGACATGACAAATGTTCATCTTTCTAATGTTAATCTTGCTTCATAAACATTTAATCTATGTTTTTTCTTTACAATTTTCAAATCACATACTTTTAATATTGCATAATTATTGTCTCATTTTGTGCAAGTGAATTTTTCCAGTTGTTTATTTACTGATTCCAATTATATACTGTTATTAAAGTCACTGTTGTAAACAATAAACCACGAGATGAAAATAAATTAAAATAAAATCTTGACTCAATCTACACATTAATTTTAGGCTATTCTTGTGCTACCAGATCTCACAAGACAAAATTGCAACACAAGATATTTATGACATGAGGAAAATGATCTATGTCTCATTTTGTTTACATTTGGATTGGACAAAAAAGGGATACATATTGGTGAGTTACATCTCTTATAGTTCCAAAAAGCAATGCTACAGTGGAAAACAAAATTATTACATCAGTAAAAAAAATAAAATAAAATAAAAAAACTAAAGTAAGGCCAATTTGGTAACTTGTAAAATGTAAGATTTGGTAATTGGTAATTGCAAAATGTATGTTTTAGGAATTATATTAAAATCTTGTCTTGTCTTGTCTCGTTCTCGTGGATCCAATCTCCTATCTGATCTCATCTTGTGGAAACTGTATCTCGTCCCATCCCTATTAGACAGCACAGAAATAATTGTTTTAACTAATCATGTTTGCATTTAAGACCTACATAGCTATGATTTTTTTTCCCCATGATTGAGCAGTTTTAAATAGAGTAACATGTGAATGAGAGATCCAGTTTCCAAATCCATATTGTCTTAAACATGGGCGCTGCAAAGCCAGAGGCAGACTGTCGGCTGCGGGGACGAAGGAGGGTCCCACTCTTCAGGAAAAGGAGAGAGAGAAAGACGACAGGTTGATTTATTCAAACAGTGAGGAGTGGGCGAATCAAACTTTAATGGCTTTTGAGAGAGCAAGCCACTCTCTCCCCTTTCAATCTTACTACTTCCATGTCTATACCTCTCCCCTTTTCTGCACATTTTTACCTGCGATCTATCCAACTATTTGTTTGGGAAAATCTTGATAGTCAATCACAAACATTGGCGTTAGCATTTTGTCTTATTTTTTCCCTGACAGGCGAATCCGTGGCCATCCCCGCTGCACGCAAATCAAGGTGCTCTTCATGCTCAGTGGGATAAAGTAAATGACAGAAAGATAAAGAGGGAGAGGAGGTGATTTAGCTTCACGAGTGGCAGCCTACACGAAGCCCAGCCACTATTTGTTGTGTTAACCCCTCGACTGGAAAGGATGCAGGGAATAAAGTGTTCACCGCTGCTGCTGACATGCTCGCTGACAGCTCACTCACGGCCATTTGGCTTAAAATACTCCCAAAAGTGCACAAATGTGGGGCAAGTACTGGAAAATAAAGCTACGGAAGGTGGTGGAAACAAGTCTAAAAACAACAACTAAATGCAAATGAATGGTGAAGGTAAGCCAACCAAGATGAAGAACCAATGTATTCAGATGATGTCTATGGTTATGTTGCTCCTTCCTTCTGTTCTTGCTTGTTAAGTCCACACTGACATCCTGTGTATAAGATTTACAGACTGGTAACGGCTGAGTCTGTGAATCAGGCCAAATTCGAACAGAGCTGTGAAATCAGGTTTGTTTATTTCAGTGATCTATCATTTACAACAAAATCTGACTTTCACCTCAGATTAATAGTGTTTAGTGCCATCATAACTATCATGTTTGTTTTGATATGAATGGACCATGCATTTCTTTGATTGGTTAATCTGCCTGTCAGTCATTCCCTTCTGAACTGGGCAATGAGACCAGGGCCAAGAGCGTATATCTTGATAATAACTGTAGTCTTGGCTGGCTGAGCATTCTATTTTCCTCTGCTGTTGTGTCATGATGCAAGACACTTCATCTGCCTTGACTCTGTGGAGATTGTGCTGTGTTGGTGTGCTGGCGTGATATGGCTTTACAGTCTGTCCCAAGGCTACTCACAACAGCTTACTGCCACAAAAACAAATTCAGCCATATAAATTGTCTGCACCAATACCTCACTTCCTGTTTCAAACTTCTAGCTCAGGTGTCGGCAACCCGTGGCTCTTTCATCCTTCTGTTGTGGCTCCCTGTGACTTTGGAAAATAAATATTGAGTATTTAATAACAATGTATTTTTATTTTAGTTTGTTCGTTTTTGAATACAATTCTAAATTTGTATATAATGGTAATCCTGTAACATTAAAATAAAAAATTTGAAATGTTTTTGTCGCTGAAAATATGTATCAAAGCCAGCCCGGCAGCCCGGATTTACCAGGTCCTACACTAGTAGCATGATTTACTGAGCTTTTCAACCCCTGGTATGTTAATGATGGATAAATCAAAGAAAAGAAAAGTTTCTGAAGAAAACAGAACGTTGAATGTTATGTGGGCAGATTAATTTTCTATTACGGCTGATGAGACTGGTACATGTAGAACTACACGCTATAAAATGACGATGGAACACAAGCACGTGGCAGTTTTGGTTTGCTGCAGGTGGATAATTTAAGTTTAGATTTTTATGTCCTTCGAGGAGGACTCAAATAGACACTGAGTAATAATGTGTTTAATGCAGCTTTGCACACATTTGTTTACACTTTACAGAAACAAAACTTAAAACCACATGGCTAATTTGCATAAAATATAAGCGCTCTTTGTGTCGCTGATGCAGCCAGCTTCTGTTGAACTAAAGGACAGGAATCAGTGGAGTATGTGTGTTCTTTCCATGACAGAGGGATGTTCTACTAATGGTGAGTCTGTTCTGTGCTTCTTTGGCTTTGGAGATGATTCATGTTAAACTCTTCAGAGATTATAAGTCTGCAGATCATACACATAGACCGTATATATGAATGGAAAAAATATCCTCTGTAGTATTTCATTGATTTCATAAATGTAACACACTATAGACTTTTATACACGGCATACAAGTAAAAAAAATGATATGCAATATTATCCTCATTTTAGATGTCAAAAGGGTTTTGTGGCTCTGAGTGTTTTCTTTTCTCTGGGAGAAAAATGTCCAAATGGCTCTTTGAGCTTTTAAGGTTGTCGACCCCTGCTCTAGCTGGAAAAGCTAAAACAAACTTGTAGGAAATTACCATGATCATAATGTAACAAGTCTTTAATATAAATCATGCTTTACACCAGATTCCCCAAAAGTTTGTTCTCCAAAGTCTTCTCAATTGACACCCCTTCCTACATGTCCCAACAACCTCCTCCCGCCATGGTCTTTAGAAAGTGTACTTAAATGAGCTGGTTCAATAAAAAAAATATATATATATTATTGTACATTTACTGTCTATTTGTTTTTTTGTTGAAATTGGTCACTCAAGCAAGATAAACAACATATTAAGTTCTATGTAGCTTTTGATTTTGACTGAAATATGCAAAAAGAAAAACAGGTTTTCAGATAAGAAAAATATGAAAATTACAGATTGGGTGCAAAAAAAACCAACTTATAAATATAGTCTGAAGTGAGTGATTTTTTAAAAATGTAACCTTCTGAGTTGATCCATTTCTACCTCTTTGGGCTAAATCTCTGCGTTCCTGGGTTTAGGGTCTTAGTGTCTCTTTGAGGCCAGTGCCTGTCAGCCTTCAGCCCTCAGCTCTGCAGCAAACACATTCAATTACACTACAGCAGCAGGCCGGTATTATGACCGCTGAACACGACTTTGAGAAACATGTGGATGTGCATCTTTAGGTCATTCATTTAGTTTATGATTTAACACACAAATCCTGCATATTTATGATGAGTTCTTCTCTCAAACAAACAAACAAACAAAAAAGAAAAACACTGTTCCACCTTTGTGATGTCATGTGGTAATACAGAAAATGCTCCACTGTGTTTTAAACTACATACTATTGAGGAGTGGGAAGAAGAAAACTTACTCAATCTCCATCCTCATCTTTCATTAAAAACAACTCAAATAACAATATCCAAATCTCTGGGTACGATAATATCACAATATGCCTCTCACAGTACAATATTTATTTCGATATTTTGGAGAGGCTGATATAATTGTAGATAGGACACGATGCTTTTAAAATACCTTGACAAGATTTTGGTGTGAATTATTTCCATCATAATCCCAAGAATTCAAGTAAAAAACATATTTATTTGTGTTGTTTGCACTGAAATGAATCATGGGATATGTAGTTCCCATGTTTATAAGCTGTTGCTACTATAAAACCATGCAGTTAAGCAAAGGAACTTATAATTAAATATATTGTAACAGCCCAATACGACAATACGATATCACAATATTTCGGTTATTGTTACATCCCTGTTTACTGATTCATGTCGAATGACCCTTTATATTACAAATTATAATGGAAAACTGAATATTACAATTACACAAGAAACCACAGAATAACAGAATCTAGTAGTTAAATGTTTATCTTTTAACACTGCATTAGAGTTGTTGATAATGTAGTGATTTTGCATTCATGTTTCTGATTAATATTACCAGACATACTGCATTAAATTTCATGATCACTTTGTGGACCACTGTACAAAGCTTTCCAGTCAATTAAGCAATTCATTTGTGTTTATTCATTTAAACGTTCCAAATAACAAGATTTTGGTGAAACTAATTACCACGTTCATCAGCATCAAATCACAGCTTTATTTGTTAATGACAATTGATAAAGGTAATATTGCCAAAAAGACAGAGGGTTTAATTTACATAGTTAGATTTTGAACAAAGTTACAGAAGGAACGTCGTAAGGCATTAATTTGTGATATCAGAACAGCGCGTATCAAAAACAGGTCTGGTCTGATTCTCTGCCAGATCCCACATCAAGCACTAAGCAGCTCATTCACAGCCATAACAGGGGCTCTCCAGCACCTCACACCATTTTAGCCCAAATATGAGTGCATTTGTGTGTGTCATTAGCACAGGAAATGCTCTCACATTTTCAGATCAAAATTGTTCAGACACAGCAGTGGAGGAGAGGAGCTGGAAGATGAAACGATGATGGGTTGATTCCATTCTCCCAAAATTACCCAGTAAATCCCAATATGCAATTATTCACAGTGTATATCAAACAACAAGAGAGACTAGTGCCCTTGTGTGTAAATACCTGATTTGTTCATTCGCTCTTGTTTATTTCTATTAGCATTAGCAGGGGGCTAGCTTATCTCTGTTACTATGAGCCTTGGAAGGGCTTCAACGAAGGCAATGCCAACCTAGTCCCTCGACTAACAGCATCACTCTCACATTCATTCAACATGGACATGTTTACAGCTTCTAAACCAAAGGATGAAACAATATTCAGATTTCACTGTATTATCGTGGCATTCATGTTACAATATGTCTTATAATAATGTGGCTCGGCTAGAAATGCTACAGAAACAACCTGGACAATATTGGATCTGTTTTTACAATTAAATCCAAAATATTAAAGGGACAGTCTGGAATTTTGGACATAGGACCTCATTTCCTAGTTAGAGTGCTGGAGATGTCTGGAGACACTTTTTTAAATATTCCATCCAGTTCTTGTATTTGCAGAGGTCGCTGGTGCTAGGCTAGTGCATGTCAATGGCCATAGTTTTCCTGCCAATAAAAACAGTCTTACCCACTCCACAAAACACCCAAAGCAAATCTGTTATTATGCCAGACTATTGATGTGAATGTCTGTGTTGATAGAATAATGTCTGAAATAAAACTAACCTTGCATCGCATGAATCATCGCATGTTGAGGGACTATTTTCTCAGCAGCAGCAGCAGCAGAATTTTACTTCCAGTAAGTAAGGTGCTAATATCAGTCCGCCGCTGCCGAGCTTTGTATCAGGAAGTACAACCATGGGTTTAAATCCTTCAAATGCAAGGTTGGTTTTACTTTTTAATTTATTCTATCAACACAGACATTTACATCGACAGTCTCGTGTTATAATTAATTTACCTCGGACACTTTGTGAAGTGGGTAAGACTGTTTTTAGTGGCAGGCTAAGTATACGAGGAAACGTTGTTTTTTGTTTACATCCGTTTTTTCCGCACGTGTGCAGTGGCTGGTAGGCAAAAAGTCAGTCAGGCCGCTTGTTTGTGTTGACAGTTGTGTATGTCTGTCAGGAGATAACTTGTGTTGTTTTGAAGTAGGTTTTGCATTTAATTGTTCTGACATGACTTCATCATCTTACTCTGAGTCACTGGATGTTGAGGATCAAAAATGTTACTCTGAAAAGTTAAAATAGCTGATGAGGTTGATGTTGACTTTGTGATAAGGACGCTTTTTGCCTACCAAAATGTCTGAGGTGATATCATCATGTTTTCTCGGAAGGAAATTAGGTCCTATGTCCCTTTAAGATCTAAAAAAAGGAATAACAATGATTTCTTGATGTCAACTGCAGTGAAACAGAACACAGGACCATGGTAGACCTCTCCGATTTTAGTTTACTGCTATTACAAAATAATGTAATTAGATAAAGATGAAAAAACGCCTTTAATTAAATAAATGCAAGATAGATCAGGTCAGTGGCATACTGTGGAACATTCCAGACAAAGTAATACAACCTCCATGGACACTAGCAGGCTGCGGCTGCTCCACGAGAAAAGTTACATTGTCCTTTAAACTTATGTCTTTTTATCTTTTAGCATGCTGGCTAAAAACATTTCTGATTAAAAAAACATGACTAGGCCTATACTGCAGTGAAAGCAAAATGACTATAGCCTCATACTATAGCGGGTGCTTCTTTTGCTGCAGCCTCTTGCACTTCATGATCCTACGGGTTAGACCGGTATACTGAAATATGACTGAGACAAAATGGAGGCAGAAGTGAGATTTGTTCACCTGCCTCACAACATAAAAAGATAAAAACAGATACAGTTTGGAGACTTATCACCTGGAACCTGTCTGCCAGTGCATCTAATCTGCCTATGCCACAAACATGCAGCTCTGAAATCTTTGCATCACCTTCTTTATGACGACGAAACTCCACTGTGTCAAGATCTATGACACCAAAAGTGTTCCACTGTCAAACAAGAGTAAAATATAATGTGCAGTTGCATGTAACATCACAATAGTAACAGTGAATACCAGATATAGAATAAAATAGCACCAGCTATCACATTCAAAATACTATTTTAAAATTCAAACTGGATTCCCCAGTCAAAACATAACAAAGTTGAAAACTGCTGAACTGCAACCAGTATTGCCAGGAAGTAGCTGAAAGACATTATGGAAAAACAACCCCATTTAGTGCTGTCACCATAAAATTCAAGCTTGATTACAATAATAAACAAAAGGCTTAGTACTCGATATAGATGTCTTCACCATAATGGGAAAAAAAAAATCTCATGAGATACAATGACTAGAAAACCCAGCTCCATTATTTCCTTATAATGTCAACAAGTTGATTACTTTCATGACATTAATACTATCTTGTTTTCAGACTGTAGTCGCTCCGGAATATAAGTCGTATCAACCAAAAAATGCATAAGGACAAAGAAAAAAATTTATATAAGTCGCACCGGACTATAAGTTGCAGTTTTGGGGGGTAATTTTTTTTGTAAAATCAGAGACCAGGAACCGACATTTCATCTTAAAAGGCAAGTTATAGTAATAACAATAGAACAGCAAACAACAGGCTGTTAATGTAACAAACATATGAACAATTTTTCAGATAACTACAGCATGAACAACATAACAAGTTTACCAAACTCTCCATCTCACTCCAAATCACAAAATCCATTGAATTCTTCATTCTCAGTGTCACTTCTGAGCAACGCTGCGACCTCCGGAGGTAAACAAAGCGCCACTTCCTTTTCTGTGTAGCTGTCGTCAGACTCAGCATCAGTTCCAGTTAGAATTATTCCAGCCTTTCTGAATCCCGACAGGATGGTTTTGGATGTCACTGATGTCCAGGCTTTGTCGATCCAGCTTTTCAGGAACGTTGCATGGTGCATCCTCCCAGTTGTCACAAGTTTCTTGCTCACTCCAAACTTTCTTTCTGCTGCTCGATTACCGTTTTCGGCTGCATATTTCGCTACATGCAGCTTGTAAAATCTGCAAAATATGATTTTCTTTTTGTGGGCATTTGTGTTTAGTCTTCTCAATCGTCTTTATAAGTTTGTTTAACTTAAAATTTTCAGTGGTACAGAAGTAATGGTGCGATCAACTGACATGATATAGACAGGACAGTGGCTATTTCTGCAGGAGACATGCGCAGTAGAGTGAAGTGACAGTGGTACAGGAGTAATAGTAGTAGCGGATACTGGTACACAAGCCTACAGCGCCCTCTCACAGCTGTTAGTGTGAAAAGTGTAAGTCGCAGGACCACCCAAGCCATAAAAAAAATGCAATTTATAGTCAGAAAAACACGGTACATGTCTTCACTATAATGGAGAAAAAAGAGCATTTGATACAATGACTAGAAAACTCAGCTCCATTATTTCCATGTAATGTCAACAAGTTTGATTAGTTTTATGACATTAATAGTACTTCTCAAAAAGACCATTCACTGATATTGTTCAACAATACGGCATTCATAGGTTTCAGCTTCCTGATTATAGCCATCATTTCGAGCACTTTTCCAGAACTTAGATTGGACTGTTCTGTTTTTTTGACAATGCTCTTTTGATACTTTACAGCTGACGGGTGTGACGCTAACTAAATGTAAGAGCTGACATGGTTGGAACTACAACAGGAGAGATGATTTGTGCACTTTAAAATGTCTCTTGGTCACAGGCTCTTGAAAACATGTTGTTTAAATCCTCTTTTCAGACTATCTTTAAACTTTTTTTGTCTGTGTTTACTAATGTGTGCGCTATGTCACCAGGGAAACTGCTAAACAGTCTGCCCATAGAGATATCTGTACAACACCTGCAGCATGATGTCACCTCAAAGTATCAATAGTGCTATTTCAAGACACAACAAGCAGGTTTGACATAAACACACGCCCAAAATGACACTCACACATTTCATTCACTATGGGCAGTTTTTCGTTAACAAATCTAGACCTACTCCAACAAGCAATGACTAACTTTTAACCACGCTGCGGCCATCTTTCTATTGAGTTGTAACTGTACATGTGTGGTTCTTTGTGAAGCGCAGCTGTGAGTGTGTGTGCGGAGGCAGCGGGTGACAGTAAAAGGCCCTCGCTGGCACAATAAGAGTAGTTGTTAGCGCTGGCGTTTGATTTGGTCACACTGACAGCCAGAGCCATTACCAGCTCAGGGTCAGGCATCTGCAGAGAGGGAAGAGGAGACAGAAAGAGGGGGACCTTTTTTAGACATATTGCTCTGTAAATATTTGGAGCTGCCAATAGAAGACTCAGCATATATCTGACATCAAAGGTAGAAGTCAGTGTTACTTTATAGGTCAAAAAAGAAATAACTATACTGCAAAAACTAAAATCTAGACAAGTTAAGATTGCTTGAACTAAGAAAGTTTTATTGTGATCTGAGTAAATTTCACCTGACAAATGAAATAAAAATATCAAAGGAACAAGACGTTTTGTACTTAAAATATGAAAATACATGTTGCTGCACTTAAGAAAAACAACAACTTTGAGTAACAAAATCTAAAATTGCTTGAAATAAGAAAAACACACATATTCCATTAGTAGATAATTTTACTTGTCAAGTTGTATCTCCTCAAATAAAGTAAAATGCTCAGAATTTAAGGCAATTATCACTTACCTAGATATTGCTTTTAGTGGATAGAGACGGGAGAGATAGGGTCCGTGAGAACGAGACAAGATGAGATTTTCAAATTATTTACAATAATCAGATAAATTCACAATTTTGGTCACATGAATTAATTAGTTTAACTTCTTTGTATATGTTGGGTTGTGACTGTGTTGTATTTTTATGTATTGATATAAACTTATAAATAGGTCAAAAAAAGAAATGTCAAACCAGAAAAATATCCAGCGTTTTGGTTGATATGTGAATAAATACCTTCACTATACGGCACAAGCAAAGTCTCTATCCAAACTTTTCATATTATTCAGCTGATAATGCCTGAAATTTAGATATTCAGGTATTTAATCTGTTAGTTTATGTTTGCATACACACTTAAATTAGATCCCGGTTTAGTCCTGTTAACACAAACACACGTATCTGAATTCATATTTTAACTCTTATACACATCTAGTCTTGTGCATCGCTTATGTGTTATACATTGGGTGCATTTACATTTAGCCAGAAATAAAAAATTAAAACTAATGATCAGGTAATCCAATATTTTTTGGTGTGTTTACAAGACAAATCTGATCATTAAAACACCTTGGTGACAGTTAATTAGTGGATTTTTGTAGTATTTGGGAAAACAAAGAACAATGATTTTAAAAATAACTATTTCAAATTAGATTCCCCTTTCTTTTTTTTCCATGTCACTACCTGCACATGAGTGAACAAGCAGAAAAAAATGAGAATATTTACTGTATCTAACTATCTTTCTATCATGTGTAATGTGCGAATCGTTCAGCTATGTCACCCTGATCAAACCTAGCATAGGTTTTTGGGTGTTGCACTGCGGTCACCCACTCCCCAGACGATCACTAAAGCACTTTTCTAAATACGAAATGCAACCTTTACCTTTACTTTACATCGTTACAATAAAATCTCCCTTAACCTAAATTGAACTACCTGTAGTGCTTATAGGCAAAGTGAATGACATTCCTCTCTCACTCCATTGTCTGCTGGCATAATAGATTTAGGTTGTGGCCCATCTGCTGTCCAATCACAACATTATTTCTATACGCTGTGTGCATGCGGGCGCCGGCTGGGTGTGTGGTAGCGGTAAATCTGTCCAGCTCATTAGCAATGACAGAGGGAATGCTCCGAGCCCACCTGCTCCCCTTCACCCTCTTTATGGCTCTACAAATTAAAAGGACATTTACACACAGGCTCGCTGCGCCGCGCTCTGCTCCCCTCACCTTGCCACTCACATTGCTTCATCTGCTCCCTCTGCTGAGCTGTGGATACTACACACAAAAGCTTTAGCACACTCAACTGAGCTAATTATTCTCCAAGTCCTATTCACTCTGCAATGGGGTCAGTAAGCCGCTAAGAGGGGAGATTTACAAGCAGTAAAAAGTGTAGCATACAAATAACAGCTTTACTTTACAATCAAACTGCGCATATTTAAGCTTTAGGAGTAGAAACTGCTCACGCTTAGAAGAGAGCTCTCCTGCTGTGTCTCCAGAGTCGGGATGGGATGATACTGACATTTTGTGCCAACACTATCATGGCCAAAATAACCGTAATTAACGATAATATTACAATTCTTATTACAAATGCTGATAGTTAAAAACATTTTATAGATAATAATAATAATAATAAATACAATTTTAATATAGTGGATAAGTTACATGGTTTTTATAGTATTGTACAACTTTCTACAAAATCACAAAATCAAGTGGTATTGCCTTTGTTGCTGATTTTTAGAACTATTTAAAAGCTGGTTTATCCTTTTTATTGCAATAAAAGATATTACTATTATTTTCTCTACCCATCCCTAGTTCATCGGTGTTTCTGAAGAACAAACTGAAACTAAAATACCTCAAATTAACTAATGGTGAAATGTCACTGACCCTTTTATGGACCACAATGGTGGAAAACGCTGGTTTCAGATAATCTCCTATTAAAAAGGCCCCTTACTAAATAGTATTTGAGCATTTGCAGCAACCAATTTGCATCCAAGGCGCCAAATAGTTTAGAGCAAACCATTGAAGTATTACTTTATCATGTTAAAATGTGAAATTTGCACAGCTGTGACCCAAAATTTAAGTTTAATCCAAAAATTACTTTTTAGAGTTTTGGTCTTTGGTGTCAGCAGAAATATTTCCATCTTAAGCTAAATTGTAGCATGTTACCATATCCAAATTTTGTCTACAAATAGAAGCTCGTCTTAATAGTTTTCTTGCTGAGTTCTCATATTATTTAAAGAAAGCATTTATATGGATTTTCCAGGAACAGTCACTGCGTTGGCCCAAGGAGACCTCCTCGGGTAGGTGGTCTAAACCCTCCTTTTTGTCCTATTTATTTGCTGGAGTTATGGATTGAGGAGAGCTTTGAAGATTTGGAGAACACTGAGAAAAGGCTATGTGTCTGTGTGCATTCAGCTCCTATTTGAAGTCTCTCACTCCAGCAATTACTTCATATCAAGGATTAGATGAAGCGCAGGACACATGAGAGAGACAGATGGAGGAGAGAGAGGTAGGAGATTGGGGGAAAGACCTAAAAAGAAAGAACCGACCAGTAGAGATAGAGCAGTTTGTCAATATAAAGACACGAGACAACTCCAGAAAATCATACACTTTTTTCCAAGAGCAAAACAGCAAAGCACTATGAATAACGGATGGGCGCTGTCACTGTCTGTTTACGATGGAAACAATAGTCACAGTGGAGTCAACTTTAAAAAATATACTTACATTCAGAAATTCAGAGACAAAACACTCTGTCTGAGAGGCTTGTGTGAGAAAATATTCACTTGGTGCCATATTGACATTGTCATTATAGGCAGAAAATTGATCTTTATAGGCATAGTCAAGATGGTTTATAGTGTATCGATCATCTCTGTAAATCTGTAAATTGTAACAGCAATGCATACACACAACTCAGCCATAAAATTAAGAAAACAACACAAGTCTACCCTAATTATGATATAGTAGGCAAAAAGTGAAATATTAAACAAGTTTTAATAGATAGACAACTTGATCGGAGTACTGCCAAAACAAGTAGATCTACAGTTTTAATAGAGATGCCATAGTGTAATGCATACAATATTACTCTGTGTACTGCTATAGTACTGCATGAGGCTATTAATATTTATTGAGTACAAATAAATAAACAGACAATTTGCATTTTAATAATATTCCTTATTAAATGTCTATGGTGCTCAGATCAGTTGGCCTAAACAAGGGCTGTGTCCAAATGCCCAAACTATTCCCAACTGAGGGAACTGAGTAAGGGTCACGGCATTTTTAGTGGTGTCTGAATGTGCAGCAGGTGAAAATGTAGTGCACTCACCATTTCCCACAATGCACCTTGAAAAGTAGTGGGCATCGGTGGTCACTAGACCGGTCAATATAGACCACAATTGATTGCTAGAGTCAGAAAAACACCAGTGGACAGAGACGGGTGTTTAACTGGACACAGCATTTGTGAATGAACGCAGATAGAAGTGCTGCTTTATCACACTGTTGATCTTGATCATGAATAAATAAAGCGTTATAGTGTAAAGGTGCTAGTGCTCGCTGCTTACTTTATTGAGCTGTTAAAAGATTGATAATTTCCACATCTCAGACAGAAAAGCTGAATAGTCCAGTCCTTTTGCGTGAGATTCAGCGTGGCAAAAGCTTGTGTGGTTATTATTAGTCCATAAAACACAAATCTAATTTTATTGGAGTTTAGCTGACATTTTTCACCCACTTGCCAAAGTCATGTGACCCGAAAAGTAGTGCTGTGTGACCAAATCGCTCTGTGAATGAGTGTATTAAATAGTCCACCAAACAGCGCATGACTACGTAGTGAATGAGGGGTTAGGGGTTAGGGGTTAGGATGGACATTCGAAAACAGCCAAGGTGACGATTTTCGCTTCAGCTCTCTGTTACTAGTATATTCTTCATATTTCTCTGGGTGGGCCTTACCTCAGGGATCTGGACGGTGTACGGCTGCCCATGGAAAGTTGGTGCGTTATCGTTTACGTCTCCAATTTGGATGTTTACGGTTCCTGTGACCAGCTGAAAAAGAAGCAAAAGACACCTTGGTTAAATCCCGCCAAAAAACACCACCCCCTCAATGACTTAGGAGGGCGCCGGTGAGTCAAAATACACTAATCATGCCAAGTTGGGATTTGGTGAGAAGAAAGAGGGCCAAGAATGAGACTTATACCCGCAAGGCAGAGTAGGTTGAGCGTCAGTAAATTTAAGGAACGGAAATGTGCCGAGTGAGACAGATGTCAGAATGATTACACATAAGAAAAGTGAAAAATGGTGATATTAAAGGAGAGAGGGTGAGAGAAGGACAGGAGTTAGATGTGGCTGGGACATACCTAAACAGAAGGTGTCAAAACAGGTAAAACCAAGGTAACAGTCTTACCTCATGTGAGTCTGTGACGGTGAACTCAACTTGCATCTCCGACTTGGTCTAGGGAGGAACAAATTATACTTACAATAACAATGTGGTATTTCTGAGTCATTTTTAATACAGCTTAATTGTATTATTACTATTATTATTAAGTGAATAAGGGTTGGGATGTGGATAAGGTCAAGTAGTTTATAGCCTCTTTTCTACTGGCACAGTTCGCTTGGGGCCGCCTTGGAGCGACTCCCTCCAGTCCAGTTGCGTTTCCATGCTCTAAGCAAGGTTAGGCAAGGTCCAGGGGCAGGGCTCAGATCTGTGAGACACTGACGTCAATCAAACATTACTTTATAAATAAAATAATCTAATCTATCACATCTGAAATAAACTCATAATTATATGGCAGATTTCAGCAATTCACAAAATTAAGCTTAGTAATTAAAAGTTTGTGGCACTGTGAGACGTGACTAAAGCTACAGCTAAAGTAAACACAAAACAGTTTCACTTCTCTTCGCCTTTCTGCCAAGTTTTAACCTCTCTTTATGTAACACATTGGATTTGGCTCATGTTAGTTGCATTACGCACTGGAAATATAATATTTTCAATCTTTATATGCGAGCGGCATGCATCGATAAAGAGGAAACAGCTGTTGCATTCGTGCTAGCTTTGCTTTGGAGCATGTCAATATACAATTGCCATAACTGGAAATACGATGGTTTATTACAAGATCAAGTAAGCATTTGGTGAGAAATTATTATTTTACATTTATATATGCTTTTCGTCATCTTGTTTCCACCCGACTCTAAGTTCTCTCATGTCCAATCATCTGTTTTGTCACTTTAATCTATACCTTCTGGGGTCTCCACCAGACCCCTCAAACAGGTTCACTTTAGACAATGGACTTAGACAGACGCTTGTGGTCCGTACTGATCCACTCCAGAGCAAATCAGCGCAGCTTATTAGAAGTGCACGATGAATCGTAATACAAACGATTGGTGGCAATTAGCTATTTGCATAGACAGCCATTACTTAAGCTGAGTGATGTACACCACAAACAACAAAATATTTTGCTTCATGTAAAACACTTGATCGCTGTGTAGGTTTTTTCAGTGTTTGAGTCACGGCACAGTTTGCTGTGGGGAAAAAAATAAAAAGACATGCATCGCCATCCATTAAAACATTATCAAATGACACCAATTAGTCACTGTCTGGCACTAGGCATTTTGCAATAGTGGTCGTTTTGTGTTTGAAGTTCGCTTATGATCAATTACTACATTGATTAATGGTTTAGACCTAAAATATGCTGAAATGCATCGAATTGTTGTGTTTACACAATTATTATTGTTTGTTTTACAGCTAATATTTCCTATCTTCTCTTCTTTAAAATGTACACTGGACTGTATCTTGAATTCAAAACAAACTCAACACTACTCATTATAAGTACTAAGCTGGTACATTATTGCTTTTACCTCTCGATCGAGCGGTTGTCGTAGCCACACTCTTCCGTCAGTCTCAACTGTGAAGAACTTCATGGCCTCTTCGCCCATGATCCCGAAGGTAAGAGGGTCACCTTCAGGATCTACAGCCTCCAGCTTTGTCACGGACTGCCCTGTCAAACCACAACAAACACGTTAGAGACAAGGCATTACAAATGACCTCTAAGTGGAACGACTTCTTTACTACCCATACAGAGTGTTCAACATATACACATAGACGTATAAATTCTCTTCAGGAATGTTTTTGAAGATCTCCAGAAAGTTAATTTTGCACAATACTTTAGTAAGTATTAGACATATAACTAGAGATGCAAAAGTATTATGTTTTTACAGCATTTAGCCAACTCCTGCCTGCACTTTGTCAAAAGCATTGATTTATGATGTTCAATGCAGATCTCTATATCATCTTTGTCTCTATTTACCCACATATTAGCAGCCATAAACATCTGTAGTCCCACATCAGTCAACCTGACATTAAAAGTGTACATCCAGCTTGTGTACCATCACCACACATGGGGTATAGGGAGGCGAGGATGTTAATTGCATCCGCAGTGCTCCATAGGCTTCATTTATCATAGACACTTTAGCATAGACACGCAGCTAATCAAAGCTAAGGTGGATGAGGGCATGTAAACACTATACAGCCCGCAGAGGCAAAAGGTCAAAACTGCTCAGAGGACAGTGGAGTGACCTTTGAACCCACAGGACATGCCTCATTACCATCGGGAGCAGGACGACGGTACCGCTCACTCATAATGCCCTTGTCCTCTCGACTTGGAGAAGCTATACTAAACATGTGATGAGCAAACTTTTACCACACAGAAGATATTTTAGAATAATAATTGTAAATATTGCGTCACTTCCTGTTTTCTTGCTGGTGGGATTCAAAAGTGGCATGGCAGGGTGGGAAAGCAAGAATGTTCACAGAATAGCTTGAAACTAAAAGGTAAAAAAGAAAGGTATTTGTTTTTTGTATGTTTTATATGACTTATATTATCTGTCACTGATGTAAAATTAATCACAGTATATATTTTTAGCTTGTACAGTGACTATGTGCACAGAAAATAAATGCATGGAAAAGGCACATTCATCTGTACAAGTGACTATTCAGCTAAGGCTGCTACAATAATAATACATTTTATTTGAGGTGCCTTTCAAGATGACTCAAGATCCCCGTACACCCATGAAAAATAATACAATATAGATTTACAATTTGAACATGAATAATAAAATACGTTAAGTTCAGGTGGAGGTTATATCACATCCTTATCTCCATGGTGAAGCTGCTCCTTTGATTAGAGTCTTCCATCATGCATAAGTCCAACATACTGTAAGTTCACTGCATGAAACTTATGGCCAGCAAAATACGGGTACAAATGATTAAATATGTTATCAGAAGTGCCTTTTGTTTAGATAGTGATGGCATTTGGGGGGCTTAAAAATGCAAAAAATATGAAACCACCCTCCAGATTGGAAAAATTAAATTTTTTCATCTACACTGCCAAAGATGCAAAACTCTGGTCAGATCTGCTCACGTTGCATACGCCTTTACGCCACATACATCACCACCTAGCGTCACCGCCGAGCAGCCTGGCAAGCATACCCAATCGAATTCCACACACTTTTGCGTCACCGTATGCACGCAGATTTCTTCCTGAAAACACTCGTCTAAATGTGGAATAAAAAGTGAAGATGCGACGCCACTTTTGTGTCTTCTGTTCATCATATAAACGTAGCCTTATCCAACATACATTTTATGACAAAAAATACCATGAAAAACAAGTATTCTTACTGGGTTGCTTTTCCGCAGATCTGACCTACAACTTGGCCTTGACACATAACCTGCTTGTCTCTCTGGATAAAGTAAAGTTTAATGCCATGAGTCCAAAATTAAATCCACATTTTAGACAAAGCAATAACATCTCCATGGAGATAAGCATGTTGACAATAAAGTCTATCAGAATTGAGCTAGGACTAATGCTGCGTTCATGGCCCTCGAAAACTCAGGGAACTCCCACTTATTTGCATTTATGTGCTTTTATCTTGCAAGGTTTGGATTTTTCAAATGACAGTAAATCCCTAAATATAAACATGTTTAGTCAAAGAGCTCAAATGGTTATGATATTTTGTCCGTCTTCACACAGCAGGTGACGTCATCAGGCTATCCCCAAGGTTTGACTACCCCAAATTTAAGACTTTTTTAAGACCTTTTTAAGACCACTTAAATGAAAATTAAGACCAACATGGCACCCATTATGCGGGCGAAAAACACCAGATTCAATTCTAATAATGACCAACCAACTACATGTACTATATCTAGAATATAAAAGCCACTGTGGATTAAACCTACACTTCCCCATGATCCATCCAACATCTTCCTCCACTCTACTGATTGTTTACTCATTGCCGCTGGTGCCAGAAACCAAAGTATTTTTTATGCATACTCCAAATTAGACGTTTATTCACATTACATGAGTTTACGCTGTTTTTTTTACCCTCCCTCTGTTTAACAATGCACTGCAGCCCAGTTGAGCATACAAAAAAAAATATGCAAATGAAATTTAAGACCTTTTTGAAAAAAAATAAGACTTGGACAACATAATTTAAACACTTTTTAAGGCCTTAATTTAGGAACATGAAATTTAAGACCTTTTTAAGACCTGTGGCCACCCTGGTCAGGTGTGGACCTGCTTGTTGTGAATTCCGAATTGTGTAAGCATGTATTGCCTTTTTTCAACTCAGAAAAACATTTTCCAGAGTTTCCGAGAACCACATGAATACAGCATAAACCACAATTAAATTATCCCAAAACCTGCATATCAAGACCATTAAATAGAAATAGAAATAAAGCACTAAATGCTCTAAACCAAAACTGCACCACAACTACTAATCCAGGACTTAACCAGGACTAACCCAGAACCACCAGAAGCTAACAACCCATATACTTAAGCTATATGCACCACAGTTTGAGAAGCCCTGCCTGCCCTGCACTAGACTAACCCGGAGTGCACCAGCGCTGTCAGATACAGAGCAAACTGTTTAACACAACAACCAATTAGGTCCACAATCACACAACCCTCTCGTTTATTAATACGCCCCATTTTCCCATGAAAGGGTGGCAAAAATGACTAATTAATATAACGATTTATGAACCCCTCTCATTGCGTCTAATGAGATTTATGCAAATTCAGCTGCTTTCAATATGAGTTATAATTTGGTTGAAGACGGTGCAAATTAAGCATTTTACCTCATAGTCATCAATAATATCCTGACTCTTTTTCCGCACTTTGCAGCACTCTTGAGTAAGATACTGTATTTCCCCTCTGTGTTTGGAGATAGAAGCTTGACTGCACTTAACACGGACAAAGGTAGTCAACTGAAATACTCAGTGCTGCACCTAAAGTCAGGTCACAAAATAAATTATAAAGCAATCAATCTCTCACAGACATCATGAATTAACTGCAGAGTCCACCACCTGCTAGTAAATGTTTCATAATATGGCATTAATCTTGTCTCTTTTTCTGGTTTTACGGCTAAAAATATACACTGAAACACACACATCCTTACTGTGAACAAGCTCAGCCCTCCACAGATCTGACCTGTAACTTGACCTCCATGGAGACAAACAGTTGGCTGTGAACCAGAAAAGTTTCATAGTGCAGCTTTAATGTTATAGCTAATTCGTATATATAATTTAGTTGACATAAAGAGATAAAAAGCTTGGTTATATTTATAGATTTAATACATTAGAATTCCATTAGATTTCCTTTAAAACTGAAATTTATAGGCTAAATATTCTGGATCCTAGAGCATTTAATCATTTGCATGTTGTGAAAGAGATTGACAGTTTAAAAATACCTGACCTTATTTGACTGGAGTGATTCTGTTGTTAAAAAAGCACAAATTGGTCAGATTCAGTAGTGCTCAGTAACATTCACAGCATGTTTTGGACCTGAGGGGAATAAAGCAGGATCCTTCTGAAGCTTATCTGTGACACAGTGGCACCGAGCCCTTTCTCTGACAAATGATGCTATTTAGCAGCAAGTGATGCCAGTCCTACTGTTATGAATGATACCGCGCACATTAGCAGCCCCTCCCTCCCCCTCCAGGAGAGCGATGGGCTGCAGCCACCATCTCTCTCATTCACCTTTCTATCTGCGCGCTCGGCTCCTCTCAAACTCCGCTTCAGACAGAGACACAAACTCCGGGTTACTGCTCTGTTCTCCCAGGCTAATGCTGAAGAAGTGAAGCGTTCACTCAGTAAATGAGACATGGCTGAATCGGAATACATTTAGAACAAATTTAAAACCGCTTCATTACGATAAGTACTTTCTGAAAGTTTGTGTAAGAGTTTTGTGCAAAGACAAAGCACCAGTGGGTTATTGTGGCAGAACTATAGAAGCTTGACTTTAAAACACTGCATCTATAAGGGCTGGGAGATATGTCTTAAAAGGTGCTATATGGAACTTTTCTGGTGGAAAATCCATCACCTGCTTTTTTGTATACAATGTTCCAAGCACCACAGTTCAGATCTGAGAGGCAACTACACTCACAATAACAATGCAGAATTTTCATGGAATTCTTGTCAACAATAGAAGCACCTGTAATTGAATGAGTGTCAGAGAGATGCCAAAATTTGGTAGCCGGATTCATCAGCTGGTTTCACTTCATGGAAATCGTCTGATCTTGCAGTATTACGATTCGTTGGCTCTAAGGAAGGTGGGTGCTTTTTTTTATTTAACCAATCGCTGCTATTTGGTCGTGATGTATGTAATGCGCCAAATCCCATAGGAAGAAGGGCAATAACGTCTTTCCCCTTGATAAAATTCACCAAACATTCTCTTTGTTCCAGCTTTAAATCCTCGATCTCGGGAAACCTTGCCAACAAAGACATCCATCTCGACCGCTTTGTTTACCATTGTGCTGTTCCACAAAAGGGACCCAGACAGGCGCTTGAGTTTGACGTCATGGCTTCACAGCTCTTCACTGATTGGCCGGGGTTCTTGCAAAGCATCCAGTGTATTCTGATTCCTGACATAGTCGCTGGAGAGAAATGAAATTGAGCAGAGGCACTAGGTGACGCCAGCCTGGCTAAAAATTTGAAGCATTATAGGCAAAGCAGCAACATGTGGCAGACCCCACCAGAAATGTTACAGACCTTTAAATCCATTGAAAAACACACACTTTATTAAGGTGACAGTGGCTCATTGAGTTAGTGACAATGGTCCCCTAACCCAGAGGTCAGAAGACTGATTCCCGCTCGGACCAAGTTCTGTCTCTGTAGGCCTGTCAAAACACATTTAAATCATGATTTCTTGCTACATAGAAATACCACGATAAACGATAATATTAAAACTTTATGCCACTAACACCCAAAACATATTGCTCCAGCTATCATATATTCAACGATAAATCGATACAGTAATTTTTGCACAGTCCTATGTTGTAGTGACCTTGTGTCCTTAGTATAAAGTGGTACGTAAGTGGTTGGAAGGGCTGATGGCGTAGATTGGCAGCCATCGGCGGTGGAGTAAATGATAATGCAGTGTTAAGTGCTTTGGGTGTCTTGATAAGCACTATATAAATCCAAAGTGTTATTATTATTATTATTATTTATTATTTATTTATTCTTTTATTATTATTTTTTATTATTATTATTATTTTTTTTTTTTTTTACATGGGCGACAGTAGTTCAGTTGATAGAGTATTTTTCCACTGATCCGGGTGGCGATTTCAATCCTCTCGACATAAATATCATTGGTTGAGCGGTCAAATACACTGACCCACAGGTTGGCTCCCACAGATAAATGCTGTCCTTGTGTCCCTCGGCAAGACACTTAACCCACTTTGTCCCCAGTGTCTGTGTACACTGGTGTATGAACGTGTGTGTGAATGTGTGTTTCCTTGTTGTGAAGTGCTTTGAGAGTCTTGAAGGTGGAAAAGCGCTATATAAAATTTTAACCACTATTATTATTAGATGAACTGTTTTAAAATCAAAATCGTGATCCATGAAAATTTTATTATTTGCCATATGGCGCACCCCTAGCCATAACAGTGAGCAGAGGAGTGCTGCTGCTAACCTAACGGAGCACAGTTTAATTCTGCTCCATGTTTTAGGATAGTCAGGGGGGCACTTGATGCTAAATCAGGGTCTGGAGGATATCAATCTGCTGCAGATCGATACGAGTGCTCCATGTTGGACTGTCCCTGCCCGTGGCCCAAAGGCTTAAGAAAGAGCAGGCCAGCCAAAGCCCTGTTTATTATGAGTGTGACATCTCTGCACCCCTCGTTCATCTGGGCCCTGATTCAGTGGGACAGCCCCTGTCAGGACTTCAATTTCAGGTGTGTTGTGAAATATGTCCAGACATTTTATGGTCCGCAGAAGCTTAATGGGTATATGGGCTGTTCAGGATGCTGTCTACCAAAGCACTGGCAACCTCGACGAAAAGATGAAATCACAATCTAGATATACAGAGAATATGATGTGAGAGTAGGGCTGCATGATGGTTTCTTTTTTATTTTTTTCTGACAAGTTTTTCTAATCCATTTTGCAATATGTGTTTAAAAAGTAGATTTTGTTCACGTTGAACACAAATCCAGGAACATTAACAGAGATTGAACTTATAAACAATACAAGAATCCCATTCATTTCAGTTTGTAGAAGTCTAAACTACATGAACAATATTTGCTGTTTTTGCTTTAATATTGTGCCACTCTAATTGCGATTTTGATTCATTTGCGATAATAACAATAATGCATTGGATACACACACAAACACACACACAGAAGGCTGATATATTGTGCAGCCTTATGTGAGAATGACTTTTTTTCCCTTTTTTTTCTTGCCTAATTTTACATTTGGTGTTTTGTAGATGGTAAGATGTCTATGATAACAACATTTTAGCATAAATGCAGGAAAACAGAGTATTTACCTTTATAAATGTCACCCGTTGTTTGCACTGCTTGTGAATATTAATGGGTTTGTTCTACGTTTAAAATTCAGAAATACTACCTCTTGTGTGTGAGGCTTTGGAGAGAGACTGCAGCGGTGCTCAGAAGAAAACAATAGGGCTTTGTTGTATAGATAACAAATGTGTGGCTTTCCTAGTTCTTATAAATAGTTGATGAGAGTTGAGGCCACAGGGTGAAGTCATGAAGAGGCTGATGAGTCAGAGCCATGCCACTCATGTTTCTGATCTGTCCACACGCAGGATCCACTACATCACTGTCGCTCAAACTTCACCTGTGTCCACGCAAACGCTGCACTCAGCTCTACCGCCAGCACATTCAGCACTATACAGGCTTATACTTACACATCTATAGACAAACCATAGTCACGGTAAAGTACAGAATATACATTTATACACCTACAGACAAACCCTAGTTACTGTAAAGTGCAGAATATGCATTTATAGACCTAAAGACGAGCCCTCGTGACAGTAAAGTACAGAATACACATTTACACACCCACAGTTGAGCCTTAGTCACTGAAAATAAATAATACATTTATGCATCTACAGACAAATCCTAGTTACTGTGAAGTACAGATTACATATTTATACATCTACAAACAAACCCTAGTTACTGTAAAGTACAGAATATACATTTATAGACCTAAAGACAAACCCTAGTGACAGTAAAGTACAGAATACACATTTACACACCCACAGTTGAGCCTTAGTCACTGAAAATAAATAATATACATTTATACATCTACAAACAAACCCTAGTCACTGTAAAGTACAGAATATACATTTACACACCCACAGATGAGCCCTAGTCACTGAAAGTAAAGAATAAACATTTATGCATCTACAGACAAGCTCTAGTTTTTGTAAAGAGGATAAAGAAGTGAAGAGAGGCTATTATCTTATAGACGTATGAAACGTAATTTTGTTGTTTTTGACAATGACAATAAAATCTTGCATCAAATGTGCCACACAAAATCTTAATCAATTAATCACAAATAAAGAACAACTAAATTTGAGATTTTAGTAATTAAATAATCATATCACGAATTACACAGACCTGAAAACATGCCGTTCATGAGAGAAGATATTTTATGCCGACAAATGAGTAACGACCCCAAAATCATAATGAAATGAGTGAATGAGTAAAATGAATGAGGAGAGTATTATGCAAAAATTAGTTTTTGGATCTTTCTACCATGTTAGAATGTTCCCTCATCAAAAACCATGCCTGAAGAAGTTTTCTATGTCATTCATTCATGTTTGAGTAATCATGTGATTTCTCCCGGGATTATTTGAATCATCCTAATGGTGACAGTACGATCCTGTCCAAAGCGAAGCTCACAAGTCTACTATGCAAGTGCAGGATACAAATCAATACAGTACAATTTCACAAATGTGATGTAGTAACTTCATTAGTTAGTTCCGGCTCTACACTAGATGGAAGCACACTTCAAACCAATATTCAGTAATCTGCATACATTTACAGGAACAGTTTCTAAAAGGTTCTTTCAGATATCTTTTCTAAGAAATATTATGTCTTGCCTCCCATTCATTCAGTATAATCAAAACTGTAGTAAAACCAAATAATAAGCCAGCTAATTGCTAATTCTTTCAAGCTTCTATAGAAATTAGTCTGGACCTGAAAGGACTCTGCCCACGTGTAAGCACTGTGTAAGTACTGAGAGACAGAGCACAAGGCCAAAACACTTCATTCAACTCAAATGGACAGTTACGACAGAGGAGTTCAATATGCGGTCATGACCCAACACTAAAAACTACGACATTTAAGAGCACCATGGACATGACAGTGAATAAGCAGCTAAATGTATGCCCTGAAATGCACTCGCAAAGTACAAATGTTTGAGAAAAACAAATGAACAACATGAAAGAATAACACTATTTTTTTTTTAGAGCCAAGGTCAGAATTTTAATATGATCACGATTACGGTAGCTTTCTACTGTGTTTACAGGCAATTAAAGAAACTTTAAGTAGCCTGCACTCTTACCGTTTCAAAAAAGATAATGCACTCACAAACCTCGACTGCCAGTGCCTAAACCTGCATACAGAGGACACACACTCGAGTTTTCTCATTCTCAGTTTAAGGATAGAACATTCCTCAAGTGCAGAACCTGGTTGGAGAATCATCTTGAGAACCAAAACACCAAATTATAAAAGAAAAAATTGGTCATCATGTCCAATAGTTTTGTAATTAATTACAAATCCACCTGTTACTTATACAACTGAGACTAAACAAGGAGAAATGTTTGAGACATGAATTAAACAGAAAAATAAATAAATAAATATGCACTCTCTAAACAGGCAAATTGTCACATATTTGAGAGCACAATTTTATTTCATATAGTTGTATTGTCAGTTTAATAATTACATTTCCAATACCTTTCATTTTTGACTTATCAATTTAAGCAACATAAAAAAAAAACATATACCAACACCAAACAGCGATAAAGGAGAAAGCAATAAGGAAATTGTGAAGAAAATCTGCTATTTTTGCAGCTACTTTCAAAAATGTTTTTCATTTCTTTTCATATAGAGAACTTTCTATAGTATTTTTATTTTTGTAAGTATTGATTATTTGCAATATCAATATGTTTAAGATATATTGTTCATATCACTCTTTCTCGCTCTAAAAGTAAGCATTACATTTGATGTCAACAGGCAATAAATCACAGTTTAGAGGGGGGAAAAACAAACATTCACATTTAATCTTTGTATTATTATTATTATTATTTTATTTTTATTTTTTTTTGTACATCCACTTTACCCATTTCTGCATAAAAAACAAGCCACTGCAGTATGCTATGTGACTGGCATGTGAATTATACAATGTGGAAAAAAAACAAAACATGAATAAGTTCTAAATGAAGGCCAATGCACACATTTAAAACTATTTTTGTATTGTTTTGTTAATAGCTCAAGTGTAAAGGGTAATGGTCGGAGGTGCTTTAGTGCTGCTGACACCCCGGAGTTTCCCTTTGCTCCTCTGAATCTATCCATGGGTTCACATAATGATTAGCACTGTTAGAAATGAACTATTCAACTAACTATTAATAAAACAATACTATTATATTATGGATTTAACACTAATAATGCATCACTATCCATCTGTTAGGGTAAGGGTTAGATCAGCATTTATGATAATCTATGGTGAAAATATGTGTGTTATATGTGCGTACAGTATACATATTTACATATTTCTAAGCATACATACTATTAATGTTTCAATTTTTATTCTAGTTGTGATTTGTCATTTGAGCAACTACATTTTGGTGACTGACGCTGCTTCATTTGGACGTTATTGGTGATGAAAGCCAAAGGGTTGTGTGTGTTTAGTATTTCCATATTTCCACATAATATTTAGAATTTAGGGAGAAAGTTACCCTGTATGGACATCGTAGTGTCCTAGTGGCAATAGCGAGGAAATGTGTCCCTTCATTCGGTCCATGCTTCAATGTTGTATAGAGAAGGAAATAATAGTTTGCAGTTATAGCATTCTGGGGGTGTTCTACTTGTATCTCTAATGGTGGAATGTTTAAGAGTTACCATGCACAAGAAACTGAGGAAAAAAAAAAAGAACACACACAAAATGGACTTAACACATTTTTTCGGAGCCTGTGATCAATATGAGCATTCATGGTCCACGGTCCTTGATTTTCAACAAAAATGTGTGGTAAGTGAAAACTGAAACTGACTAATGCCTGCTAACTCTAACGTGCTGATGTAACTTTATGTGCAAGAGAGTTGTTTAAAGCCACGTTTATATGATGACAAAAGAGGCGCTGTGTCTTCACTTTTTGTTCCAAGTTTAGATGAGTGTTTTAAAGGTTGTAAAGAGGATTTTTCTAAGGGAAGAGAAATTCAGCGACAGTCCTTGTGCGCATTCAGAATTACTGTTGAAGTGACCTTAGTTTAGACGCATCAGTTTTAGACCCTTCGTCTGCTTCGGTCGTGCCATCGCTGGACGAGATCTCCAAGAATCACCTCAGTTTGGCTTTGCTCCTTTTCCCCTTCTCTTCTTCTTTCATCGACCTCAAAAAACTGACTTTCTTTTGGGGCAAACCGGTCGTGGATTCTCGTCCGCCGTCGCGTCAAACTTTGTGCGAAATGCGATGAAGCGACAGTTCGAAAAAGCCTCTAAGAACCGCCGCGTAAACCACGTAATCCCCGCGCTCCAAAGAGTCAGTTATACTAGGGAGTTTGATTGACAACCCAACAGCCAATAGAAAATGAGGGAGCCTCGTTTTCTATTGGCTGATGTTTATCTGGCCTCACTACGTCCACAGTTGATAGATTTTCGTTGTTTTTTTTTTTTGGTCATCATAATTACAAAGCTGCTGCGTCTCTGTAATAGTATTTTAATCTTTCACTGACAGTTTGAAACTAAAAAAAATCCTCCATACAACCTTTAAGGAGGAAATCTGCGTGCATACGGTGACACAAAAGTGTGTGGAATTCTGTTTGGCGGATAGGTGTTGACGCCAGGTGGTGATGTATGTGACATAAACGTGTACGTGACGTGAGCAGATGTGACCAGAGTTTTGCGTCTTGGGTAGTATAGACGGAAACGCTATGGCAGAGCGTATTCAACTTTTCCACTCTGGAGGGTGGTTTCAGATTTTTGTGTTTTTAAACCCCAAAACGTGATCACCGTCTAAACGAAAAGGCACTTCAGATAAAATGTTTTGTCATTTTGTCGTTTTTACCCGCAAGTGTTCTCATGTAAACAGACCCAAAGAGCTGTTGTAGTTCCGGCTAAGTCAGTGCTTTATGGTCAGACTGTGTTAAAATAAAGTGCAGATTAAAATGTCATAAAGCCTCAGACAGAGCAGAGCCTACAGTTAGCATCACACCCTCAAAGAATGGTGATGGCGTCAGCGAGTATCAAGTTACACACAGATTGATGGATACTATGAAAGGAAGTCCCTCCACTAACTTAACTTGTGCACTTTTGAATAGGAAATAGCCCAAAGATTTTTTTTTGTTAGAATTAATCAAATAACTCTATAGGTTTATGGACCACCATTGAAGGCAATTTCTCGAATGTATTATCTGCATTATCGCCTGCGGTCACAAACAGTGTAAGTCTTTAAAACTGTAGATTAAAATGAATAAGGACCTAGCCATATATAGTATTTGCCTTTGCTGAAATAGCTATGTGATGCATTCATATTAAGAGATATAGTACCTTCTGGGAATGCAGGTAAATGTAAAAACAAAGTGTGCCAATCTGACAGGAATGACAACTGTGACAGAGCCTGCATTTCCATACAAACAGGAGGACATGTTCAGGGGGCATGTTTAATGGACATAAAAAGATGCATATAGAGAGATGATTTTCTGTATAGGATGAGAGACACAGTAAAGATTATTCCTCAGGGTGGGCAATTAGACTTCACCCAATAAAAAGATATGGGACCAAAGAAAACAGTTCAATTATATTTTCAAACCTTTGTTGCAGGAATAAACAAAATACTTCATAATACAGCAGTATAAATCACACACTCTATTTTAAAGCACAGGAAAGCTTTATCCCATAATGGCAAATCTGATTAGGATCAAGTTTTTACTTCACTGAGCACTAAGGCAAATATATTCATTAAAGCTGTGATACCTGATTTTCAAAGTGTGAAGAATTAAATATGTGTTTAAATCTAACTAGTCCCTTGCGCTCACAAAGCTCTTGGCACATTGCTTGTATTCACATGAAAAAATATCTGGCCACTAGAACAGTTGTTTGAAGCAGAAATGTTTTCTAATTAGATGAGGACTAGGTCTACCCATCTGATTTTTGTCACAAAGTTCAGTTTTTACAATACACTTTTTATGAGGGGAAAAAAAACACATTTTATTCAATTATGAGGAAAAAAGAGTATTTCAGCGTTAAAAGGTACACTGCACAATTTTTCTGGTGGGTCTGATATCTGCCTATCTCCATGGAGATGTTTGCCTGAAATGTTCCATGGTATGACATTAAACATATCCATCAAAAATTTATTCATTCTGGGTATTTCTATTGCTCAAAAATACAATAAATCCTTCTGTGAATAGGAGCAACTCTCCACAGATCTGAATTGTAATGTAGTATAAGGCTGTAACCTGCTTGTCTCCCTTGTCACCGATTGGTTTAATCTATAATATAAAAAAGACATGTCAAACTCAGGCCCAGGGTCCAAATTTGGCTCACCATATAATTATATTTGGCCCGCAAGATCATATCAAATATGTATTAGAGCTGTTATTATATTATATATAATTTTGTTATTATTTCACGTTATGCTTGTTCTGGATTCCATGTTTAAGCAAAACTATTATTAAACATTTATTTCAATAAGAAAAAGTTTAACATTACATACCTCAAAAGAAGAGAAAACAAGCAGATGTTGTTGACATTTTTCAATAAATATTTAGTTTGGCCCATGACTTAATCCCTGGTTTTAATTTTGGTCATCTGTGAATTTGAGTTTGACACCCCTGATATAGAACATTCTAGATAATACACTAACATTTCAATGGAGACAAGGTAGTGGTTAGTCCTTCACTAGAAATATTACGCAGTGCACGTTTAAATAAAATGGCATACAAATAACATATAGCCAAATGATAATTAATACTAAAACAAGTACTGAAACAATACAATGATAAAATCATTAAGCAGGTATTAAAGTATAAAAACGTTACCTATGCAGGACAAATTAGACCTTTCCTGAATAACTTAGAATATTCTTGAACCGTAACTGGACTAGTTTAAGAAAACACATCAATGTTAAAGAAACAATTATTTTGTGTTTAATCAGAAAGTGTCGGGTTTGTCGGAATCGAGTTTGCAATTCCAGTTTGCTGACAACACTAATGCTATCCCTTCCTGGGTCTTTTGGCTTTTTAGCTTGATCAGTTTAATTTGTTTAAAATATGGCTCAAATTATAAGAGTAGCTCATCTGCAAAAGTTGGTATTTGCTGATTACTGGGAGCTAATTCATCACAATAAAAACCTTATACTTTTACAGCACCAGTGAATCTGGACATTTACGGCGCAGTATCTCATCTTCCTCTCATTTGCCCTTTTCTCCCGCTTCTCCTGTCTGTATGTGTTGCTGATCATAGACTAGAATTAGAGCTGTTTGCCACATCAATAACCGTGATAGGGACCAGAGCCCAAGACAAATAGTGCCCGGAGTGAGGCTTTAAGTGACTTCTGTGTTTTAGCGTAGAGCGATGCAGGAGTCCTTGGGAGGAGCTGAATTAATCCTGCAGATTTATGACTAAATCTGTCACGGCTGAGAGAGGAACAGCGTGGCCCTCTCTCCGACCGCCCCTCAGAGAAATATACGGACCCCCGGAAACCATGAGCGAAAAGTGCAAGCTCCTAAACGGCCCTGATGACGAAGACAAGTATATATCATGGTTGGGTAAGTGAACAGGGTGGCAAAAATATTACAAAATTATGATTGTAAAGGGATTATGATGTTCAAACTACTGTGTATAGTTGTGCAAGATGTAATGTAGTGTAGTAATAGACTTTGGTAATAGTGCACTAGTGTTGTTACGATACTAAAATGTCAAACTGCATTTCAGTAGTAAGGAATAGACTTGATACGCAAGTAGTATCTAGTTTTGGTACTAGTTTTAGCATCAATTAGTATCTGATTTTCGATACATTTGACAACCCAAAGGTGCACCATAGCTTTTCTTTTGGAAGTAGACAAGGTGCTTGTCTGACTGGAGATGTTATTGCTTTGCCTGAGATGCTTTACAATATGGCATTATATTTGCATGGCAATCAAGCCCTTTCTATATTTTGTTTGAATGCAGGAAGGTAAGGAAGCAGAAAAAGCACATCAGACAACTGTCCAATTACAACTCTGGATACATCTTTATGAAGTAAAATCATGTACTCTTGGTTGGCCAGGCAAGCATTACATGTTTCTATCTCTTTTCAGTTAGAAGTGTTTGTAAAAATGCTTAAAGTGAGCTGTCTTGCCTCTACAGATATAACTTGCAACTTGGTCTGATGATGTCCCTATGTAAAGGTTTCTTCTGTAATGACAGCTGACAATGGCTGAAGTAGCAATCAATCAATCAAACTTTATTTATTGAGCGCTTCTCATACAAAAATGCAACCCAAAGCGCTTTACAGTGATTAAAATTATAAACAATCCCACATTTCCTTCTTTTGAAAAATCATGACCCTGCCTGAGCCAATCAATAAAAGACCTGTAATCATGGTTCCAAATAGGAAGATGCCTTCTATGTCCTCCACTGAGAGAGCCGCCAGGCAAACGACTTGCAAGTTTTGCCAGCAGTCCGTCATGTACCCCGCGGGAAAAGTTCTGGGGGGACACCCAGGTTCGCCCGACCCTGAGCTTCTTGTAGGAAAAACTGTGTCACTTGCACTGAGTGACCAAGTTATCAAATCCATAGTTAATTTGGGTTTGGAGAGCAGAGCGGAGAGTCTCTCAAAATATAAAGACACTAGACTAGACGAGACACATACACCGAGGCAAAGCAGGGAGGATAAGACAGAGCATGAGAGGAGAGAAACGCGTCCGCACCGTCAAGAGCCAGAGAGAAAAAAAAGCTGAAGTGTCTTGCTCAAGTACACAACACCACATTGCAGTTGGTCCGAGTTGGGATTGAACCACTGATCTTTGGATTAGGTTGCACTGTGACGGGGTGGTGACTTGTGCACAGTGTTTTTCAAATGACATTCAAAAGTAGTACTACAATTATGATGTAATTAATGTTAAACTGTAATAAATGAATAATATTGGGAAATAGGATATTTTATTTCTGTCATTTACTGTTGAAGCAGAGGCAAATTAAGTTAACTGACCCAAATACATACCAATGATGTGTGATGCTATAGAATAAACAAATCTGTGCTTTGACCTTGTGCCAAAGGGACAGGCAAATATGTTTGCTTAGTTTTCCAATGCTAAGAATGAATGCATCAAAGGGATTAAAGGGAGCCACAAAATGGTGTGTAGCAGGTAGGTAGTGAAATACAAATATGTAAAACCTACATCTTAAAAGCATAGAAAGGCAATTTACATAAAGCAAGAATACAAAAATAAAGAGCACTTATGCAAATGTGAGGAGTGTTCTGCATAAATTACATGCTATAGTTTGAAAACAGTTCCAGGTATGGGTTATTCGCATTCTAATGTCACCAAAATGGACATGATTAAGAAAAAACAAAAGTGCATATTATTACATTATAATGCCTATACGTCTGTCTCAGTCTCAATTAATCACTCACATTTTTAATACTGATAAGCTTTGATGATCATATTCAAAATACTGTTAATATTTACTTTAAAGCACTTTAGTTTCATTCATTATGCATTAACTCTACATGAGTGGGGGCAAACTATTTCTGCAAAGCCAAAGTTGTCCACTTATGCATCATAGAAATGTCTCGCTGGGGACACAACTTTGAACTTTGGGTTACAGGGTGACCGCCCAAACCACTGAGCTACTGCTTCCTGCTATTAAATTGTGCAATTAATCAAGATTAAGCTTGTATCATTTGTAATTTTCAATGAAACATGAGGTCGACAAACAGATAATTCTCTGTCAATGAAAGCATGTGGTTTGGAGCAGACTTTGGAATAAGAAATTATACCTATTTTCCTGTTAAATTGCACTATTTTTCTCAAATATTGTGCTCAATCATTATCTGGAAAAAAAAAACAACAAAAAAAACATTATTTGTCACATTGCCCAGCCTTACAGTGAAAACAAGTACATTGCAGATGCCAAAAGCAATTGACGTCTAAAAATAAAAACATGTCTTCCCATCTAACCTTCTTTCTATTCTTCTATTATTTCCACACTCGCATTTGTTGTAGCACTACAGGTATTCCTCAAGTCCACCGCCTTCTCTCCCGATGACAGCCAGAGTTCGTAGGTCAACTCTGAGTTACCATAGCCTCATTCTTGACTGGAGCACCTGCCATTCCCCAACATCCCTGTCCGCATCCAGCCAGCTGACAGAAACAACATCGCACTTATATTTCAGCCTGCCACACTCTAAATGATGAACATGTAAACGTCGCAGCGGCAGAGAAAGGCCAAAAGGGGGCGACTCTGGCTTCACTGTGGCTCTGGTTGTGTGTGCGGCGCTTCACAATGCAGGTGGCATGTTCCATTACCGAACCATGATTTAGTTGACTCCTAGGTAATAGTCCGCTCCGGTGAGGTCAGCGCAAGGCCAGTCTGAGAGAGAGGAGAGTTGGTTTGGGGAAATGGAGGCAGCAGACTCCGGGGGCAGTTTATGAGGAGGTGGTGTGTACAAGACTGAGCGAAAACAACACAAAAGAAGTCAAGGAAAGAAGTGTATGTCCAGGGAAGTTGATAGACTGGCTAAAATTGTACTGACGGAAATAAATTACTACTAACCAGGGACGGGAGGAGAAGAGATTCCCACGAGATAAAGCAAGACACTGAAATTGGGTCCAAGAGAATGAGACAAAATGTACATTATAATAAATACACGGCGCAGTTCTGTGTACAAACTTGATAACACATGTTTAATTCACTTCCGTTTTATACCATTATTGTCCCACCGCTACAATAATTTTAACAGTGACTTCTCAAAACCATGTACCTCACCAGTACCAGCACTTTACCCCTAAATATTGTTTTAACTTTTTGGATAAATTCCTGGAATATCCTCTGAATATTGTCATAGATTTACCCCTATCACAAAAAACAGCAATAATTTAAAAAAAAAAAGGTATTCAATATTGTAAATATCACCCACCCCAACCCGGAAACCTTGCCGCAAATGTCATGTTGTGCTGACAGCTTGACAACTATAATTGAACTTCTACACATAAACTGCTACAAACGAGTGTATAGAAGAACCAAAGATTTTTAAAACTGTTCTGTAAAAATAACATGTCATTTAGACGTAGGTCATTTTGGATTAATTGCTAAAATATCGTAAAATATAGGTATTCAATATTGTCAAAACTGCCCACATCAACCAGGGCACCTTCAGAGTGCTGTAATGAAACCTTGTGCCAACTGTTTGACAGCTTTATTTTTCAACAAGTTTAACTGCTACCATGGCTACAGATTATTCCATTTCACAGATTTTAAATAGTATTCTGTAAAAGCTGTATAAAATGTGTCTTAATTATTGTTGGGATTATTGAGAGAGGTATTCAATATTGTTATTATCACCAACCCTGACCGACGCACTTTCTTAACGCGAAGTAGTAGCACCGACAGTCTGACAGCTTTATTTTACTACTACTAACATCACTGCTACAAGGACTAAAAAGGTGTATATTTATTTTTATTTAAGGTTTAAAGAGTCTATACCTGATTTTTTTTTTTTTCCATAGTACAAAAATGTGTTTCACTCCATTAAAAATATATTGATATACAGAGCTTAAGGTACAAATGACGCCATGGTGTTCCGAATAAAGCTGTTTGAATAAAGCTTTTTTATCGTCCGAGAATCAGGAAGTGCACTATGAACATGCTAATTTTGTTAACATCACTGTGACGGCAAAACTTCGCTCTGGCCTCTGAAAGTTGTGGAAAGTGTTTATGTAATAAAAGTGCAGTGAATAATTAGGATGCTTGACATATATGTGTTAGGAAAGTGAGGAATAACTTTGGACAACTGCAATTTTTATTTATTGTTTTAGATTTTTAAGACACAAAATAATCAGGGGCTTTAATTGTTCAAGAGTAACATGTTTCCCCAAGGCAGGTTAACCTAAATATTTGATCATAACCAAGCTGCTGCCATGTTCGGTCTGTTTTGATAGACCCTCCTCAGCAGCAGGACGCCTGGACTTTTGTGTGATCAGCAGAGTCACCCGTCCACTCTGATCAGGCCGTACCTCACCTCCGCACGAGGACCAGAGCATGACGGCGCGGTGATAAAACAAACCCGGGAACGGAGCACCGCGGTCGGGCAGAAGGACGAGAGCGAGGGCCTCTTGGTGTGAATGTGCTCTGACAGGACTGCCACATCAGAGCGTGGGATGAGCGTCCACCAATGTCTGTCACTGTCCACAGAGAGGCGCCGCGTGATTGGTTAGTCACAGCTTTGTCTCTGGCTGTTATCATCACCTCGACATTTGGCGTTTGCCTCATTGTTGAAGCGAGGGTTTACTGAAGAAGTTCTAGCTCAGTGGTTTTCAAATTGTGATATGTGAACTAGGGTTTTGTAATATAGCGCAAAAATATCTATATGTGGTCTTGGCTGACAAAGTTCTCTATTTTACTTCTACTGTGTGCACTGTTTTTAGTAAGTAAAATGTAAAAGTAAAAGTAAAATGGACCAAAATCCTACGTCACAGTTTTGTCTTTGTAAAATGTTTGACTTGTAAATAAAGGCATGCCCATTTTTTTGTTTTAATTTAACTGTGCCAAAAAGTATATTATTAAACTATCACAATAATATCATTATCGCAATACAAAAAATAGTAATCAAATATCAATTTCTTTTTCTCATAGTTTAGTGGTTTATTTTAAGAGGGACCATGTGCAAAAGAAGAGATGCCTTATACTGGATTTAGATAAAACTAGTTTCCATCCTCTGTCCTCTGGTAGGTTAACACAATATTGTGCAAACCTGTGGACCACTAGCCTGATTCATTAGCCGGTTTCACTTCATAGAAACCCTCTGACCTCGTAGTGTTAGAATGCATTCACTCGACGGTAGGCTGGTACTTATTTTATTTAACCAATCGCTGCTATTTGCTCGTGACGTATGTGATGCGCCGCTAATGGGGCTAATTGTTATATTAAGCTTTTCCCAAATCCCACAGGAAGAAGCGCAATAACGTCTTTCCCCTTGATAAAATTCACCAAACATTCTCTTTATTCCAGCTTTAAATCCTCGATCTCGGGAAACGTTGACAACACTTACGGGGTTTTTGAGATCTGTCTAGTGTATTTTGATTCCTGATCTAGTTGCTGGAGAGAAATGAAATTGAGCGGAGGCACTAGGTGGCGCTAGCCTGGCTAGTGGACCACCGGCTGAAAGCGAGATCCTCTGCAGTTGGACGCAACACTAAATGTTATTCATACATTTCTTCTCATTTGGCTTGGATCTCATTTAGTCATAGTTTAGTGAAATTTCAAACATGGTTTAAATAATAAATTTTTCAAGATAGAGAACATTTTCAAGCACAATATATTGACGGAGAAAATATAGACGACAAACTAAAATACTGAAACTATTTTATGTCAACACAACAACCCTAAATTAATGATAAATAAGAATGTTAGTTAGTTTGTATCTCTATAATGTCACAGAAGTTATTCAAACCATTACAGCTCAAATCAAACACGTTCCCCACTGGTACAAAAAAAAAGTCCCCAAGATGATACTGACTCCTCCAAAATGACTGTTCCATCTATCATGTATTGAGTGATAGTCAATACAGTAATTATAGTGACAGGCATAGTTATAGTCCTGTTATGGATCCAGTTTTGATCTGGAGGTACCTGCAAAGACACATAGTTTCTTTGGTGGTACTTGGTATGAAAACTTTCAGAACCACTATTTAGCTTATATCTCGAAACTTTCTATTGTGTTCCTATTTTGTATTCAGGTGAAAAATGTTCCCATAACAGCTTCATTTTTAATGATGTTTTGTCTCTTTGGTGTTGTTTGTGTCAACCCAGTGTGATTTATTAAGAGTAGTGTGTGCATGAAACAACAGGACATTCATTGATTAGTGCAAAGTTTCAAAGGTTTTATCAATGGAAACTCTCATAGATGGATGTTGTCATATTAGAAACACTGAAACATTCTTCAATAGAAACATCAAAAACCACCAACAATTCACAGGCTTAACTATCTGAAGTGTCTTGCAGCAACACTAGACTGGTTCCACTGCACATGTTGACTCATGTAGCCCTCTGAATTTAGAATTAGACTTCATCTACACTTGAATAGATAGGATGCTTCAAATAAACAAACACTGAGCAGGCCTCAATAACAGACAGTGTTTGAAGACACTTCCAATTATTATATTACCATAAGATCAGTGGCATTGAGCGCAAAACAGTGCCTGGATTTTGCCTAAGACCTGATAACTTAAAGGAACGCTGCCTTTAATATTCCACAGTAAGGTAATAAATTTATGTAAGATAAATGTTTCCAATTATGGCTGTTTTATTGCTCAAAAATACCTTAAAAACATGCTTTTCTACAGTGAGTGGGGTCACCTATTCATAGATCTCACCTGTAAATTGGCTTTGTGGTGTCTCCTGCTTGTTTCTATGGAGATTGAGAAATGTAATGCCATACTTTGTAACACTGCAGGTAAAGCATTATCTCCGTAGAAACAAGCAACAGTGCACAAACATGGTCAAGAGTGGGATTAAACCAGGACTAGAACAGAACCAAATCAAGTCTACATCAGGACTGAACCCGTATCAAATCAAGACAAGTGGCAAGTGACAAGTGCCCCTTTAAAATTGCGATTCAGTGCTTATACCTGTACTCATCTTGAATCTTTTGGAGATGGCTGCTCTGAATAAGAAATGTCTGCAGATAGAAAGAGTATAGGTCAATGAAACGCTGGTTTAAAAAGTACTGACCGGAGCTGCATTGCAGAGGTACAGTCTCTGATAGAGGAGTTTGAACCTTTTCAAGTGGATGTCTGTGTTTATGTCTGTCTCCCTGTATAAAGAGAGCAAAAATATATTTCTTGCTTTTTTGGAGATCTTCTCCATGGCAAGATTCTGAAAATATCATGGCAATCCATCATAAATGTGCTAAAACATGTCTGTAAATGTCTTGGCCTTCTTGAAAAGTTCTACATTGACTTACAGCTGAATCCATTGTTTTAAGGTCACTACGCTTTTTTGTTGTATATTAACATTTGAGCTGTACGGGGTTGCTCTTTTTATATCAACATACATACATATTTTGTTTATTTGTACTATTTAGCCCTTGCTGCTCATGTTTTATAGCTTCTTATGGAAAGTGGAATAAAGTAGTCTGCAATATTATCGTTTTATCTTGCACCATCCCGCCTGAAGCAATTTCCTAAATTGTGAACGTTATTCACTGACAATGGCAATAAAATTTGTTCTGATTCGGATTTGTGATATCATAAAGAATAACCAGTCAAAGATTGAAACACACATTTGGAGTAGTAAAAAGTAATTAAGTCAAAACTTGTTTTAAATTTGAGATATTTTTAAAAAGCTAAGGGTTTGCAGTGCTGTCAACAAAGCAATGGGTGGCTACTTTGAAGAATTTGAAAATAAATAAATAAATAGTGGCGTGGAGTAGTGAACGGTTTATTTTGGGGGGATTTTGCTCGATAATTCCATATATCCTGGATCATATATTAGACATCTTCCATATGGATCTAAAATGTTGAATTATTTATTATACTTTTTTTTTTTTTATTGTAACAGGCCTAGTCTCAAGTGAGGTTCAAGTACTGTGAATAAGTGAATATTACTTTATGTGTCTACTTATTACACTACAATCTTGTTTTGTTTTTATTTTTTTATTATCTTTAGTATAGACAATACACTTAATATTCCAGTTGAGCATCTCTCCATAACAACATCTCCATCCTCTAATAGAGCAGTTGTGCATAAATGTTTTGTCCGACTGCTTACTTTTTGCCCTGTACCACGCCACACTTGTTTTATGCTTTATAAATGGTCTCATTAACTGTAGAGCTCGTTAGCTCTGGGTCCTAATTAACCAAAATTAATATAGTTTCCTGACAAAGACAATGGCACCGGCAAATTGGCAATTGACCTGTTTGGCCAAAGTGGAGAGAGAGGGGAGAAGGGACATGAGCGAGCTGATATGTTTTGAAGCATCTCTTCAACAAAACCTATAGCTCCTTCACAAGAGATAATCCCAGGACATGTTTTGGCTGCAAATCAATCGGCCAAGACACAAACAACTATTACAGCCATTTTGTAAGGTTCATGAGCGCTTGTAATTACGGGCATCAGCAGAAAAACACTGGTGTCTGACAAATGGCCCACTGCCAAAGAGGTTGTGCGAAGCAATGAGAAAAAGGGAAGATGACAGAAAAGTCCTGCCTTAAAAAAGAGAGGAGAAAAAAAAACATCGACCTGCTAAATGCCAAACACCTTCTTGTCAGTGAGATAAGAGATTCAATTATGTCAACTGGCTGTTAATATCTCCAAATGTTAAAGTGCCTATGACAGGTTGGGCTATTCATTTTACTACAATACGGTTAGAATCATTATATTTATATTTAAGACTTTGCTTAAAAAATCTAATTTCCCTGAGTTTGGCTATTTTTAAATTTTATTTTACTTCCTGGTTGGAAATCATGACACCACACTAGGGAGATTCATAACTGTGCCATGTTGTACACTAGGGTTGTCAACGAGAAACTAAATACTAAGATACTTAAAAAAGTCACCTTATCAGGACAGAAATAAACTTTCCTGTATGGCTTTAGAATTGTATCAGAACAACTATAAGACTAGTATACGCCCACGGACACCTATGGAAGTGTCCATGGACGACAATGCATTACACAGATATAACATCATTATGTAATTATATCAAAGTTAAGTACTATGACTTAAAGTTGAAAATCACATTCTATTGTTTAAAAAAATATAATTTTATTATGATCATCATGGTATTGGAATCGTATGAATTGGAACAGTATGTAGTATTAGAGCCCTCAGTATCGAGTTCCTCAGTATTGAAATTGAGTTTTGATGAAATAATGTTTAGAGAATCAGAAAAAAATGTGTTTGAGTGTAAATTGTGCCTAACTTTTGGACAAACTTCTGGCGAGTATGATCAATAGGGGTGTGCAAAAATAATCAAATATCAATATATAGTATAATTTAATGTGATGATACAGTATCGATATCGTGGGCTGCTGTATTGATATATCACCAAGAGTATTTTTTGGTATATTTAACCAAATTATTTTGGTACAGCGCTACAGATTTGTTGCTTGTTTAGAGGAAGGAAACTTGTTTATGTGACACATTTGACATTTTCACTGTTTTGAGGATTAAAATGAATGTGTTTTATATTAACTTTGCACAAGAAGTGGTTTAACAAAGACTTTTAGCATCACAGCCATGAATTAGCCTTTATTTTTTATTGAATACATTTGAAATATCTTGTATCAAATCAGAAGCTCACTGTCTCGAGATATGTATCGTATCGTGTCCTATGTATCGAGGTATGTATCGTATCGGCAACTTCTTAATGATACCGAGCCCTAATGATCAATATGTTTTACGCTATACTTCTTGTAAATAGCAACTTTTTTTTTTTTTTTTTTTAAACTTTCCTTTACAAATTGCTTCTTGATTTGTGTAAAACTAAAAGATATATAGTCACAACAGGCATTATCCCACCAAATAAATGCTGTTGTTCTGTCCTTGCGTGAGAATATTGCATGAGTGTGTGTGTGTGTGAAGGGGTGAGTGGTTCCTTGATGTAATGCGCTTTGAGTGCCTCGAAGGTGGAAAAGCACAATAGAAATATGATCGTTTGACCATTTAAAAATTAGAGAATGAGAAAAACCTGTCATACACTTTAACATGTGCACAGATTCAGAGGCAGGATAAATTGTTTACAAAAGCAGACCAGTTACAATCTCATAGAAAAAAGTGCACCACACAATTACCCCTTTCCCTCTAAGGCAGTTTGAAGCCAGGTTGCAGCCTAATTTTCAAATAGCGTTTTGCTTTTTGACAGCTAAACTAGACTAAACAGAGGCTGGTGACAGAAACAATTTGCCAGGGTAAAACTGCCTATGTCATCTGGGATTTCTACAGATTTTTGTCTTTATTTTAGTTTTCACTTATTTGTATCTCCATTTGTATTAGTTGTAGAGGTTTGGTGTCTTATAACAGTATTTTGCTGCATAAAATGTAGGCTTGTACATTGACTATCATGATTGGGCTCTATGTAGTTGACCCACACTGCACTCACAAGACTCCAACTACTGGGAACTGCAAAAACAACTACCTATGCAGAATAATCACTAGGAAACAATGTATTTATATAAAGACAGATTTAACTTGTGAATCATGACTATAATCTCCCATTTTACATATGAAATACCAATAAATGCAAAATGTTCAGCTAACTCACTCACTCACGTTTCATTTCTGCTGTTGTCCCACATCATAATCTAAATAAAATGATTAGTCAAGTAAAAATTTTGGTCGACTAAAGCCCTATATCATGTATGTTTGTAATAAGCATTTTACATTGATCAATCATATTATAATCCAAGTATCATTCATTCATTTGTTTACAAAATAAAACCAAAAATAAGAGGGAAAAAAAGACTACTATTTTCTACAATAGATAATGATTTTTTATTTTTTATTATTTTTTATTTTTTTTTCCCAGTTTTCAATTTTGTATTTAAATGAATAATGGAAAAAATGGATAACGGACGTTTCCCATTTCCGTGACTTAAACTGTGATGCCAGATAAATGCACCGCATACGGACTGAACCAGGACTAAAACAGGACTAAAACAGGACTAAAACAGGAATAAAACAGGAATAAACAGGACTAAAACAGGACTAAACCGGTCTCAGTCTTGGTCTGGTCCTGGTCTCAGTCCCGGTCTCAGTCCCGGTCTCAGTCCCGGGCTCAGTCCCGGGCTCAGTCCCGGGCTTAGTCCCGGGCTCAGTCCCGGGCTCAGTCCCAGTCCCAGTCTGGTCCTAGTCCCGGTCTGGTCTCAGTCTCAGTCCTCATCTGGTCCCAGTCTCAGCCCTGGTCTCAGTCCCAATCACCCAACAGTGTACGTGGGCGCCATCCTGACACTCCTGGATCAGTCCTGGTGTAGTCCTGGTTTAGACCTGGTTTAGTCCTGTTTTAGTCCTGGTTCAGTCCTGGTTTAGACCTGGTTTAGTCCTTGTTCTGATCTGGTTTAGTCCTGGTTTAGACCTGGTTTAGTCCTGGTTCAGTTCTGGTTTAGACCTGATTTAGTCTCGGTTCAGTCCGTATGCAGCGCAAAAGTTCAGCATCACAGTTTAAGTCACAGAAACGGCCATTTTTTCTCCATTATTCATTTAAACACAAAATCGAAAACTGAACTAACAAATCATTATCAATTTTTTCAGTTTGGTTTTGGAAACAAATAATGAAGAAAAAAGTTGTTATTTCATGTTCTTATTTTTGGTTTTATTTTGAAAAACGAATGAACGAACGATACACAGATTCATTATGAGCACAGACAGTAAAGTAAATGAAAGATTATCTACCGTTATCTCTTCATCATTGCAGATGTTAGTGGGCGGCATGAGGCAACTGAACATTAGGCCTAAAATGTGACGTTTTAGAAGCACTAACATTAGCAATAATTAGGATCATTGAGTTGTGACTGGTCAAATTGAGCATTTAAATTGTACGGTGTAACACATCCTTAAAATCGTGTAAGAGAGGAACAGTGATCACGCTACTACTATATTGTAACGCGTCAGATTTTTTGAGTTTTTTTTGCCTAGTAGAAGGATATCTCTTCGTACTTTTTATAAATATCGTCTCACCTCAAGTCAGACTCAAAAATGGCCGTGCAATCAGATTTGTTTATTTGAGTGACACATCTGAAACAAAGGCTCATTGGTCACCCGTCATTTTGAATTTATTTTGCTCAGTGATTATGCAGAAATGTGCAATGTTTTTCAGTCCACTGTTTGTTTGTTTTTTCTCTGCAAGTGGGAATATTTGTTTTGATGCGAACAGACCATGTGTGTTCCTGATTGGCTAATCCACCTGTCGCTCACATCCATCTGAACTCGGGGAGATTCAACAATGACCAAACTGAGGTCTTTGTAAAGTATTGGTGAAATGTGTATTCACGATCCAAGGCAATCACGTTAAATGAAAGCAAAGACATCATTGATAGTGATACAAGATAAACTACAATAAACCAATTTGAATACAGATTGAGAAAGGCCTTTTATTTGTTTTGGCAGCCGTTTTCAGAGAGAGGATACATGTTTCAGACCAGAGCAGCATGACAAAGAGGTAAACAATGGCACATACATTTGCACCAGAGACACAGGCTGTGAGTGGGACTGGAGAGTGAGCGCGCCACTTGTCAATTAATCCTATCTGGCACCAGTATGCTGGCCTTTATGAGAACAAATGTCAGCTTTCAAGACAAGGACGAGATAACCTTTCTTCATGAAACTGAGCCGCAGAGACCACGGCTATCGCTGCAGTCGGATAATGTGCAAGGACTCCCTAAAACTGAACCATTGAGTAAACAAAATATTTATCCAGCACAAATCCTTTCGCCAAGTTCAAAACATATCAGCATGCTAATTACCATCACCTCTCGAATGCTAAATATCTGTGAAATAATTAAGTTCAGTTTTAGTTTCTAGAGTTGTTCAGGAAAAAACTTCACTGAGTAAAACAAAAAGTTACAGGTGCACTATGCTTTTCCTGGGGGTCCACCATCTGCTTCTCTCCATAGATACGTTTTGCTTTATCTGCAATGTTCCTCAGTATGGCATTGAACTTTCCCATCTTGCACATATTCAGTTACAGTTGAATTTTTTTTTAGCATGCATTCTTACTGTTGGCGTGTTTGCATTTCCACACATCTGACCTATAACTTGTTCTGGTCGTATCCCAATATCTACATAGGTTTAAAGCCATACTTTGGTAGAAAGTAGGGATGGAACAATAACCAAAAAATCATGATATTGTATCATCAAAACCGTATCGTCTCACAATAATATCGTGGGCTGTCACAATATATCGAATTATAAGTTCCTTTCCTTAAATGTATGGTTTTATAGTTGCAACAGCTTATAAACATCGGAAACTACTAGGGATGTAACAATAACCAAAATATTGTGATATCGTATCGTTAAAATTCTCACAATAATATCATGAACCATCACAATATATTGAATTACAAGTCTCTTTGTTTAAATTAAGAGTAAAAATGACAGAGGGAACTACATAGAACATGATCCTTTGCTCCATTTCAGTGCAGACTACAAGAAGAAATAACAGTTCTAAGCACTTTTAAGTCCTTGTTCTTTGGATTAAGTCTTGTCAAGGCATTTTAAGAGGAAAACGCAGCATATCAGGCTCCACAAAATATCACAATAAATATCGTACCCTGAGATGTATATTGTGAAAATATCGAGAGATTTGGATATTGTTACATCCCTAATCGTAAGCCTCCCCTCCATATCGTGAGCTTTCCCACGATATCGCAATAAATATCGTACCGTGAGATTCATACAGTGATATATCGTATCGTGAGACTGGGATATCATTACACCCCTAGGAACTACATATCCCATGATTCATTTCAGTGCAAACAACATGAAGAAACTGTTTTTTTACATGAATTCTTGGGATTATGACGTAAATAATTTACACCAAAATCTTGTCAAGGTATTTTAAAAGCAAAAAAGTTCTCCTATCAACAATTATATTAGCCTTTCCAAAATATCGCACCGTAAGATGCATATCATAATAATATCGTACCGAGAGAGTTGGATATAATTACATCCCTAGTAGAAAGCTTACAGTCATCTCCATGGAGACAAGCAAGTGGCAGATCCTTGGCCAGAAATGTTACATAGTGCACCTTTAAAGCTGCACTTACACTAAAGCAGGAACTGTCAAAAATGGAGACTAAAATACCGCATCAATAACTTCCAGCATGTCTCTTTAATATATTCACTCATGGTTTAACACGTGTGACCAATGCATCAGTCACCCTCATCACCCACATGAGGGTTAAATGACAGTTGATGGACATGTTATCTGAAGACTAGACAGCAGGGACTAAGGATGCTTTAATACAAATCAGGATCTAAAAAAAAAAGAACAAGGCAAGAATTACAGCGCGTAGTCTGCTCAGCATTTTATTTGTCTGTCAAAACGTCTAATAAAGCATGATGTATATATGGTCTGTAAAGTGACATTTCACAATCTGTGCCGCTGTATCACAATCTAACAAACAACCGTTAGATTTGCAGGTAAGTCAACAGTCGTACATGTGCCTCCATCGCATCTCCAGTGCCCAGGACTGACAGACAGGAAAATACTCAGTGAGAATGCCATCACCGAGCAGACTAGCAGACACAGATCCTAAGCCTGAGAGAGAGTGAAAGAGAGGGAGGAGAGGAGAGAGAGGGGAGATACAGGAGACAGGGAAAAGAGAGAGGAAAAAGGGAATGAAAGAATAGAGGGGGAGGAAAGAGAAAGATGGGGTCCTGGGAGAGATAGAGGGGAGAGACAGATAGGGGGAGAGGGAAAGAGATTGTGGGGGAAAAGGAGGGGTTAAAAGGGAGAGATAGGAGATGGGGAAGAGAGAGAACGTGTTGGAGGGAGCGAGAGAGAGTGAAAAATGTGATAGGAAAGGAACAGCGAGACAGGAAAAAGACCAGGGAGAATGAGAGGATGAGAGGAGAAACAAGCTGGAGCAGACAGAGAGAGAGAGAGAGAGAGGAAGGGAGCAAAAGAATAGAGGTAGAGGGGATGAAGAGAGAAAAAGGGGGGAGGAGGAGGTGCGCTGGGGTGAAACATCAATTTCCAGGTTAGCTGCTCTGCATGGCTCAGGCAGGTATCAGGCGTGACCCACCTGGGAGCGATAAGCAGGTGCTGAGGCTGATCCTCCACCAGCTTTGCTCCTGGTACAGAGGTGCAGAGAGAAGGGGCAAAACACAACAGCACATACAAACAGCTCATAGATGACTAATGCAACTGAAGAGACGAGCGAAGGGCTAGACTAGTGACCGATGCACAGAAATAAGACATAATGGGAACTGTAAAGAGGTGAGTGGGCTATAGTAACTTCATTTTGAATCACATAATCGTTACTACCATATTCAGGGTTCCCACTCTTTTTCACTGACAACATTTCAAAACTTTTCCTTGACTTTTTCATGACCTAATGTGAATTTTCCATGACTTTACAGCAACCTACATGTGCAGAACTGAGCATACTTTTAGGGCTAAATATGAAATGTTAACCCATTCCATCCTATCCAAACATTTACCTTATGGTTTGATATTATATATATTTTTTTAACATTCAAAATACTGTCAGTGCATTTATTGTCGTCTCTTTTAAGCAAAAGGCGCATTCGTTCAGAAATAATGATAATAGCCTAATGATAACTTAACACAGAGATGTCCAAACTTTTTTCAAGGGCCACATGTCAAAACACAGAGCTGATCGAGGGCCATCGACTGGTGCTCAGTACAGTGAATAATTGAAATATATACATTTTTAACATGTTAAAAATGAGAATGAGCCATCATGCCTCTATTCAAGCCTACAATCTCAAAGTGACACACTAAATATTAGATATTGGCATTATAAAAGGGAGATTTTCACATAACTTGTAGTAAAAAGTACTTAAGGTAATTTAAGCCAATTCACCTGGAAGCCTGAGGGACTATCATTGATATGAGGGCCGCATTTGGCCACCGGGCCATAGTTTGGACATGCCTGACTTACCAGAATGCTGTAATTGTGTGAAAGAGGTACTAAAATGCCATGACTTTTCCAGGATTTCCATGACCGTGGGAACCCTGTAAGTTATATTTAGGGTTGTCAATAAAATATTATTTACTGTCAATAAAATATTCCAAGATACAATTTTTAACTAAAAGTACAATAAAAAATAGATACTAATTTCAGCAATTACTGACACTGAAAGAAATGATGATCACATAGGACAAATATAGGTCATATCAGGACTGTATATGAAACAAAAGCTTGAAAATACTAAAAAAAAGTCAATATCAGGTATAAGACAACACAGTATAATTACTACTAAAGTATTTTGAAAACGGTGTTGTTTTGTCCTTGTATCTTTTATACTGTTTTGTGTAAGGAGAGAAACGCTCAGTTCAAAAACTTACTCATTTACTTCAATTCAGATATCTCTTTGTGAATCCTATGTTGAAGAGAGAACAGAGAAGAGATAATAGATGACAAAAACTTTCTTACTTTTGGCATTTTTGGCTCCTGCCCACGCCTGTTTGCAATCAGACCTTCACACAGACTGATGAAGACTAAACACATGTGTCAGTGAAGCAGCCCATTGTGTGGAACAGCTCCTTTGAGAGTTCATTGTAAGTTTGAGGGAGGTGCTCGCTGTGCTACATTTGGTCAGGTAATCTTCCTTGTGTCTGCGTCCTCTGTCAGCTCTCCGCTCTGAACAGCACATCCACGTTCACTCAGACAATTTCAATTAACTTTTACAACCTGCAGAAATATCACCACCGCCATCCAGTGCACTTCTGTCTGTGTCATGTCTCTATCCGAGTCTGGTCATTACAATGGCTGAGAATCACAGGCACAAAAAGGTAAATACAAACTAATCCTGGATGCATAATGCAGCCGTTTTTTCACGGAAAAAGAGATTAGTAAATGTAGAATTGGTATTGTGAAGACTCAGCATTTTGTTAACATGAAGCTCATTTAATTTGCAATACAATAAACAACACTTAACCTACAGGAAGGATTGTGATGGAAATTTAAAACTATAATTCACCAAATAACACAACAGTAATCTCTGAAAACCATCCATAGCTAGACTGGCCAACCGGGCCATGTTTTATTCTCACATATCACCACTGGATGTTATCTATGTTGCTGCAGCTTTGGCCTGACAGAAGAAGAGAGCACAGGTGAGCCTGAACAAAACCAGGTGAGGGGAGGAGGGAGCAGGTTTCACATCTGCCATCTGCTAGTGAAAAAAAATCTAATAAACTTACATATGTCTGCATTAAAGAAGGCATATTGTGCTTTTTCCTGTGTATTTACTATTAAAGTATAAATTATAAAGTATACTACATAGATCATAAATTTATTTTTGTTATTCGGAAACTGTAATATTGGTATGAAAACGTCTTAGTAATAGAAACAGATCTATTGACTTCAAAATTGCAAAACTGAGAGCCAGTTGTATAACCATACATTGTTAAGGTTTTTCCTTTATAACATAGTATGTTTATTGTGAAATCCATTGAAAATTAAGTCCTATTGGATGTTACCCTGTTCTGTAACAATACTTGAATCTAATACTCAACGAAATCAAATAAAAAACAAAACACTAGGGGTGTAATGATATCCAAGTCTCACAATCTTTACGGTATGAACTTCACAGTATGATATTTATTGCGATATCATAGAAAAGCTCACAATATGGTGGGGAGGCTCACGATTAGGGACGTAAAAATATAAAAATTTCTCAGTACGATATTTTCACGATATACATCTCATGATACGATACAATATTTTGTGGAAGTAAACAAAACGGTCACTATGCTACTTTTTACTCTTAAGATGCCTTGACAAGACTTAATCCAAAGAACGAAGACTTAAAAGTGCTTAGAACTGTTATTTCTTCTTGTAGTCTACACAAAAATGGAGCAAAGGATCATGGTCTATGTAGTTTCCTCTGTCTTGTTTTTAGCTATTGCTGAACCATAAGTCTTAATGTAAGCAAAGAGACTTGTAATTCGATATATTGTGATGGTCCACGATATTATTGTGAGAACTTTGACGATACAATGTCACAATATTACGGTTATTGTTACATCCCTACAAAACACTGAACACTATTTTTACTAATTCATTTGAATTTAAATAAAGGTTATCAAAATCTAAATCTGACATTTGTTTGCATGCAATGGCCCATAATAAGACTATATACACAACAGCATGGTTAGTAAGCACAGAGAATATAGTGCGGGATACGCCGTGATGGATGGGGTGTTTGCAGACAGCGCTGAACCATGGACCCCATTATTTCCTGGGGGAGAGAGGGGTGAGAGAGGAAAGAGAGGTAGGAGAGAGGGTGGAGAGAAGAAGGATAGAAGGGAGAGAGGAGAGAGAGAAGGGTGAAAAGAGGGGGGGGGGGGGGGCACCACAGAGGAGAGATAAGAGATGATTGACTCAACCCAAACAGAAGTCCCACACGCAGCCAGTCAGCTCCGGTTATACAGAATCCACTCAGGACTCCACGGGACAGGCCTGACAGTACGGCTCTGCCAAAAGAAGATCAAAACCCTATCCACAATGACGGAGGTGAAGCCATCTCAAGACAGGGGGAAAACAACCACCCATTAACTATATATGGACCCAAGATCTGATACCAACAGGGCTATCCCTATTCTGATTGGATAAACAAACAAACCCCACACACCACTGCTGTATCTTAAATGGGATCACACTCGACTCAAGCACAGATTTTCAATGTGTGTTGGATGTGGGGGTGGTGATACAAAGTGAAGTATTTTGCATTCAAAGTGGAAAGGTTGTCGGTTCAAATCCTCAGACGTGTCTTCCCTACAATACTAAGTTCTTGTCCTACTGTCAGTGTATATTTGTTAGGGCTGCTTGATTATGGAAAAAAAAAAATCATTATCATTTTATCATATTATTTTGGTCAATATTGAAATGATTTTTTAGTTACATGATGCATTTATTCACTCTCATTCATTTTTCTCTCTCTCAAAAAACAAAACAAAACAACCACACACACAAAAACACTTTGCTTTGTTATTGATAATTTAGGCAAAACTTTCAAACTGAAAACAAATAGAGGCTACAAATATGTACCTTAGAGCAGTTTTGCGATATATAAAACATAAAATGATTAAAATATACATTGTACATGAAATAAGGCATAGAAAAACATAAATGTATCAAAAATAAACTATATATCCAGCTGTTCTACAATCTCTATATTTAAAAAATAAAATAAATATACTTAGTTATGCAAAAAATATCTCAAAATAGTTTCAACTCAATTATATGAGTTTGGAGATTGTTTGACACACAAACTGAAATCGCAATCAAAATTCAATTAGCTGGATGAATTCGATGTATAAAATATATTGTGCATTTCTTTTTAAATTGAACAGATAAGTTACTGATGAGAATTATAACCCACTGCCTTTTATTTTGCCTTACAGTGGCCAGAAAAGATCAAATAACAAGAATTATCAGATGTAGTGTTGCACAAAAAATTGTGATCAAAACCTCTTGTAGCATGCGTCAGTAATGGATTTGTATTTGGAAGACAAAATAAATTTTACAATGAATTTTAAAAATATTCTGCCAATCTTTAACATTTTCTGTTTGACTGTTGTCTTTACTGCATCGGCTTTCCATTGTTGCCTCATTTTCTTAGTCAAAACTTGCACAGGTGTGAACAAAACCAAACAAATCCGGTAACTCATATGTAATGTAATTGTTTTCCTGACATTCCAATAATCTGATAAGGGCACAAAACAGATGATGACCAGGTTTTTGGGTGTGCATGTAAACAATGTGAATGAGTGCGGGATCATGCATATCTCAGGACACCCCATAAAGCCCACCCAGCCTGATCTTAAATCGTATATTATTATTGAAAACATGTGTCTTAATGCATCATTGACTTTTACATTGGTGTGATGTATATCCTATTATAGACTGTACTCCTTTGTCTCGTACGGTTTAAGTAATGAACAGTGAGATGTTTATGCTCTGCTGCGTGTTACTTGCATCTATAATATCTAATTACACCAGGCTCAGGTTACGCTCATTCTATAGGTCACTGTTACATGAGATCAGAGCCACAACTAACAAATATTTTGCTAATCACTGAATTAACTGGGTTTTTTTGAGGACTGGAAGAATTCTTTCTTTGTGTGAACCATATCTTCTTTCGGTGTATGTTGTGGAGTCCAGATAATAATTATTTGATTTCCATAGTTAGTTTACCTCAATGTTCGTTGGGTGCAATTCACCGATTAAAAGGGACAGTCCAGAAGTTTGGACATAGAACCTCATTTCCTAGTGAGCCAGAGTGTTGGAGACGTGTGGAGACACTTTTTAAAATATTCCATCCAGTCCTTGTATTTGCAAAGGTCGCTGTTGCTAGGCTAGTGCATGTCAATGGCCATAGTTAGCCTGCCTCTAAAAACAGTCTTACCCACTCCACAAAACACCTGAATCAAATGTATTATTAAGCCAGACTGTTGATGTGAATGTCTGTATTGATAGAATAATGTCTGAAATAAAACTAACCTTGCATCACAAGAATCGTCGCATGTAGAGGGACTATTTTCTCATATATCAGTCCGCCGCTGCCGAGCTTTCTATCAGGAAGTACGACTCGCCGCTGCTGCTCAGACATAAATCCTTCAAATTAAAGGTTGGTTTTACTTCTAAAATGATTCTACTGACACAAACGTTTACATCGACAGTCTGGCATAAAAACAGATTTGCTTCGGGTGTTTTGTGGAGTGGGTAAGTGTTTTTAGTGACAGGCTAACTATGGCCATTGACTTGCACTAGCCTAGCACCAGCAACCTCTGCAAATATAAGGACTATTTTAAAAAGTGTCTCTATATGTCTCCAACACTCTGGCTAACCAGGAAATGAGGTCCTATGCCCAAAATTCCAGACTGTCTCTTTAACCTGTTTCAGCTATACATGAGATCCATATTAGCATTATGCAAATGTATCCTTATACTATATGTTTGTATAGAACTGTATTACACCAGATCTTACTATTTGGTGTAGTATTTGAAGGAGGTTTTAGGCTTGGTAATTATGCTTGTCAATTTCATATCCCTGTTGATTTCTAATGACTATATTTTGCATTCCTGGCAACCACAGCAAACACATTCCATACTGATCAACATGACAACAGGAAAACTGGCTTATAATGCAGCCCAAATCCCTCCTGCTTATTTTTAAAACTCTCACAAATGCTGGAGTGATAAATTATGTGCATACAGACTTAGCAATTAGTAAACATCAACTGGCAGAGCTTCAAACTTTATTTTTTAAAGATGCACTACATAAGTTTTCCGATGGGAGGAGAATAGGGATGGTACATACTGTTTCGGTATGTGTCGTTCGGTTCGGTGTAGGGTTGTGCATGAGTGAATTCACGCAATTTGTGTGTGTTTACATTCCGCCACTACATGTGCAGCTACATGGAAGGGAACTGGTCCGTGATTGGGGTGACAGTGTTTCTCGCAATGCTTTATAGTTAGGGCGGCTGCCTTGACAACAATTTCCCCGCGCTTTGACTACGTCCCACCGGACCACGTGAATCCTCACAAAACTACGGTTGTCACGCCATGGTCCTCACTTTGGCCTTTCACCAGCATGGAATCTCAACCCTCAATGTGGAAAAGTTGTTTTTTTCTGGCCAAAAATATGAAGATCGAGTAAAACTTCATCCTGGAACTGTTAGTGCTGCGCTTTATTTTCTGAAAAGTTTTGTTTACTGTTTACAAGGAATATTTTTTTTTAATAATATTTCATATATTTGTTGCTTATTTGAGAATATTTTATTTAACTTATTTGTTCCCATACTGTACCGTGACCTCAAAAACAAAGGTACGTACCGAACTGTGATTTATGTGTACCGTTACACGCCTAGAGGAGAAGGGTTCTGCCAACTGCTTGTCACCATGGAGATGTTATAGCTTTGCCTGCAATGTTCTGAAGTATGGCATTAAACTGATGTTGCATTTATTCAATTGTGTGTATTCCATTGCTCAAAATACCTTAAAAACATCTTGGTTTGCTGGCACCACCTGCTTGTCTCCATGGAGATAGGCACGTTTAATGCCATACTGTGGAACAATTTAGGCAAAGCATTAACATTTCCATGGAGAGAAGCAGGTAGAGAGCCCTCCAGAAAAGTTACATACTGCACATTTAATAGAGATTGAAAGATATGAAACAATCTCTTATCCAGGATCCATAATTCCCCTATTAAAATTAGGAAAGGGGACACCACATCATCAACACATTTGGACAGGCTCCTTCCTTGCGGCTACTTCCTGCTCGCTAATTCTTATTGAATTAGAAATGCAGCGGAGCTAATTAAAAGTGCAGGGTATTTACTGTGGCACTAGAACAATGCAGAGACCAGGAGAGTTCAGAAGGAAACCAATGAAACAAATGAAAAGGAATGAAAAAGTAGGTGCAAATAAACTTAGGTTTGTGAAGGTTCTCTCTAAGGTCTTCACACTAAGAGAAGAAAATACTGGCTTCAACCTTTTTTTTTTTTAGAAAATCTTAATAGATGTTCCACTTATACTATTTAGGAGAAGAAATTTCAACTTCATTCATTTGTGCTGACAGAAAATTACAGATGTGCTATTACGTGAATATTGGGGCTTTTTAATCAAAAGTTCTTCCGCCAGCCTTGAGTTACTTTACATATATGTCACCTCACAATGCATTACTAAGAGCTTAATACTTAAATGTGTTTAAAATATTTATTGATACATTATATGCAAGGTAAGAATGTGTGATTCATTTTATGTCACCGTGCCCTCGACCAGGAGTTTTCATTGAGGGCAGCTGCATACAGAAATATCTTTGTAGTGGAGGGCCTCAGACTTGTGCTCAATACAGCGAGTCTTCAGATACATTTGTTGAAATAGACATCGGTTTGAGTCACCACAACATTAAAACATTTTGGAACACAATGTTTAGGTCAGTATCACAATGCAATACAATGCTATTGAGGTTACCGTGATAGAGATACTTGAAGTAAAATGTACTGTCTATGATCATTTGGGCCAATCCATCAGGATCCCTGGGGGCCAACAAAAAGTCTGGTCTGAGGGCCGAATTTGGCTCGCTGCCCTAGACGTTTGATTTCATGCCAGTTTTTGTTTCGTGTAGATAGGTCAAGTAATTATAGAGATTTTGATCATAAACCAGGTCAAAAGCTCTGAATTTTGACAACAAATTCTAATACTTAATTCTACTTGTCATCCAGCTCAATTTGAAACTACAGATAATTGAGAAAGCTGCAATGTCACACAAACTCATTCTGTACATTATTACTGTTATTGTATGTTTTGATTTATAAACTGATAATGCTTATTTTAGAGGTGCCACAGAAAATACTCCCATCTCAGAGTAAGCTAACTCTGTTATTATATATTATACTATATTTTTCAGACTATAAGTCACTTCGGAGCATAAGTCGCACCAGCCAACAAATGTATTAATGAAGAAGAAAAAAAAAACCAAAACTTATAAGTCACATTGGACTGTAAGACACACTTTTTGGGGGAAATGTATTATATTTATATTTATATATTAATATAAATGTATATAAAATCAGAGACCAGGAACCGACATTTCATCTTTAAAGGCAAGTTATAGTAATAACAATAGAACAGAGAACAACAGGCTGTTAACATCACATATGAAGAGTTCTTCAGATAACTATAGCACAAACAACAAGTTCACCAAACTCTCTATCTCACTCCAAATCAGTAAATCCATTCAATTCTTCATCCTTGGTGTCACTTCTGAGCTACTCGGCGAAATCTGGAGTTAAACTGAGCACCGTTTTCTCTTCCGCGTAGTTGTCGTCAGACTCAGCATCAGTTCCAGTTAGAATTATTCCAGCCTTTCTGAATCCCGACAGGATGGTTTTGGTTGTCACTGAAGTTACTTAAATTTTTAATTTTCAGTGGTATAGAAGTAATGGTGCGATCAACTGATATGACACACACAACAGCGTTTTTTACTGCAGGAGACATGCGCAGTAGAGCAAAGTGACAGTGGTACAGGAGTAATAGGAACAGCAGATACTGACACACAAACCTAGAGCGCCCCCTTGCGGCTGTCAGTGTGAAAATTTGAGTACATAAGTCGCACCGGAGTATAAGTCGCAGGATGACCCACCAAAAGTGTGACTGTGACTTGTAGTTAAAAAAATACAGTAATCACCTAAACTACACCCATACAGTTCTCGTTGGTCTCTCTCTGTCAACAGCTCAAACCTCAGCATACAGTAAACTCACAATCCCTCTTCTGTACTTGTTAAAACCATCCAAATTTAAACTCCATATAGGCATTTAATTTCCAAAATCTTTATAGAGAATTTCTCATCCTCAGATTCCTTATCCTATCCACCAAATACTGAAATGCTATACACTTTTTTAAAAATCTAAACGGTGGCTAATGTGCTTTGAACCACTTCTGGTAATTGTTTTTTGTTTGTATATTTGATTCTACAAAACAACTTAGAATGTATTTATCAAAGCACTTGCCTCTGGATCATGTGGATAAGATTGTGTGTGTGCGAGTTCTCCCAAGGCATAATGTACAGTAAACACTATAATGTACATAATGACATCTGAGACATCCCTATGAGCCCAATCATTAGCACATCTCCAACATGGGACTCTGGCTACCCCAACAGAGAAGTGGAAGTTTACCATCTTGAACAAATGTGTCTCTGCCTCCTCCACGAGTTAACTGCTCAGCTGAGGGCTTAATCTGCCGAAACAGGGCAAAGTGGATTAGGAGATGAGAGCGTTTAATCAAAGTATTCTTCACATCTAATTACACATCCCATTTCCAAACACTGCGCTCTTATACTGTTATCTGCAATAGAGTTTAAGCATCAGTTTCACTGTAGCAGCTCCCCTCAGAGTGAATGGGCCCATTGCCTGTATCTGACACCTCCATGGATCCAAAACACTAAAGGCAATAACAAGAAACAACAATTAGATTAAACAATGTGCTATGTATTAAGAAGAAGCAATGAGAGGAGATGCAAACTACAACAGGCAGGGATCTACATTACATCTAGAAACTCTACGGCCATATTGAAGCAAATATGTATTTTTATTTTGGACATTTTGTGGGATTGTCCAGATGGGAATAATAAGATGAAGCAATAGTACAAAATCATCCCTTAAGGTTGTGGTTGAGGCTCAAGTAAAAAGTGAAAGCACTTTAAAGGAGAACCATTATGCAAAATCGACTTTTCAGAGCTTTTAACCATGTTATGATTCTTTTGCCTTCTCATTTACCCTCTCGAAGTTGTATTTGGAGTGATTCGTGCATGTTTGAGCCATGTTTAATCACTTATTTTCATGACACGATATTCCGATCAACTCTCAACCCCTGTTTTCACTGCAACTTGCATATGCCCCCTGCGGCTATCCATAGGAGGGGCCAACAACTTCATTGCTCTTTGTTGTGATGATGTTTATGGCAACGTCAGTTCCTATTGGGCACCACAGTTTTCTAACACAGAAGTCAGCGAACTTTTTTTTTTTTTAAGTCTGTAGATGAATATTGCACTTTAAAATGTGCAAATTACAACATAATAATGCAAGGATGCCATAGATTATAACTATATAGCAGGCACAAGCACTATATGTCTTCTTTAAAATGAACAAGAACTTTACACATTAATCAGCCCTTTTTAATACTCTTGAAAGATACAATATTCTTATTTTACATATTGCCAAAACAACAATTGCATTACTTTTTTTTTTTTTTCTCCCACTTCTTACTCAATATAAACTTTTTTTTCCATAAAAACTTTTGATATAGTGCATTAGGACATGATTCATTTGGTGGTTCTTAGGGGGATTGCAGTTCAAGTCCTGCTTTGCATTCATTTAGCAAAGATATGGACATTATTCATTTAAGTTGAATTTTATTCCAAGCTTAGCCCTGGTTATTTGCTGGCTTTGAAGTCCTGGCCAAGTCCCGGTTTATCTCATATTTGTAATGTTCTTTTTCATAATTCAGAAAATAGTGACATTAGAGATGAATATTTACTGAATTCAGCTTTAGACAATTGTCAGTAGGAAGGGCATCTGGCATGAAAATATCTTATTAAATCATCTGTCTGATACTGTAAACTAAAACATGTTGCAGTAATAGTAAGCCTCATCATCAATGCAGCATCACAGCAAACTAAAGCTGTATTATCATAAATTATAAAGGAATAACTCACAACAGTGGCGACTATGTTGTTACTGTGGACTTCATTTGAAATGCTAAAACACAAGAAAACATCCGCACACATTTTTATGCATTTTAATGTACAAACAAACCAGTCTGTGCTTAAGTTATGAACAAATGAAGCGTCACATTCTCTATCCAACTACGGGCTGTTATATAGGATCTCATGCATCACAATAAGGTTAAAGTTTCCCTTTCATGTTCAGTATCAGTAATTTAAAGTAACTTCAAGACAGTGCTATATTCCCTATAGCATTTTGAATTGATTTCTTTACAACCAATGCTTAGATAGTACAACATAACATAACATGACATAGATTTGATTTGAAGGATGTGGTTTGTAAAAAAGTTTTTAATCTGATCACTAAAACAAGTGGTACTTTTATATTCCTTGTTGAAAAGCAAATAAACCTTCAGACCCAAACACTGCAGATTTTATTTTGAGATTTTGGATTTGCCCGAAGTAACACCCGAGGAAAAAAAAAATTAGAATTATTTTCAGGAATACTGTGGACATATTTTAGGACACTTCTGTTTGCTTGCGTTAACTGTATGTCGGATTTATTCAAGTGAGTAGAACAAATTTACTCTTTGCCAACTACACTACACTTCAGTTTTCAGTCAAGAGCAGATGAATCATTTTTCTCCCATGCCTCAGCGTACACAAAATATCACAAATCTTACTGTTAAATACTGTTAGACAATAAAATTTCCAACTCAATTTCGAAACTTAGGAACAGACTAAACTCAATACTGATTCCAATACCACAGTGATGATCAAAAATACTTTAACTTTCCTTTTTTGTCATCCTGCTCTGTTCCATCGTGATCCATGGGCGTAAACTAGTCTCTAAATCATTCTTAAACTATTCAGGAAAGGTCATCATTTCATTTCTGTCCTATAAATATGACGTTTTTAGAATCCACACCTGCTCCAATCAGTTTCGACACTAGTTTTAATATCGATTAGTATCTTAATTTCGATACTTTTGGCAATCCAATATGTTTAAATGTATTGAATTAGGCCTGAATGCTTACAGCCACAGACTTCCTAAACAAAACCAAGCATACATAATTTACACTGCATTTTTCTGCAGGTGAAAGCCCACACTTAAAGTCACAAGGCTGCTGTTATTTACAGCGTTGTACCAAGAATAACATTTTCACAGTTTTAAATATTTTTTTTTTTTACATTTGCAGCTTCCTTAAGAGCTGATTTTCAAGCAATGTTGGGCCTCAGGTGTATCACACTACAATCTAGACAATGCAATGTTTGTCACTAAGCAGACACATCACAGATCTTTCACTGTTACAAACATTTGAAAGTCCCTAATTCACATAATACTCATATTTATTATAAGGAAATGTACCTTAACTACAAAATGTACAGTGCATTTCAGAGGATTTTGGATGGATTACTAAATTATGTCTGATAATTGTAGGATAGTCCCCAAAAACCTTTAGACACTAAGTTTTGGTCAGTATTGTCCTTCCCCTAAAACTGTTCATGTTTTAAATTATATATTTCATTTTTGCCTTTCTTAATACAGCGACTGATAATTAATACTGAAACAGAGACAACAAAAATATAATGAACAATATGCAATATCTAAATGTCAAAGTCCTTTATCTGCACAAATGCTATCCTGGCGCAGCTGCTGTCTATCACTATCTATTTGAAGAGAAACACCTTCGTACTTCAGACAGCTCCTCAGATAGACTCCATGTGAGAGGGAGGAGGAAGTGTAACTCTGATCAAAAATCCATGCTCTGTTCAAACATTTTCCCTCATGTCTTTGATAAATAACTGTATGCTCCGTCTGTACCACCCACTGCTCCACAGCCAGGCCGCCCAGCTCCACTGTACACTTTAGAGCCAGCTTGTTTCAGTCCAGTTTAAGTCCAGTTTAAGCCCAGTTTAAGTCCAGTTTAAATCCAGTTTAAGTCCAGTTTATGTCCAGGTTGAGCTGTTGTCAAAAAAATTAATTAAATAGAATTGATAACTAGATACTAATCATTAGTGCTCCTTTGTAACAATACTGGGAACAATACTGGCAGTAGTCTAAGCAGTGATCCACAGAATTCCCTTTGAGGCATCCAGAACAGATTCTCGAACCACCTCAGCTGCTTGTCTCGACGTGGAGGAGTAGCGGCTCTACTCTGGGCTCCTCCTATTTGACTGAGCCCCTCACCCTATTTCTAAGGGTGTGGCCAGTCACCCTGCAGAGGAAGCTCATTTTGCTTCTATCTGTGATCTGTGATCTTGTCCTTTGTGTCTTTACCCAAAGCTCATGACCATAGGTGATTCAGAAGTTATTTTCACATGAAGACTACAGTGACTTCAGTCTATGCGCCCACTTCTAGTGTTGTATTTTGTGCGCCCAGAAATAAAATCAGAAATAAAAGCTACAATAACTTTTTGCCAGCTTCCCAAACATATACAATATTCTAATGTCTGCAGAGAGTGTTCAAATGCATTTTAAAAGTTTAATAAGGCATCTAATTATGTTAGTTCAAGGTTATTTCACACTTGTATTAAAAAGCCAAATATCATAGTGAAAATGATATGGTGTGCATACAGAGAGAGAAAAGTGACTGGTTTAAGCCTCCATTATTATGTCAGAGGAGCGATTATAAATGTTTCAAAGTCATTGTGTAAAGCTCAAACCTATGATGTTACATCAGTCAAAGGCCAAACATCTCCATGGAGACCAATTCACTTTAAGGAAACCTGATCAATTGCTGTCTCACTGCGCCTGGATCCCAGACAAGAGACAGGTGCTCATTTACACTCATCAAGTGAAGACAAATGAACAGACCAGAGCACAGAAAGAAGAAAACGTTAAAGTAATTATGGCATAACTATATTTAAAATTTCAGATTTTACATTGTTCTCAAATCACTCTTAAATGAAAAAAATCAAAACTTGATAAGCCAGCTAATAAATGTGCTTCCTTTCACATCTCTTTTTGTTATCCAAGGCGCACAGAAAAAGAATAGTGGCTCAGTACTGAAGAATTTAACCACAACCACAAGTGGAGGAAATATTCTAATAAGAGGCAGGGGTAAGAGGGCCAGTTAGTCAAATCTTAATCAAATCAGCATCTATTAATTTCAGATGCAATTACCTTGGGGCCTTGTAATGAAGAGGTCTAAAACAAATTCTCTGTCAAAAACTGTCAATAAAAACATTTGGTTTGGAGAAAGACTTTGCAGGAATAAATGAAACCATTTTTTGTATTAACTGGCACTGACCACATCTGTCTTGTTTATATTTGTCTAAACATGCAAGGCGTATATATTCATTTTTAATATTAACAAAACATATTTAATTAAAAACGTCAGTCAATACAGGAAATACATGTTGTTTTTATTCCATATCACATATTCTGTGATAGCATTAAATTACATCTACACCCCCCAAACATGAAGAGGGAGTTATTGGGATAAAATACTTGGCCTGTACTCATTAAACTGCTGTTCATATTTTTGCCAGAGTGGAAAGTAGTTTTACTGCGGCACATGGCACACACTAACATGTGTTTATGTAGAGGAAGGCCTCCTGGACGAGGACATCTGCTGGACTAATAAACAATAATCCAGACAAATGATTATAGTGTGACCACAGCCCAGTGCCGTAATGACCAGTCCAGGGACATGAGTGACAGAGGAGCAGAGCGGAGCCAACACGCCTGGCCCCAGTCCCAGCAGTGAGAGGACACGCTGGTCCACGGGCACAGGGCACAAAACAGGGCAGGGAAATGAACAGACCCCCACCCTCTAACCTACTGCCCCTTTTACCCCTACTTCCTCATATCACCTATATATCCATGTATTTCAGAATGATGAGACATTTGCATCATTGCCATATGCAGTTTAAAAATAAATGTTATAATTTTGGAATGAGAAAAAGTCAATCTTTGCCTCCAACCATCACCAACATGCACCACTTGCAAACTAGGCAATGTGGGTAAAGTATCTATGCCTAAGGACACAATTTTGCTACTAACAACATAAATAACAACAGAGTGTTTGGCTGCTTTTGTGGATACCTGGCCCAGACACTGAGCTCAGTTTTTAACTTTATATCATGGAATTTTAACCAACTAAAAAGCTGGCTAAGGAGTGAACTGAGAAGCTGGCTGTCAACATTTGAGATGCTACAGATTTTTTACACTGTATGTGGCAGCAAATGTAGCAAAAGATCTTCCAGAAGAAACACTTTGAGGGAATAGACCATTTCATCAGCAACCAAAACATTTGAGTGAAGTAAGAATGAGACCTTTTCTCTTGAGTTCACCTGGTTCCCTGCTGGACACTGCTATGATGCTGCAGGACACAGAGGAGAGGAACATTTGGCTCTTCCACAGGATCTGCTGACCCTCCCTGACCAGTCCTCCGGTTAAACTGCACTGAGACCTTTGACTGAGACACAAAAGCCACTGAGACGCGCAGTGGAAATGCTGCAGCAACATAAACTACTAAACAGTTCGCTGCAGCAACACTTGAATTTCCCTCGGGGTCAATAAAGTATCTGTCTCTCTCTATCTGTGGCATGTGGTATTCTGATAGAAATCGGCAAAAAAAAAAAAAAAGAAAAGAAAACACACATACATAAATAAATCAGTTGTAGTGATCATGCGAAAATACAAAATGTTATTATTACGAGTATAAATCCATAAATGCCAAGCCAGTATACAAACTAAGATATGATAAATATTGAGGAAGGAGTAATTGTGTTGTTTGGTCCAGGTCTGGATGAGGGCCATATCCTTCGACTCCCGAACATAGACATGAGCTCAGAGACAGGAGAGACAGGGGCAGAGCTGCTGTTTCTAATGAGGATGAAGTGTGAGCTGCAGAGGAGCCTCTCAGTGCTCTGGCTCCGGTGCAGAACGTTTAGCCACATGATTGGGATCAGGCCAAACACAACAGAGAGGTACTGATGGAGGGCAGGTGGACGGCCAAACCAAGCCCCAAAAACTAATATTGTGTCTGCTATGTACAAGCAGCTCAGTAGAATGTAATGAGTCAATAAAAGGCAGTAAATAAGACCCAAAGTGATGAGCTTGGTCTTAATATCGTACTAAAGGATCAAGAAAAAAAAAAAAAAGAGGTGATTAATACTAAGACTACTATTGAAACTATACTAATATGAAGTATCAATATAGAAAACCAATTGTCTGCTTAGTTGTGCTGTTCCATTTCAGAACTAATACCACATAGTAATATTAAAGGAACTACTATTATTTTTAGGGGTGTAACGATATCCAAGTCTCACGATACAATATTGTCACTGTATGAACCTCACGGTACGATATTTATTGCGATATCGTCGGAAAGCTCACAATATGGTGGGGAGGCTCATGATTAGGGATGTAACAATATCCAAATCTCTCAGTACGATATTTTCACGTTATACACGTCACTGTGCGATATTTTGTAGAGGCTGACAAACCTGTTAATATGCTACTTTTTCTTCTTAAAATGCCTTGACAAGATTTAATCCAAAGAACTAAGACTTAAAAGTGTTTAGAACTGTTATTTCTTCTTGTAGTCTACATTGAAATGGAGCAAAGGATCATGGTCTATGTAGTTCTCTCTGTCTTTTTTTTTTTTTTTTTTTTTTTTTTTTTTAGCTATTCCTGCACCTTAACTCTTAATTTAAGCAAAGAGACTTGTAATTTGATATATTGTGATGGTCCACGATATTGTTGTGAGAACTTTTAAAATATGATATCCACAATATTTTGGTTATTGTTACATCCCGATTATTTTGTATTGAAAACTACATTTTATTATCTAAAAAATGTGTTTGTGGCATTGAAATAAATTCCCTTTGCTTAGATAAACTTTACTTGGATTTGTATGTTAACATGTGCCATTTAACTATATCTATGTGCAGTTATTTTTAAGTCTATTTTTTTAATTATTTTTAAGCCATTTTTTATTATCTGTTTTATTGCATTGTTACCTTTTTACCTCCGCCAAGGAGGTTATGTTTTTGCCGGCGTTTTGTCTGTTTGTTTGTTTGTTTGTTTGTCTGTTAGCAACATAACTCAAAAAGTTATGGACTGATTTTGATGAAATATTCAGGATTTGTTGGAAATGTGAAAAGGAAGAACTGATTTCATTTTGGGGGTGATCCGGAAGAAATCCTGGATTCTGGATCACTTTGAAATTTTAGTTAACATTGTGGTAAATGGGGCCAAAAAATTTGTTTCTCAATATCTCGGTTAATTATTGACCAAACCCCATGAAATTTGACTCAGGGATGGACAATGGGATCCTCTTTCATATTCCAAAGGCTGATCCGGATCTGATCCAGAAGACTGATTTTATCGCAATTTATATAAAAAATGGGGGTAGTCCTTGGCGGAGGTCTGCGCTCTCTGAGTGCTTTTCTAGTTCCTACTGTTCTTGAATTGCGCATTGCAACACTGGAATTTCCCCACTGTGGGACTAATAAAGGCATATCTTATCTTATATTTGCTATATATTTTTTATGGTGCAATGACATTTATAGGTTCCAGTTGCTTTAAAGGGGACATTTTGAAGAGTTTTGTCCATTTAAAAAAATAAATATTTAGTTTTGATCTGATAATTGCGATGGCTTTGATTCACCTGATATAAATGATCAGAACAGTTGTGCCATGATTGTACACTACACTAAGTTAAGTCACACCACATCCTTAAAAGTCTTCTGAGAAATAAAGTTTTAAAGATTTAAATTCTAAAAAAAAAAAATCCCATGAGTCAAGAGCGGAGAAGAGTGTAAGGTCATGTGATAAAGAAATAAGCTCAATCCTATATAAAGGATTTGATTTCCAGGCCACTGACACCCCGTGGATGAAAAGCCAGACATCTTCAAATTGCCCTGTCAATCACTGCTACAAAAATCATAAAAATAAATAAAAGGAAATCACTGGTCTCAGAGGAATCCGCCGTATAGTGGAACCATAATTCACCTTTGCAAGTGAAAGCCAATAATACGAGTATATGGTAAACATTTATTATTGTGGATTTAACAGGATTTCTGCAAAAAAAAGAAGGCCTTATGAAATATTGTGTAGTTGTAGAAACTATCTCAATATAAGCAATGCCAACTCAGTGTGGTTTAATGCAATTTGAGTGGTCAAAAATACACATCGCAAATCGCAAAGATAGCATAATTTCTTCTGCAAATAACCAAATATCTTGTTGAAGCAGCAGGATTAGCAGGTTTTACAAACTGATTAGACCTCTACAAACATGTTCTAAAGATCCATGTTGCGATTTCAGTCTTCTCTCAAACAGTTCTGCCGCTGAACAGTTTCAAATGTGAACCTTGAACTGAATCCTCGCATTAAAAAACACATTTCAAATCTACTCACTTTTGCAATGTTTGTCAGAAAAGCTTAGTTTGATATTATTCCAAAATTATTCAGCCCTGCCATCCGGATACAAGAAGTGCTTCAAATGGGTATCAAATTCATCTCCAAAACAACAACAAGCTTTAAACTCTACTCAAAACCCACATAATAAGACCAATAGCAGCTGCTGTGAAGAGACTGGTCTACTGTCACTGTCCAGCCTGACTCTCATCTCTACTTGTTTTCTGTCTCTTCGTTTCTGGAGAGAGAGAGAGGACCCTCCCAGTGCGACAGGCAAAGATACAGCTTTACTATAGTCTTCAGAGCGAGACTACATCAAACACACTGACACTTCACACACTTACCCACGCCCAAGTCTTCATAGATCAGGAGGTACGTGGAGAAGAAACTGTTCAAGAAGATGGGAGGCTGGTTGAAGCCTACAAAAAAGATAAACAAAGAGCGTTAATGTCTATCTCAAATGACTCATGAATTGCTCAATTACACTTTCCCCCCAGAAAGTGGATTATAAAAGCAGAACTTGCAAAACCGACCGCTGCATGCTGTTTTAATCTAATTATAAAACACTTGCATCCTTGTAAGAAAGAGCCATGTGAGTCACTATAGGATGCTCTGGGATGAAAGGGTATTGGTTGTGCAAGTGTGCCCTCACTTTTGTGTCTGAAAAAGCAGCTTTAAGTCTGTGCTATTGTCAGAGGGTTTGTGAGAGCTATAAGAACCACTTAGGCAGACTTAAATACATACTTTCTCCTTTCACTGTTTGAAAATTAGGTACCCCAGCGTGCCATCTCCAATATGTTAAATTCAAAACAGCTAATTAATTTTACTGAGCATTTTGCGTATATATTAAAAGACCCATACTGCACTATTTGATCTGTTATACTGTTGTTAGCTCATGAAAAACCTGGAGTTGTGTGTTGTTTCATTCACACACTTGACACAAATCTTGCAAATTTAGGTTGAGTTCTTCTCTCAAACAGGTAACACTCTGTTCCATCTTGTGATGTCACATGGTAATAAAGGAAGTGGTTCACTGTTTTTAAACTCCATACACCTTCACTGGAATCAATCTCTACTGAAAAAAGGGTAAAAGGTGGATGTTAACTTTTTCTTTTTTCCATATTATTTGTCATTTTACCCAGCACATTAATAACAAAATAGTAGGGGTGTAAATGAGATCCAAGTCTCACGATACAATATCATCATGGTATAAAGCTCACAGTATGATATTTATTGCGATGTCGTGGGGAGGCTCACGAGATGTAACAATATCCAGATCTCTCGGTACAATATTTTCACGCTATACATCCCACAGAACGATATTTGTTGTGATATTTTGTGGAGGCAAACAAAATTGTTAATATGCTACTTTTTCCTCTTAATTCATTGTATTTACTTATTTATTTGAGACAGGGACAGGGCACAATTTTTACATTAACCTTAACAGGAGAGATGCATTGTACCAGGTTGTAACACCAGTGCTAATTTCCTACCTGTCGTCCCTGGGCAGGTTCATTGATTGATTGTATTTAACTGACCTTGGCTATCAACTGTTCTTGACAAGACTTAATCCAAAAAACTAAGACTTTAAAATGCTTATGTCTTCATGTAATCTACACTGAAATGGAGACTTCATGGAGAAATGGAGAGATAAATTGAAAATCATCACTTCATGACATCACAAGGTGGAATAAAGCATTTTGAGCTTGGGAGATATAGACAGCCAAATAATAAATAAAACTTGATAATAAAACTTAAACATTTGTGAATAGTACAGAACAACTCAACAACAACAACAAGACAACATCATTATAATTTGGAATGAAACGATATCCTAATCTCTCAATACGATATTTTTACGATATGCATCTCACAGTACAATATTTATTTTTTTCATTTTTATATATTTTGTGGATGCTACCAAAATTGTGAATATGCTACTTTTCTGTCATAATTATTATGATTAATGATTATAATTATAAGTAAGTAAGATTTAAAAGTGCTTAATAAACATTATCATTATGTGGACTGGAGCAGAGCAAAGGATTATGGTCTATGTAGTTCTCTCAGTTTTTGCACCATAACAATGAATTTAAGCAAAGAAACTTATAATTTGATATTTTGCGATGTCCCATGGTATTATTGTGAGACTTTTGACGATACAATACAATATTTCAGTTATTCTTTGAGTGATCCTTAGGTCTCTCCCGGGTGCTATTTGGACCCTCCTGTCAGTTATGTGTATGAGACCAGGAAGATCTCCCCACTCCACACGCTCCCCCCATACATCCCCTCTCTGCTCAGCCCTCCCCTCACAGCGTCAAAACATTTAATACTGTTATTTTAGAAGAATATACAGATTTCAAACCAACAAAAGATAGCATAGTAATCTAAATTTGTGTTATGCAGAAGTGTAATACCCCCACTTAAAATATGTCATACTGTGGTGTTAAATTAGAATATTATTGGACAGTTTGTGACACCCCTTGAGAGGTTAATAGAGATCCATGTTGGAGGAGGTGTCAGTGCTACACAGGCTGTTTAGTCTGAAGATCAGTGAGAAGCAGTGATGTGCTTTGATCAGCTGTGGCGGCAGTGGACCATACAGAAAGAGACAAGGGAGCGCAGAGGAGCCAGACTTTTGAAGTGCAAACAGCAGAACAGCGGGAATCTAAGACACTGCGTTTTGTTCTGTCATTTTGTCTGAGCGCAAGATCGTGGCTTGAAATAAGATCATCTTAGTGAGTTACGCAAGGGTAAGGGAAGGTAGGTGGTGATGTTAATCAGTTTCAATCATATTTTAATGTTTTGTAACAAGAACAATATAATGTGAAGTTGCAGAGTGAATATAGCTCATCGTGGTACAATGAGATCAAATCTAAACTACCACAGTTTAAATATGTTCTCATACTAGGGCTGAATGAGTTATCGTTTTGGACCAAAATTCACAATCTCATACAACACAATTTTGGGAGCGTCAAAGCTGCGTTTTCTTGCAGTGCTCCTAAAGCCCAATGTATGGATTTATGGATCTGCGTCGCGGTCTATGCGCCGCGAAGTAATTCACCGTCACGAAGCGAGGAGGCTAGGATTTAAAATCGGCATTAGTAAAGTTTAACATGAAGCATCTCCAACCCGATAGAAGCACAGAACAGACTCACCATCAGCAGCACATCCTCTGTCACAGAAAGAACACTCATATTCCACTGAGTCATGTCCTTTATTCCGACAGAAGCTGACCGAATCAGGGCACAAGGAGCAAGCTGTTTTTTGTTTTTTTTTCCCCAGAGTTAATATTTATACAAATTAGCAATGTGGTTTTAAGTTTTGTTTCTGAAAAACGTAAACAAATGTGCACAAAGCAGCGTAAATGCAGGAAATGTATGTAGAGCGGTGATACAGAGAACCAATCACAGCCCTTATTGTCTGCGTTGCTTCCCCCTGCAGTCTGCATCATTTAGCTGCGTAGTTATGGTCCAGCATCAAATCATCATGTAGGACTTTGGTGTGATGTAATTTTCTGTGATGTTTGGAAATGTTCATGTGCACTGAAACTTAATTTGAAAAAAAAAAAATCATGGATGAAATCGAAATTGCAATATCTGCCAGAAAAATCACAATTAAATTTGTTCTTAAGAAAGCTTTCTGGGTGTGAGATAGGGCTGAAAGATTTTGAGTAAATGAAGCAAAAACTATAGCCTACCTTTTACAACACTAAGATTTTTTGGTGTAAAATCATTTATGTGTCTTTCCTGAATCTTCACTGATGACCAATAACAGCGGCTGAATTGCTTGTACACTCACTGCAAAGTAGGAAGGTCCCGAGTTCAATTCTCAGACTCTGCACTTTGCAAATTTACACGGTGTTTTGGTGGGTTTCCTCTGGATAGTACTGCCTCTCCATTAGCCTACAACCCAACAGTCCTCCAGCTAAGTACTTCTGACTAAACCCAGCTCAAGATTTGCAGACGGTCCCCGGGCGCTAAAACTGAAGAATGCAGGGGCCAAATTTCAATTTAGGGACAATAAAGTTACCTTATTCTACACACATGAATCTTCTGGCTTTTGGCTAATCATTTGCATACAGTAATTGGAGTAAGATGAGTTATAGGTGTACAGCCAGATTAGGCCTGTCACGATAATTACTATATCAACTTATTGTTCAGTACATGAAAGCTGGAACGATATATTTTTGGTTTCAATATTTGTTGTGGGGACTTTTCCTTTGCAATAATGGGAAGATTTTTGTTATTTTTGTTAGTTTAATACACTAAGATTTGAGCTGTAGAGAGCTGAAGTAACTTTTTATGGCTCATTATTGCTTCATTCTGCTATGTATTTGCTGCAGCTCATGCCTTTAAAACTGACTGTATATTTTAAAATTGGTTTACTGGTATGGGATTACGTTTTGTGTCACTGTCAGTGCAATATTATCGTTTATTGTGAGACTTCTCTGTAGCAATATATAGCGCTTCAAATTTTTATCATGACAGGTCTAAGCCAGATGCCCTTCCAGTGAAAATCTTGTTGACCTAACTGGTTTAAAAAAAAAAGGTTGTGTGAGTATGTGTGAAAGACAACAGAATAAAAGCGCAGAGATAATAAAAAAGTGTGTCAAATGCCTGGTGCTTGATGGAAAAGGGTTGTGACATTCACTTAATCACTGGCCCCAGCTCGACAGAGGAGAGAGAGGGGCTGTCTCCTGTTTGTCACTGCTGCTGTCCTCTGCATTTGTACTGTAAACTGAAACACTACAGAGGGCGGATGATAAACAGGCTCTGTCATTATTAGAGAAAACGTTGATTGAATACAAATATTTGACAAACATTATCCTACCACAGCCAAATTGTTACATACATTACATACACTACTGAAATAAAAACAAACCGAAGACTGTTTAGACAACTCACTTCCTTAAAATGAAGTAAACGGTTGTTAAAGCATTTCTATTTAAAGCAGACCTTTTATGTAAAATCAAATTATTAGAGCTTTTAACCATGTTATAGTTGTTTCCCTTCACCATTGTTTGAGCAATCGTTTATCATTTATTTTCATGACACCATGTTGGCGATCATTCCTCGTTTAAAATGCCACCAGTATACGCCCACTGCTCTGCACTTACTTTTGTTTTTTGTTTTTTTTAAATCACTGATATGCGCAGGATTTGGCACCACTGTGTAGTCATTTTGGTACAAATGGAAAATAATCTGCTGCTTGCTAGTGTGATCTGCAGCTGTCCATCGGAGGTGTTGACTCTTTGTTGTGATGACATGTACAGCAACATCTGTTCCCATTGGGCACTGCACTTTTCTAACACAGAAGTCAGCAGACTTGTTTCTTTTTATTCATTTTTGATGAATATTGTGAATTATAACATCCTGATCCACGGGTGTCATAGATTATAACTATACTGCTCAAAAAAAATGTAAGGAAAACTTTGAAAACACATCAGATCCCAATGTGAAAAAAATGCTGAATATCTATATAAATATGGACAGGGAAATGTCTTAGGAACAAAAGGCTTCCACCTCTTCTAACGGATTAATGGACATTGTCGTGTATCAGGAGAGACCCAGGATCTACTGCACCACTGTTGGCTCTGACAATGGGTTCAAGGATTTCATCCCAATACCTAATGGCAGTCAGACTGCCTTTCTGTAGCCAGTAGAGGTGCGTCCCTCCATGCAGCAGGCAATGTACCGTTCTCCTTGTCTTCTCCAGACTCTTTCACGTCCATCACAGGTGCTCAGGGTGAACCTGCTCTCATCGTCTCCTACAGCTCTGTCTCGCTCTCCTAGACTAACTGCCTGTCTCCTGAAATCTCCTCCATGTTCTGGAGATTGTGCTGGGAGACACATTAAATCTCCTTGCAACGACACGTCCCAATGTGCCATCTTGGAGAAGTTGGACAATCTGAGCAACTTCTGTAGGGTTAAGGAATGGCCTCATACTCCCAATAGTGATAATCACTCCAGCCAAAGCAGCACTCGTGGAAAACCAGCCAAAAAGACCAAGAGGGAGAAACTTGAAGTGACCTCCAACCGCAAAACCAGTTCTGTTTTAGAGGCTGCCTCACTGTTGCCACTCTAGTGCACCTGTTGTTCATTTCCATTAAAAGAGGTGGCATCCTTTTGTTCCTAAGGCACTGCCCTGTCCATATTTGTATAGATATCCAACTTTATTTTTTTTTCCCACACATTGAGATGTGAGGTATTTTTAAAGTGTTTCTTTAAAAATACATTGAGCAGTGTATATAGCAGAGATAGGCACCTCATTAATGTTTTTTATTGACCTTAAGAAAGTTTAAATTCAGTTAGTTTCCCGATTTTAAGAGTTTTGATGATTTAGAATTTCACTTTCTGGTTAGACGTAAGCAGGAGACATGACTCATGCAATTCAAAAAATATTACCTATCAACCAAAAGCAAAATCTCACATAACTGATCAAATTTGACCAAAAAAAAATATGACAACAACTTTGGATTGAATTTTGTTGATGACATAGGTAGAGGCATTCCTGTATTTTCAACTTTTTCACTTGATTAATGTAAAATTATGATACTTATTGACCACACATTACCCCACTTGTTTACATTATAGGATTATAGGATATATTTAGATAGTAGTTTTTAGGTTACAGGATATATTTTAAAGAATTGTGATATCTGTGATTATTTTGCAATAGTATAATAATTCTATTTTGAGATATCTGAGACTATATTGAGTACTGTAATCTTACCTTCACAGAAAGAGTGGAATAACAACAGGGGGAGGAGGAGCCTGGCGAACATCATGGTCCCACCTGAACCCAAACTCCACGACATCACCTGCGCCTGGAGAAAAAAAAAAAGAAAGACATTCATTCATTTATCAGCAATAAACACAAAACTATAACAATAAAAGCTTATAAAGGGTTAACAGATTTCTTATGTGGATTGCTTTACCTGTTTAGATTTTCAGACAGACCAGCATATTCTAAATTAGCTCAGCAGACTGGCACTATTGGCTGACAACATACATATTTTGAAAGGGAAATCCCATTCTAATGAGCCATTTACCCACTTAATAAGAGATAAACACTGGGACATCACCAGTGAAGGTGTCAAAACACAGTAGGTGTCATAAATACCCCACGGCAGCTCTCTGTTAATTAACGCTTGCACAGAAACAAGTCATCATTTAACACAGTGACATTCAACGGAGCCAGAAAGAAGCACCTCAGGGCTGTAGTCGATTAGAGAAACTCTCCATCCACAAAAGATATGCCCCAATGCATCAATTAATCGACTACAAGGGTGTTGGCGAAAGACCTCAAATTATTAGGATCTTTTAGAATTATTAGGATCACAAAAACTATGTAAACAGAGAAGTATGAGAAAGTGTCCAGTCACTCCCAGAACTCCAGCTGAGTCACTCCATGCTTCCTCCTTTCTGCTGTTTTGCTTGTAATTCTTCAAATTTTGTCAACTAATAAAAAATTTGGTTGACTAAGACTCCATCGACTTAATGGACCAAAAGACTACAGGACGACAGCCCTGAGACTGCTCATACAAACACGTATTTCTTTTATTAAGTAAGAACAACCGAAAGTTCAAAGCTTCTTGCAACTTGAAAATTGAAAAAAGCTTATAATTGCATTTTGCCAAGCTGTTATTTGCCTTCAAGTATTATTTAGAGAGGTAAAGTATGTAATGGATATAGCATTTGGTGTTGTTACTACTCCAATTTCAATCTGGAAAAGGTTTGATATTGATTATAAAATCTTAATGATAAAAATACATTTTTATGCACACAAAACCCCAAAATAGTGGTAATATCTTTAATGTTAGCACGCAGTTGCTGCTGTCTAATACTATTTACTATTGATGTAGATCTAGACCAGGGGTGGGCAAACTACGGCCCGGGGGCCATATGCGGTAGCCTGATTCATCAGCCTGTTTTACTTCGTTTCACTTCGTATAAACCATCTGATCTCGCAGTGTTAGAATTTGTTTGCTCGACGGTAGGCAGGTACTTTTTATCATTTAACCAATCGCTGCTATTTGGTCGTGACGTATGTAATGCGCTGTTAACGGGGCTAACTGGTATATTAAGCTTTTCCCAAATCCTGTAGGACAATAACATCTTTCCCCTTGATGAAATTCACCAAACATTCTCTTTGTTCCGGCTTTAAATCCTCAATCTCAGGAATTGTTGACAATACTGAGCAATGGCTCTTCGCTGATTGGCTGGTGCCTGAGCACTCACATCTGGGGTTTTTGTGAACCATCTATTGTATTTTGATTCTTGACCTAGTCGCTAGAGAGAAATGAAATTGAGCAGAGGCACTAGGTGGCACCAGCCTGGCTACATATCCGGCCCCTCTATCGTTAATCTGGCCCACCGAACTTGAATAATAATGATAATAATAATAATTTCCAGTGTTTTAAAAGTCATTTCAACAAATAATTATGGTGGGACTTGAAAGACAGATAGTTTGATGTAATGCGTGGTAATGATTTTCAATTATGGGATATTTCAATAACATGGGATAGATCTATATATCCCATGTTATTTTTTTCTCTTATGATGAGGATTACCAAAACACTCCACTCACTCCACTGCCCCAGGTTCGGCCCTTCCATCAAATTTTCTTTGTGATCTTTCAGAATATCCTTGTAGCATTATAGTTCAAAGACACTAACTTCAAATATTAATGTAATGAAGAAATTAAAGGAGATTCTTCTTTATAATAAAGCCAGCAAACTTTCAAACCTGACCATTGCATTTTACCAGGACTTGTAATATCATTGTGTGCACTATTGTGTTCAACAGTGATACATCAAAACAGCCCTATCCAGTCGTATACAAAAGACCTTGGTGCCTTGATCGCCCTATTTCTCTGCCTCTCCTCCCTCCCTTCCTCACGGCCATTTGTTACCTGTCTCCCCATTTCCTCATTTGTCCCAACAAGGCCCTGGTGGTCAGCGCACTCATTCAGGGACAATTTAATTTCGCACGGTTATCTTTCTAAATTCTTGTTGTCCCTTAGGTCCGCCGAGAGATAAACGCCCAAGAGTGGAGTCGACAGCACGGCCTCTCTATCTGGTACTGGCCTTTTATTGTACCAAAGTGAGAGTAACACAGTGCAGGGAGCATTCAATTTAGACAGAGCGGCTCCTATCTGCAGGTAAAACAAGGTAAAGAATAGTCTGTCATAGGCCACTGAGTGAATAGATATGGTTTGTATGGTCTATATTTACATTACTGTTAGCCGTGCATGAGTGTCTGTCTGAATACAACCATTTGTTTTCATTTGGGCATCGGATTCCACTGGTTTCCTCCGCATTATTGCATTTCACTTTCTGTAAACATTGTGTAGTTGTGTGGGTTTTTTTTTTACACACTTTCCCCATTTCCTGGAGCCAAACTACCATTTATCTCTGCTTTGTGGCTGCTCAGCCTCAGCCCGATCCGTGGTCTCTGCTGCGTACAGTAAGGTTTAAGTGAAAGAAACTAATGAAAAAATATATGGGCCCTGCACACAGCCTGAAATCAAATATTAAACATGAACAAATGCTATACTACACTTATAGATTGTTTCAACACAACATTGTTTTTTTTTTCCTGATGGCTACAAGTGCCCAAGGCTAATATTAACATTTATACTATATAGTGCTGAATAGGGATGTAACAATAACCAAAATATCGTGATATTGTATCGTCAAAAATCTCAATAATAATATCGTAGGCTGTCACAAATATATCGAATTAGAAGTTCCTTTGCTTAAATGCATGGTTTTATAGTAGAAACAGTTTATAAACATAGAGAACTACATATCCCATGATTCATTTCAGTGCAGACAACATGAAGAAATATGTTTTTAATTGAATTCTTGGGAATTCAGTAATAATTCACACCAAAATCTTGTCAAGGTATTTTAAAACCAAAAAAGCACTCCATCTATAATTATGTCAACCTCTCTAAAATATCGCAATAAATATTATACCGTGAGATGCATATCGTTATAATATCGCACCGAGAGATTTGGATATCGTTACATCCCTAGTGCTGAACATAAAAACAAATTATTAAATAACTTACTAACTTAAAACTTAAAGATGTACTATGTAACTTTTCAGGTGCAGCCATATTTTAGACTATTGATTTCTTTCTTCAGCCTGACAAGTAGTTTTTACTTTTCAGAGTTTTCAAAAGTAGTAGTGCAGGCAGTGTTGGGGAGTAACGGATTACATGTACCGCCGTTATGTAATCAGAGTACAAATTATGAGTAACTGTATTCCGTTACAGTTACTGTATCAATGAGTGGTAATTGGATTACAGTTACTTTGCTGAAATAAGTGGATTACAAGGCGGTATTTTCCTGTTTTCACATTTTGTGCTACATCCCATTTATTTATTTTTTTATTTCGGTAATTCCACTCATTGCCAGAAACCCAAACAGAACGCGCACAATAAGAGCGATGTAAACGTCATGTTAAAGTTGGCGGTGTCAGTCACACAGTGGAAGCAGCAGTGCATTGGTAAAAACGCATTTGTGTCTTGGAAATTCTTCTCCCGATGTGAGATAAATATAAAAAAAACAAATATAAAATCGCCTACAACTTAAATGTGAAACTGGAGCTACTCATAGACTCATAATATCTGCACTACTGTCCTATAGTGACCTGCGACATGAGTGGACGTGCACACACAAACACACACAAACACACACCTTCATCATCGTCATCAACCTGAGAACCCGCGGACCACGTCTCCTTCCGTAGTTACAGCGCGGACACCACCGTCTCGTGCGCCGCGTGTGGACCGTGTTTTCTCGCGTAAACCGCGCTTCCTCCTGTGCGCCTCTAAACCAGAACTAACACCAGGACTAAACCAGGACTAATCCAGGACTAAACCAGGACTGAACCAGGTTTAAACTAGGACTAAACCACGACTAAACCAGAACTAAAGACCTGGTCTAGACCAGGTCTAGACCAGGTCTAAAATCAGGAGTAAACCAGGTCTAAAAATCAGGACTAAACCAGGACTAAACCAGGACTAAACCAGGTCTAAACAACATGACACCTAACAGTAGGTTGACCTAATTAAAGGTGATGTCATATGAAAAATAATTTCTTTATCAATAATATTTTTTAATCTGGTGAAGGAAAGGCTTATCTTGTTTCTGTCTTTTAACAGACAAAACCTCTTATATTAAGATCTCGTGGTCTTTGTTTCTCTACAGCAAACAGTTGCTTATTCATGGAGACTTGGGCTCAGACAATTTGAAGACAACAAACAAGAATTTTCAGGATGTGGTTGCTACATTCATGTCGTTTAAAAAAAACATGACAATATCAAGTAATCCAAAGTAATCAGATTACGTTACTCACTTTAAGTAATTTAATGGATTACGTTACAAACTACATTTTGGGGTGTGTAATCTGTAATCTGTAGGGGATTACATTTTAAAAGTAACCTTCCCAACACTGAGTGCAGGGGTCTCCAACTTGTAGCTCTCATCCCCTTCCAAGTAGCTCGACAAGGGATTTCTCAATTACACGTACACCCTGTGCACAATAAGTAAAATCAGATGACTTAAATGCCTTTTACCATTGTACATGTATCATCTGATGCCTAAATTTGTACACTAATAATGGTTTATGTTTTATAGACATCTAACTGTACCTCATCTAAGGCTCACCGTGGCTCTTACATATGCTCAATTTCTTGTGACCGCTAAAACTAGTAGCTCTCTGGCATTTTCATTTTGTAAAAGTAGTTCACCAGAGGAAAAACGTTGGAAACTCCTGTAGCAGTGAGTTGGCAGTGTTGGATTAAGTGAAAAATGCTGAAAACTGCACCATAATCAACAATAGGCAAATTGTATCTCATATTGCTCGAATCATATCTAAAATGTGTGCCATAGTTGTTTAAAAATGCCAAAATTCACAAAAAATCCAAACTTATTAGAATTTTTCAAACTTTCTTTCAAGGCAATACATGAGTTTCAGAGGGATAATAATGTAGCAGAGTTGCCATAGCAATTAATTCAAAATGTTAGGTCTTGTGAATGGGGAAAAGTCATCAAAATAGCACCTATAAACACAAGTACTTTCTACAAGGTTTCACAGTTTTTCTAGGATTATATAATGTCAAAACAGAGCTAAAAAAAAAAGCAACAACTTCTAACTTCAGGCCAAATAAAATGGTATACCAATGAAGGTTCATGTGAAATACGGAGTTAGGATTCAGAAAGTAACTATTCCGAGAGTGTTATGTATTCACCTGACTCAGCAGTAATGAGATGTTCAGTAGATCCTTTCTACTTCATTACTATTGTGGCTAAATGTAAATGTATTATTCCCAGAGGTTACTGCTAAAAAAACTCAAAAGTGAGAAAAGAAAATTTGGACAGAATGTTGGGCTGCACAAGTTTTGGGAAAAATCTAACTGTGATTGCTATTTATGTTTTAAAAAGTAGGATTATTTAAAAACTGCATATTGAACACAAATCCAGGTGCATCAACATTTGAGAGAAGAGTGAAATATGAACTGATAAACTAACATAAGAATCCACTGCATTTTAGGACAGTTTAAACTACAGATGCAAAAGGATTTAACCATAAAACACAGTAAATTTTATACACTGCAGAGGACACTCTTTTAACTAAATAATTAAAGCATTTTTGATTTGCTTGTACAAACTAACTTGCAATTTCAATTCAGATGTGATATATTATACATTACTTGTGCAGCCCTAATAGAAAGTTAGTGTTTTAAAATATAAATAAGCAAGAATTTCCCTTTTGAAGACACAACAACAAAGACAACAGGCATATTACGGGCCTCCCAAAGGTTTCGATCTAAAAGTATGCAGTATTTTCCTCAGTGTGCCACAAAATCAATGGGTGAATATGAGAGAGGGGCCGGGCTGAGACAAATACAGGTTTGAGAGAGCTGACTCATAGCGTCCATCCTGCACAAACATATGTCTGTCTACAGTTAAAGCAGAGTTTCAATATTGAACGCAGTGAGAGAGGAGCCCCCTGCAGGGATACAGATGCACTGCGCTAGAGCAGGGCACTAGGTGGTCAGAGGCACTCCACCTGTCTCCGTCTGCCTCAGCTATCATCAGGAATCTCTGTATTTCAGCATTTCAAAGCATGCACCAGGCAATCTGTTCACTGTACAATACAAGTGGGGGCAGTAATGATAGTTTTCAAGTCAGTGGTGGCTAGAAACATGCAAAAACTACTTGGACATTTATTCAGCAAGTGAATACTGGTCTAGTTCTATAAAATATCTCACTAATTCAAAGAGTCTCTAAAATGTGTCACAACATAGTTCTACTTAAAAGTCCCACACTTGAAGAATGTCACAACAGTTCAAGAATGCCTAACAACAGCTATCAGCAGGAATTTCAGTATTTCAAAACATGGACAAAGCAATTGTTGACTGTACAATACAAGAGGAGGTAGTGATGATAGTTTTCAGGTCTGGGGTGGCAAGAAACATGCAAATACTATCCAGTACTCTTACATTTATTCAGAAAATACTAGTGCCATACTGTTCTAAGAGTCCTGTCCCACATTGCCTCACAGTATAGTTGTTGAATGTGTCACAATAGTTCTAGAGGAAGAATTAACGTTTCTCTCCAAACATCACTAACTATGAAAAATCAAGGCAATTTTGGCAACAGACTGAAAACAATACCATGTGTAGAAGTGTTTAGTGCAGTTTATCGACGAAGCAATTAACAACAAAATTTGCATAAATGCGAACAACTATATGATTAACACTTCTTAAATCTAATGTTATGCTGGACAAATCGTACCAAAAGCAGAATGGCATGATTTAGCGGTGAAATTTAAATTTTAATAAGCACCACAAATCCTACATAAATGAGGGAGGTTTAGAAAAATAAAGAAGAATTTAGAGATGAACAGTTTTTCTTTTGTTACATGATTAAAATGAATAGGTTCAATTGTTTATAAGGATATGGAAAGTCTAGGTATGCAAGTAGGAAGAAGGTTGTAATAGTTACTTTACCACATTGGGAGGACAGGAATCTAAAAAACTATAAGCTATTTATTACCAGTATAAATACGACCAAAAGAGTTATGTAAAATCAATAATAATTCAACAACAAATGCACGGCTTGCATCCAGAGCAAAACAAAACCGATTTCCAAATTATTTTTCTCTCTAAGTTTTTTTGAATAAAGTTTGTACGGTCAAAGTACAACTGAATTTTCAGGTCAAGATCTACAGTAATATGTTAGCATTTGATGTGTCCCAGCTGGACTATTACAGGCCAAACAATGTGCAGTTTATGGCCCATTGGGTTGTGTATCATTACAATCACTTGAAGAGCAGTGGGGCTCTGGGAGAACATGCAGCGGGGGGTCAGATTAAACTACTCAGAGGCTAAACACCTCTGCTCTTTACAATGCACCAAACAGAGCCATATGAGGTGGACACGCATGCTACATTCAGACTTTACAATGTGTACATGTGGTCACCAGTGAAGTCAGGGCATTTCATTTTCTGCTTCAGTACAAAAAAGTCAAAAATAAGTTGTCAATTCCAAAACTTTTCCACAAATTGTAGATATGACAAGTTCCTTTTCTGTCATAATTCATCACAGGGTCACATGATATGTCCGTACGTTTGCCCAGTCCAAAGCCAGCACAAATTGGTCGTTTTGTTATTCTATTAATTACTAGTGTTAAAAATAAATAAATAAATAAATAAAAAGCTTGAAAAATGCCTCACCACAAATCTGACTTATTATTATGAACAAAGATCAATTTAATGCCCTACTGTGGAACATTGAAGAACATTCATAGTGCACACCCAGCTTCCGTTTATAGGCGCTATTTTGAACAAATTTCACCATTCAAAAGAAATAATATTGTGTTTTCAATGGTTGCTAGGGTAACTCTGAAACCCATTGATAGCAATTATTGTAACTGTCAAAACTGTTGGCTCTTATTGTAGCTACTCTCTTGGGTCCTTGTGTTTGTATCCGTCAGTTTTCCCTGATGCAGATAAACTGTATACGGGGTGAAGGGGGGGCAGAGGGGGGTTCCTGGTCTAAAAGCGTCCCTCGCTCCTCCGTCCAGGCCTGTCCCATCTCATCGGCTCCACTGTCAGCCTCCATCAGCCTCCGTCAGTGTCACAGAGTGTCAGAGGGACTGCTCATCCACAGCTCTGCGCTGACACTGCTCCATCAAACTCACTCTCCACAACTCACAAATATTCACCTCTTCTATGGTGTTTTACACAAGTGTATTCTTCGGTTTAAGTCTATAATAACCTCTAAATAAAATTATGCCCAGTAGGGTTGCAATTAACAGTTATTGTAGCAGTCAACTACAAATTTGTCATTAAATTGACCAGGAAAACTATTACAAAACTGAGACTTTGTAAATACACTATTAACCAAATAAAGGTTGAAATATGGTGACTGAAAGCTTCTAAATAGAGAATATTTATGCATTAAATGTATTATTGATGGAAATGTGGCATTTTGATTTAATAATACCACAGTCTCTGTTATGAAAGATATTTTTATGTGTGTTTTAATTGTTGCAGCCCTAATACTTAGACATAAATCAGTAGAAGTGATAAATCTGGTTGGTCAAAGCAACACAAAAGAAAAAGAAAAATCAAAGTTTTGTTAAATCTAATTGAGAGAAAACCACACTTCTTCCCTGTCCACATATGCACAAAGCACTTTTTCACAAACTAAATAGTCCATATTTTTGATAAAAATAGGTTGAAGTACATCTGTCAGCATGGCCATGTTTATTTTGGTTCATTTGGGCACTTCACCTTTGGCTTCTCAATTCTGCTCTGTGATTGGTCCGCCCACTCAGTACAGTGAGCACACTCCAAGATGGATTCTCCGGAGTTGGTGAACTCACAAATATCGCGAGAATCCATCTTGCTGTGCAAGGTTACAGCTCATCACAAACCAAAACAACAGAGTGAGGGGAGAGTGAGGCTTGGCCAGAAGGCTTTTCCCGTCTTATCTCCAGAGTTCCCCTGGCTCCCCTGGATGATGCTGTGATGCTGCAAAACACAGAAGACACAGAGGAGGGACACTTTTGTCTTGAGGGCAGCTACCCCCCTCAAACAGCCCTGACACTGGGTCTGATGACACCACCTGTTGAGCTGCACTGAGCCTTTTGTTTGGGATTTTTTATTTTCATTGTATTTTACTTCTCAATGCGCTTAAATTCTCCCTCTGGGACAAATAAAGTGATTCTGATTTATCAAATCATCAAATTTTACCATGTACTCATTTGCACATTTCATCTTTGGTCATTTCAAAGTGTCAAGCATAAACTCTATTCACTCTATGCAAACATGTATGGCATAAAAGTCTGTGTGATTCATAAAGTAAACATACAATAAAAATGTATTGGTCATATTTATACTTTTTTGCTCAAATCTAAAGCAGAAGCGTGTAAACCCAAAATAGCTCAAAGCAGATTGTGTTTCTGAATACAGTTGGGGGAAGCCTCTTGGGGCATTTCCAGCATCAAAAACTCATTTTGATGAAACATTCCAGTCAATGGAAAAATACAACTTTCATTATGCCTCGGCGATGGATATGAGACAGTGCTGAGTGAAACAATGCATTTTTACAAATTTACAAACATGAAATGAGGCTTCTTGTTTCAGTTGCCATTTGACCATTTGAACTTTTGATTTCTTCACCTACTTGGGGCAATATGACAAAACAAAAATCTAAACTACTATTTCTTCATATTGGTTCATTAAAAATTTTTGCTTCAACTTGCCTCAATAAAAACAAATAAAACCGTCTTTCAATATTAATTTCTTTATCCCAAACAATACAGACTAAATTATTATTACGAGACTACTCTTTCCAAAGTCTGAACTCTGATCCAAAACACTAACATGCTTTTACTGATTGAGAAGTCTCCTCTGTTAAAGTCACACAAGCATATCCTTGACAATTAAACATGACCGCATCTTGATCTTGACTCAGATTCAATTAAATGCAACACCACTTCTTATTTTCCTTTTTATTTAACTAAATACATGCATTACTTATAACTAATATTGTAATTATGAACCAACTACTGCAACAAGTAAAAACTGAAATATTAAAAACGCTGTGAAAAATCAATGCTTTATAATGTGTATCTGGAAATATTATACATCTACACTACACCGTACTACTTTTCCTATGTCAAAGTATTCATCTTCTCATCTGCGTCTGACTCCGGCTTTTATAGCAGTAGTCTCAAAGCCGATTTGACAGTAACCTGTGATTAAGGCAGTGCAAAGTACTGACTAATATGGCCCTGCTATATATGTTTCCCCTGGAGACCCGCGCTGACCCCCATCACGCGTGTATCTGCTTCTTACACCACTCGATATTATTGATTACATGGCAATTGTGTCTGACTGGCCTTAACCCCACGAGCCCCTTCTCAGTGTGTAGCGGAGCACGGCCAAATCTGGATTATCACAGCGGATCGATCGGAGATTTCTGAAACTACAAACCTCCGTGAAAAAGTCGTGGCTTATTAGCGGTGTGACCATGGACAGATTAGCAGGACATTTGGGACTGTTGGTGGTGCAGGACAAAGGGGAGAGAGTGAGAGAGAGGTGAAGAGAGAAGCGCAGTGGTGATGAGTAATGTCTTATTCGTGCCCTCTTGATCTCTTCATCTCAAAAGTTGACACGCGACGCAAAAATCCTTATTCAGCAAAGCACACAACATGACAAGAGAGCAATGCGAATCAAATCCAGGTCAAACAGAGCGGGTAGGGCACAGATAATTTAAATTATAATTAAATGTAGATGGAAAGTATAGTGCAGTGTAATTGAACCACTATCACTTCACACAATCACTTCAATCTCACATTATTATGATTTAAGCAGGTGAAATGAATAGGCCAGCAACTCTCCAGAGCTGGCTACTGGTCACCATGGAAGCAAAGTGAGATTTCCAAGAAGCAAAAACACAAAAATGCCTTAAAATTCCACCTGTCACTCACTCAGACGATCAACTAGAGAAGTGGATGGAGAAAAGTGACAGTGTTTAAGCACAGAGCTACATCACAGAGAGAAACACTGAATTTCAATATGGCCACAAATAACACCGGGATTAAATCTTCAGTTTTTATCAATATACACTACCCAACAGTAAAAAATAATAATGACAAATTGAATTTAATAACATGTTTTTCATTCTAGGGTATTCTCTAATTGGTGTAAAATGAATGCAACTATAATACAGGATTGTCAAAAATAAAAAATAATACTAATACTAATCAATACTTAAACTATCAAAACTAGATATACATTTTTCAAACTGGACAAAATTTTACCTTTACTAAACAGTTTTAAAATAATGCTGAACTTTATTAGTATTCAGTATCACGTACTGGGTATTCCTTAGTAGGGGTGTACAAAAATATTTAAATATTGATATATCGGATTGGTTAATTGGAAGATACATAATCGTTATCATGGGCTGCTGTATCGATATATAGCCAAGAGTAATTTTTAGGATATATTTTACTTAATATTTTGTGTAAGAGCTACAATTGTGTTGACATTTTCTCCATTTTGATGAGTAAATGGGTGTTTTTCATATTATCTTTAGTGGACTTCGTGGACTTTTAGTATCACAGCCCTGATTTAGGCTTTTTATCGAATTAATTTGAAATATATCGTATCGAAAGTACACTGTATGAAAAAGTGGCCTATGTATCGAGGTATGTCATCATATTGGCAACTTCTTAATGATGCCCAGCACTATTCCTTAGTATCAAAATCAAGTTTGACATTTTAGATTGCTGTCAACATTACTATATGTTGAAAACTAGTCAATATTACTAACTGTTACTAATAATAACAAGTATAGTTAGTCATAAAAAAAGAATATACTTGCAATTATAAAGTACAAAAATGCTGATTAATCTAAAAGTAGACAGCATAGCATCCTCCTCTCACTGTACAAGATTCCTTACTCTAGCAGTCTGTGAACACGAGATACAATGAGAGACTCCAGCCATAGCAGCAGAGGAGGATAAGTCCTGAACCATCTTTGATCTGCTCGCCCGGTGGATAAACTGCACAAAGCACTATGGGAGCACAAGACTAGCTCAGCATGCTGTGTACGGAGAGGCTAATTATCTGAAACAACAGGGCCCGGAATCATAATACAGCAGCAGCCTGTCACCGAAGACTGGAGCAGGCACAACTCACTGGTGCTTCACGGTCTGTGCTGACCTGTGGGTTATGAGAGGAGGAGGGAGGGAGAGAGGGAGGGAAGGGGAGAAAAGAAAAGACAGCAGTGTTGTCACAATACTACATTTTTTAACTGGATATTGACACTAAATAATAGACTTGATACAGATTTGTTTCTTATACCATGTAGTCTTACATTACTGCTGATAAAATTATGAAAGGTCAAACATTATCCAGTCAGGTGATTTATTTTTGAGTATCGATACTTGCTTAAATTAGTATCTAGTTTGAATACTAGGTTTAGTATAGAGAGTAGTGAGAGTAGCAGTAGTAGTAGTAGTAGTAGTAGTAGTAGTAGTAAATGGTAGAATAATGTATTTGTAGTAGAATGTAGTAGAACGTAATAGAGTATTAGCAGTAGACAAACAAATGTATTTGTAGTGGTAGTAGTAGTAGTAGTAGTAGTAGTAGTAGTAGTAGTAGTAGTAGTAGTAGTAGTAGCAGCAGTAGTAATAGTAAATGGTAGAGTAATGTACTTGTAGTAGAACGTAGTAGAATTTTGAAGAATGTAGTAGAATGTTGCAGAATATTAGCAGTAGAAAAAAATATATATTATTTGTAGTAGCAACAGAAGTAGTAGTAGTAGTAGTAGTAGTAGTAGTAGTAGTAGTAGTAGTAGTAGTAGTAATAGTAGTAGTAAATGGTAGAGTAATGTACTTGTAGTAGAATGTAGTAGAATGTAGTAGAACGTAGTAGAGTATTAGCAGTAGAAAAAAAATATTATTATTATTATTATATTATTTGTAGCAGCAGCAGTAGTAGTAGTAGCAGCAGTAGTAGTAGTAGTAGTAGTAGTAGTAGTAGTAGTAGTAGTAGTAGTAGTAGTAGTAGTAGTAGTAGTAGTAGTAGTATGATGAGATCGAGAGAGAAAGAGACTTGAGTGTAGTACTCATAGGTAACTCACTGGTGCTTCAATGTCAGAGCTGACCTGGGGGTTGTGAGTGGAGAGAAAGAGAGGGGGAAGAGAAGGAAACAGAGAGAGAGAGTGAGAGAAAGGTGGCAAAGAGAGGAGGAGAGAGAAAGAGACAGATGGAGAAAAGACATGTGAAAGAGCTAGTGAGGGAGGGAGAGTTGAGGAAGAAGCTAAAACCTGATGGCACGCTGACGGAAAGCGTGTGTGAGAGAATGCATGGGATAGAGAGAGAAACAGAAAGATGAGAGAGTGAAGAAAAGAGCGAGAATAGAAAGAGAGCGAAAAGAAGAGAAAAAGATAAAGAGAGAAGGGTCGAGAAAGGTGAGTGTTTATAAGAGAGGAGGGAAAGACAGTGAGGGATAGTGACAGAATGTGTGTGAGAGAGCACAAGGGAGAGAGAGAGAGAAACAGTGGGAGGAGAGAAGAAAAGAAGAGCGAGGGATACACACATGGAAAAAGAAACTGAAATAGAGAGGGATGAGACAGTGAAAAGAGAAAGCTATGCGTTCTAGTTGATTACCATTCACTTGGAGTAAATTGTGGGCTGTAGCCTCCCTCTGAGACAAACAGCTGGAGAGCAGACACTGCACTGTGAGTGTGAGGGGAGTGACTGTTAAAGAGCCAGAGGTTATACGAGCACTTTTACATTCATGAAGATAAGAGATTTAAATTATAGGTTGAACGATGGGGTACGCCACTACAACATGATGATTGCTGATGAAACATATTTGAATTAAAGGTGGGAGATATATTGAAAAATTGATAACTGAAATTGTCGCTTTGGAGATAGGAAAAATTAGTACACCGTTTATAGCTACATTTATTTAAAGGGACAGTCTGGAATTTCGGACATAGGACCTCATTTTCTAGTGAGCCAGAAACATTTTTTTTTTTTTTTTATATTCCATCCAGTCCTTGTATTTGCAGAGGTCGCTGGTGCTAGGCTAGTGCATGTTAATGGCCATAGTTATCCTGCCACTAAAAACAGTCTTACCCACTCCACAAAACACCCGAAGCAAATCTATTATAACGCCAAACTATCGATGTGAATGTCTGTGACAATAGAATTTTAGAAGTAAAACCAACCTTGCATTTGAAGGATTTGTGTCTGAGCAGCAGCAGCGAGTTGTACTTCTGATTGAAAGCTTGGCAGCGGCGGACTGATATATGAGAAAATAGTCCCTCAACATGCGACAATTCCTGCGATACAAGGTTAGTTTTATTTCAAACATTATTCTATCAACACAGACATTCACATCGACAGTCTGGCATATTAACAGATTTGCTTCAGGTGTTTTGTGGAGTGGGTAAGACTGTTTTTAGTGGCAGGATAACTATGGTCATTGAGCAACCTCTGCAAATACAAGGACTGGATGGAATATTTTAAAAAAGTGTCTCCCCATGTCTCCAACTGTCTCCAATACTCTGGCTTACTAGGAAATGAGGTGTCCAAAATTCCAGCCGGTCCCTTTAAGGTCCAATATTACACAAAATTGACTCATGTGAGCTTTAAGCCATGTCATAAAGTTCCCTCATCAAAAACATACCTGGAATTGTGTTTGGTTTCATTCACACATGTTGGAGTAATCCTGCGTAGGTAGTCTGTCTACATCACCAAAGATCAAAATGCTCTGTTCCACCGTGTGATGTCATGAAGTGGTAGTTTTCAAATTAGCAGCTACGTTTTGCCTTTTGCTCGGTAAAGATGAGCAATTCCAGGTTTGAGATCGTCCAAATGATTCTAGTGAAGGTGCATGGAGTTTAAAAACACAGTGGATCATTTCCCGTATTACCACATGACATCACAAAGTGGAACAGTGATTTCAGTTTGAGAAAAGTGTGTGTGAATGACAGAAAATACAACACCAGGTATGTTTTTGATGAGGAAACAATATTAGATCAGAAAATAGCATATATGGACCATTTAAAAATGACCTCAAAAAGAGACAGAAACTCTAGTGTCATCTCCCATTTCTGTGCTGTGTGATACTTGATCAACTAAGACATCTCCAGTCACATTTTAGCACAATTACAATGCCGTAATGTCTAATATTTGTATTTTCTTGATAACAATAACAAGAAAGATGAAGAGATTATGTTCTGTCAATTTCAGCCACCCCTAATTTGAATATATAATCTTTGCATTATCTTCTTGGAGCCTATATGGGCCTTGAAAAGAGTGAACACTGAGCTATTTACAATCACCATTTAATAATTGATTTACAAAACTTAAGATATATAACATATCCTGACTCTAAAAGCCTGATTTAGGAATAATAGAGCCCATTGCTTCCTTAAAATTTGCTGCCAAACTCCACTTAAACTGCTGACTAGTGACTACTACAAGTATTTAGAAGTGGAAGAGATTTCAGTTTCAACTCATTTGCAATATGGGTCTAGTCTGGTCTAACAAGAGCAATTACACAAATGGTTTCTTGGTAAAAAAAAAAAAAAGTCTTCACTGCTTTTTAGCAAATTAAGATATTTAAAAAGTAAACAGCAATATGATCTGATAAGCACAATCACACAATAACTTAAATTTGTTAACTTTTACAAATGGTTGTGTTCCCGAAAAAGCTCAAATATTTTTAATTTCCCAGTATATGAAATCACTAAAACCATGAGCAAAGCTTAAATTAAACACGAGAAGAACTGCAAATGTATGAAACTGTCTTATCTGTAAATGAGATGGGCATGTTTCTGCATATTTATAGCGTGTTGTTCTTTTTAATTTTGCCTCTAAAACGGTAATTTAAGAGGAAAAACACAGCTTTTCTTTGTTTCCAAAGGCATACAGTGTGGATATTTTGACACAACAAGATGCATTGTAATCGGGTTTCTCTGGTTTATGCGGCATTAATGGTAATAGCCGTGTTCATCTCTATTTGAGCCTGTGTTCTGTGGGCCTTTCATCCTCAGCAACGCCATCCACACATTTACAATAGAGAGAGAGTCTACACATTATTAGGATCTCCACGGCTTTGAAAAGGTGGATGATAAACTGGATTTTCTAAACTTGACCCATTTTTTAAAGAGGGGAAATTATGCAAAATTGATTTTTTTGAAAATGTTATACCCTTATCAAAACATGCCTGAAGTCATTTTATATGTCTTTCATGCAAGTTTGAATCATCTGGCGAGCACTATAACTACAATATACAGGCAGTAATAAAGAACGTACAGTCTGCCGCAGCATGTGGTGTGCCCGTACACCCGCCGTACACCTGTACAGTCTGCGGTCCCGCTTGTCTGTACTCTGTCGATGGTCTATCGCATGTTCTGCTGTGCTTTATGTGGAAATACAGCACAGATGTTCAGAGCATGTTTGTTCATATTATATAAAGACTGGGCTCTAAAGGCGACACATTGACGTGCTCTACAGGCGTCGACGTATTTTCGTAATCGTTGTAGCTCTAGACAGCGCTCTGAAGGGGTGATTTTAGCACGAGGAGCAAAGGGACGTGGAACTCAGATTGTAAAAAATTAACACTGTTTTCAGCAAATATAGCATTTTCAAATGACTAAAAGGTATCACAAGGTTCTACACACGGAATGGAATTAATACCATAAACGTGCCCATGTCTTGCCCTAGTGTACTGTCCATCTAATTAAACAGTGTTTCATTGTCCAAAAATCAGGAAATGCACCTAAACATGCTACCGTATTTTCCGGGCTATTAGGCGCACTCTTAAGCCTCCAACCCCATCAAAAAACAACTGTGCGTCCCACAATCCACAGCGCACTATACACAGATCCACTCGGTTGTCCCATAATGACTTCAGTAAACTGCAAAGCCGCACCACCCACAGCGCACGCAAACACGCACGGAGCAGACAGCGACTGCGCAGTGAAAAACACCCACAGCCACACTCATCACTCCACACGGACGAGGAACAGAATGGAGGAACGAACCAAAAAAATTTGTGCAATGTGCCACTTCTAGACACAACTGAACAACTGAGTCACTGCGAACAAGTCAACAATCCAGCGGTCCCAGACAGCACCCTCCCTACATGCCACAACTGAACAAAGCCCAGAGTCACCGTGAACGCGCCAAACAAAGTCCCAATGACCCATCCAACTGTTGTGTTTCGTTTAAAGTCCGAGGCGGTTTATTTGTTAAAAAAAATTTGAAGATAGACCATTTAATGACAAGCCTAATAGCCCGTAAAATACGGTATTTGCTGTTGTAAAACTCGTCATTCTGAGAATTGTGCAAAAAGTGCTTCTAAACTAATTGCAGTAAATAATTAGGATGTTTGTAATACATAAAAAAAGTGAGGAATGACTTTGGACCAATGGAAACCCTTTAAAATGGACTAGCTGTTTTTCATGTTTGTTATGTGTTATTATTTGTAATTGTTATGTCCAGCTGGCATTTTTGCACTTTACTGACAGGGTTCTTCAAAACTTCACTTATCTACTTTTCTGATTCCAGAGTAAAAAAATCAAGATTAATCACAATTGAATCAAACCAACTCGAAAGACTGCAATTATTTAACTAAAGCAATTACATCTCTAAACAATAAAATATTCTGTCTTATGTCTAAAACTTGCGAACCCTGTAGTTTACTTAACAAACTGTTCAAAAATACATTACTGTATTAGTTTAGCATTTCCTATTTCAGTCTTCTTTGAAATGTTAATGCACCTGGACGTTCCACCATTATAAATTAACCAAACAATCTTGATGCCTCTACTTACAATTCAATATTTTTACAAAACTTTTCAGGCAAGTAAAATCCTGGCATAAATCTTACATATGGTGACATTATAAACTCTACTTACTACAGTTGTTAAAACTCTAGTTCATTGGTTTGTTTTTTACACTTGACCTGAGCGTTCCTGTGGGCCTGGTGCGGTGTATATCTCACAGTGCGCTGACAGCTGTGTCAGAGTGCAGTCCATATCCTACAGAGGCTCATTCATCTCCTTTGTCTCTGCTTAGGCCACTCTCATCCCACCTCGGCATCTGAGTGTAGCCCTGAGTGATCAAAACAGCAGCGTTTAATAGCTCCTCTTCAGCACTGACGACCTTTGAACCTCTTCTCATCCTCGTACAGGACGGTCCCCCTCACAGGCAATCCCTTATTGTTGCCGTCTAAAACCTGCACTGTTTTTGCTACTTTTTGTAGTTGGACGTGGCAAACAGATTTTTATTTTTTACATCACTGGCCTGTTTAATTGTCTAATATGATGATTAGGCTGAAACAAGTTAAAGGGACAGGCTGGAATTTTGGACATAGGACCTCATTTCCTTTGTTAGCCAGAGTGTTGGAGACGTGTGGAGACACTTTTTTTAAATATTCCATCCGGTCCTTGTATTTGCAGAGGTCGCTGGTGCTAGACTAGTGCATGTTAATGGCCATAGTTAGCCTGCCACTAAAAATAGTCTTACTCACTTCACAAAGCACCCGAAGCAAATCTATTATTACCCCAGGCTATCGATGTAAATGTCTGTGTTGAATAATTTTAGAAGACCTACATTGCATTTGAAGGATTTGTGTCTGAGCAGCAGCAACGAGTTGTATTTCCTGATAGAAAACTTGGCAGCGGCGGACTGATATATGAGAAAATCGTCCCTCAACATGCAACGATTGATGCGACGCAAGGTTAGTTTACTTGTTGTTGGTTGTTGTTGATGGTTATTTCAAACATTATTCTATCAACACAGATATTTACATCGACAGTCTGGTGTAATAATAGATTTGCTTCGGGTGTTTTGTGGAGTGGGTAAGACTGTTTTTAGTGGCAGGATAACTATGGCCATTGACATGCACTAGCCTAGCACCAGCGACCTCTGCAAATACAAGGACTGGATGGAATATTTTTTTAAAGTGTGTCCACAAGTCTCCAACACTCTGGCTCACTAGGAAATGAGGTCCTATGTCCAAAATTCCAGAGTGTCCCTTTAAAAGTGCACTCTGGAACTTTTCTGGTGTGTATCTCGATTATCTCTAAGGACTTCTTGTTGCTTTGCTTAGAACATTCCACACTACAGCATTATACTTATTTACTACTCTATGGAGACAAGTCGGTAACAAGAGCCAGATCAAGTTACAGCTCAGATCTGTCTAGAGCATACCAAATAACTATAAAAGCTAGATAGATGATACTGTGGAACATTCAAGTCAAAGCAAAAATATCTATGGAGACAAGCAGGTGGAGATCTCCCACTAGGAAAGTTACATAGTGTACCTTTAATCTATTTAATTGACTGAACAATCATTATCTGGACTATTTACAGACTCAAAAGCATGCCATGTACTGAAAGATGACTCAGATAAAGCCATAACTATGTCAAAACAACAAAAGAAATCATGTTTTTGATGACAAACCTATTCAGTCTGTACTCAATCAAAATGTCATCGGAAGCACTCAAAACATTATTAGTAATTATCTGTGGCAATGTAAGTTTAAATTCCAGTAATCATATCTTTAAGCTACTTCATAACTTGAAAATTCTAATCGTTTCATAAATGTCATTATTCTAACGCTTCTTCATTCTTTAAGTACATCATTTTTTAATAAACTAGTGGAAACATTTTGAAGTTAGGTCAGAATTGTTGTTATTCTCGGTTTTACCCTACATGATCCTGAATGTCTCTGTCCGCTCTTCATCCCTATTAGCACTTACGACCACCCTAGAAGTGAAGTCCACAAAACTGAATACAGACAAAACCATGCAAAAATGTGCATCAAGTGAACTCAACATTAAAAAAATTACAGCGTCTCTCAAAATGGCGCCATGTCCCTCTCTGCGTCTCTCGCCAACCTGTTTTTTCTTTGGTTCTGCTCGACTGCCTGGGTTCATTTAATGACCAAACACAGCTGGACCAGTGGAGAGATTCTGGTGGAAATGGAAAAAAGTGTGAAATGTACAATAATCATACCAACAAACCCTGGGGATGTTTTGTGCACACTGAAATAGATGGGGAGAAATAGCCACTTGAGATAATGTAGATCTGAAAATGAAGGCTATTCATAATTATAAGTAATGTCCCTGCACTTGAACTTGCACTTAGGTAGCAAATTAGCACGTCACTGAGAAGAGAAATAGGATTATGCAGTAATTTATCTTCAATTGGCTTATCTAGTTTTCTCCTGCTTATTTCTATTAAGTGCATATCAGCAGGACAGTGGTCAGGGCTCCACAGGACAGACACATCAAGAGTCTTTCAGCAGAGCACATTAAATCACTGTGCACGAGTTTCACAAATTTGCCATACACATGAATGTCTATTGGTGGTGGCAACAAGCTGAGGGGAACATATTAACACAGGGAATACATGGAGAATCCACTTATACAGACCAATGACCTAAGGGTGGGCGCTGTGCCAAAAAGAAAGAAAAAAAAAGAAAAAGAAAAATGGTGTCACAACTGGAAACAGACAAAGATTGAGTTGTACATGTGCACTAATAGAGATATAAGGAATGTATCTGATTTCTGCTCTTTTAAAAACATAAAAAACAGTGTTAGTTCATTTTAAATTGTTTGTTTGCCATTTTTCCAAGCATCCAATTATTCACCACGATGAGTTTACAACAACAATGTTCAGAAGCCAGAGCAGATTTTTGCTAGCCAGGCTGGTACCACTGAATGCCTCCGTTCAATTTAATTTCTTTCCAGGGACTAGGTCAGGAATCGGAATACACTAGATGGTTTGCAAGAGCCCCAGAAGTTGTAGACCACGCACCGGCCAATCAGTGAAGAGCTGTGAAGCCATGACGTCAAACTGAAGCGCCTGTCTGAGTCACTTTTGTGGTACAGCACAACAGTAAACAAAGCAGTTGAGATGGATGTAGACGAAGCCATACATTCTGTGTTGGCAACGATTCCCAAGATAGAGGATTTAAAGCTGGAACAAAAAGAATGTTTGGTGAATTTTATCAAGGGGAAAGACGTTATTGCCCTTCCTCCTATGGGATTTGACACTTTACATACGTCACAACCAAATAGCAGTGTTTGGTCAAATAAAAAAGTACCTGCCTACCGTCGAGTGAACGAATCCTAATGCTGCGAGGTCAGACAGTTTCCAAAATGTGAAACCAGCTGATGAATCAGGCTAGATTTTTGCCGTCACGCAACTGATAACAACAACTAGCATGCAAACAGCGCACCAACATTACATCCTGGTTTGTGGACAACAAAAATGCTTGATAATCTGTTAAAACACACAGTGGTCTAATTTTGACACTAAAAACTGCTTTTATAATACATCTTTATAACACCAGGGCTGGAAAAAGTTGGGTACTTTATGGGTACCATTAAATGTTAAAAAGTCAAGAAAGTCATCTGCTTCTGCATCAAAATCACACTTTCCCTGTAATTGGTTAGATCCACCTGTCACAAGCACAAAATAGTGATCACGAGTAGAACATTAATTTCACCAAAATAGAATATTGACCGATCGTGCAGCCCTACATTCACACTTGTCCTCATTTGAGCCCAATCCTGTATCCTCTTTCTAGGCTAGTCCTGGTTTAACTCAGGTTTAGTTTAAGTCCTAATTTGGATGTGATGTGTGAGCAAATGAACTGTGTGTGTGACTGTGCTTGAGTGTTTTCCTAAACTCCTCTCTCCTCAGACAGTACTCCGCATATGAGACATCATTATACCATTTATGCTAATCATCTGTCTCCATAAAACTTTCATTCCTAATATTTCTCCAACACAAACAGTATTTCCCTCTTTGATCTATACATCTCCATAATTCATCGCATTTCACCAGCAGCCGCTTGTCCAGTCTCACTTTTACTACAGTCTGTGTCTTGGAGTGGGTGTATCTGCAATTCATTGGTCTCTGCTTCATATTGGTTTCATTTGAGGCCGTCAGTCAAGGCTGCGGCCGTCAGATATGGACTATCCATTTCAGGATTTTTCTTCCTTCTCATGTTTTCAATGAATGCAGCAGAGTGACAGACATTTGGAAAGGGCAGCTGTCATTGCCATGCTTTCCTTATGACAAAGAGAAACACTGGAGTCTGCTCTTCATATTGTGTACACTAAAGAGTGGGCTCTACAGGCAAAGTAGTTTAGACACATGACGTCATTTAAAGTGCATAACAAAGCTCTCTCTGATACAGCAGTAGTTCAACTTTTTGGTCTTGAGTAGCTTCTTTCACTCTGAGGGCCATCTCACTCCAGTACAGGTGCTTCTGTAGTTATAAATGAATGTTAACTTGTATTGCAAACTATAACAACGGTATTTTCTTATTTAAATTATATGTATGACAAATTATCCTATACCTACAGGTAAATTTTTTTTGTAATTCTACAATCTAAGTCATGCTACCAAGAGCTCGTAACCCCAGGAGTTCCCATATCCTTGGTTAGAAAACACTGATATACAGTAAAAAACAGAATGTCTATTACAAAATATTTCAAATACATAATTCATTGCCTGGACACATCGATAAAATTTTGTAAACACCAGTATTCACAAGACTGGAGAAAGGTTTCTGAACTCATTTGCTCTCCTGACCTCCGGGCCTACACACTAAAATGGAGTCGATCATAATTCCTTTATATTCAAATTCAGGCAACTCCTCAAGTAACAGGCTGCAGCAACTTTTATAAAGGAAGCTAGTGCATAAATAACAATAAAAACATAGTTGTGATGTAATTATGAATTTACAAAAATCAACCACACATTTTGGAAACTCCAACATCTATAACGGGACAATACTAAATACTACTGTAACTAGTTCTTAGACAGACAGCATTTTTGTTTCAACTTTTCCAACCAAACGGTGAGGAGTTAGAAAAGTCTGCCTGGATCTCCCTGCAGCATCGTGCTGCATGGCTGTCAATGAAGAAAATCATCAAATATTCAACGAGGGCTACAGTTATTGCAACAGTGAGGAATTGGCCAACTTCTGAAGAGAAAAGTACAAGTGAAGTGACCCATGTGACAGAACTAAGGTCTACATTCTTGAACACAGAGGGATCCCTGTCGGAGCTCGCGCTGCGCCGCTGCTGCGTTCAGATGACACATGAATAAATAAGTGGGCAGCCGGCGCTTCCCAGCAGGCGGCTCTGTGTCCCGAGGGCCACCTGAGAGCAGACTGTTCACCTGACACCTGTAAAAGCATGCACGAGGGCCAACACTACCTCACGTTTACCCATTGCCCTGTCACTGACACGTATGGACATTAAAACAAAGACCAATGTAATGGACGTTTAGCGCAATAATACATTAAAATGCCAGCTAGATTTCCTGATTATATTAAGGACAACAGACAACAAAGAACTGCAACAGCATATTTTTAACGAAGACTATAAACTAAATAAACTTAAAAACTGTGGTACATCAGCCAAATGAGACGCGACGCATAGAAATGATCCAAAATGAGCCAACTATAGCGCGCGTAAAAGTAGTGCGCACAGCTGGAGACGAGAGCAGACACTATTTGAATAACACTATCTCCCAGTCTGCCACATTCATACCGCCAAACACTCCTCTTATCAACTCCAAACAGACTGATCATTTCATTATCATATTGTCCTACCTTCCTCGTCCGTGTCCGTGGCTGGCTGAGCGCCGTTGGTTCGACTGCCTGTCCTGCTGCGCTGCGTTTCCAAGTATCAGCCCCTTCTCTCCCCTCCCGCTCTACTCCTGCCCCTCTCTCACCATAGTCCCGGTGTACTCTCCGCTAAAACCACTACTGAGGCTGTGGCTGGTGGGGATTTCAATTTACAGTGACGAAAATCATCCGAGCAAAAACTAAATAACTAGATGTCTGCAAGCGCACGTCTCCCCGATTAGCGCTCTATGAATGAACCATAAGTCTCGGTCTCACACGTGCTGAGCATTTACATGAGCTCAAACAAAGATAATGAACGAACAAGATGGACAGCTATAGTGTGATAAAATGATCTGCATAGTAACAAAATAAACGTGGGCTAAGTTTGAACCATTGCACCTGCAGTCAGATGTTAACAAGACTTGGTTTATGCGAGTTTACAAAAGCCTTCACAACTTAAACTAGGAATTTGTAAAGATTTAATGTAGCCTATCAGTTCCAAAGCCTTCAGAATACGCCCCAGATCCAGCAAATTAGGCAGATTAAATCGGAAATCCTTTATCAACGGCAGAGGTCATGAGCATCAGGAGCAGGCAATACACAGGCCAGGACCGACACCTAGTGGATATTGGCAGAATTACAATTAATAAGTTAAATGTTGTGCACTTTTTCACTAATGGTTCCAAGTGCCATGTCTAACCACATCCAAGAGTGGAATTATATAAAATAAACAAATATGTAAACCGGTCAAAATGTCTTTATTCTGATGTTTATAAGAGTGGTGGAATATCCTGGCACTTATTGATAAATTGTAGCAACAAATCCAGTCTTTTCTCTTGTTGAAATGAAATGTTCTTGCTGATGTGGCCAGTTCACAAACTCACCTCCTACAGCACTTCTGTTCATGGGCGGGGAGATTCACTTTTTCGGTTTAAGCTACATCAAAGTCTGGAAAAGAAAACAAGTTTAAATATTTTCGACAGATATCTAGAAATCCAAGTTGGTTATGTTGCAATAGTGACTAATAAAGACATGTACGTGCATTATTTGATTTAGTTTACACTCCATGATTTTGTCTCATATAGAGTATCAAACCCATCAAATCACTTTTTAAAAAAGGCATAAACAAATTGGACAAGAAACCATCCTCATTTCACCACTGCACTATTTTAGATAAGTATAATCTGCTTAAATGTAATAATTTTGTTGATTTCAAATACGGATGTTTTATCTATAAAGTTTTGCATGGACTTGCCCCCCCTCCGTTACTGGATTTTATTAAAGTAAAGACCGTCAGTGGAATGGGAACTAGGGCCACAGCCCGGGGGAACTGTGAGGTCCCACACAGACGCACCACATTCGGACAATGTGTGTCTCAGTCAGAGGCACAAAATTTTGGAACAGTCTGCCACTATCAATCAATCTATCAAGAGAAACTCCAACTCTTGCCACTTTCAAGTCCTACTTGAAACAGTAGCTAAAGGAAAACCAGACTTGTGGACACTTTTAATGCATAACTCTCAGTTGTTTTTGTTTTTTCTGTTAAATTTATGGTGTTACCTGCCTAGGGACTACAGATGGAAATGAACATTCTTGCTATAATCTGGCATATTTACACTGCAGTGTTGTAGATGTTCATTAATATGCACCGTCCCTATTAAATAAATACATAAATAAAATAAATAAATAGTTATTTTAATGAATCCATGCACACAGTCGCAACACTAAAAAATACACAGTGAAAATCATGTGCCTTTGCTGACCTCTAGTGCGGACTTGGCCCAACTACAACTAAACAGACTACAGGTAAGTTTGTGCAACTTTTGCCAGAAATAAGATGTTTAAATTTAGAATACATCAAAGTACATAACAAAGAAGCATGCAGCATCTGATTCATATTTTAAGACAAGAAAAACTGAGCTTGTTCAAAAACTTACCTTCCAAGGAAATATGTAGCTTGTTCCATGGTGCTAGCTACATTAACACGAATTGTGCTCGATTCCCTGCACGTGTAAGGGCTCATATCCAGAGTGTTTCCACCGCAAGTGAAGAGAAAAGGTACGACAAAGCATAAAATCCTAAGATATAAAATTAAGTGCACTAGGATCGTGTACACAGGTTACAGCTCTTGGAGAAAACGCGCGTACGTGCTGCATTAGAAGCTTATTTAGGGTCAAGTTCCTGTAGTCCACTTTTCTTACACTGAGGCCTACTACAGACTGAAGCCTACTGTCACTCATCTGACTGTTAAGCCTACAGTAGTGTCCATTGCCAATTACTTTACAGGCCAACTACTTTCACTTTACATATACAGTGTGGACTGCATGGTTTATGGACACAAGCCTAATTTTTCTAGACGAGCATATTTGACTTTTCTACAATGTTCCACTGTATGGCATTACACTTATCTGTCACCATGGAAATGAGCACCAGCCAGGTCAAGTTGTATTTCACAAGCTTACAGAAACCTTGCTTTTCAAGTTTTCTCAGCAAATAAAATACTTGTAAGCTAATTGATTAAATGCAGGATATTAAATTTATAGTAATGCCATACTGTGGAACAATTCAAGCTAAACATGGAAACGTGGTGTAACCTCTGCCAGTGCACCTTTAAAGAGTGATGAGCTGTGAATGGACCTACAGGGCCTTTCCACTTAAATCAACGAAACAAAAGAAGAATAGTTTAGAAAATACTCCAGCTAAATCCTGACCAAGCCTCACAAAACATCTGGAGGTGAGTCCCCAATGACAGCAGCTCACGGCTCCTCACAGGCTGCCCAAGCTGCACTGGTTGAAGGAGGTCAGATGCAGAGAATCTGTTTACCTCAGGAGGGATCAATTATTAAATTATACCTTATGTTACCTTATTATGAAAAGGTCATAATGTCAAGTTACTACATTAAGCGATAATTTAGTAATGTGTTGATGTATTTTGAATTGTTTCCAGTCATCTGGGAGAGACAGACACCACACCATGAAGATTTCAGATATTCTCACTCTTCTCACCGAGCCTATTCTGCGACTGGTCTATGTGCTTCAGCAGTGATTCCCAGCAGGTGAGTCAAATACATGTGTACAGTGAATCTCATTCTTTAAATTCATACAGTTAAATGTGGATTATGTAACTTTGTGTGGTGGCTGGTCTTTCACTTGATTGTCTCAATGGAGATATTATTGCTTTATCCAGAATGTTCCACACCGTAACATTAAGCATATTTATCTCCATGTAGCCAAGCAGATGCTGTCACGCCACCAGACCAAGTTTACTCCGATGTTTTCTGTTTTTCTGTTTATGAATCACTACTGAATATGAAAACAACCTGAAAGATATGTCATTGTAATTCTCAACTCAGCCATAGAGATTCAGTGTTTGATTTAATCTTGTTAATGACTGTTTGTGCATGACGATGACATCGCTGAAGGTGCTGTGTCAGATCAGCTTCACTAGTTTAATATAAAAGGTTGTTTGAAGTGCAAGAAAATACAGAGAAATGACTGATCTTTACTATGGACTTATCTGACTCAATGGTCCAAAACATCGGCATCTGAGACGTAAATGACAAAATCGAATATATTGTCTTCTTCAGTTATTGCTTCTGCTATGAGGATTTATACATAACCTTTTCACAGCGGTACAAGATAATGAAGAAAATCATATTTCAGTACCAAACCTGGGCGAATGGAGACAAGCGATGGCAATATCAAAAAAGATCACACAACGCTAAACACAAATCATTTTGTCTGGGCTCTGTTTGACTCTGAAGTTGAATTAAGATCAAACAGTGAAGAAACTGGAGCAAAAATTTTTCTAGTTTCAGTCCAAAAACACAATAGAAAATAAAGCAACTTATTTAAATTTTTATTTTTGTATATTTCATTCTATAAACAAAAAACATATCTACCAATAAAGATGCACCTTTTTGTATTGCTTTGTATTGTTATTTTGGTAAAGCTTTTTAAAGATACATTATGTGACCTTTCTGACATGGAGTCCGATACCCCCTTTGCCATGGAGACATTATTGCTTTGCCTGAAATATTCCAGAGTAGCATTTAACTTATGTGGGCATGAATAAAAGTTGGTGGTCCATCACGAAATTAATGTTGAGTTATGTCTGATGAATTAGGGATTACACGGACACCAGTGCTAAATTATTACTTTGAAAATTATGCATTCTTATTGGAGCAAGGATGATCCCCTCTCCACAGATCACACCTGTAACAGGCCTGGTGACATCACTTACTTCATATACTGTTCAAATCTATGCCATACTGTGGAATATTGCAAGGAAATCAAAAGCATCACCATAGAGACAAGTAGCATATCCTCTACATAAATTGCATTAAAATTAAATTAGTGCGCCATTAAAAAGTTTGACTCTTAAAAATTACTCAAAATTGATTCTTGTGAGCTTTAAGCTATGTTATAATGTTGTTTCCTTGTCAAAAGCATACCTGTAGTTGTGTTTTCTTTAGGGATGTAACAATAACCAAAATATCGTGATATTGTATCGTCAAAGTTCTCACAATAATATCGTGGACCATCACAGTATATTGAATTACAAGTTTCTTTGTTTGAATTAAGAGTTATGGTGCAGCAATAGCTAAAAAGAAGACAGAGGGAACTACATCGACCATGATCCTTTGCTCCATTTCAGTGTAGACAACAAGAAGAAATAACAGTTCTAAGCACTTAGTCTTAGTTCTTGGGATTAAGTCTTGTCAAGGCATTTTTAAAAGTAGCATATTCACAGTTTTGTTAACCTCCAGAAAATAGCGCAATAAATATCGTACTGTGAGATGTATATCGTGAAAACATTATACTGAGAGAGTTGGATATTGTTACATCTTTAATTGTGAGTCTCCCCACCATATCGTGAGCTTTCCCACAATATTGCAATAAAAATTGTACCGTGAAGTTCATACTGTGACGATATCGTATCATGAGACTTGGATATCGTTACACCCCTAATTTTGTTTCATTCATTCATTTGAGTAATCCTTTATTATTAGTCTGTCTACATCTCCAAAGCTAAAAATTTTCCTTGTCGCTTTGAGATGTCAGCTGAAGTTTGCACAGTTTTAACAGCTACCTTTTACATTTTGTTCAGTAGAGATTGGCAATTCAAAGGCTGAAATCATCCAAATGATTCTAGTGAAGGTTCGTGGAGTTTAAAAACACAGTGGAGCACATCCTGTATTAACACATGGCATCATAAGGTATAACGGAGTGTTTTCCATTTGAGGGAAGAAATCGTGTTAAACTTGTGAATGAAACAAAAACAGAACTCAAGGTATATTTGTGATTGGGAAACAGTATTATAACATAGATCAAAAAAAAAAAAAAAAAAAGTAGTATGGACCTTTGTTTATTTCATTCAAGCTTTTCAGGAGTTTCTTAAATCTCTGTACAGGGACTTGAGCTATAGTTTAAAATGCGATGCAATGTTCCCTGTAGGCTCAGAGGACTGGCTAAATGAAAATGTAATTGCTTTAGGATAAGAATAGAAACTATCAAAGAAGGAAGTACAATATAATCTCTACTCTAACTTTTTTTTTTTTCAAACTTGCCTCTTGGCTGTTAATGTAAGTTTTATATTATATGTCCCAAGTTGCTGCCTCTCCAAATGACAAAGTTTATTTATTTATTTAGGTTTTGTGTGGAGTCCTGTAGTGTAAAGTGGAGTAACTTTTCATCCTAACTCCTTTAAATTCTGTTTTTTTGAGGGAGTTCTGGTCCCAGAGGCTCACAGAGTAAAGCAACTTGTGAACTGTGAGGCCAAAATTGTGAACCTTATTTTTTTTATTTGTTTATTATTGCTGTTAATATTGTTATACTTGCCATCTATCCATCCTCATTTTCGGGCATGTCTAAACTTATCGCGGAAACACCAGAAATAGATTATCATTATAGTGCTATACTGTAAACTAGGGCCATAACTTGTCTAATTTGCCCAGCAGCTTATTTAAATTACATGAAAACACCTTTATGTTGTTTAAATTAATGTTTAAATGAAAAAATGGGTTACTTGCTTATAAAAAAATCTCTGCAATTTTTAAAGCTATACGGTGACATGTAGAGATATTCCTTTTAGACCTTATTTATTTATTTGTAAGGGAAATAAGAAAGAAAATTTGGTTCATTTCCATCTCCAGTCCCTCTTTACTGATACTACCGTCTAAAAACGAAGAATCAGTCTGTGAGTTGAGAGAGCCATTCGTGACAACAAGCATATTACGAGCAATTTTTGAGACGAATCACAACATATAAAACAGCTTTTCATTAAGCCTTGAGAATACGTTTTATAGCATTGGGTATAATCATTAAGTCTCTAAATAGGATCTAAATCTAATCTGAAATTACTTGGCTGCTAAATTATGACCTTCTTTATAGTCTATTTTACCATCTTTGCCATTTACTTAGAATTGTCTTGGATTCCCGAGCAGCTGCGTGAGAAAAAGACAAATGGATTATGTCAAAGTTACAAATCAAATTAAAGTCTTTTGGGTCACAGTCTCATAAAAAGAGCTGCATAAAATGTCTGTTCTTGTCACAGTTTCATATTTCACTACAGTGCGTCGTTTTCAAAGGCAGAACTAATTGCCCACATTAATTACTAATGTTACTGAAGACTTTAGCAGAGATGAGAAGATGATCAGATTAGTCAAGCTGTATTATCTTTTTAAAAGCCTACTCCAGCAGACAGTTTGTGGAGACAAAAGCTCAAGAACTGGTTCACTTTTATTCTCTACAAATGATATGATCAGTTATAGTGTATTATGGTTGAAGTGGACAGATTACAAACAATTTATCGCTAATAGAAACTTTGTGCATGCCTTGTACTTCTCTTATATTATCTGTCAATAAAGGGTTCAGTGAGTGGTTAACTTCAGTCTTAATTAGAGGTGTAACGATATCCAAATCTCAGGATAGGATATCGTCACCGTATGAACCTCACGGTACGATATTTATATCATGGGAAAATTCATGATATGGTGGGGAGGCTCACAATTAGGAATGTAACAATATCTAAATCTCCCGTTATGATATTTTTATGATCTGTTATTTCTTCTTGTAGTCTGCACTGAAATGGAGCAAAGGATCATAGTTTATGTAGTTCTCTCTGTTTTTTTAATTATTGTAGCATCATAACTTTTAATTTAAGCAAAGGGCCTTGTAATTCGATATATTGTGACAGTCCATGATATTATTGTGAAAATTTTGACGATACAGTGTCACGATATTTCGGTTATTGTTACACCCCTTGTCTTAATACAGTTTAAAGAGGCACTGTGTAACATTTCTAATGGGGGGTCCACCACCAGCTGGCTCTGTGTTGATGTTATTGTTTGGCCTGAAATGTTCAACACAATGGCATTCATGAAATATCTATAGCATTTTAACACAGGTCTGCCCTATAATGGAATCATCTGCTGGTTTCCGTGGAGATATGTACATGTATAATGCCTAGGGTGGTGCATTGGCAGACCTTCCACCAGAAAAGTTAGATAGAGCACTCTACAATTCTATCTACTTTTTCTAACATAGGTTTGTGTCATTTCAAAGAGAAAAACCTTTTATTTTACATGTGTCTTTTTTAATTGCTACTATTTTTGGTGAAGCTCAGATTCTTTTTAACCTTTTGGTGCTCATTCCAAAACTGGAAAACAGAAAGGTCAATCTTTGCTGCAGTAACATGGTTCTGTCAGTATTTTAAACCAGCAGGCTTTTCTATACCGTTATTATTGATGTTGTAAAGTGACATTATTTGAACAATAACTTAGACTTGGACTTGGACTTGGACTTGGAACAGACCTAGGCTTTGTACTGCTTTGGTTGACTCTGACTTTTAAGCTCATTTGGAATTACAAAATAACCATATTTTATAGTTTTACCTCATGCGTGGACTAAAGCTGCATTGCTTTTTTTAAGGCAAACTCACTTTTTCATTGCTTAGTCATAACATGAACTCTTACCAGTCTTACCATCTTGTCAAAACAATGCTTTATACTAATTTTTATAAAGAAATACAATTAATACTATGCAGAATTGAGTTAAGCATTTTGGCCCAGACCTCCATATTATTTTCTGTTTTTCATGTGGCCCCATGGAAAAAAAAATATTAGACAAACTTTATTGATCCACAAGGGAAATTATTTGGCCACAGTAGCTCACACATCACAATATAAAATAATAACAAAGAGAACAAAAGGGATAAAAAATAAAAATACAATAAAAAAATACAGTTTAAAGATTTCCTCGTAGAAAAGGTTCACTTGCCTCTCTCCTACTTACTAACTGCTTTAAATCCATAACAGCTATAGGATGTAGTAAGGAGATATGCCACAATCATTTTTTGTCAAACCATCTCTTGCTTGACCTTTGACCCTCCTGTCAGATGTTCCTTATGTTTGACGGACAACCCTGCGGAAAAGAGCACACACAAGCATCAAATATTCACTGTAATCTCTCCTATTCTTTGCCTTCCATTTCAAAGCATGTGTTGTTATGAGCTACACAGATGAAATGTTACAACTTCCAGGAACAGACTGAACGATGTAATTTGGACCTGCTTTTTCATGACATGTTTTATTTTTATTGATGAAAGAGAAGAAATGTATACAAAAGATGCCAGAAAAAGAAAATGATGTGTTTCTGCACTTTGGGGAACGCTGAACAGATGGTCTTTGTAATATTGGACCCAAAACTCATTTAATTATTTAGACTCTAATTATAGCACTTCTATAATCATATTTAGTTGGATGCTTTTGTGTTTTCTAGTGTTTTAATAAGCCGTATGTTCAACGTTTAACGCCAGACAAATCAACCATAACATTATGACATAACAGATAATTTCTTCTTCAATGGAATCTGCTAGTAGGATAGGTGAAAGGAAAAGTTTGGAATTTTGGACACAGGGCCTCATTTCCTGGTGAAGTAGAGTGTTGGAGATGTGTGGAGACACTTTTTAAAATATTCCATCCAGTTGTATTTGCAGAGGTCGCTGGTGCTAGGCTAGTGCATGTCAATGGCCATAGTTATCCTGCCACTAAAAACAGTCTTACCCACTCCACAAAGTGTCTCCACACGTCTCCATCACTTTGGACTAACTAGGAAATGAGGTCCGATGTCCAAATTCTGGAGTGTCCCTTTAAGTGTAGGGTTAAGTGTAGAAAGAGGTGGGAATTGTATGAAAAGGTGTATTGTTTTGTAGAAATTAATTATCAAAAAGGCACTAAAACAGATGATTAAAAATTATATGTGGAATGTGTAACTTTTCTGATTCTGATTTAACCTGCTGTCTGTGGGGTCACGTCTCCGCAGATTTGACCTGTAACTTGGCCTGGTAATGTCACCTTCTTATCTCCATAGATCTGTTTACTGCCATACCGTGAAACATTCCAGTGAAAGCATCATTTCCATGGAGACCAGCAGGGGACACCACCAGCCCAAGGTACAGGTCACATCTGTGGAGAGGTGACCCCACTAACTGTATGCATGCATGTAATCTAAGGTATTTTATAATAGCAAAATGGACCATATTGTGGAACATTCTAGGAAAGCAATAACTTCATCATGGATACAAGGAGGCAGTGGATCCTCCCCCAGAAAAGTTACATAGTGCATTTTTTATATTCTTTATAACAAACTTGCTGTGTAAGGGGTGTAGTGGGCGTGGTACATGGCGGTACACTGTCCACCCACTTCTCCCAACGTGAGATATTAAAAAAAATAACAAATATAAAATAGCTACAACTTAAATGTCAAACCGGAGCTACTGGCAATGGTGAAAATAAACTGCATAGACTCATGATATCTCCAGTACTGTCCTTTAGTGACCTGCGACATGAGGGACCAGGACTGAACCAGGACTGAACCAGGACTAAAACTGACTAAAACTAGACTAAACCAGGTCAAAACCAGATCAAAACAAAGTCAAAACCAGGTCAAAACCAAAAACTCTGTGTTGGGACAGGCCCAGAGGTGCGCCCGTGTGACCGCAGGAGAAAGGACCGGCGCAGAACTCCAGATACCCTGCTCCATGGGCTCGGGGTTCTCTCTCTCTCACGATCAAGTCCTGCTTTAATCCTGGTTTAGACCTGGTTTAGTCCTGGTGTTGTCCTGCTTTAGTCCTGGTTTAGACCTGGTTTAGTCCTGGTTCAGTTTTGGTTTAGTCCTTGTTTAGACCTGAAGTGGTAGCCTTTCTGGGGAGAAGGAAGTTTGGGAGTCCCTGCTTAGACTGCTGCCCCTGCGACCCAGCCCTGGATAAGTGGAAGAAAATGGATGGATGGATGGTGGTAGCCTTTGGTGGCCCATCCTCTTACTTACTTAGAAACACTATCTGCAACTAAAATATCTTATATTTGAAAGGGTAATCTTGAGTTGAGTATTTGTTATTAGTTTAGAGCTAGAGCTAAATTAGATTTGTTTCAGCGTGCCTCTCTTCATTTCTACATAGTGCTTCTTATGTGACTAATGGCCACATAACCTTATAATGTAATTCTTTGCATTTAAATGAGGTACATACAGATACAGACAAAAGCATAAAAAACAATCTCCCTGTGCTTCTTAAGTGCATATAGAAAAGCCGCCCACACAGTCACCTTGTACAACAGAGACATCATATGAATACATTCTGTAGTATGGCCTGTGGTTCCCTGTGCACGATCTAACGGGACTAACAATACAGGGAGCATGAGGCAGATAATGCAGGGACTGTGCAGCTCACCATTAGAGCAGTGTCGTGTGGTGTAGTCCAACAACAGAGGAACGGCAACCCAGAGGAGCGTGGCTAACCATGTTAACAAGAAAACACAAGCTCTGCAGGTCAGCCACAGATACTGAGACAATTGTGTTACCATTTATCATCGCTGCTATCACAGTTATATTTATTGTTAATCTTGTGTAGTGCTGATGCTGCTACAAATGGATTGTTTCCCATTTACTTTGAGCTTTGGTTGATGAGAGTATTTAGATATAGTAATCATAATGCAGTGGTTTTATAGAAGCTCAAAGTTACATCCAAATTTTGTGCACTTTTCATACTCTCACTCACGGCTGTGCTCTACAAAGGCAAGAGATCTTAAATCGCCAGAGTGTGAAACTGAGAAAAATGACTTCAAAGTTTCTGTTTTGTCCAGACAAAAGTATAATAGGCAAGGCTCCCAAAATCTGACAACTATTTGCTATAATAAAGAAATATTTGTATGCGAAAAATATTGAGCTCAAAATTGACCTTTGACCTTTATTTGGCAGTTCCTGCACTGTGCCTGCGTATCATGTGCCAAAAATAAGGAGTCGTGCGAAGGCAAAAGGCAGTAACTGACACTGTTTCTGCTTTTTGCCTTCGCGACTCTTTATTTTTGGCTCATGATACGCAGGCAGAGTACAGTTATTGCCAAATAAGGGTCAAAGGTCCATTTTGAGCTCAATATTTTTCACAATATTTATTCACATGATAAAGGAGGTCTCAAATACCTCCAAAATTACATTAATTCATTTTTGACCGAACATTATGTTATTGCCTTCTGCCTTTTAAAGCAGAGTAGTGAAAAGCTTTTTTGTTGCTACAGCCGGGTTAAGAAACACTGAAAACACCCTGTTCCACCTTGTGATGTCATATGGTAGTACAAGAAATGCTTCAGTGTGTTTTTAAACTCCACACAGGTTCACTAGAATCATTTGGATAATTTCAGCCCTGGAACTGCAAATCCCTACTGAACTAAAGGTAAAAAGTTTCTGTTAACTTGAAAACTACTGCTTCATGACATCACAAAGTGGAAGAGAGCATTTTGAGCTTTGGAGACGTAAATAAATGAATAAACCAGGATTACTCAAACATATGTGAATTAAACAAAACACAAATCCCAGCTGCTTTACTAGAATTACAAGACTGAGTTTGATCCAATGATGCCAAATAAACATCTTCAAATAACATGGTTTTGTGAAGTACTCAGACACAATGGCATTTTCACACTGTTTTTGCATTGTCTGTGGACTCGCCAATAACATGAAGTTTTTGATGCTCAATCCCAAACTCTCTTGGGAAAGCCTGTAGTTCTGACTGGCCAGGCTACAGCAATTTTATATGGATCTATAACACAGGTTTATTTGTAGAATAAGGATAAATTTAGCCTCAATAATATCCCTCTTTAGCTCCGAGGCATCAAAGCCAGGTAGCAGAGCCCACTATCTGATGCTGTCTGATGAAGGCTGCTGAAACTATGTTGAAAGCTGGTAATAAATACGCCATAGTCCCTAAAAGCTCAAATATGTGATACCTGTCTGCGAGCTTTTTGAAGTAAGGCTCACCTCTGCTTTTCACAAGTCAGTTTATTTTTGCCGTTGTTGTTGATAAAAAGATGGACTACAGGCATATCACCCACTTTGGTTAAAATGGAATTATAAAACCTGCTAAAGCATGGACAGACTCATTAATCTTAGTCCCATCCAGCTAATGGGACGTCTTGTTAAGCTGTGAGGAGGAGGATTTTATTTTATTTTTTTTCCCACTCATTTGTGTTTGGAGTCAGCTTCCAGCTCGTCAAACCTGTGACCTAGAAATCCACTGGAAAAGTTATTTTAGGTCATGCATTTTTCTATGTTTTTCTTAGCGGTGGTCCCAAATATATTCTCGCTCCTATACTGTGAATTTTGAACAGAAAAAGAGAGGAAAGCTAGAGAAATACATTGTTACTTACTTTTATGCATTATTCACATGGAAAAAAGGTTGAAAAATGTATAGTGTTTTTTTTTTTTTTTTGCAGTAAACAAATGTCTAAATGTCTAAAGTAGCAACAGTAGTAGTAGTAGTAGTAGTAAATAGTAGTATAAATGTAGTAGAATGTAGTGTAGCTAGAATGTAGTAGCAACAGTAGTAGTAGTAGTAGTAGTAGTAGTAGTAGTAAATGGTAGAATAATGTATTTGTAGTAGAATGTAGTAGAGTATTAGCAGTAGAAAAAGTTATGTATTTGTAGTAGCAACAACAGTAGTAGTAAATGGTAGAATAATATATTTGTAGTATAATGTAGTAGGCTGTAGTAGAGTATTAACAGTAGAAAAATGAATGTATTTGTTGTAGTAGTAGTTGTAGTAGTTGTAATAGTTATAGTAGTAGTTGTAGTTGTAGTACAGTAGAATAAGGCTTAAAAAGTATTAGCAGTAGAAAAAATAATGATGTATTTGTAGTAGAATGGTAGCAGTATTTTCAAATATATCAGTTTTTCATACAGAGGCATAACAGTCCAGTCACCACTCCCTCCATTGCACTCATCAGTTTGAACAAAATAAAATTTCTCTCATTTCAGAATAACAGAGTTTAGTGCTTTGCTCATTACTTCTGCAGAAACACCCAATGATTTTCAGTTTCCTCTAATAGGACTTTTGTTTCTTTTCTCGTAAACAACCATATTTGTTTTGATACAGATGGATCATGTGTCTATCTGATTGGCTAATCCCCCTGTCAATCACACACATCTGAACTCTGGGAGATTCAAACGAAACCAGACTCACATCTTCATTTGGGGCCAATCCCATTTCTTATTTGTACCCCTGAAAGTAAATAAATCCCTATGAACTGGGACACCTTTTCCACAATCCCATACATCATCATTAGTCTTCACCACCTTTTACGTAAGCAGACGCAGCGAGCTTTTGCCAGAAATCCAACATGCAATTTACAACTGTGGATTAGAGCACTGCACTGTTTTGCACTGTTTTGTCCTGCACGGTACGGCATGAGACACATTTTAAAAGCTCATTGCGGGCGCGAGTGTAAAGTAAAATACAAATGATGAATGTATGCCTATCATGCATAATTTGTGCTGGATATTTTATTTGGCCTTAATAAAAAAACTTTAAGCAGCCCACTTTGGTGGATTTGGTCTCATCTCGCACACATTTAAGACAATTCCTTTCCGCTTCTCTGTGTTTGATAGAGCTTAAGAAAGAAAATGTCCCCATCTTGCGGGACTTGCGGGCGGAAGTGGGACGAAATATTGCAGAAAATTCACTCCCGCTCAGATGTCTACTGTGGATTCTTTGGTCTCTGTGGTCATGGTAGCAGCCATCTTGCCGGTGATTCGCAAGGCATTCGGGGAAATTGCTCATACCCCGCCACTTGGAGTTTGCCTCTGAAAAATCTTCGTTTGGAGGGTTATGCAGCGCTACCACTTTCCCCCACCCCTCTGCCATAACGGCAACTGGGACACCCCTACACATGAATGGACAAAACAGAGGGGTAGGGCCAAGGGGTGTAATGGGATTTTCAGCCTTAGTATTGGACAAGTGTGTATTTTGGATCCTAGGCTTGGCAGTAGTAAGAGAAGTAGTCATAAAATTAGAAAGAGTAGCCATAGTTACAAAAGTTGTAATCCATTTGGTAAGTTTATAGTAACTGTATTTGAAGTACTGTCGGTTGTTAGTATATTTTGCAAGTCCAGAAACACCAACAGCACAATTTGATCCACTTCATTTTATGTTTCCGTTTTTATTTGGATGCTAATTCTGTTTACTTCCTTGAATAATGAACTCTAATAAAGATTTTACTCAAGTCCATCTCTTGAGAACTACTTTCTTTGAGAAGAGCAGGTATTGCAAGAAAACAAGTTTTAGTGAGTATCAAATATTCATGCGCCTCTATAAAGTGTGCTTTTGTGGCCCTCAGGTTCACTTTGCTACTGCTCCATCACAGTCTGTGTTTGGGCCACTGGAGACAGATTCATAGCTGGATTATTGAACGCTCCAGGGACTATCCAGGCCCGGGCCCTCCTCTGCCTCTGTGTAATGTAATATCATATGTCAGCCCCAGTGTTTAGCCACATGCCTGCATAGATGGATTAGTTCCACCTCTCGACCCACAAACCTCTGGTGACAGTGCTGTCGTCAGGAAATCCTACCCACAATGCTCTATTCATGCACCAGTCTATTTTGGGTTTTTCAGGGATACTAGACCGAACAATATGTGAACAAGAATTTTGAGAAGAATATTGTGTGTAAAAAGGATTTGTGTTTAATTTAATTGTGTTGTCCTATATTATGCCTATTCCTGTCCTATCATTATTATATTATTATTATTATATTATTTTCTTTTAGTCCCCATTTAAACAGATTTTTGCGGTGGAGCTACTGAGATGTCTTTCAGTATTTTTTCTTGGGGTCTTCACTGAAAAATTTGAGCTCACTGAGTTTTAACTTTTGATACCAGTCACTGGCATGCACTTTTCTTGTTTACTACTTGACTTTTGTGATTTCTGATTCTCTGGATGTGGTTTGAATTCCTCCCTCGCCTACATTCCATACACGGTGTTGTTACAAAAGTACACTGTGTGCTTTATTAACAGGCTTGTTTGTTGAGGCTTACCTCTGCTTCAGATAAAAAGATCCATTTTGATACTATGATTATTCATGGTTACAAAAGGAGTCCTCGCTTTAGGGAACTACAGAACCATTTCATAAACTTTACAGTGATAAAGTCTTTGTGAAAGTATTCATGAACCCGTCTTCTGTTATAAGCAAATGAAACCTGTTTATTAAAAGGGCTTGAATACAACCCATCAATCACTTGGTTTGTTGATAATAATATTATAAGCAGCTTATTAAAGCTCACACTTGTTTTGTTGTTAATGACTTATTAATAGTGAAATAACAAATAACAAGTGCTTATTAATGCCTTATAAATACTTTATTAAGGAACCTTATTTTAAAGTGTTACTGAAATATTTTTGGAAATGTTCATTGTTTGTCTGTTCCGTTTTCTGAAATACCTCCTGAATTGTCATTTCTAAGTGCAACTAACACAATCTTTGCTAATTAATACAAATAATAATAAATAAATAAGAGAGAGAGATTTGAGCATAAATGGAAAAGTTAATACAGTTTGTACATTATACTTGAATATATGTGAATATATATGAATATGTATGTATATAGTTGAATATCTCCAGTAACCAGTAAATGAATTCCTCTGTCTCATTGGCCCTCCCCTCCTCCAAGTCAAATCAGTATATGTTATTGTAGACAATCCACTGATGAACCCAATGTAAAATCGAAAAAAAAAATAAAGAAAGGGAAGAAACGGTGCAAAATCTGTTTCCATTTTCATTATTATGTGCTCTACCTAAAATTGAGGTATTAACAAAGTATTAAAATGATGAATTAGTTCTTGTTTTGTTTATGACGCTCGCAGTTCTGCCAGGGGAGAGCTGAGAATCAAACTAAAATGTTACAGGCAGTAGTCAAGCCATAAATAGAGGTCAGTGGGGCCGGTGCACTCTGGGACATACATAATGTACTAAACCACTGCAATGAGTTTGTGTATTATTTAGTGATTTGTAATGTTTTTTTTTTTTATTAATAAAAAAAAGTGTTGGCCATATGGAGGACTGTTTGGTTAATTTGTTAATGTTAAAAAAGATTACTGATGCATTAATTTAGTGCTGTAAAACCTTAAAACCCTGATTTAATAATTGGGGACCTTTCTGGATGAACTGCTGTGAATCACAAAATAGTTAAAGAGGTTATTCAAACTACATTAATAGCAAGTCACTAAATTAACATTCATGATGTCTAGTTGTTCCCCTGATGGGGACCTAATGGTGCACTGAAATGGTAAACTGTAATTATGTACCTATTATTGTGCAGATAAAAAGGCAGGAGAAGAAATAGTTTAATAGCACAATGACATATTTTGTATAAAACATGGTGACGTGTCACACCAAAATGTTGCACTAGCTGTTTAATGTATGGGCAATATGGGGATCTATTGGAATGTGAGCTCCACCAGTGCTGGGTCTTGAGTCCTAGAAAGGTGAGTGTGGGCGTGTGTGCACTGGGTTCCACTGTGTTGGTTTCGCTGAGGCATTTTGAATGATGTCCTCAGGAGGAGGAAGAAGAGGGTAGCAGACTTCAGGTCTGTGCTGGGGTCTTCATGCTCCTCGGTTTCAGAAGGAAAAGAGCGCAGATTTCTTCTACCATCAGGTCAGTGGTTACTCCACTGTCTGCTCACGCAAAGAGTCAGAAAACCCCTGAGCCAGCGAACAAACTGTGTCTCTGGGGGACAGAAACAAAGTCAAATGAGCTGAACATTCATTTCTAACAGATGTGATAATTAACATTGTGTGTGACCTACAGAAAGCTCTCGGGGTGTCTTAAGGACACACGAGGAGCCGCCTTGCCTCAAACGTAGTGTCTCCCATTTTTAGCGTGTTCATAAAATCCCAAGTCTGAGACAAAGAGAACAGTCTGTGCATAGGACTGTCACAAGACTGGATTTAAAGATTGAACATCTTACCAAATTCAGTAGAGGTCTGGCTTCTTCATCTTTACCCCCCATTTCAACATCCCACATCTGAACATGGATGGACCTCTTTCCCCGCTCCTGCACTGCCCTGGTCATGTGGTCAGTAGTGACAGCAGAGAACAGCAGGTCCTCCTGCCGCTGCCTCAAGAGGTGCAGCACCAAAGCAATCTGAGGGACACCAGAAAACAAACACACTTCAGTGTTCACTGGTCTACCTTTTTCTGATAGAAATGCAAAAAGGGAGTGATACTTACAGTGACTTTATACGAGAAGAGTTGTCAGCAGAGCTGGAGTGCTCTCTTCCATATCAGGGTGATGAACAACACCTATTGAAAAGACAGGATTGCTTTACTTTTCACACTTTGCCTGTCAGATCATTTTGGTGGGACATTTTTTAACACATGATAGTGAAAATAGGAATATTGCTGACTGTTTTTAACTGTTTTTGTTTATAACAGGCTATTAGACAAATGTGACGTGCATAATATCCACACTGAACTGTTAGGCAAGGCAAGGCAAGTTTATTTGTATAGCACAATTCGTACACAAAGTAATTCAAAGTGCTTTACAGAATAAGAAATACATTAAAATCATAATAAAAACAAATCAAAACATAAATAATCATGAAGATTAAAATTAAAAAAGAGAGACATAAATTGGAGAGAAGAGTGCAGAATGAAAACCTTTCAGTTATATGCACAGTTAAACAGAAATGTTTTGAGCCTGGATTTAAACAGCGTCACAGAAGAGTCTGTCTCACATGTTCAGACTGTTGCAGGTTTTAGCTGCATGAACCTGAAACGCTGACTCCCCTTGTTTAGTCCTGACTCTGGGCACCAGCAGGAGGCCGGTCCCTGAGGTCCTCAGAGTGCGAGATGGTTCATATGACACTAACATGTCACAGATGTACTTTGGTGCTCAGCCATGGAGAGACTTGTACACAAGCAGAGCTGTTTTAAAGTCTATTCTCTGAGGCACAGGAAGCCAGTGCAGAGACCTGAGCACAGGACTTATGTGCTCGTACTTCCTAGTTCGAGTAAGGACCCGAGCTGCAGCGTTCTGGATGTTCTGGATGTTCTGCAGCGTCTCACAGCTCGTTTGGAGAGACCAGTGAGCAGACCATTACAGTAGTCTAACCTACTGGAGACAAATGCATGGATAAGTTTCTCCAAGTCTGCTTTAGACAGTAAACCTTTGATTTTTGCTATGTTTTTTAGATGGTAAAAGGCTGCGGATGTTATTGATTTGATGTGGCTGTTAAAGTTCAAGTCTGAGTCCATTATTACCCCTAGATTTCTTGCCTGATTTGAAGGTTTTAGAGAGAGAGACTGGAGGTGACTGCTGACACTGTCCCTTTGTTTCTGTGGACCAAACACTATGACTTCAGTCTTGTCAGAGTTTAGCTGGAGAAAGTTGTTTTGCATCCACACACTGATCTGTTGGATGCAGTGACCAAAGTGAGTCCACTGGTCCATAGTCTCCTGCTGCCAGAGAGACGTAGATCTGAGTGTCATCTGCATAATTGTGGTAGGACACATTATTGCTGCTTATTAACTGGCCTAATGGCAGCATGTAGAGATTGAACAACAGGGGGCCCAGGATTGACCCCTGAGGCACCCCACAGGTCAGGGCCATGTCATCTGAGACACAGTTTCCAATTTCAACAAAATACTTCCTGTCTTCTAGATAGGATTTGAACCAGTTTAGTACAGTACCAGAGATGCCCACCCAGTCCTCTAGTCTCTGTAAGAGGATCCCATGATCGACAGTGTCAAAAGCAGCACTCAGATCTAACAGGATCAAGACTGAGACTTTGCCTGCATCAGTGTTCAAGCGGATGTCATTTGTCACCTTGATAAGCGCAGTCTCAGTGCTGTGGTGGGCTCTAAAACCTGACTGGAAAACAGTAGACAGTTAAACATCATTTTAAAACTTAACTGTTCATTGTTCAGGTAAATTGAACCACATTTTTATTGACCATTTTAAGTCTAGATGTGAAGCAGCATCAGATTGACCCTAAATATGAATGGTTTGTGTGTTAAACATATGTGAATAAAACAACTCACAACTCCAGGAAGATGTGTGATGAGGAAACAGCATTTTAACATAGATCAGAAAATAGATGATGATAGAAGATGGGCTCTTTAACAAAATGTAACCAAAGAGACATTTTTATATGTATATGATTTCAGTGTAATGGTCAGGATAAGGGTGGTCTACTAAAAGGTTAAGGTAGACTTTCTTTCCCACAAGAAAATTCATTCTCCGCTCACCCATTCCTCGCTGTCGCTGGGGCAATCTTTCAGGAGCAGTGAGCAACCGCAGTGCTGTGCCCAGGGTTTCATGGTTATGGGCACCTAGCAAGGATTAGTAAAATGAAATTGGTTAAATGAATTATGTATGCAATATATTTTCATATCTTATTCACAAAAATATCTGTTAGGATTAAATATCTGGACTTGCTTAGATTAAAAGCTGACATTTTGCTAAGCAAGTCCAGCTGTTTTAATTTTAATCCTTTGATATATTTTATTCGTGAGTATCTGGCAATTTGCATCAACTATCTGATCTAATCTAATTCTACTTTTGCTTCTAAACCATGATCTTGTTGTTTTAAGGGCCCATATTACACTGTTTTCTGATCTATGTTCCCATATGGAAAAAAACTGGGGAAAAAAATATAAGAATGTACCACTGTCTTTGTAGTAAATCTTTATATAAGGTTAATATGTGCCATGTATGGTTTACTCCTGAAAGTGGCCCCTTTTGCATTTTTTCTCATACAACTATATTATGAAAAACAAGTAGAGATAACATGAACATTTTGCATGACATTTACAGGTAATGTGCATGATAAACTACATTTTCTTTGTATGTTCCATGTAATGTTTCTATTCTTTAATTATATGTTGCAGTTAAAAAAAGGGAGGGGAGGGGGGGATTTAAACCCAGGTCATCCATGTCAAAGGCCAATGACTTACCAGTTGAGCCAACCAGCTGCTTATCACAAAGACAACAATAGCAGATATTGAGGACAGTTTCAAGTACTCTGGTACCTTGGTACTTGTAACTGATATGACCTCTTTTCAGTTGAGGCTTGTGAGAAAAACATAAGTGTATAGCTGCTTTTTTGAATATTACAAGTCAATATAGACCTTTGTAATAATTAGGATTTTGTAGAATAAAAATCCCCCTTTCTCCAACACTTGTGAGGATATTGTATGTTGGATTAGTGTCATATTCAGCCCTTGCAGGTTACAAAGTTTTATATGTTTCATGCTGCACATATTTACCAAAGATCTTGTAACTGTTTTCACTGTCATATAATCATATATAAGATTCAGATAAAACATGTTAAAATGGTGTATGATTTGTTTATACCTTTTCCATATGGGTTATAATGTTTCCTTCCTGGTGTTGTGTTTTGTTTCATTCACACATATTTTGTTTAATTCACACATGTTTAACACACAATCCCTGCATATTTAGGCTGAGTTTCAACCCTAGAATTGCCAGTCTTTACTGAACAAACTGTAAAAGACCACTGTTAACTTGAAAACTACCATACATGACTTACCAATGACATCACAAGGTGGAACAGAGCATTTAGAGCTTTGGAGATGTAGACAGACTAATGAGAAAGAGTTAATCAAACAAACAAAAGAAACAAAACACAATTCCAAGTATGTTTTTAATGAGGTAACACTATAACAATTGTGCATAATATAGGACGTATAAAAAAAAGCAGCTGTTGTGTAGCTCTGCCAGGAACCATTAGTCTCATACTTATCTCTATTTCTATATTGATTTCTATATTGAAACATCATTACATACAGAGTACATACTTAACCCATATATCCGTGCGGTAGTAATCTTAATAAACGTGTTTCCAATGACCCTGGTGAGACTCTTGAGGAACCCTCCAGCACAAAATGTCTCGCCTTTTCTGTGTAGTTTGTGGCTTAAGTATTATTCTGCTCATATATTTGACCTTGTTGAGATGAGTTGTGTGTTGGCGTTAGTGCAGTGAGCCAGCGAGGTTACGGCTGCCAAACACTTTTCTTATACAGCCTCAAGCCAGTCACTGCACAACTCCACAGCTACATAAACAAGCGGGATTAATTATTGTAGATAGCAGGAACTCTCTACATGAATACTGGGATTAAACAACTTACTAGTGTTGTTAAATAAGATATGAGCCATGTCAGTAAGAGGAACATGCAGAGAAGTAAACAGTTTCAAAATGGAGTAACAAAATGTATTCTTGTACAGCAGAAATCCTGTTTTTACTGTTTTCTCTGTGGCTACTACGACATGAGCATAAGGTGTTAAATGTAATTATATAAAATCTGTGTATCATTAGTTTTTCAAAATAAAACCAAAAATAAGAAAACAAAAACACAACAATTTTCTTCATTATTTGTTTCCAAAACCAAAATGAAAAAAATGGATAAGGATTAGTTTTTTCAGTTTTCAATTTTGTGTTTGACTGAGCCCGAGACTGAGACCGGAACCAGACCAGGACCAGCCCGGGACTGACACCGGGATCTGGTTTAGTCCTGGTTCAGTTCTGGTTTAGACCTGGTTTAGTCCTGGTTTAGTCTTGTTTTAGTCCTGGGATCAGTCCTGGTTCAGTCCTAGTCCTGGTTCCGGTCTGGTCCCGGTCTCAGTCCTGGTCTCAGTCCCGTCCCAGCCTGGTCCTGGTCTAGTCTGGTCTCAGTCCTGATTAGTCTACCTCCAGGCCTGTCCCGACACTCCTGGTTCAGTCCTGGTTCAGTCCTGGTTCAGTCCGTATGCGGTGCAAAAACCCGACATCGCAGTTTAAGTCACGGAAACTGGAAACGACCGTTATCAGTTTTTTCCATTATTAATTTAAACACAAAATCAAAAGCTGAAAAAGCAAATCATTATCAGTTTTTTCGTTTAGGTTATGGAGACAAATCATGAAGAATTTTTTTTTTTTTTCCATTTTCTTATTTTTGGTTTTATTTTGAAGAACGAATGGTACACAGATTACATAACACTGCTATTTCAATTCTGCTTACATTAAAATTCATGCCAGCATATTGGATAACTATGACTGTGTAGTTGAGTTTTTTGGCTCAAATTAATGACATAATCAATAGGAGTCATCTCAAACATTAGAAATAGAGGAATAATTCACCCTGTCACTCTCTAATTTGTGTAATTTGCAGAATTTGCTTCAATCGTTCTATTTTTTGACTATATTTTCATTAGTTTACTCACCAGAAGCAGTTAAACATTTTATCTGTCAAGTTAAAACCTTCGTTAGCCAGTTAATTTGAGTTAAATTACTAAGAAATTTTCATAACATTTATTTTTAGAATGCCTCCATGTTTCTCTGCACTCATCTTTAGCATATACTGTATTCCAATCATATATTTTTACAGCATATAGTTGATATTATAGGTTTACCGGTCGGATTTGCTCAGAAAATGTGCACAATTTAGGTTTTCAGCCACTTTAAAACTTAAAAAAGTAATCGAATATGCAGTGTCTTTGTTCATTCATAATGTACACCTCACCTATAACATCTGTAACATCCCAGCGGTGCTCTGCGTTCACGTCAGCACAAACAGACTGAGCTCTGATAGTTCACAGTGACAACCCAATGTCAGACATGTCTCCTCGGACCCTCCTTTACAGACCTGTGTGCTGAGAATGCACACTCTCACCACTGACAGCGCAGGGCTTAATAACCCACTCCACGCCGCCACATCTGCCCTGGGACGAGCTGTCAACAAGCAGGCAGGTACACAGATGAAGACACATGTCCACTCCACAAACGGGACCCAGCTCCTCCGCAGTGACAAACGAGCGATGCTGCTGTCTCACTCTAACAAGAAGCATATTGTGATGAATGTGAGGTGCATGTGTTTAATAGCAGCACGTTTACTTAGTCTATCCACTTTCTGCTTCTAATTTAGTTTTAAAGGTCTTATATTGCGCACAATTTACTCTTTTACTTTTAGCCACATTAAAATCTTGTTGCCCCAAAAACATACCTGCAGCTGTGTGAATATCTTGTGACGTCATGAAGCAGTAGTTTTCTTTTTTTACCTTTTGCATTTGTTATTATCATTATTATCAATGTATTGTCTTGTCTGTGGTTGCAATTGAACCTGTCAAGCCATTTGTTGACATTAAATTAATCACGCTGTGGTGATGGACCCTGTATACACAAGCTTCCCAGCTCCCTTGGAAGTCCATGTTTTTTCACACTTAACACATATGAGCATACACAATATATATGTCAATTGCATGAACATATTTACATATATGAATAAATGTGTGCTGCGTGGGATTGTAATTTAAAATTGTGGAAAAAATAAAATGGAAATGAGTGAATTGACTGAAGTTACAGCTGGGTCCGGTCAAGTGGTAACAGAGGGAAACAGGGGCAGATTTTTCATATTCAAATAGCTCTTATTCAGAAACTAGAGGGACTATTGAAATAAGTAAAGTATCAGAATGTAGGAAAGAGTTAACACTCCAACAGGGTAAAGTTAAACCTGCGATATTATTTCAAGTTCTTGACAAAAATTTTTAAAACTCATGTCGATAAGGGAGGAAATGAAATATGCAGCACTTTTGAGGCAATAAATACAAACAGTGATAACTAGTGGTTCTCACTTACATATCCTTAACAAACTGGTTTGAATATTTGTTTCATATAGTTTTCTACCATATGGTACAAGATTAGGTTTAAAAAACCTCTTACTTTTTGAGTAATGAAATTTTTTATTAAGAAGGTCATGGTAATGGAGGGAAAAGTAACAGAGGGAAAATTGTGCAAGCAAGTAGAAGGTTCATGATTTTGCATAATTTGTCAGCTTTTTTCTTCTGAATACTTTAATATTACTTCAAAATGAAAAGTAACTATTTCTGCAAAATATGTCAGTCCTTCCAAGCAAATTTTGATCATTTTAAATACTTTTTTTTTTTTTAATCATGTACCTTCATCAACAGTTCAAAGATCGAATAACACAAGATATGATGAAATACATCCATTTATTTACATGATTTGCAGATCTTTGAAATTTGGGAAATAATTTTTGTTCTATGTTGCATACATGGTCTGTTTAAAACATATGTAACTTTAGAACCAAAAACAGTACAGAAAAAAGTAAACAGTTTCATAAACTAGAGCACATATGTATCTGTTCAATACATTTTTATATCAGATGCATTAACTTGAATTTTTGGCCTTGCTGTTTACTTCTGCTTGACCCAGCCCAGCTGCCTTTACCTTTAGTCAGACTGAAATCATCCAAATGATTCTAGTGAAGGTGCATGGAGTTAAAAAACACAGCGAATCATTTTCTGTATTATCACATGACATCACAAGGTGGAACAGAGTGTTTCAGTTTAACAAAATAACCTAAATGTGCAGGGTTTCTGTGTTAAACATGTGTGAATGAAACAAAACGCAACTCCAAGTATATTTGTGACGAGAAAACAACATCATAACAGAGATCAGAAAATAACATGATATGGCTCCTTTAATAGCAGCACATTTACATCGCTTATCCACTTCAATACATTTAATTTGATCTTGTATTAATTATTCTTTAAATCACAATTTAGCATCTTTGTGTATTTTTTGTACTGGCCTTCAAATATCACCTCATCTTAGTGATTAATGTAGATATATTCAGTATAATTGACTGATGTTGAATTAATAAACAAATTAGAATAAATAATTTCATATCCCAGATAATTATTACTTAGCTGTGGCATAAGGGAGGGTGCTCAGTCATGACGTGAAGGGCTATTGATTTTCATTCTTGGGAAATAAATACACTCAAGAGTACTCAATTTATCATTTCAATAGCTACATAAAAAGAAGTCTTTGAATCAGACTCCTTATTTTTTATCTGGCTATGAGAAACAAGAACCTATAATTAGAAAAGCCTCGTTTCATTTCGACAAAAATGCAGGTATTTGTAATTTTTTTTGTGCTGTCGTTGGTCACGTGACTGTACAAAGTGAAACCTTGGAGAGAGGGAGGGGGCGGAGAGAGAGGGGTCTTCTTAAGCGCGCGGCGGAGCTCAAAGTCTTCGCCTTTACTTTGCTCTTTGCTTCTCACTTTCTCCGCGCTGCTCAGACCTTGAATTCGCTTTCTTTCTTTTTTTTTCTCGCTCTCTCTTTCTTTGCCCAACTCCGCTGAAAGACATCGCTCAAGTCAATGAGGCAGACTTCCCGAGGGCAGAGCCGCGGCTGACAGAGTTGCAATAAATCAAAGAACCCGCGGGGATCGGATCACACGGAGAGGTGGAGAGGAGCTGACCGGGGAGAGACGCTTCAGGTGACCGAGGAACGATGGAGGCGCGCGGCATGTGTGAATGAAGGACCCCGCTCTCTCCCCGCCGCTGTGTGTAGTGGATTACAAAGTGAACAGTCTCAAAGTGATTACAGCCAAGACGCTCTCACGGATTATCTGGGAATCATGAACGCGCCACCGGATCGCAGGAAAAACGTGCGACAACTGGCTCTGGAGATTGGGATCCGGGTTCTGCTTTTTGGAGTTTTTGTGTAAGTCCAAAATCTCTCTCCCTTCCTATAACGCATGACTACATTTTCTCTTTGAATACGCTTATTTACTCAGCCATGTGCGCTCGTAGTGATCGTGGAGAGGTTGTACGTTGCTCGTTTGCCGCGGAGTGGTGCTGAATGAACAGGTAGCGGAGTCCGGTTTAGTTCAGCACCACGGACAGCTCCGCGTTAACAGGTTACGCTTCAGTGGACACGGTTCAGCACCACGGACAGCGCTAACAGGTTGTAGGATCAGACACAATTCACAGCATTTAGCCCCGCGGATCTGAAGTGCTTAGGTGGGCTCAGTCCATGGGAAGATCCCCTGTAAAAATCCATCGGAAAAGCCCCAGTCACAAGTCACACTTTCTAAGCAAGGTAGGCAAAACAGTGTCGAGGAGGAAGATATTACGAAATGTAAAAGTGTGATTCATTGAGATTGTTTCCAGCAAATAGTGCTTGAAATGTTTGGGGGGATTTAAGACACTCACATGGCTCACGTGACACCCCAAGATTAGATTGACCATACTTTAAAATTGAAATGGAGAGCTGGTTTTATTGAAAATCCAGATATTTTGACCTGGTTTACAACTAATATCTTTGCAATTACCTATCGAAATAAATCAGAAACTAGCACAATGTTCAGTATCTTCTGTCAGCAGCTGAATTATTATAAAGTAATGGTATTTTTAATCACAAATACATGATTCTTGCCAGTTGGAGTGACTTTAGTTTGTGGATCCTACAAATAATGATGTGGTTCAACATGTGTAGATTTTCTGTATGGAGAGTTTTTTCACTAACAAGGGATCTCCCGTAGAGAAGTGTTGTGATTTTGATACAGATTTGATACTCGGTACTGATTTAGATACCCAAATGATTATTTTAAAAGTTTTAGAAAATATTGTGATTTTCAGCTCAGAATAATAGAATTTGTTTATTATTATCTGTTTTTATACTAGTTCTGATCAAATTCAAGAGGAAATTGTCCAGGAAATGTCAAATTGTTTCCAGTTATGTGATTTTTTTTCAGTCAATATCAATACTTGCTTGAATGAGTATTTAATTTTGGTACTAGTTTAAGTGTGTAATAGTATCTGGCAACCTAACACAGAGTTATATTGGCCCCTGCCCCTCCATCGGAAATCATGACATCATATCCTAGAGTGTAATAAATGCGACCTACTAGATATTATTCAGCACCAGAGAGCGCTACGTTAGCAGCTTTAGACATCTTACATAGCCAGTTTTCTGTCTTTATGGATTCTTTGGCTCACTCTAGACTCTACGAATATAAATAGGTTGTAAACTGGCATTACATTACGATTAACAATGATGAAATATAACGCTGGAATAGATGGGTGACATTTTCGGATTTCCTTTTGTCTAGATTTTGACCTGTACATTTCTGACATGTCTACTGTTGTTAGACATTCTTGAACAGCTTTGAAAAACTACACGCTACAAAACATTACATCAGAATCAGACTTCAGCACCAGGGAGAGCGCAGTTCTAACAGGTGGCATGCTGGATCTGACACCGCTGGCAGCTCTTCACCCTGCGGTTCGTTGTGCTTTGTGTACTCTGGGAATACCTCGTTTAAAAGTATACAGATTGTACGTGATTAAATGTGGCTTAGGGAATCTGCTAACACTTTGTAAGCAGGTTAGGTTCAACACAACGGAGGATGAATTATTTATTGTTTGCATGTCCTGCAGGAGATAAGCCTGGTTTGCATCACTATTGTGTCATTTATTGATTTTCTGCTCAGTGCCATATGAAAAAGAACCTCGGGGTGTTGCTTTGTAAAATGACTCACCTTTGCAGCATCTCTCTTGGAATCGCTCCCTGTCTGTAGATGGTTCAGTCTGTGGTGGAGACAGTTGAGGCTGATTTAATGTTTTTACATTGGAGTGGTTCTGCGTCTGCCCACTCTCCCACAGCTCACATTTCAGTAAACACATTTGGCGGCAGCATTTTGGGAGATGATTACAAACAAACAGAACTTTCAGAGGAATTTTGGAGTAAATATTGAATTATTTATGACAAATTTAAAGGCTTTTAAAGTGACGTGGTGCCATGAGGCATCATGTGAAATATTGAGAGTGATTAGAAATGTGAGTTATATACAGTACATTGTGAGTGCGATGTCATTGTTGAAACTGTTTTTATAGTCAGGGATGTTATTTGTCCCCAGTACTAGCCTGTCTGGCGAAACAGTGGCTCCTTTCAAACCAAACCTGTGCCCATAATGTGGACTGATAAGTGTCTGGAGAGAGTGATGTTCTGGAGTGAATGAATTGAATGGTGATTTTGATAAGGACGATGATTTAAAGGTGCTGAGAGAACTGGATGTGAATGTGTTGTAGAAAAAATTATGTATTTCTTGAAGATAAATAATGAATCCATTTGTGAAGCCTGATGAGTTTTTGGAATATAGACACAGTTTTATTCTTGTTACAGCAGATATGGACAGGGCCAGAGCCCAACAGCCTCTCTCCACCAGCAGTATGTCCCTACCACATCTTGCCCCATCTTCCAAGTATCTTCCCCAGTATCTGCCCAAGAGCATTTGAGCTCTGAGTATTTATACAGAAATACAATTTACATACATATCAAAGCAGAGTGACTTTTGTTTCAGAGGCTAGTGCTAAATTAACATACAGCTGAGGACAGGTAAGACAACAAAGGGCTTCCTGAAGGAGGAGACAGTTGTGTCTGCTGAGCCTTTACACAGGTTATTGACTGGTCTGGGTCTCAGGTAGAAATCACATTAATTTACACAAAGACAGATTGAGAGAAGTCTTTCCACAATGTAAATTTCTATCACAAATGATGATACAGAATTGTTTTGATGCTCCGGACATTATAAAGACATTCTCTTTGTATGTTTGATTTTATGAACTATAACATCAACCTCCCTCAGAGTGGTCAAGTGATGTAGCTGTGATGTGTCCGGTCAGCTGATTTATACAGGTTCTGTCGTTGTCTTCCTACCGGTGGAGGCAGGATGACAGCGCCATCTGCAGTCTGACTTCCTCGGGACAGTATCCCAGGTGTGTGAGAGTAAAAAAGCCCCCTTCATCCTGGTTTATCATCCCGCAGGCACATTTCCGTTTTCATTTCGATTGCCTCTTTAGTCCAGCGTCGTTTTTTGTTTTCCTTTGTCCCAGTGATGTTTGCTCTGTCCCAGTCCATAATGTGGTTTTCTGAGGAAGAGCGCTAGTGAGCAGTCAGGTATGAAAACAAACTCTTGGTCTGGAAAAAGAACCCAATAACATATAATTGTTGGAAGACCAAACGAATCTCATTGGACTATAACATCCACCTTCTCAGGGACTACAGGAGGAAATTATCACTGGTGCTTCAACCTGGCCCAATGCACCTTTTCTGTTAAGGTTAATTTACATTATGCACTGTCCCTGTCTCATTAAATAACTAAACTAAACTACTTTCTGTTTGATATCAGACCATGAAATGAAGTACAACAGTTAAATTTTGATACAGTTTGATCAAATTATTAATCAGGGGTCTCTCAAATGCAATCAAATATCAAATATCCTTGTATACAAAGAGACTGAAGTCATTTTTAGATTTGATTTTTTTCTAGATCTTAAACTGTAAATTTCTGAGTTTACCACTGTAAGACATTCTTGAACAGCTTTGAAAAACTACACTCTACAGAACATTACATCAGAATTAGTTAGACTTCAGCACAACAGAGAGCGCTATGCTGACAGGTGGCATGCTGGCAGCCCTTAGCCCTGTGGAATATCCTTGTATCATTCAGGAAGAAAGTCAGAGAGTTTAGTGCTTTGCTTGTTGATACTGCTGTAATCTACACTGTTTCTCACTCCTCTGCTGTTGTGACATAAATCAACTGTGCCTTTCTCTGGTTGGTTGATTCGCCTGTCAATCATGGCCATTATCGCTGTTCGTGACTATATATAGTATCTTGTTGAAGTAAAGTGTGTGATCATGGCTGACCAGGAGAAACAGATGTGTACAGTGGTCCCTAATTTATCACGGGGGTTATGTTCTAAAAATAACTCGGGCTAGGCGAAATCTGCGAAGTAGTGAAACTTTATTTTTTTCACAATTATTATATCTGTTTTAAGGCTGTAAAACCCCTCAACAAACTCTTTATACACTATTCTCAGACAGGACAAGTGCAACCCTTTTTGCATCTTTTGCAACTTGTTGCTGCTGTCATTCTTATGTTATTTTCCTCCTTCTTTATGTAACACACTGAAGATTCATTTATTCTCTCCGTTCCGAGTCCTGCACGGGTCCATTTTTGGAGACACGCACCTGCGCGGTACAGCACCAAACCCGCCCGTTAACCCGAGATTATATCAAACTTTTGCGCTGCCTACGCCACGGACTGAAACAAAACTAAACCAGGACTAACCCAGGACTAACACAGGATTGATTCCAGGATTGAAGAGGAGGACTAAAACAGGAGAAAACCAGGAGTAAAACAGAACTGAACCAGGACTCACAATTGGGACAGGCTCGGAGGTGACTGCAGGAGAAATTACCGACAGAGAGCTCTGCACCGCACGGAGGTAAAAGCAGCAATTGCCCAATTATGCTGCTCTTCAGATTCACGCTGCTAGTGGTCGAACATTTATGTAAATTTCGCAAACTGAACACATTCTATACTGTACAGGAGACACGACACGGAGGAGACTGAATGGCTAGCACTCATGCCTCACAGCAAGAAGGTTCTGGGTTCGATCCCTGGGTCGCCCGGGCCTTTCTGTGTGGAGTTTGCTTGTTTCTCCACGTGTCTGGATGGGTTTCCTCCAGGCACATTGCCTAATATGAAAGTGGTGTGTGCGTGAGTGATGGTGGTGGTCGGAGGGACTGATGGCGCCGATTGGCGTGGCAGCCGTGCTTCTGTCAGTCTGTCCCAGGGCAGCTGTGGCTACAACAGTAGCTTACCATCACCAGGTATAGAGCGAATGAATAATGCTGAATGAATAATGCTGAATAATGCTCTGTAAAGCGTCTTTGGGGACAAAAAATGTCTGTGAAAAGCACTATATAAATAAAGACTTACTTACTCAGCCAATCAGGATGCAGGGGGAGGAACTCAATATGTGCTCATATGCTGTAAAAAAAAAAGCACGTGAATGGGACTGAAAGGTGAACTGCGATATAGCTAGAGACGACTGTACTTTCTTTCTTCCTTCCTTACTTTCTTCTCCTCATTTTACTTTCTTTTCTATTTTTAATTATAAAATCATAACTTTAGACTTTAATTTGAAATGCAGTTAGACTAGTTTTTCATTATCCTATATAATATTGCTTGTGGCCTAAATCTAATTATAAGTAATAACATCAGTGGTTGGATAATTACACAAAAAATTACATTCAAGCAGCGGTATTGTGAAGAAAGCCTGTTTTGTTTCTAATTATGCTCCATGACAAGCTTTATTTAGACTTGTCTTATCTTTCCTCCACTATTTTTGCATATTTTGTGTTTCTTTCAAGTTAATTTCTGTATAGTTTAATGAGTTGTGTTCTCTCTGTGGGACCCTTCCATTGGCCTGTGCTCCTCTGCGTAATCTGCACTGCGCGGCTTAGTTAGGTGTTCCTTCTTTGTCTCCAGTGTCAGACAATGTTAATGAACCTTTCCAGTCCAACAAAGCCAATCTGAGATCTTATCAGGGAGAGGGAAATTGGCCTCTCAATCTCCCGGATCTATGTAAAGGATATAGGAGGATATATGTTTAAAAAGTATGGCAAAAGATGTAAGGAATAAAGCAAGAATGAAAGTAAGAGCAGATAGCAGATGAACAAGGCTTTGAATGAGGATCAGAAGAAACTTGTCGAGTGTTTTAGAGAGAAAATTATGAGAGGTTTTGTTTGGGAAAAGTAGAGGAGGAATAGAAGGATTGTGATGTGGAGGTTGTGGTGGGAGACATATGGGGGAGAGAAAAGACACTGGGAACTCTTTAAATTAACTACACTCGTCACAGCGTTAATAAAGCATGGACAAAGACTTAACTCACACTGAACACAGTTTATAAAGAATGATTCAGTTTTTTTTTGTTTTTTTATTAAAACATTTTAGTTATGTATATCCAGTGTTGGGGAATAACAGGTTACATGTACTGGAGTTATGTAATCTGAGTACAAATGGTATTCAGTTACAGTTACTGTTTCAGTGAGAGGTAATTGGATTACAGTTACTTTGTTGAAATAAATGGATTACATGGCGATATTTTCCTGTTTTCACATTTTGGGCTATACCCCCTTTTATTAAATTTTTTTTTATCCTCAGTAATTCCACTCATTGCCGGAAACTAAACCAGGTCTAAACCAGGTCTAAACCAGGACTAAACCAGGACTAAACAGGATTAAAAATCGATTTCATGATGTATATTAGTATAGACAGAGAGATTTGTGCAGTTTAAATACAAGACATGTAGGGGTGTAACAATAACTGAAATATTGTGATATCACATTGTCAAAGTTCAATAATATCATGGACCATCACAATATGTCGAATTACAAGTCTCCTTGCTTAAATTAAGAGTTATGGTGCAGCAATAGATAAAAAACTACGAGACCATGATCCTTTCCTCCATTTCAGTGTAGACTACATGAAGAAATAACAGTTCTAAGCACTTTTAGAACTAAACTTTTAAGTCTTAGTTCTTTGGATTAAGTCTTCTCAAGGCATGTTAAGAGAAAAAGTTGCATATTAACAGTTTTGTTAGTCTCCACAAATATAACAATAACCGGAATATTGGGATATCGTCTCATCAAAGTTCTCACAATAATATCGTGGACCATCACAATATATCGAATTACAAGTCTCTTTGCTTAAATTAAGAGTTATGGTGCAGCAATAGCAAAAAAAAAAGATAGAGGGAACTACATAGACCATGATTCTTTGCTCCATTTCAGCGTAGACTACATGAAGAAATAACAGTTCTAAGCACTTTTAAGTCTTGATTCCTTGGATTAAGTCTTGTCATGGCATTTTAAGAGGAAAAAGTAGCATATTAACAGTTTTAGCTGTTTAGCCTCCACAAAATATTGCAATAAATATCATATCGTGAGATGTATATTGTGAAAATATCGTACTGAGAGATTTAGATATTGTTACATCCCTAATCGTGAGCCTCCCCATCATATCATGAGCTTTCCCACAATATCGCAATAAATATCATACCGTGAGGTTCATACCGTGATGAAATCGTATCGTGAGATTTGGATATCGTTACACCCCTAGAGACATGTGATCTGTGAACATCTGTAGCATTCAAACTGCACAAATCTCTCTGTCTATGCTAATATCTACATCATGAAATCGATTTTTAATTTTAATTTTAGAATCTGTCTGAGTTCACAAGTTACTTATTAATGAATTACTTATTACTTCTGTTTTATTCATGACCATAATGTTAGTTTTGCTCAGGAGTAGTTCACTAGTTCTAGTCATTGTTCACCTTTACATTTTCGTCTTTTTTACTTTAATAGTCGTGGATAAATTCTTCATGGACAGAATATGTCCTTTGTCGACCTTGTTGGAATGAAAATTTGGTAATGGGGCCGATTTATGAAGCTGGTGGAAAATATGAATGGATGTTTTGCCATAGAAAAGCATTAAAAGCATTATAAGTGACATTTACTCTACATTGCGACACTTCCAGCCGTTGTGAAAAAGGTCTATTGTTTCCTGTTTCATTCACGCATGTTTCACAAACAGAGGTAATAACGTAGCTGTCAACTTGAAAAGTACTGCTTCATGATATCACAAGGGAGAACAGAGCATTTTGAGCTTTGGAAATGTAGACAGAGTAACAATGCAGGATTACTCATGCATGTTGAATGGAAAAAAAATACAACTCTGGGAATTTTTTTTTTTTTTTCTTTTTGCTGAGATAACAATGTTCTAACGTGGCTTAAAGCTCACAAGAGTCAATTTCGCATATGACCTTTAATTAGGTACTTTACAGCGCCTGAATCATTCTTGTTCATTATGAATAAAGTCTTTTTATTAAGGCTAATGAAGGTATATGCATTATAAAGACATTCACTGATGTAGTAACAGAAGACATGAAGTAGTGGGTGTGCAAAAAGAGGTTGCAGATGATCAAGTTTGAGAGAAAGTTAAAGTATAAAGTAGGGATGGGCATGATTAGTCAATTAATCGATAATTGATCATTAAGAATTTCATCGATTAAGTTCATTTTCATTGACAAACCGAATGCAGGTTGCTGTGCGTAGCGTGACCAAACAGGGGTCCGTACATGTAGCTCTCTGCATTCAGAAGGAGCGAGATACAAACAGTCAGTCAGCCTGCAACGTGCTGAAGCGCAAATGCGTATTTAACGATGACTTGTACAAAAAATTCCACGCTTTCCGTTCTGGTCGGGACAAGTGTGAGGCCATGTACACAGTGTATAAAGCAGCACATATGTTTTGGTGTTCAGTGGAAAAAAAGCTCACCAGAACACCAAAAACATGAAAATGTTTTGCCAGGTGAGAGTAGCGCAATGTCGATGACGAATCCCACCCCCCACCCCCCGTACGGTGTCCTGATTTTGACGCAAATATGGTCACACTAACCTGTATTCCACTGAGTCATGTCTTTTAATCTGACAGAAGTTGAACCGCATCAGTTTAAGTTTCGTTTCTGTGAGAGTTGCGCAAAGTTTATAATCTCAAATGGGCTGATGTGGCTTTAGAGTGGTTACGGTTTATATGTCTTAAAGTTGAATTTATTTATGCAGATTAGTAGTGCAGATATCATAACGATGATACATTTGAATATAAAAAATGTTTGATAATCGATCGTTAATTCTCCCGACGATTGATAAAGAAAATTTAATCGAATGCCCATCCCTAGTGTAAACAATCCTAAAATTCTTAGGGCTGCCAGATTAAATGCAATCATATCACTGTTACGTATGTCTTGGTTTGGCTTGGTATTGGTTTACTCCTGATGTAGACCTGGTTTGGTCCTCTTCTACTCCTTGTTTAGTCCTATGTTATTACTTCAGTCCCTGTTTTGATAAGTTTGCGGAAATATGAACACAGCTTGTATCATATAATTGAAATGATTATAGTTAGAAAACCACAAAATAGACTATTTTCCAATTGAAATCATAACTCAGTGGTGGGTGTTGCATTCAGAGTTCCAGTTGCTCTTAAATAAATAACAAAACTTTCTAACATGTGGTCAACGAAACCAAAATTCTCTCCAAAAGCATTAAAGGCTTTATTTTGAATCCTTGCCAGAAAAAACAGGCACGCACGTTTTTAGTTTTATCTTGTATGCTCGAGAGAAGTGGCCTCTCCGCATCTCTCACTCTCTCGTCTCTACAGTTAAGTGTCATTTCTTACACGGCCCCTTTCCTCCAGAAGTCCTTGGATTCCCCCTTAAATCATCTTTAATATCTCTCAGTCTGACACAGGCATAGGTGTCATGGCCGAAGCGCCGTCTGATGCTCTGCCCACCTGAACACAGCTCCCACACTGCGTTAGAGCCGGCGCTTCAGGCCAGAATTTCACACATGATGATCAGCAACGAGGACCTGCCAGGACCCGCCACGCTTTCAAATCTCTATTGCAGACTTGTAGTTAACCTTCATTTCATGTGCATATGGCAGGTTAAACTACACATTTAAGTTTATGTAATTATATATAAATATTTACACAAAAGTTTGGCTATTTTTCTTTAAATGTCTTTCCTCTTTTTAATTCCATAACAGTTACCTAGCAACCATAATGTTAATAAGGGCCAAAATCGGACTAATTTGCACAATAATTATATGAAAATTTATAGGGGCCTTTCGAAGCCCTCAAGGTCAACATACAGAGCAATTTAAAAACGGTTCAGAAGAATCATAAAATACATCAAATTAAACGGTGCTGCAGGGTTTAAATGGTAAATGGACACATTTTTCTATAGCGCTTTTTCCACCTTCAAGGCACTCAAAGCGCTTTTCATCAAGAAAATACTCACAAATTCACGCACACATTCATACACCAGCGGACGCAGACACTAGAGGTGAGGTGGGTTAAACGTCTTGCCCAAGGACGCAACAATAGCATTCATCTGTGGGAGCTGGAATCTCACCGCCAACCTGTGGGTCAGTGGATTTGACCGCTCAACCAATGATGTTTATGTCGAGAGTGGGATTAGAACTTCGAGAGCGGGATTCGACTTCGAGAGCGGGATTCGAATTTCCAGAGCGGGATTTGAGCTGCCAACTTTCGTGTCAATGGACAAACACCGAGCTACCGTCACCCAGGGGTTTAAAGGGACAGTACGGAATTTTGGACATAGGACCTAATAATTTTTTTTAATATTCCATCCAGTCCTTGAGCTCTTATGGGTTAATAATCACAACAGGACCTTGTTTGACAGTACTTTAAACTACATATTAAGACACTTGTACAAGTTTTGCAGATTTTTAGTAAGCGATATATGACCAGACCATTCATGGGACTGGGGTTTAGGTAGTGAGCATTAAAAGGGACAGTTTGGAATTTTGGACATAGGACCTCATTTCCTAGTGAGCCAGAGTGTTGGAGACGTGTGGAGACACTTTTAAAACATATTTCATCCAGTCCTTGTATTTGCAGAGGTCGCTGGTGCTAGACTAGTGCATGTCAATGGCCATAGTTAGCCTCATACTAAAAACAGTCTTACCCACTCCACAAAACACCCGAAGAAAAACAATTATTACACCAGACTATCAATGCAAATTTCTGTGTCGATAGAATAATTTTAGAAGTAAAACCAACCTTGCATTTGAAGGATTTGTTTCTGGGCAGCAGCAACGAGTTGCACTTCCTGATAGAAAGTTGGCAGCGGCGGATTGATATATGAGAAAATAGTTCCTCAGCATGTGACTATTCCTGCGATGCAAGGTTAGTTTTATTTCAAACTTTATTCTATCAACACAGACATTTACATCGACAGTCTGGTGTAATAATAGATTTGCTACGGGTGTTTTGTGGAGTGGGTAAGACTGTTTTTAGTATGAGGCTAACTATGGCCATTGACATGCACTAGCCTAGCACCAGCGACCTCTGCAAATACAAGGACTGGATGGAATATTTAAAAAAGTGTCTCCACACGTCTCCAACACTCTGGCTCTCTTGGAAATGAGGTCCTATGTCCAAAATTCCAGACTGTCCCTTTAAGGATTCAGGTACAAAAGCAGAGTTTTCAGACAGGATTTGAAGAGAGGAGGTGATTCTTTGGCACAGAGGTTTATTGGCAGGTTGTTCCAGAGGGAGGGGCAGAGCTGCTGAAGGCCCTGGCCCATTTGGAGGACAAGCTGGAGGTGTGAGAGAGAGAAAAGGAGGAACACAGAGAACGGGAGGGAGTGTGCAATTGGAGCAGATCTGACAAGTAAGGTAGTGCAAAATTATGGAAGTCTTTGAAAGTGAGTATTTTTAAATCAATGCGAAAATCTCTGAGGCGGAGTTTTGTGAGGATGGGGGCAATGTCAAGAGAAGTGAGTTGCAATAGTCAATACGGGATGTGATAAGGGCATTGCGGCGGTGATACGGGCAGAGTAAGAGAGAGGGTGCTGTACAGGATCACACCCAGACTCTTAACCTGAGGGGAGGGAGAAACTGTGGAGTTATCGATGGTGCGTGAGAATCTGTTGGTATTGGAGAGGGTGGTTTGATATCAAAAAAACAATGGAAGAAACTGGAGGCAGATAAAGTGTTATAAAAATAAATAAAGTGAGATAAAAACTTTTTTGAATCTTGGGTAGCAACTATTTTTTCAAAGACTTTGGAAAGAAACTGTAACTTGGAGATAGGTCAGAAGTTATTCAGCTTAGAGATATCTGATCCTGTTTTTCTTTTTTTTTCTTTTTTTTTTTTTTTTTTGAGAGTGGGTGTGATTAGTGCTGTGCTGGAGAAAGTGAGGAGTGAATGGTGCGAGTAATGAGAGAGGACAGGGAAGTAGGCATAGGGGCAGGTTGACAGGTGGATGGTTTCGAGTTGCAGATGATGGTGGAGATTTCTGTGGTTGTAGGGAGCTTGAAACTGGATAGAGTAGAACAGTGTGAGATAGTAAGAGACAGCCAAGGCTTGCAGTTGGCCTTCCTGCATAGAGAGGATAAGAGATTATGAAGAGTGGGGATTTTGCTGTTGAAAAATGTCATGAAACTATTGCACAGGGTGGATGAGTACATGCGTGGTGGAAGAGTGTGGAGGTTTAAGCATGTTGTTAAGAGTATGTACAATCCCTCTAGCCAGACTGGTGCCACCTACTCAATTTCATTTCTCTCCAGCAACTAGGTCAGGAATCAGAATACACTAGACAGTTTGCAAAAAAAAACCCTGAAGTGCGAGTTCGGGCACCAACCAATTGGTGAAGAACCATACATTCTGCGTTGGCAACGATTCCTGAGATCGAGGGTTTAAAGGAAGAACAAAAAAAAGTTTGGTGAATTTTATCAAGGGGAAAGACATTATTGCTAGTCATATACGTTACCATCGAGTGAACAAATTCCAGCACTGCAATGTCAGACAGTTTCTACAAAGTGAAACCAGCTGATGAATCAGGCTACAATCCCTCAGTCGTCCAGGTAGAATCTATGGCAAAAGAAGAAATTCAGTTTGTCAGCTAGGGGTGTGCAAAAATATTGAAATATCGATATATCATATCATTTAATGTGATAATACAGTATCGATATCATGGGCTGCTGTATCGATATATCACCAAGAGTATTTTTTACTATATTATTTTGTTACAGTGCTACAGTTTTGTTGTTTGTTTAGTGGAAGGAAACTCATTTATGCAACACATTTGATATTTTCACAGTTTTGATGAGTAAAATGTTTGTCTTTCATATGAACTTTGCACAAGAAGTGGTTTAACAAACACTTTTAGTATCACTGCCATGATTTAGCCTTTATTTTTATTGAACCGTATTCGAATCGATTTGAAATATATAGTATTGAATCGAAAGTGCACTGTATTGTGATTTGTATCGTGGCCTATGTATCAAGATACAAATTGTACCAGCAACTCTGAATGATCCCCAGCCCTATTATCAACTGCCTTTGAAGACAGTGAGATACAGATCTTAGCCAGAGAAAGAACTGGTTTGAGAGGGGAGTTAAAGAGGCTATTTTTGTTAGGAAAGAGAATTCTTCCTTAAACAGAAATGGAGGGCTCAGACATAATCTTTCTCCTATTTACAACTCCATCCTCAAACTTAAATCGAAACAAACAAAGAAAACAAAAGGAAAAGCCAGGTCAGGCCCAGAGGTGTGAAAGCACCTTTTATGGCCCTGAATGGTTATGCTAATATGACCCCACACTCAGTGCAAGTTCAATAGGCCGAGCTAACTGACAGAAACAGTAAACAAGTGGGTGATAGTTTCAGAGTAGTTTCTTTGTGGTTAGCTACTCCCTTCAGGCATTGTATATTGATTATAAGGCAGTGTCTATCAGCATCTGACCAGAACTGAAGAACAGCTTGGATGAGCTGCAAAACGTATTCAACCAAAATAAACTTTTGTCCAGTTGACAAATTTAATTTCTTCTTTTGCAGTTGTTAATAGTATTAAAAAGAGCATGGGAGTTATTATTAGACAAATATAAATAAATTACAACACTGTATTTTTTTTTATGAGTTTAAACAGCCAGAAAAAATTCCTTGTGTGTCAGTTCTTGCATTTTGGAATTTTGGACTTTTTGGTGTTGATGACATAGAAGAGATTTTCCATTTTATAACTCACAACTACTTTCTGTATTTTTGTACTTTTGGTAAATATTTACCACAGGTAATATGAAAAACATGAAAACCTGTCAAAAGCACTTTAAGTTTGAATGCAGACTCTTTATCAACAACAAGAGATGCATTTTATGGTCCAACTTTGACTTTGACTTGTGACTAATGTATCAAGGGTGAAAATGTCTGTTATTATTTTTTACTGCCTGGATCTCTGACTTTATTTTTCTGTTCATTTTTCATCATTTGTGCTATAATTAAATTTAGCGGGTCAGATTCAGGGAAAAATACTTGAGCATAATGTTTGCATTCAATAAGGACCCTTGGAGAGCTATTGTGTTTGTGAATGGTGGTAATGAAGAACAACAAGCCTGCCGTTTTCTGCATGATTATCCTATTGATTTTTATTCATACTCACTCATTCTTATACACACAGATCAACACGTGTTTTTTGTACCATTTATAATACTATAGACTGTAGAATTTACCCCAAAACTTGAAAAACTTTGCTTAAATCTGAGTATTTATTGCAAGAAATACCAAGGGATTTTATCTAATGTTTTTGCTCAATATCTTATTTACACTTTCCAATCATTTCTAAAAAAAAAAAAAAAAATGACTAGACCGCAGTGTGTTATTGTGCCTAAAAGTTAATTTGCATATCCAGCCAACTGTACGCACGCTTCTGGATCTGGGTCCTCTCTTTGCAAGTTCAAATTGGCATGACTGGCGAAGTGCATGTTTGTGTCAACTCCAAAAGACAAAAACACGAACTGGATGGAAAACATGATGCAAAACACTGAACTATGGAAATTTGAGGTTAAGAATTTATAAATGTCTGAAGGTATTCCAGAGGACAGACGACTAATTAGTCTGTGATTTGAACGTGCCAAAAGTGGATGGTTGTCAGATTCACTACAGTCTCGTCTGAGCCTCCTGAGTTTGTGATACGGCAAAAAAATCATGATATTTTTCTCTTATATTAATCAAGCTCAATTGTCTATTTGATTGTATTTTTCTTAGACTTAGACAAAATATTGATCCACAACGGAAATGATTTGGACACAGTAGCTCACATCACAATACATATAATAACAAAAATATGAACCTTTCTTCTTTTCAAAATAAATTACATTGGTTTTCAGTGTTGAACATAAACAAGACAGACTATTAATCATTGCTGCTTAACACAAAAACATCCCACTTTCTTCCTCCAAAGTCTGAACTCTGCTCTTCTGCTCTGCTTATACTGACAGGACTGGCTTTGGACCTCATGATTAAAAAACCCCAAGCCTATAATTTATCACACTATGAGACACGGCCAAATCTCTATCTCAACTAAAATGTGATTTATCACCCAGCCCTTGTAGGCATATTCTTACAACGCAATTTTAGTGACTGGACTCAAAAGGATTGCTGCTTTGAATTGATTCTTAAAAGTACACTGTGTAACTTTTCTGATGGAGCGCCCGTCAAATGTCTTTCTCCACAAAAATACTATGCCTTTGTCTGGAATGTTTCACAGTATGATATTTATTGTTTCTATCTTTGTAGACCACGTTACAGGTCAGATATTTGGAGAGGCAATCCCACCCACTGTCAGAATGTTAGTTTTTCTGGGTATTTTGGAGCTATAAAACCATCTGCAAGTGATTAAATATAAAGTAAAGCTGTTTAATGTGTAGCACTTGAGGTTGGATAAAGAGGCTTCAGAGAGTGTTTACTTCCATTTATTGCTGTATGCACTGAAACACAAAAGATACATCTATGACCGTGCTATTTACATCCAGGCACACTTTACAGTTAGGTCACACCACATAGGAGGCTTCTACATTACAAAATTATATTTACCAAAAAGAAATATTCACTTAAAGGTTGTATGGAGGATTTTTTTTTTTTTTTTTTGTTTCAAGTTGTCAATGATAGCATTATAGAGGTGCAGTAGCCTTGTAATTATGATGACCAAAAAAAAGAGAATAAAAATTCATCAACTCTGGACGTGGTGGGGCCAGCTAAACATTTGCCAATAGATAACGACATTGCCTCGTTATCTGTTAGCTGACAGGCTGTCAATCAATCTCCCTACGTTTCTAGCGTAACTGACTTGCCTGCGCGCCGCCGGTACGTGGTTTACGTACGCCTGTCACGCAGTCCACAGACGCAAGCCGCACAGACGCTGTTTACTCCACCAACGCAACAGTTCTTAGCGGCTTTTTTTGACCTATATCTTCCTCGCAGTTAGCACAAAGTTTGTTGCAATGGCGACAAGAATCCAGGAGCAGTTAGCCGCAAAAGAAAGTCCGTTTTTGAGGTCGCTGAAAGAAGAAGACAAGGGGAAAAGCAGCGAAGCCAAACTAAGGTGATTCTTGAAGATTCATTCCAGCGATGGCGCAATTGAAGCAGACGCAGGGTCTAAAGACCAAATTACTCCTGGACAGGTCACTTCTGCTTATTATGAAAACGTACTTTATTTCCAAGAGCTAGTCAAACGTTTTTCAGGACACGAAAGCGATATCCTATGTCTGAAAACGTAATTTTCAAGGCAAAGAAAGAGTCCGCTTGCTGCTGCGTGTTGTAGCTAGTTCATTCGCACTGAATCTCCGCGCAACCTTCTCTGCAACCCTTTCCTGCTCCTCCCCGCTGCCCGTTCCGCTCTTTCCCCTGCTCCTCACTTCTTCGGGCACGGAATCTCCGCGCACCGCTCCTCTCTTCTCTCTCCCTGCTCCGCTCTTCTCTCTGCTCCTCACTTCTCGTCCGCGAACGAAATGTCCGCGCACCCGCTCCCCCCGCTCCTCACTTCTCCGCCTTGCCTAACCAACACTGTAGTTAGTTGTTTACAAGTCATGTGCAGCTCACCAGCTGTAAACAAACCTGTTTTCTGGCGTAAAAGAGGAGGCGTTTCTACGTAGGGAGCTGTAGGGGAGGGGGGGTGGTTTCACGCATGCGCAACATTTGAAAAACGACAAACAGTCGCTGGATTTCTCGTTCCTTGGAAAATCCTCTATACAACCTTTAAATTGTGATTTTTCATCGGAAACACGAGCGACAAATCTATGTCGACTAATCTACCATGCTATTCACGTTCAGGCACACTTTACAATTAGAAAGTTGTCTTCACCTGTCTGCGTGCGTCCCCAGCATATTTCCTGTCTAAAATCTTATTTGTTTCTTGCAAATTAAATATAAAATATAAAATTTCCCTTATACAAATCTTATATAAAATAGTAAAAAATATGCGGTGAGTGGTGCTTTCTAATCTATTATCTTTGCATCCCCAGCATATCTCCTGTCTAAAATTATATTTGCTTCTTGTGCACATTAAATATAAAATACAACATTTCCCTGATACAAAGCTTATATAAAATAATAAAAAAAATAGAAAGCACCTCCCAACTCATATATAATCTATTGTCAGTCTATTACATCATTACTGACTGTTCCTGCTTAATACTATTGGTCCCACAAATGCCATACTGTGGAACATTACAGGCAGAGCAATGACATCTCCATAGAAACAAGCAGGTGATGGACAATCCTTGTATCATTCGTTCATTTGTTTTTCAATATAAAACCAAAAATAAGAAAATGAATAAACAACAGTTTTCTTCATTATTTGTCTCCAAAACCAAAATGAAAAAACAGATGATGATTTGTTTTTTCAGTTTTTGAATTTGTGTTCCAATAAAGAATGGAAAAAATCGGATAACGGCCGGGACCAGAGCGGGACCAGAGCGGGACTAGAGCGGAACCAGTCTGGTCCCGCTCTGGTCCCGGTCAGGTTCCGGTCTGAGTCCCGGTCTCAGTCCTGCTCTGGTCCCGCTCTGGTCCCACTCTGGTTCCGGACCTGGATCAATCCTGGTTCAGTCCGTATGCGGCACTAAAGTCTGGCATTGCAGTCACGGGAGTCACGTAAACGGGAAACGGCCGTTACCCATTTTTTCCATTCTTCATTTAAACGCAAAATCGAAAACTGAAAAAACGAATCGTTGTCTTTTTTTTTCATTTTGGTTTTGGAGACAAATGATGATTTTCTTATTTTTGGTTTTATATTGAAAAACAAATGAACGAATGATACACAGATTATGGACACTCAACCAAAAAGTTCAAAAACCTACACAATGCACCTTTAAAATCCAAATCCACTTTATTTATATAGCACATTTTTATAAACAAAACACTTTCCAGAGTGCTGCACATATAAAGATAACAATAAAAACAACAAATGGTATTAAAAATAACGGAGGATATAAATACACAGTTTAACCTAAAACACTAAAGTCACACTAAGCCAAATACCACTAGTCTATAATTACAGGCTTGCAGTATCAGAAAGTCTGTGCTTGTGTTTCATCATCATGCACTGACAATATCTAGAGCCTAATTAGTCTCTTATTTGTGCTATGTTCATGTGGATACAAATAGATCTTACTGTTAATTAACGGCACAACAGACAGATATAATTTTAGCTCTAGTTCTTGTACTGTGGTATGATGACAGAGGGAGTGCGATCGTTAGACCAGAGGTAGCAGTAATAGTTGAATTGAACTTTCCTCACAAAGCTTTGGCCCTTAGTCCTGTGGGGCAGTGCTCTGTGTTTAGTTTCACCTTTCTGTTGCAGGTGAAGTGATGGATAATTGAGGTCAACAGCGATTACATTTTGGGCTGTCCTCTTGAGGTGTAAAGAGCGCTGTTTTTAGCCTCGCTGTGGTGCAGAGGGGAGGACGGGTGTGGGGCGGTGTCAAGGAGAAATAAGGCCAGACGGATAGTGTCCCAGGTTTTTCTTGTGAACTAGAAGTCTAACTATGTTAACAAAAAAGGTTATGCTTGCTTACTTTGTTAGTTTATGTGCTTATTTAGAAATCAAGAGGTAATAGTTGCCGTTTAAAGATCCTATATTATGCCAAATTGGATCTTTTGAGCTTAAAGACATGTTAGAATGTTATTAAATCCTCCAAAACATACCTGGAGTTGTGTTTTGTTTCATTCACACAGGTTTGAGTCACCCTTTATTATTAGTCTGTCTATCCTTGATGCTCAAAATGCTCTGTTCCACCTTCTGATGTCATGTAGTTGTGTAGTTTTCAATTTAACAGCTGCCCTTTACCTTTTGTTCAGTAGAGATGGGCAATTCCAGGGGTGAATTTATCTAAATTATTCTAGTGAAGGTTTAAAAACACAGTGGAGCCCTTCCTTTATTATGTGTGAATGAAAGAAAACACAACTCTAGGTATGTTTGTGATGAGGAAAGAGCATTAAAGTGCATATCAGAGTTGCACGATTTCCTAATTTCCACTTAATATTATAGTTTTACACTGATTAAGAAGCAGTTTGTGAAGAAAAGTAAGAAAAATGTATTAAACAGTGGAGTTAGCAGTTTGGGGACCCTAGGCGAATTTGAGTTTGGGGCCCTCACTATAATGCACCGTTTTGTTTTTTTGTATTTTTTATATTTATTGTCTGTTATTTTTCCCGTCACTCACATCTTTATTTGAATTATGGTCGACTGGAAACTTGTCTTATTAGTTCGGAAGCCTACTAGATAACCAGGGTTGAAAGTAGTTTTATTTTTTTTGCAAGTACAATTACATTTTTGTTTACATCCATTACATATGATTTTGATTATGCTATGATTATGTTCAAATCAGGGTCAAGCTGTCTCGTCTGTTCTAACGTGAAAGGGGGGAAAGCTTAGACAGTTAAAATATATTTGACAATCAGATAATATGTTGATAGTGTTTTCTTGTTTAAACGTAAACTACTCTCATTTAATGTTGTACTGAGAGAAATTGAACTTGCTCTGAGGCCTCTGCTATTAGTGGCACTTGGTTGGGGGCCCCTCCAAGTTCAGGGGCCCTAAGCGGCCGACTACTTTTGCCTAACGGTAACGCCGCCTCTGGTTGAAAATGAAGTAGCGAGTTCCCTTTTAGAGTGGTCACATCACACTATGAAGATTTTTATCCAAAAGTGAGGCATGTTTTACACTTAAGAAACACATTTTTCTGACACTTAAAAGGTGGACTGCGTAACTTCTCAGCAGGGTCTGACAACTGCTTGGAGATTGTCTGAAATGTTCCACTGTAGGGCATTCATCTCCCTGGAGAAAGCAGGCGGTGACACCAGGCCGATTTACTGGTCAGATCTGTGGAGAGGTAAACTCACTCACACTAGAAATACAGGGTTTCAAGGTACGTTTGAGCAATAAAAACACTCCTGATGAAATAAATAACAGAAAGATACATTTAATGCCACACTGTGAAGCATTCCAGGCAAAGCAATATATAATTTCTTTGTACATTAGAGGAGTTTTGTTATGGAATTCCCTCATTTTAAACTTAAAAAATGGGCCAAATTGGAAAATAATTTTGCACAAATCTTAAATGTAATGATCTTAACTGTGTTTGAGTAATATAACCTGTCACTGTAAACTTTCCGTCAAAACAAGGACTGCACAAAGGCTGTATTTGTTTTCCTCATACAGACTCATTTGTTTAAACTGATAATAAATAATATGACATTTTAGCCTAATTACCCCTGACATTTTCAATTATTTAGATAAGTTTGTGTTGTTCCATTAATGTTTTATTCATGAGTAATTTTGTTTGGTAATTTATTCTTAAGCAGAGTATTGACTAATTGTTTTATTCCATTTATACGTGCTTGTTATTTTTGCCTCTCTGAAAGAGAAGAGAAGAATACACATTTTCTTATTTACACTGCAGATTTGAGGGAGAGTTAAAAAAAAAGTTAAGGCTTGGCTTTTGTTCCTATAGGGAAAGCTGTCCTCTGAGTTTGACCCATCCTTCAAGGTGGAAATACTTGCCAAAAAAAAACTGAATTAAATTAAGCCACAATAAATAGTTTTACCGACCTGTATGTATGCGCAAATGGAGTATGTCCTTCTATCCCTGAGTTTTTTTCTCTTAATTGGTCACATCATCCAAACTATGTCCTTACCTTCACTATTGATACTTTACATCTGATCATCGACATTCTCTGGGACTGTGATGCTAACTGAGGCACTGCTCTGTCTGAAGCTCTGTTAGACTTTAATCCAAGGGTCTCCAACCTGTCAGGAGCTACCAGTAGCTCTCCACCCACTTCTAAGTAGCTCGCCAAGGGATTTCTGAATTACATGTATTGTCCTGAATAACTCAAATTTGATGAATTAAATGCCTACTATTATTGTAAATCTATCATTCATAAATAAATAATGGTTTATGGCTTATGTTTTATCCAACTGTACCCCTTCTAAGTCTCGCCATGGCTCTTGTGTACACTTTATTTCCTTTGACTGTTAAAATGAGTAGCTTTCTGGAGTTTTTTGTTTTGTAAATGTAGCTCACCTGAAGAAAAAGGTTGGAGACCTCTGCTTTAATCCAGAAAGACCAGAAAAGAGCAGGTTTATCTGAAGCTGATATGTGCTGTTAATCAAATCTCTTACACATGAAATTACAGTCGGCTGCACAGCAAAAGTGGAGTGTTAAAACTGACTCTCACAGAATCCATTTTAACATTTTCTCAGGGTTTATATGAGTTCAATCTGTTCTAGAGTTAATTTAACATTTTCGTAAATGTTAATTAAGTAACACTGGACCAAATTTCAAGTTTAACCCCGTTTAACACACAGAGGTGTTTTATTTTTACACTTTATTTTAGTTAATTTAAGATGAAATTATGTTCAAAATTGGTTCAAACTGGTCTTCACTCATGCGATTTTGAAGTGGTGGGTGGGAAGTGCCAAATTAACACTAGGGGAAGTTGAATTGAACACTAAGGCAAGTTTAATTAACACTAGGGGAAGTTGAATTAACACTAGGGGAAGTTGAATTAACACTAATAGAAGTTGAATTAACACTAGGGCAAGTTGAATTAACACTAAGAGAAGCTGAATTAACACTAAGGGAAGTTGAATTAACACTAGGGATAGTTAAATTGACTTCAACCATATCAACTTTGGCAGACAACCCCAATTTAAAACCCCATTTAACTTTCAAATAATTAAAATAACACTTTTTCTGTTAAAAACAACTCTGAAACATTTACATTTACCCTAACAAATTTTAACCCTCCAATTTTTTGCTGTGTATTTAGCATTACCCAAAAGTTTTTCAGGCAGTCACTCTCTCCTTTTTGTTGAAAATCAAAATCCTAAACAGGACTATGAACGCTCGTATTGATCACAGGCTTCTGAAAGTGTGTTGTTTGTGTTTTTTTTTTTTTTTCTTAAATTTTCATCTTCTTTTTTTTTTTTTTTTGTCAATATTTACTCATATATGCTTTGTGTCACCATGGTAACTTCTGATAATTTTGCCATAGATATACATGCAGAACCCCCCTCAGTGTGATGTCACTGCAAAGTATCAATAGTCACTACTTAACTTTAACTTTAACCTTTTTAAACACATATTTTAACTTTAAATCATGTAGTTGATCTAATAATACAGGATTTCCATAAGAGGGACCTGATTTTTGTTCCCATAAGAGAGACAGGATCCCACAAGTCGAGTTTGTATGCAGATTCTTGTCCCCGCAAAGTGATAAAACCCCACCCAGGGGCATGGGGAGCTGCTGATAAACTGAAGATAGAAAATAAATGCAACGCACCTTTTGTTCCCATTTTTTTATCACAAACATTCCACAAATGACGCCACATCAGTCAGTAGCCCCCTGGGAAATAAAAAAAAAACACAATACTCAACAATTCACACGCGCTGCTGCCCTGCTTCAGACACAAAGCACATTTGTTTACTCTCTGTGGACCAGCTACAAAAGCAGAGCGGGTCTCACCTGTGCAGGGGGGTTAGCACAGCCTGGTGTAGTCCCTGTCTGTCTCTGGAGATGCTCTAACCTTACAGAGGCAAGCAAAGAGAATGACACGAAGTTAACCTCACTATCAAACTGCTAATTCAACACCACAGCTATATCTTGATGAGCTGCACCCGCCTTTGTCCCAGGAGGAAAGCTAAAGTTCAATCTAAATGGAAATGGATCTTTGACATTTCACAATACTGAGAAAGAGAATCAGAAAGAAGAAATAATATTGTGTGTTCAGTGGGGATAATAACGCTGGAACGGTTGCCTTGTAATACAGAGCAAACAGTGAAATGGCGCTGCTCCCTGGTTGGCTGCTTCGTATGTCCTCTTCTATAAACCGAACTTTATGATTGAATAAACTCAAATGAAAAACTACTTGGTGGAAAATAAAGTTTTTGGATCAGAAACAATACACATTTATACATGCTCTTTGTATTTAAGACTTTCTAAATGTCATTTGTTTTGTTATTTTAGCTACTCTGTCAATCATCAATGAAGTTTGTCTAAGTCTAACCCTGAAATGCTAATATGAATATACAAGCTAATAATATTAAATATGAAAACAAAGCAAGGTTACAGGATTTTAAAGGAGCACCACATAACTTTTTAATGGACTGCTTGACGTCATGGGGTTATTGCTTAAAAATATCTTAAAAACATCCATTCTATCAGGCAACTCATAAACATCTACATGAAACAAGCAGGTATCAGACCCTCCCTCTCTTTAAAATCGGACTAATATGATTCAGTAATTAATACATCTTTACCCCTTAAAAACAATTAAAATTATAATAATACAGTGTTTTCTTCTTTTATGCCTGTCTTGTGTAAAATAAGTCATCCAGGAATCCATGGCCAAAGGAGAAATTTAACTTGTCAACTGGACAAAAGTTTATTTTACAAATATGTGTGTTAGTTTCAGAGTAATTTCATTGTAGTTAGCTCCTCCCTTCAGGCTGCTATGAGGCAGTATCCAACTAGCCAGGCTGATGCCACCTAGTGCCGCCACTCAGTTTCATTTCTCTCCAGCGACTAGATCAGGAATCAGAATACACTAGACAGTTTGCAAGAACCCTGGAAGTTGTAGACCGCGCACCAGCCAATCAGCGAAGAGCTGTGAAGCCATGACGTCAAACTCAAGCGCCTGTCTGGGTCCCTTTTGTGGTACAGCACAACAGTAAACAAAACGGTCAAGATGGATGTAGACGAAGCCATACATTCTGTGTTGGCAATGGTTCCCGAGATTGAGGATTTAAAGCCGGAACAAAGAGAATGTTTGGTGAATTTTATCAAGGGGAAAGACATTATTGCCCTTCTTGATACGTGATTTGGCGCATTACATATGTCACAACCAAATAGCATTGATTGGTTAAATAAAAAAGTATCCGCCTACCGTAGAGCAAATGAATCCTAATGCTGCGAGATCTGACGGTTTCCATGATGTAAAACCGTATGATCAATCAGGCTAGTGTCCACCAGCATCTAACCAGAACTGAAGAAGCAGCTTGGATGAGCTGTGAAATGTATTCGACCAAAATAAACTTTTGTCCAGTTGACAAATTGAATTTCTCCTTTTGCCATTATGCCTGTCATATCACTTTGCAGTGCCTTTTTAAATAAAGATTAAAGGGCTTAATCTATTTTCTGATCCATGTTTTAATGTTTTCTCCTTATCACAGGTACCTGGAGACGTGCTTTGTTTCTTTCACACATGTTTAACTCACAAATCCTGCATAATTTAGACTGGTTGAATTCTTCTGTCAAACTGAAAAGCTTTTGATGCCATGTGGGAACACAGGAAGTGCTCCACTGTGTTTTTAATACCACTACATGACATCATAAGGAGGAACAGAGCATTTTTAACTTTGGAGATGTAGAAAACAAATGATAAAGTGTTTCTCAAACATGTGTGAGTGAAACAAATCACAGCTCTAGCTATGTTTTTGATGAGTAGCAACATTATAACATGGCTTAAAGGTGCACTGTGCAACTTTTCTGGTAGAGAGGTCACTACAGTTTGTTCCTGCTTTGCCTGGAATGTCCCACAGTATGGCATTATATTTCTCTAGCTTGCATTTACTCAGTTGCAAAGAAAATACCTCAAAAAACATGCATTCTTACTGTGAGGAGGGTCTTGTCTCCACAGATCGGACCTGTAACTTGGGCTTGTGGGGTTGCTTACTTATGTCCATAGAGATTTTAATGCCATACTGTGGAATAACATATCCACAGAGACAAGCAGTAACAGAGCCACTACCTGAAAAGTTACACAGTGCATCTTTAAAGCTCACAAGACTCCATTTGGTGTAATATACGACCTTTAACACTGTTTTGGACAAGAGGGCCACATAGCAGAGAGGAGAGAGATAAGATGGATTCATGCACTTAGAAGATCCAAATTGTTTCTAGATTTTACAGATTAAGACCTGAGGCGCCACTGCTTTAAATGAAAACCACTCACACAGAACTCCCTATCAGCCGTATCTATAACTAAAGCTATCATTCAGACAGCCACCCACAGAAGGCGACTGCAAAATAGGATAGTTTTGTCATTGCTATGGGTACAAAGCTGAAGGTGTATCTGTTTTGTGTTAGACTATTTCAAAACAAAATTACTGTATGTCAAATTAGTATTGTGTAGCCTTGAAATTGGTAATGTTTTTCTTTCTTTTCAAACAGAGAAAGCAGCCCACAGTCTTGACAACTCACAGCCAGATTTCGGAGATGTTTTTGGGGAAGAGCAGAAATGTCAGGCCCCTGGATGGTGAAATAAGAGGATTCTTGACTTGCATGTTAGAGACAGATACTGGATTTGTTTTTGTCATTGTTAAGCTCATAACAGTACTGTTTTTTGTTTTTTTTTTCACTGTAAAATTCAACACCAATTCTCTTGGGTATTTCTAGCTGAGTTGTACTATTTGTCAGATAAACTTTACAGATTTTGGTAACTTCGTGCACGTCTTTCAAATGTTTAAAGCTACACAAAGTTTATTTAGTTGAATGTGTTTCACAGCTCATCCAAGCTGCTTCTTCAGTTCTGGTCAGACGCTGGTGGGTACTGCCTTATATCTGTCTGCAGGGAGGAGCTAACTACAATGAAACAACTCTGGAACTAGAACTGAAGACGCAACTTGGATGAGCTGAGAAACTTGTTTCTTTGTCCAGTAAACACATTGAATTTCTTCTTTGCCTTGGATTCTATCTGGACGACTGAGGGATTTTTCACACATTTCCCATGGAAGATCCATCACCTGCTTGTCTTTTACTGTTTTGACTTGAATGTACCACAATCTGGCATTTAAATTATATGTACCATTTATTTCATTCAAATGTTTCCATTTGTGGCATGTCCAAGCGCTTCTATCTTCATGTCTTGTAGTAACGACTGGCTGAACCAATAATTACGATTATTATTTACATTAACATAACATCTAATAGAGGAAAAGAACCAACAACACCACCGTGGAGTTGGCCCGGGACCAGCTAATGTAAAAGGCACCTAGATTTGTTGTTGAGGATTAGAGGCACAATTCACATTTATCAAAAGTGTACAATTTATTTAAACATTTTCTGTAAATTAGTTTATTGTGACAGTAATGTTTTTAGGAGTTAGGACAATTCGGTTCACAGTTCACTGAATGACTCCTGGTTCCAAAGACATTTTGAGTTCAAATCTCCGGAAAACACCGGTACACAGAAACTGCAAGAAAAGGCAAGGCAGTGACAGTGCACTCAAGTCCATGGCTCAAGATCTTGCTGGACGAGTGCGGCGAAGGACAGGCACCAAACTGCCAGCCTACCCGCTAGCCGGCATGACGAGTGGTACACAAACACCGCGGCAAATATAGGCCCATGGCAGAAAGCACTGAGAATGGTGAACAAGAGGTGTCAACAACGGGAAACGGAAGTAAGAGTGTGAGGTCAGAGCGCGAGGGGACAGAAAGGGAGCACTTTTATAAGTTGACTGATGTCACCGCTAACCAATAGTTAGATTAGACTGTACCCAAGTGGCAGAGCCCTGCAAACTATACTGCCACATATTGTTCAGAAATATATTAAAAAAACAAAACAAAACAAAACAAAATCCATTCTTACTGTGAGTTCGCCTGCTTCTCTACCAATCAGAACTTGTAACTTGGTCTAGTGGAATAACCTGCTTGTCTCTAATGGAGATTGGGTTAAAGAGCTCATGTTACACTAACAGAAAAAAATTCAGTTCCACCTTGTGATGTCATATGGTAATACAGGATGTGCTCCACTATGTTTTTAAACTCCATACACCTTCATTGGAATCATCTGGATAATTTCAGCCCAAATTGCCGATCTCTACTAAACAAAAGTTAAAAGGAAGTTGCTAACTTGAAAACTACTGCTTCATGAAATCGCAAGGAGGAACAGAGCATTTTGAGCTTTAGAGATGTAGCCAGACTGATAATGGTCACATTTATATACAGCGCTTTTGCACCTTCAAGGCACTTTACAACAAGGAACCACTCACCCATTCACACACACACTCACACACCAATGTATGCAGACACTGGGGGCAAAGTGGGTTAAATCACGCTCTACCAACTGAGCTATTGTCGCCCCCACCTTGACGATTTAGCCAGAGTATGTCCACGTATCAGAATTTCCCCAAAACACTGTCATATGCTGAACTATCAATGTTTTTTTGTTTTTGTTTTTTTGTTTTCAATTTTGGGCATATACATAGTGTATTCGTAATGAGCTGGATGTATACATAATGTATTATAACTTGTAAAGAACGTTTTGATTACTTATATATAACTTATACCAACCAATGCTTATTGTGTTGCCAGTGTCCACAACTTATGCCCAACGACAGTCTGACTTAGCATTGTGCACGGCAGCTGATCATACATGCCAAATTGCCGTCGCCTCCCGATCCATGGTCTCACCCAGTTCCTTCTCCGCCGTTGATCTCTTCTTTTCCTGGTTCTATTGGGACGTAACAGGTACAGTGACAAATCGATGAGATCATGCTGATGTTGGAGAATAGATAGTATGTATTCTCGTCTCAGCCTTGCCGGATTCTCCATCTCTCGGATGATGATTTGTAGCGGGTGGTGCCACGGGGTCTGCTCACCATGAAGTCTGGAGGAGTACTGACGGTTTCCACATTTTTATTTACCAATTTCCCTACACGCTGCCAGTACGCCATTATACGGTAGCTATAAGTTACAAACACTTTCAGTAAGTTCTGTGGTCGTCGGAACATGTCAAATACATCTGGAAGTTACACACAGGTTCAAAGCACATTACTTATGGGCACACTAGACATTTTTCTCAACGTATTTGGACTTATGAGTAACTTACAATTAATGTGTGTGAACGTGTGTCAACAAATTGCATAATTTACCTACAACTTATGGCCCACATATGCAGGATGTATAAGCACACACTGACATATGTTGAGAATTTTCGCTCAAAATTAGGGATGGGCATGATTAGTCGATTAATCGATAATTGATCATTAAGAATTTCATCGATTACGTTCATTTTCATCGACAAACCGAATGTAGGGTGCTGTGCGTAGTGTGACCAAACAAGGGTCCGTACATGTAGCTCTCTGCACTCAGAAGGAGCGAGATACAAACAGTCGGTCAGTCTGCAACGTGCCGAAGCGCAAATGCGTATTTAACGATGACTTGTACAAAAAATTCCATGCTTTCTGGTCCGATCGGGACAAGTGGGAGGCCATGTGCACAGTGTACAAAGCAGCACATATGTTTCAGCGTCCAGTGGAAAAAAGCTTTACCAGGTGAGAGTCGCGCAATGTCGATGACGAGTTCCCACCTCCCACCACCTGAACGGTGTCCTGGTTTTGACAAACGCAAATATGGTCACACTAACCTATATTTCACTGAGTCGTGTCCTTTAATCCGACAGAAGTTGAACCGCATCAGTGCACAAGAGCTGTTTTTTTTTTTTTTCTTAACTTAGTTTATGCAAATTAGCCATGTGGTTTTAAGTTTCGTTTCTGTGAGAGTTGCTCAAAACTGCATTAAACACATTATAATCTCAAACGGGCTGATGTGGCTCTAGAGTGGTTATGGTTTATATGTCGTAAAGTTGAATTTATTTATGCAGATTAGTAGTGCAGATAGTAATAATAATTTGATTGAAATTTGATAATTTTAATATAAAAACGTTAATGATTAATCGATCATCGATCGTTAATTCTTCTGACGATCGATTAAGAAAATTTCATCGAATGCCCATCCCTACTCAAAATTTACAACCTTGCTGTATGTCGACGTATGCCAGCGTTCTTCAACGTGCTCATAACTTATGCAAACATTACCTATAACTTGTCCGACGTACACCAGCGTATTTGCCAAATTTTTCATATGTTGCCGTACTCTGGCTAAATCGTTATAGTGTGTGAATAAAGGTTTACTCAAATATGTGTGAATGAAACAAAACATAAATCCACATATGTTTCTGAGGAGGTAACAAAGTCAATTTTGTACTGCACAGCATTCTAGGTAAAACGATAACCTTTTACGAGAAAAGTTACACAGTGTAACTTTAAACATTTTCCCCTCAGATCCTTTTAAAGCAACGTCGTTTCCTTCACTGTAGCTCAGAGTTAGACACATGGGTCTTTATGAGGCCTGCTGCTTTATTGACTGTGTGATTATCGAGATTAGACTCAGCTACATTTTGCTTAAGAATGAATGAGGTGCCATTTGAGCAGCCATTATGTGAGACAGGTAGTACGTCTCTGTGGGGCGGTGGGGATGTTTTTCACTCCAGCTCAAAATCATTAGAGGACAGAAAAACCATCATAGTCCATGCATCACAGTGACATTTAAAAGAGTTTCAATCAATTCTGAGTCCTTCTGTCTGTTTAGCTCACGGAAGACAATATTGTTTCAGAATGTTTTTTTTTACTTAACCTTTATTTTATCAGGAAGTCCCTTGGGATAAAATCTTTTCGAGGGAGACTTGCCAAGAGGCACTTCAGCAAGCATAGTAAAAATGAGTAATGCAGGAAAAAAAGGAAAAAGTGTAAAACAATCTAAAATATCCAGCTGGGGAAGAGCATTTAAATCGCAGACTGTATGTAGAAATGGACATAGCTACGTTCCAAATAGGAAGTGAGCGTGGGGGCAATTCCGGCTCCATCGATTCTGGCTCCAGTTGACTTTACATTGAAAAGCTGTTGCCCCTCTCTCTGTAACTGCTGCAGTGAACCTCGTCATTTTTGTCTTAAATGTTCGAATTTACCCGCTCTACACGATCCTGGTGTTTTTATTTCGCTTTTTTGTTCATAATCTTATTGCCAGAAGTCGATGTTGTGCATCAAGTTCCAAGTCAAATACATGCAAATCCAAGTCAAGTCTCAAGTCACTGGCCCATAAGTCCAAGTCAAGTCCAAGTCGCCTGCGTTGAGCTTCAAGTGATTTCAGGTCTTTAGATTTTTGCAGTTTATATGACTTTTAAGCCAAATTGTACTTAAAAAATCATGATATATTTATGTATGAGTATTTATATAAGAGTTGTAGAAATGCAAATTTTTCCTTTTTAAATGTCTTGTCAAGATCTTAGTGTGAATTATTACGGCCAGAATAGAAAGAATTCAGTAAATAAACAAATAACAGTAAATAACAGTTATTTTGTCATGTAGTCTGCACTGAAATGAAAGGATCATGTTCTATGTAATTCCCTCTGTTTAACTGTATTGTACTGTATTGTACTATATATTACTGTAGTACATTTGAGTATACCATCTTACAGTACTTGTGACATCCAAAGTAACAAACAGAGAAGTGGGAGGGACATGTTCCATTTAAAATTAAACACCGCATACATCAACTGTAAAGAGAAAAGTATTTTCTTAAAACAAATATATTTTTTAGGAGAAGCATCGAGTCTTCTCAAGCCACAGGCCTCAAGTCCAAGTCGAGTCCCAAGTCTCTGTCCATTTTATCAAGTCAAGTCTCAAGTCCTAAAAATAGTAACTCAAGTCTGACTTGAGTCCAAGTCGCGATTTGCAAGTGCCAACCTCTGCTTATTCCTAATATGGAACTCAGCTCCAAATTCTCTCCTGTAACTGCTAGCCTCATGAGCTTCATTTGACTGGAGCTGAAAAGTATAGCTGATGTCTCACTCCCCTTATTCCTCTTCTTTATACAGTCTATAATCTAAACATTTTGAGATAGAGGAGAAATATTAGACATTTGTATTGCTAATGGTTTAAACATGCTCTTTAGTCCACCTTCGCTTTGTCATTTCATGTTTTAGAACTTTAAATAATGTCTGTCTTCAAACAACAGACTCACATCTGTATATGCACGTCCTATACTAATGATGCTATATGGCAGGGAAGGGATTTACTGTTGAATAAACTAGAGTTTGCAGCCTTTTCTGAAATGCTATCAGTTTGAAGCAGAAGTTGTAATTAGGGCAATTAGATGCCAGAAATGCTTAGAATGAGTCTGGCAATGATTTATGGACTTATAAGACCTTTTACCAGTGAAGCAACAAATCACAGGTAAAAGCTTCATATCTGAGTGCTCAGAGGGACCAGACTTACTAAAAAGGATTCCTCAAACAAGCGTGAATAAAGCAAAAATACAACTCCGGGTACGTTTTTGATGAGGGAACATTGTTATGACACAGTTAAAAGCTCAAAAAAAAGTCTGCTTTGCATAATATGTCTCCTTTAAATGAGTTGAGGGGAATCAGTTCCGGTAGCTGCAGAGAGTTTTGCATATTTATGTTGCTTTAATAAGTTGATGATGCAACCTTGGACCATTTATCTTGTTGCTTTAATGTAATGAAGGACCAATTCCACTCAAAGATCTGCATTGCTCATCCTGAACGCAGTAATCTTTTAGAAAGGAAAAACTGTCAGCTTGCAGGGTCAGAGGTGACAGGTGGGCGCTAGTTGAAACTCTTAAAAGCTCTGTTGGTGCTCTCCAGATTACACAAGCCTCCTCTTTTCCATTTTATCCTGTGTTTTTCTTAGGCTGACCTCCAAATATAGAACATGTTACAATGCGATGATACTCAGCAGTGATGTAATGCACGGGGAAGCTCTACATGTATGTGTATGGCAGAATGTTCATCAGACACACTGGGAAACACACTCAAATAAGTTTTAAGATCGTTTGAAATCATGACATTTTTTGTTAGTTTGATTTTCAACAAAAGAGGGAGAATCTTATTTGGGACTTGTTTAACAGCACAAAAGAGCTCACGTAGTGTAGTTCCAACTAAGTCTCTTCTTCCTGCTCAGATTGTGTTCAACTAAAGCTCAGATTAAAGTCTAACAAAGCCTCAGACGGAGCAGAACCTACAGTTGATGACATCAGCCTTAAAGTTTCAGTAGTTTCATATATTCTTAGATTTTCCTTGTGTCTCTGTCTGGACACTTTTGCAGACTCAGGTTTGTTGTTGGACTTCCCACTGAGATAAAACACTTGAGCATGACCTCTGACCCCGCCCTAACCCCACACTCTCCCCAGCTCCTCTCATGTGGAACTCTTCTTGTTTTCGGTCTGTTTTTCTTTTTGTCATAGGATAATCTGGATTCAAGTGCAGATAATGCTTTAGTATATTTACGTCGTGTTATTTGTTGTTATCCATTTGCTGCATTGTACATAACCACAGTCAGAGACACTAACTGTACAGATGTTTTTGTAGCCGTAAAGCTTTACTCTGCTGGCACAGCGCTGAGTTAGATTTTATGTCTATTGTTAAGTCTTTATAGTTAATTATCTTGATTTTGAGCGCAAGTTCATAGTCTCCTGCTGTTCTTGAACTTTGTGCTGCAACATAGTCATTTCTACAGAAGCCGAGAAGGGTCACAACAAACGCAAATCGCCGCAACAAATACAAACGCCACAACACAAATGCAAATGCCGCAACACATTAAAAAGCCACAACACATTAAAAAGCCACAAAGGAAGTGACCGCGGGACTCTATTTTCCGACGGACCGATCAAGCGGCAAGTGAGTAAGAAGAAATACCCGTTCCTCCGTTCCTTTACTTTTCACGTTGTAGTTCTTCTTCTTCACTTGCAGCTTGATCGGTCTGTCAGAAAATAGAGTCCCGCAGTCACTTCAGTTGTGGCTTTTTAATGTGTTGTGGCTTTTTAATGTGTTGTGGCTTTTTAATGTGTTGTGGGTTTTTAATGTGTTGCGGCATTTGCATTTGTTGCGGCATTTGCATTAAAATATAGTCCCGCGGTCATTTCCGTTGTGGATTTTTTTGGTTTGTTGTGGCTTTTTGTTGTGTTGTCGCATTTGTATTTGTTGCAGTGTTTGCGTTTGTTGTGACCCCTCTCGGCTTCCGTAAATTTCCCATTTGTGGGACAATTAAAGGTTTATCTTATCTTACAGAAATCAGAATCAACTTTAATATATAATAAATCTGCTGTCATGTGTTATTATTAGCTGAAACTAATTTTATGAAAGCGCTAAAACTGCTGGACCACTGGTGATTATACTACAGTGTCACAATTCATGAGTTTACATATTAAAATCTGTATGATAGTACTATTTTGTTGCTTGAATGTAGTTCATTGGTTTGTATTAACACAAACCCTGTTAATTTACTAAAAATATAAAATAAAATACTATAATATCGTAGTAAATAATTTATTATCTGTGATACAACTTGTATATAGAAATGCAATAAATTCCCATCCAGCCATGCATTTTCTTCCACTTATCTGGAGCCGGGTCGCTGTAGGCAGAAGTCTAAGCAGAATTTCTTCTCTCTAATTTAATGTTTCTCTCTCTTTTTAATTTTAGGATGATTATTTATGTTTTGATTTGCTTTTATTGTGATTTTACTGTATTTCTTATTCTGTAAAGCACTTTGAATTACTTTGTGTATGAATTGTTCTACACTGCGACCCAAATTATTATGCAAGTCAGTTTTTTAATACTTTCTTGATTCAGATATGTTCCACTGATGAAAAAGTGGTATTATTTCATGCCTGATAGGGCAGTTGATTAACCAAAAGCATAAAATATTTGAAGCATTTACATATTGAGTAAAAATTTGTTAAAAAGTTAATATGCTGTGAACCAAACTATTATGCAGGCATATATAAAGGGGAGTATTCTGTGTTCTATGACCATAAGCACTAAAGATGGGAAAGAAGAAGGACCTCAGTAGTAAGGAGAAGGCTTCTATCGTGAAATTTTTGGGAGAGGGGCGACCAACGATTGAAATAGCAAGATTATTGGACCGAGACCATAGGACAATCAAGGCCTTTGTTTCCAATGGTGAAAAAACAAGAAAAAAACGTGAGGAGGCTCCAAGGAGGAAGCTAACAGCTCGAGATTTGTCAGCTTTAAAGAGAGAAATGATCAAACAGCCGTTGAGTTCCAGTGCAAGCATCTTTTCTGCTGTTGGTCTAGGCCACACCCCAAAGACCTCAAGGAATCGTGTTCTGAAAACGCTTGGTAAGGTCCAAAAAGCGAAAACAAGGCCTCCACTTAATCAAAAACACAAGGACAAAAGACTGGCATGGTGTAAGAAGTATATGAAATTGGATTTTGGGCAAGTTATCTGGACTGATGAGATGCGTGCCACCCTTGATGGTCCGGATGGTTGGGCTAGAGGTTGGATAGCCGAAGGTACCGATGCTCCACCCAGTTTGAGGCGTCAGCAAGGTGGTGGAGGTGTTATGATATGGGCGGGCATCATAAAAAATGAACTCATTGGCCCTTTCCGGGTTGCAGAAGGAGTGAAAATGGATTCGGCAAATTACTGCAAATTCCTAGGAGAAAATTTCCTTCCGTGGTTGAAGAAGAAACCAGCTGCGCAGAGCAAGAAAATGATTTTCATGCATGATAATGCTCCAAGTCATGCATCCAAGTTTACTACTGAATGGCTGGCATCAAAGGGCTTCCTACAGGACAAGATAATGGACTGGCCAGCATCCTCACCCGATTTAAACTGCATCGAAAATCTGTGGTCAATCCTGAAAAGAAGGGTTTTTGAAAATGGAAAACAGTTCTCATCAAAGGATAAGCTGTGGGAAGCTATTGTAAAGGCTGCAAAAAGCATTAAACCTGCTGAAATTGAAAACGTGACATCTTCAATGGACAGCAGGCTCCTTACTCTGATGCAGAAGAAAGGTGGCTACATCTCCAAGTAAAGAATCATCCAGATATGCTTATTATTTGACAATTTGTGCTCAGGACAGTCTATCTGACAATATAAAATATGTTTGTTAATAAAACAAGATGTTTTATTTTCATATACTGGATGTTTTACTTTCAAATAAAGATTTGCATAATAATTTGGTTCACCTGAAATTTAAATTGTTATTACATTTTCCATCTAATGTCATTTATATGTAACATTGTTATGGATAAATTTGTAGAACCAGTATAGCAATGTATCCTAAAAGAAAGGGTGGGCTAACCCCAATAGTTTCTGCAAAGTAATTAAAAACCTAACTTGCATAATAATTTGGGTCGCAGTGTATACAAATAAACTTGCCTTGCCTCCCAGTCTTCCCTCATCCCTTCCCTTCACACTTCTTCCAGCTCCTCCGGGGAAAACCTCAAGGCATTCCCAGGCCAGCCGAGACACATAGTCCATCCAACATGTCCCGGCTCTTCCCTGGCTATTCTACTCTGAGCTCTTCTCATGTGACTGAGCTCCTCGCCTTATCTCTTTAGAGAGCTCAGACATCCTGCGGAGGAAAACACATTTGGAGCGCTTGTATCTGCGATCTTGTTCTTTCGGTCATTACCCAAAGCTCATGACCATAGGTGAGGGTAGGAATGTAGACTGACCTGTAAATCAAGACCTTTGCCTTTTGACTCGGCTTCTCAGCTTCTTCACAACAACAACAACAATAACGGATACCCACAATATAAACGTGCAACACTATCAGTTTATTGCCTGCAACGACCGCTGGGGAATGACATGAACTGTGCAGTCTGTTTCCCGTTTGCCATTTTGTTCACCTTTTTCTATATGGTCCACTGAGACTTCTATAAATAAAATGAATTGAACCATAACCCCAACACATATTCCCATGTCTCCTACGTCCAGTAAAGTACATCTGGATGCGTTATAGGTCATATACTGTAATCTGTAACCTTTTTATCAGTATACATGAAGTTTGTAATCTTGACAAATGTGTGAATGGAGAAACACAGACAGGAAGAGTGAAACTAAAGCTTAAGATCTGTTTAGTCCACACCGCCACTTCCGCATCGTAATTGAACCATGTCAAAAAAAGGCAGCGGGCTCAGACGTATGGGGCTGAAACCAAATAGAAAAGTGGACAGGTTAATTACGGGTTCCTCTATGAAGTGTCTGTCGGAGCGGGCACATCCAATTACTGCGCACAAAAGATAGATAAATCAACAAAGGTGTAACAATAGCAGAGCACAGAGGTTACGGTGGATGTAGTTAACTTCGTTGTACTCTGCTGCATTAATAGTGTGGGTAGGTTTTAATAAGCGGACTTTGATAAAGAGATTAAATCATGAAGCGAAACCACTATGAATTTTAAATGGAAATGTGCCTTTTCGATAGACTAATAATGCCACTTTAAATCTTATTCTTTATGCATAGTCATGAATTTGTAACTGGCTGCATACTAAATCTTATTAAATGTATTTTTGTTCCTAAATTAATTCACCAACTATCCTACAAAAGAAAGTAAAAAGTGGAAAAATATGAAAAAATTGAAGCTACAATTTCACATACAGCAATTTACCTTAGAACAGGATCTCAAACCTTTCACACCAAGTACCACCAAGGAAAAGATTTGGCTTTCCGAGAACCACCAGACCTGAATCAAGTCTATAATAGAGTTAAACCAACTAAATAATTTTCACTGTAGAAGAAAATATAAATAAGAAAATATCTAAAGGAAGATAAGTGGTTTAAGGGTGTAGGTTTGCATAGGGACGGTGGGGACATGTCACAACCAATATTTGGGGAAGACAAAATAGTCCCTACCGATATTTGCCATTTTATTTTAATAAACAAAAATATACATTTATTCAGATATTTTTCCAAACTCAGTAATATTAATTTAACTTGTTTTAGTTCACATTTTGTTTATTAGACAGTCTGAGATGTATGTAAGTAAGTAAGTAAGTAGTTTATTTATATAGAACATTTCACAGACATTTGTCACAAAGATGCTTTACAGATAATTTTTCGCTTTAAAGATGTGAGTGATATGACGACAGGGTTACCTACGCTGCTATTTCATTGGCTGTAACAGAGTGATGTCATTAGTGGAGCCAGGAGCCTAAACTGAGGAAGCAGTAGGACAGTGGCAGCACCTGAAGATGGCAGCTTGAGCAGGCGTGAGTGAAGACGCTGCACACCAAACTTTGAAAAACTTTTTAAAAGGAACTTACTTGTCTTTGTCTTCAGTTAAACTTGCCTTGTATTGAGTCGCGACTATCCCCACAAGTGCACCTCCCAAACGGAGCCCTACTTATGCGCTCTTAGCAGCCGGACCCTATTGACAATATTCCATGGAAAAATGTATGGACATGACCTCACAAATATATATATATATATATTTTAATGTAATTATTTCATTCATAAAGCATAAAAAGACATCGACAGTGTCACAACATCAGACACACAAGAAATGAATGAAAAGGAGCAGAAAGAAGAAAAAATCTTATGTTATCTGCCCCCCTTTCCTTTTTCAAGACAATACCTTAACACCAATGGTTACTAAACATTCCATATCAGTTCAGGCACAATTACTGATCAACTGCAAACAGTAAATCTTCATTATTATACACAACAACTTAGTTTTCTTTTTCATACAGACACACTGCATTCGATTTTATATGTTTTTTAAATGTCATCATTGTACTTGGTTCTTTTATTTCTTTGTCAAGACTATTCCATAAGTTAACTCCTTTCACAGCGACACTTCGCTCCATAACCTTGGTTCTGAATCTGGGTTTTTTAAACATGTAGGTTCCTTTTAAATTGTAGTGGTTTTTATAAATATCTCATCACCAACAAGCAAAGGGAAATCTGCTACAAACTTCTACATCGCTGTTTTCCACTAAAGAATCATCTTTGAAGGACAATGGACACAAACTGTTCATTTTGTGAACTGATAAATGAAACCTCCTCTCACTTATTTTGGACCTACCCAGACTCTGTGTGTTTTGGAAAGAAATCATAAAACATATATGCAACTTCTTATCCTATTTGACCCTTTCTTATAAAGATGTGCTGTTTGGATTTTGCAGTGTGCATCATACGAAAAGTAAACAATATTATATAATTAATCTGTTAATCAAGAAACCTAACAGTTGGTTTCAAATTGTGCAAACCCCAACTGAAGGGCTATTCAAGGAACAACTGAAGAACCTCTGTTACCGCAATTTGAGACTCATTGTGGTAGAATCCTCCATTTCCTTCTCATCGTGGCTGTGACGGTTCTGCTCCTTCAGTCCCCGTGTGGTACATTCAACCGATTTGGGAGCTACTTTCTTTTCATGAGACTCTTTAAGTCGTTTATCCCTATTGGAACTCACTGGAACCCGACTGGATCTGGCTGAAAACGTGTCTGAACTGAAAACAACACAGAGAAGAGACACTTTAGGATTTAGAGTACTGCTTAAAAGCTTGTAATAAATCGTGAATATTTTCTTAACCTCACGGGGGCATTGGTCGGTTTGTAATGCAAGACAAACACTGATTTTATAACTTCGGTCCCTGCTCCAATCGAGTTTGAGGGCCCCGCCTGAAATACGGGTTTTCTATGTATTGTGCAGAGGCCATGGATCACACTTCTATGAATAGGATGTGGACTGACACACAGGGAGGTGCCAGGCTGGAGCTGTTTGTGCTGACTAAATGTGTGCGAAAAAAAACAAAAAAAAAAAAACAATAGACGAGGCAGAGCTGTGGGGATTCCATTAGAGAGAGGAGAGAGAGATGAATGGAAGAGAGGAGAGAGGGAAAGAGACTGAAAGAAAGGCTGAGTGAGCAAGAAGGAAGAGACATAAAGAGGGATGAATGAGAGAGATAGAAGGAAGAGGAGAGAGATGGAAAGTGATTGAAAGAGCCAGAGAGGAAGGAGTGAAAGTGAGGAAAGACAGATAGAGAGAAGAAAGTGGAGAGAGAAGGGATAGAGAGAGAAAGAAAGGTTGAGAGGGAGGAGAGAGAGAGAGAGAGAGAGAGAGGGAGAAGGAAGAGAGTCAGAAAGAGAGATAGAAGGAAGAGGAGAGAGAGGGACAGAGACAGAAAGAGTTAGAGAGGAAGGAGTGAAGAGGAGGGATAGAGAGAGAAAGGAAAGATGAGACGGAAGCGGAAAGAGAGGGAGGCAGAGACAAACTACAAACAGATGGAGGAATGAGGGAAGGAGGGAGGCAGATAGAGAGAGAGAGATCAGATAGAAAAAGGATGACACATACAGGGAGAGAGGGGTGAGAAGAAGATACAGAGAGAAGGAGAGATTGCAAAGACAGATGACAGATTGAGAAATGGGGAGAGAAGAGAGGGCGGGATGAGAAAGAATGGAAGAGGAAGAGGGACAGAGAGGAGAGAGACTGATAGAGAAAGAGATGGAGAAAGGATAGAGAGATATAGAGAAAGAAGAAGAGACAGAGAGAGGAAAGAGAAGAGAGTGGGAGGTAGAGAAAGAGACCAAGAGAGAGACAGAAGCAGATTGAGAGAGGGAAGAGAAGAGAGACGGGAGAGAGACAGAGAGAGAGGGAAGAGAAGAGAAAAAGAGAGACATAAAAAGTCATAAAGAGGGATGAAAGAGATAGGACGAAGAGGAGAGAGAAAATGGAGTGAGAAGAGAGGAAAGACAGATTGAGAGAAGGAGGTGGAGAGAGAGGAGGGATAGAGAGAGAAAGGAAAGATGAGACAGAAGCGGAAAGAGAGGGAGGCAGAGATAAACTACAGAGAGACGGAGGAAGAGGGGGCAGATAGAGAGAGATCAGAGAGGAAGAGAAGGTTAGAAATATAAATAGAGAGAGAGACAGATAGAGAGAGTGAAAAAAGGAGAGAGAGAAAGGGGATGGGATAGATGGGACAGAGAGAAAGGAAAAAGAGAGATAGAGAGAAGTAGAGAAAAGAGAGAGAGAGGGGAGGGTGAGAAAGAATGAGAGAGGAAGAGGGACAGACAGAAAGAGCTAGAGAAAGGGAACAAAGATAGAGAGAAAGAAAAAGAGACAGATAGAAAGGAAGGAGAAGAGAGTAGGAGGCAGAGGTTAGAGAAAGAGCCAAAGAGAGAGACAGAAACAGATTGAGAGATGGAAGAGAAGAGAGGCAGGAGAGACAGAGAAAGAGGGAGAGAGACAGAAAGGGAAGAGAGATAAAGAAAGCGGAAGAGACAGATTGAGAGAGGAAAGAGAAGAGAGTCAGAGGTAGAGGGTAGAGAAAGAGACAAAGAGAGAGACAAAAGCAGATTGAGAGATGGAAGAGAAGAGAGGCAGGAGAGACAGAGAAAGAGGGAGAGAGACAGAGAGAGAATGACAGAGAGAGGGCGAAGAGAAGAGAAATAAAGAGAAAGAAGAAGAGAGATGAAGAGGGATAAGAGATAGAAGGAAGAAGAGAGAGAGGGAAAGAGACTGAAAGAGCTAAAGAGGAAGGAGTGAGAGAGAGAGGAAAGAGAGGGAGGCAGAGACAAATTACAGAGACGGGGGAAGAGGGGACATATTGAGAGAGGGAGACAAATAGAGAGAGAGAGACAGATAGAGAGAATGAAAAAATGGAGAGAGAGAGAGAGAAAGGGGATGGTATAGATGGGACTTAGAGAAGGAGAGAAAGGAAAAGAGAGATCGAGAGAAAGGGGGAGAAGAGAGAGAGAGAGGGGGATGTGATGTTAGAGGGAGAAAGAATGAAAGAAGGAGAGAGAGAGACCAAGAAAGAGATAGAGAATGGGAAAAGAGATAGAGAGAAAGTAGAGAGTGGGAGGTAGAGGTTAGAGAAAGAAACAAAGAGAGAAACAGAAGCAGATTGAGAGAATAAAGAGAAGAGAGGCAGGAAAGACGGAAAAAGAGGGAGAGAGACAGAAAGGGAAGAGAGATAAAGAGAAAGCGGAAGAGACAGATTGAGAGAGGAAAGAGAAGAGATCGGGAGGTAGAGAGTGGGAGAGGAAGAGAAAGAGACAAAGAGAGACAGAAGCAGATTGAGAGAGGGAAGAGAAGAGAGGCAGGAGAGACAGAGAAAGAGGGAGAGAGACAGAAAGGGAAGAGACATAGAGAGAGAGGAAAGAGAAGAGCATGGGAAGTAGAGGTTAGAGAAAGACAAAGAGAAAGACAGAAGTGGATTGAGAGAGAAGAGAAGATTAGGGAAGCAGGAGAGACAGAGTAAGAGGGAGAGAGACAGAAAGGGAAGAGAGATAGAGAGTAGGAGAGGAAGAGAAATACAAAGAGAGAGACAGAAGTGGATTGAGAGAGGAAAGAGAAGAAAGGCAGGAGAGACAGAGAAACAGGGAGACAAAGAAAGAGAGAGGGGGAAGAAAAGAGAGAAACAGAGAGACAGAGAGAGGGAAGAGAAGAGAGCGACTGCGGTGAGAAGTGTGGGGAATCATGTGCTCTCGTCTAAACCATTGTGGCGTTTCATTATTAACTATCAGTGCATGGGCTCATTACATGTCACTGTGCCTGCTGCCATTTAAACATGTCCTCTCCACTAAATCACTGCACGAGAGGAGCCATTTATCCACACTCGTGTCGGCGCCGGGTTAGGATCACTGGAGATTGATGCAGGTGAATGGGAGAATGTGTTTAGATTAGTCTGTACTGGTGTGAGTCCAACGTAACACAACAGACATGTGTATTATAGTGGAGTGTACCAGTGTCATATGTCATCTGTCTGTTCGCCTCTCTCCATGGATCACCTCACGTCATCAGTATTCCCCGAGGGTGTGAAGCTAACTGGAAGCACTGCTCTGTTAGGAGATCTGTTACTCAACTCAAGTGTGATGTAATCTGAGCTTTATTTTAACACAGTCTGACTAGAAAGAACTGATTTGGTTGGAGCTACAAGAGGTGAGATGATTTGTGCGCTCGTATCACAGGCTCCAGAAAATGTGTTGTTTAAATCCATTTTGTATTTTTTCTAGACTATATTAAAACATTTTTGGCATTTTTTTTTTTTTTCCTAATGTGTGGCCATACCTGTTTCGACACAGTGACCGCACCGGCTTGTCAAAACCTTATCCAATCAGATCTCAGAAGCTCAGCAGGGCCGGGGGTGGTTAGTACTTTGATGGGAGACCGCTGGGAAAATCAGTTGCCACAGTGGGTCGCCAGTCACAAACACTGTTATTGTGTCCTGAGGCAAGGCACTTCACCCACATCGCCTAGTATGAAAGTGGTGTGTGTGTGTGTGAGTGATGGTGGTGGTCGGAGGAGCCGATGGTGCAGATTGGCAGCCTTGCTTCCGTCAGTCTGCCCCAGGGCAACAATAGTAGCTTACCACCACCAAGTATGGAGTGAATGAATAATAGGGGTGCAACGATATCCAAGTCTCACGATACGATATTGTCACAGTATAAACCAATATTTCTTGTGATATTGTGGGAAATAGGGGTGTAACAATATCCAAATCTCTCTGTACAATATTTTTACGATATACATCTCATGATACGATATTTATTGTGATATTTTGTGGAAGCTAAACAAAACTGTTAATATGTTATTTTTTCCTCTTAAAATGCCTTGACAAATCTTAATCCAAAGAACTAAGACTTATAAAAGTGCTTAGAACTGTTATTTCTTCTTGTAGTCTGCACTGAAATGGAGCAAAGGATCATGGTCTATGTAGTTCCCTCTGTCTTTGCTGCACCATAACTCTTAATTCAAGCAGAGAGACTTGTAATTCAATATATTGTGATGGTCCACAGTATTATTGTGAGAACTTTGATGATACAATATCACAATATTTCGGTTATTGTTACATCCCTAATGAATAATGATCTGTAAAGCCTCTTTGTCATATGTTAGTGAAAAACTTACTTACTTACTTACTTACTTACTGTGTCACCATGGTAACTGTTGAACATCAGCCAGTAGAGATACATATGCACCCCAGTGTGATTTCACTGCAAAGTCACTGCAAGAAACAGGTCCCCCGGCAGATTGGCCCAGCATCATTTAAACGCTGAGTTACCTTTTATTGTTTTAAAACTGCTGTCTTCAAAAACATATACGTTTCACTTTCATTTTTGACGTTCTGAGTCCAAAGTCACTCTCCCTTCGTAGCACGATCACATTACAAACACTGTGTATTTTGCCAATGAAAATTACGGCACATTGCATTAGGTTTGTTAGTTACTGTAGGCAAATCTTGCAGCTAACCAGAAGTAGGGTTTGAATATGACCCAGAAGAGATCACAAAAATACTGAGACTTGCCTGAATGACACCCAAACCCTCTCCAGGCATGGTTTTGGAGAAGGAATTATTTTAACACGGTAGAAAGCTCAAAATAAAAGCAAAAAAAGAAAGAAAGAATAAAAAGGAGGTAGCACAACACCTGCATGACGTCCTGGAAATTGAAAGTAAAACCAAACAAACAAATCAAATAAATAAATAAATAAATAACCAAACAGAACATTCTCCATGGGTATAGGTGTGTTGTGTTTAGTTCTGTGTCAGGTTTGTGGAGATGCAAGTCCTCTCACAGTAAGAAGAAGTAAGAAGGCATGCTTTTTCTTCTGTTTTCAGGGCAATACAAATGTTCAAAATAATAGTAATAAAAAATACTTATGTTTTTTGACTAAAAAGTGACACAGTGGGGCAGTAGCATTGGTCATTTTGAGTTTGTGTGATGTTTTGGCAGATGAACTACATACTACTACATGGTGTTAGGTGTTCATTTAAAGTTGTATCTTGATTTGTGTATTTCTTCTTTCTCTACATTTACATTTTGCCTGCAGTTTCTTATCATGCATCATCCATCCTCCGTGTTTGTAAATCTCTGAGTTTGCCGGTAGTTACTTTTGCCACTCTTCTGCTCACAGTGCGTGGATCTGATTAGTTTTAGTCAATCTGCTGAGTATGCACCTCATTTCCCCTCACTTAAACACCGTTCCACTCTCTGCCTGGCATTTTGTTGGCTGTAAATTTGCCATCTATTTTCACGTCAGCTCTACGCCATATTTAACCTTTTAAAACTGTTCATAATGCCATTGCGGATTTTACCAGTGTTGCATCAAATTACAGCACAAAACACAATATCGAAATGTTTTTCCAATTAGTGCCAGACTGGGACTCGACTGGAAAACAAAAATTAAACACTTATTTTCCTTCAATAATTTTTTTTTTTATTTTTGGATACGATTAACTTTTAATAAAAATAAATAAATAAAATAAATACTGTAACATTGGCTTTCGGTTTGCAGTGATCCAAAGTTATTCACATACCTTTTGAATACCAAGCATCCTAATTATTCAGGGCAAAGAGTTTATTAGTGTCACAACTTTTTATTTATTTATTTGTATCACATGTAAATATTAGGGATGTAACAATAACCAAAATATCATGATCGTATCTTCAAAAGTCTCACAGTAATATCAAGGACCATCACAATATATGGAATAACAAATTTCTTTGTTTAAATTAATACTTATGGGAGGGAACTACATAGACCATGATCCTTTGCTCCACTTCAGTGCAGACGACGTGGAAAAATAACAGTTCTAAACACTTTTAAATCTTAGTTCTTTGGGTTAAGTCTTGTCAAGGCATTTTAAAAGAAAAAAGTAGCGTATTCACATTTTTGTTCACCACCATAAAATATCGCAATAAATATTGTACCATGAGATGCAGATGGTGAAAATATCGTACCGAGGGATTTCGATATCATTACATCCCTAGTAAATCTGGGTATTTCCTTGTCCCTGCAGTTTGATGATATCATAAAAATCACATAACACAAAAACATTATCACAAAAATAGAACTTCACATTACGATCACACAAACACAAAAGCAACTAGCATGCTAACACACACTTCCTGGTTATTGGAGAGTAAAGTGCTTTATAATTAAATGCAGGCAGTATACAGCAGACTTATTTTGAGCCCAAAAGCAGCTGCTTAATATCTCTATCTGTGGCGAGACGATTTTTTGCCCGAATACATGGAAAAATCTGGTACAGGCCCAAACAAAGTAGTCCAATTTCTTCCCCCAAACCACACTTTTACTGAGAGAGGATTGGCTGTAGAACTCTCTTGCACATCACTGAAGATTAGAAATGACTGAATTAGTAATGCACAAATCCAGCTTTTTCAGTTCCTATACAGATTTTCGATACGTCTGCTGAAACCCAATACCAGAGCAGAGAATGAAAACAGAATTTCCTCAAAATAAAAATGAGTTAAGACTGATCTAGATGCGTTATAGAGATATTATTTATCCTGTAAGTAACTACAGAGCAGCTTTGTGTAAATACAGTCGTCCCTCGCTATATCGCGGTTCACTTTTCGCGGTCTCGCTGTTTCCCTGATTTTTTTGTGTGCAATTTAACATGTTTTTTTTTTTTATTTTTTTTTTACAGTGTATGAACATGTATTGTGTTCCTCCCCCATGCGTCCTGATTGGATAAGGGATTGTAGACCACTGTCAATCAATCTCCTTCGTGCCCTGTCTCTTGTACTGTACAGAATGCATTCAGCTGCCAAATTTACATAAATGTTTGATCGCTGCAGTGTGATTCTGAAGTGTTGTATGTTTGCAAGTTTTCTCCTCGACAAAACCCACAGTGTCGATGAAACGTTCTGCAAAGGCTCCAATGGTTGCACCCAAAACGCAGAGGAAGATGCAAACCATCGCACAAAAAGTTGGACTTCTGGACATGCTGAAGGAAGGGAGAAGTTACTCTGTGGCAGAGTCTTGCACCGGGTTGGGTACGGGCATATAGTTGCTGAAACGGGCGGGTTTTAACGTTCTGGAATTTTACGGGCAGGTATGCGGGCAGGTAGTGATTACACATGGCCGGGTCAGGACTAAACCAGGACTAAACCAGGACTAAACCAGGGCTACACCAAAACTAAACCAGATCTAAACCAGGACTAATCTTAGACTTAAAGGAGAGAACACCGAAGCAGGGCATCCGCAAAGCGCGAATCAGGCAATTGTCGCGCTTACCTCTCTGAGGTGCGGAGCTCTCTGTCAGTCCTTTCTCCTGCGGTCACCTCCGAGCCTGTCCCGACAGTAAGTCCTGGTTTATTCCTGGTTTACTCCTGTTTTAGTCCTGTTTTAGTCCTAGTTCAGTCTTGTTTAGTCCTCCTTTTCAGTCCTGGAATCAGTCCTAGATTAGTCCTGGGTTAGTCCTAGTTTAGTCTTGGTTCAGTCCATGGCGTATGCAGCGCAAAAGTTTGATATAATCTCGGGTTAACGGGCAGGTGCGGGTAGGTGCGGTGCTGTACTGCGTGGGGGCAGGTCTCCAAAAATGGACCTGTGCAGGACTCTGCGCTGTAGGGCTCCATTAAGGAATAAATAAATCTTCAGCTCATTACATAAAGAAGGAGGAAAATAACAAAAGAACGATGGCAGCAATAAGATTTAAGAAGGATGCAAAAAGGGTTGTAACTGTCCTGTCTGAGAAAAGTGTATAAAGTGTGTGGTGAGGGGTTTTACAGCCTTAAAACAGATATAATAATTGTAAAATATAAAGTTGACTACTTTGCGGGTTATTTTTAGAACGTAACTCCCGTAATAAACGAGGGACCACTGTAAAAGATTCAAACATTATGAGAATTTCTTGGCCAACTAGGACCAGTAAACACTGATGTAATATCAACTGAAGCAACATTTTGAAACCGATATCCTATCCAGCAAAATTGGATTGGTACAAATATCCTTTATCAGTATCAAATTGGTGGATCTCTACACTGAATCTCGAATTTGATAAAGTACCCAGCCCTAGTTTGGTGTATATTGTACGTTATGGAGCTGAGCAGAAGGTAGAAACGGCAGCTCTTAAGTCACTCCTACCTCTTCACACTTAACGTCATACTTCTATTCTTAAACCAGCCTCCTTTCTCAGGTATTCCCCATTAGCTCTATATATATAACTGTGAAGAGGGAGAGATGAAGGGAGTGCGCTTGTGGCAGTTTCCTGGTTTGAATCTAAAAATAACTTGTGTCTGCCCTGATGGAGGAGGCTTCATTCATTTGACTGGTGCGTGGTTGTGTCCCGTAGGAGCCACTGTGGTGCTGTCAGACCACACTTTATCAAACCATCCACAGGGTTTTCTGGAAGTCTTTGCAGTGCAGAAAGAATCGTGGTATTTTTAAACAATGCAAAATGGATCACAAAATAAAACAAGGACACAGAAAGTTTAGTAGTCATTTTTTTAATTCAAGACAATCAAGAGAAACAAAGTAGAAATGTTAAGATCTACAACTGCTAATAAGTGGATCCAGGACACTTTTGGAGCTTTTGTGATTAAACATTATTACAACTTCTTCTACAGTTCCCAGATCATCCTAAAGCTTTAAAACCTTTATGAGAGAAAATGGAGAATCATGCAGGAAAGGGGGAAAAATTTCAACATCTGCATAGTTTCTCTTCTTTCGAGCTATGTAATGTTAAACCTTTTCTTATTAAAATAAATGTTTAATAATAGTTTTGCTTAAACATTGAATCCAGAACAAACATAATATAAAATAATAACAACATTTTAAATAAATCTTGTTTCTATAGCTGTTATAGCTATTTCTGTAGCTTTTGAAGCTCCTTTTAAATGTTTTTGTTTTTGTTTTTTTTCCCCACAAGCCAACAACCAGTCAAAAATAACAACTTGCTTCAATGAAAATCCAATCTTTTAACTATGAACAGTCAAAAATCATAAAGAAAACATTCATCCAAGCTTCAGTTTGCTAGACTGTGATTTATTCTGATACACATGGTTCCAAAGCAGATACAAATATTTGGCATCTCTTCTTAGATACAAGTTCATCAAAGTAGTAGTATTAGTAGTAGTATTATCGGTGCATGAGGCGTCCTATCTGAAGCCGGCGGGTCAGCGCTAATAGATATTTGATATGAGCTCGGCAGGCCAAATATAATTATACTGTGGGCCAAATTTGGCCCCCTGGCCTGTGTCTGACATGTCTGGTCTAGACAAAGAAGTGTCTGTTTCACTATCACATTATTCATTTACACTTGTCACTTTATGTCACATTATGAACAGCCGAACTCAAGAAAGACTTCTGAGCAGTAGATTTGAATGGAGATCAACTGGGTTTTTTCATCTTATAAAGTACTCAAGATATAATTACATAGATAAAGTCACATGTATAATTCATAACACTGTCTGCTGTACATGAAACAGCTACAGCACTGTAAATTGTTGGCAATAACCCTTCATGTACATAAACCTGGTGTCATAATCGGTAACAGGTATCGAGTGAATTCCTTGGAATCAAAATTGAGTTTGAAATTTTACTATCCTGACATAGCACATATGTAAAGTGGGAATGCTGTGAACCCATGAGCTTAGACCCATAAATTGTACATATAAAATGTTCATATTAACCTGCTCTACATGATCCTGGGTTTTTATTGTTCTATTTTGTCTGTAAATAAATTCCTATTCCTAATATGAACCTGGCGCCAAGTTCGCCCCTGTAATTTCTAGCACTGATGAACTTCATTTGACTGAACGCTGTGGGTGACATCACACTTAGGGATTTGCCGATCCAGCTTTTTCAGTTCTGATACCGATTTTACAAAGACGGAACGCTGTAACATCATGTCTGGTCAAAAGTGAGTTCATGTGACTTTGGGGGTATTTGAGACCTCTTTTATCATGTGAATAAATATCCTGAAAAATATTGAGCTCAAAATGGCCCTTTGACTCTTATTTGGCAGTTCCTGTACTCTGCCTTTGTATCATGTGCCAAAAATAAGGAGTCATAAATAAAAGTTCAAACATTATGAGACCAGTATTGTCTCCATCCATCCATCCATTTTCGTCGGCTTATCCGGGGCCGGGTCGCGGGGGAAGCAGCCTAAGCAGGGACTCCCAGACTTCCTTCACCCCAGACACGTCCTCCAGCTCCTCCGGGGGGACCCCGAGGCGTTCCCAGGCCAGCCGAGAGACATAGTCCCTCCAGCGTGTCCTGGGTCTTCCCCGGGGCCTCCTCCCGGCGGGACATGCCCAGAACACCTCCCGAGGGAGGCGCCCAGGAGGCATCCGGAACAGATGCCCGAGCCACCTCAACTGGCTCCTCTCGACGTGGAGGAGCAGCGGCTCTACTCCGAGCTCTTCCCGTGTCACTGAGCTCCTCACCCTATCTCAGCGCCCAGCCACCCTGCGAAGGAAACTCATTTCGAGCGTTTGTATCCACGATCTCGTCCTTTCGGTCACTACCCAGAGCTCATGACCATAGGTGAGAGTAGGAACGAAGACTGACCGGTAAATCGAGAGCTTCGCCTTTCGGCTCAGCTCCCTCTTCACCACAACGGTCCGATACAGCGACCGCATCACTGCCGAAGCTGCACCGATCTGCCTGTCAATCTCACGTTCCGTCCTCCCCTCACTCGTGAACAAGACCCCGAGATACTTGAACTCCTCCACTTGAGGCAGGGACTCTCCACCCACCCGGAGAGGGCAAGCCACCTTTTTCCGGTCGAGAACCATGGCCTCAGACTTAGAAGAGCTGATCTTCATCCCAGTATTGTCTCATTTCATCCATTTGTGTTCAGTCAGGATATTGACATAATCGATATTTGGATCCCGATTTCCGATCCTCATGTAAACCTGATTGGCTCCTCACAGCTGAAAAAACAAACCCCCTGTACACCACATACTATACACCGGGCATAACCAAACTTTTTTTCTCTGGGGGCCACATTATCGCTCCTGACGGTGAATGGGGGGCCGAAGTCGGGACCGTGACGACGCAGATTCTATTCTCTGAAAACTGCCACATACCAGACAAACTGCATGGTCCTTACACTGAACAAAAAAATAATCGGACATCCACTGTTCTTGGAAAACAGCACTCTCTGTCAACTTTTTGTACTTTAACACTCGTCATTTTGGTGTCCTTAACTGCACTACAGAACTCTGCACGTGCATTGACTGTCACTGTTTGCTCTCGAGCTTATCAGGTGACGAAAATTCTGCATAAAATGTAAATATTTCATATAATCATTTGCATATAAATATAAATACTTCAAATAAATATAATTTTTTTGTTAAAAAATCTGCAAAATACAAGATGCAGATGTGTTATTATTTGCCAAAAATAGGCCATGACAACTTTTGAGGATTACCTTTTAGGGCCAGTTCAAGAGCAGCCTTAGTTTGATGACCCCTGCACTCCAGTATTATTTTTATTAATTTTTTTGACTGCAACAATGTTCAGTGTTGTTTTTGTAATATGAGAATGGGATCACCTCTCCACAGATCTGAAATGTAACTTTGGTGTCAGCTGTCACCTTGTCATTTTTGACGTATCCACAGTGTTGGGAAGGTTACTTTTAAAATTTATTCCCCTACAGATTACAGACTCCAAAATGTAGTTTGTAACATAATCCATTAAGTTACTTAAAGTGATAATCTGAATACTTTGGATTACTTGATATTGTCATCCTTTTTAAAACTACATGAATGTAACAACCACATCTTGAAAATTCATGTTTGTTCTCTTCAAATTGTCCAAGTCTCCATGAACAGACTTTTGTTTGCTGTAGAGAAGAAAAGACCAGTATGTGTTCACATGAGATGTTTTATGTGCTAAAATAGACAATAAAAAGCCCAGACTTTCCATAAGAAGATTTAAAAAATTATTGATAGAGAAATTATTTCTATATGAGGTCACTGCTGCTTTAAATTATGTCCACACTACTGTTAGTGTCATATTGTTTAGTCCTGGTTTAGCCCTGATTTAGCCCAAAATGTGAAAACAGGAAAATACCACCATGTAATCCATTTATTTCAACAAAGTAACTGTAATCCAATTACCACTCACTGAAACAGAAACTGTAACTGAATACAGTTACTCATAATTTGTACTCTGATTATGTAACGCCGGTACATGTAATCTGTTACTCACCAACACTGCGTATCCATAGAGATAAGGATGGACTATTTGCCAGAAAAGTTATATATTGCACTTTTAAATAATACATAAACACAATTAATCTAACACAAACCTTTCAGAAGCATCACAAAATTCTCAGTGGTTCTTTTTTTTTTTTTTTTTTTTTTTTTAAATCCACAGATACTTTCATTTGCAGCTGTCACCAATTACTTTCATACAATATCTCGAGTGCCACTTCTCACGTCCCTCCGTGGCGTTTTCTGAAAAGACAAAAAACAAATGTGTCAAAGTAAAGTAACGTCCTGGTGGAGTTTGTATTGTTTTTACAGAAGTTATCTTTATTGCAATGGGACTGTTAGTTTGGTTATGTGTATTTGTTGGCATTAAGATCCCCCAGGCTGACAAGAGGCGCTCATGGTGAAGAATGTGATATCTAAAGCTTATTATGTTGGAAAGCTTCGTTATATGTGAAGATGAAAACGGAGACACACGGAGGAAAACAGAATGAAATTACCAAAATCAAATTGAACCAAAACAGCCTGCAGCTCAAAACATAAACAATTCATTAGAAACTTTTCAAGCTAATGTTGCGCGACAATGAGGAGAATTCAGACGTCTTTGTAACTTATCTTGTCAATTGTTTGTTATTGCTTTGCTTATATATGTTCCACAGATATTAAACTTATCTATATCCATGGAGAAGAACAGGTGATACTTATAAGCAGTGGTGGAAAAGTAAAAGTAGTAAAATACTGTACTTAAGTATGCATTTTATATATCTGTACATTTTAAAGTGGATATGTTTTACTTTTACTTCACTTCATTTGAGAGAAAGTTTACTAGTATGTACTTTCTACTCCATTACATCTTTGAACAAAACTGAAAAGTAAAAGTGTGTTTTTAATGTCTGCTGAAAAGGCCGAGAGGTTTATTTTTAACACATTCATAGTTTGAGCGAACACAGATATACAAAACATAAAAATAGCTAGAAAAAAATTATATTGGATGTATTATTCAATTGCTTCTGTTGAATGAAATCATTGTCAAATTCACTACATTTGAAGCTTTATTAGATCTCAAAACCTGTGTGAAATACCGTTACTTCTTACTCTTTAAGCATATTTTTAAATTGGTACTTTAATACTTTTATTTAAGTAGATTTTCATGTGTTAGCTGTACTTTTACTTAACAAAATTGAGTACAGAAGGAAGAGTTGTTTTAAAGATCATTTTGAAACATAAAGACATGATTCAGCAAATGCAATGTAGATAAGTTTAATGCCATATCGTGGAACATTCCAAGCAAAGCAATAACTTCTTCACTGAGATAGGGAAGTGGTAGCCAGGCTAGTGCCTCTGCTCAATTTCATTTCTCTCCAGCAACTAGGTGAGGAATTGGAATACACTAGACAGTTTGCAAGATCCCTGTAAATTGAAGACTGCACACCGGCCCATCAGTGAAGAGCTGTGTGGTACAGCACAACAGTAAACAAAGTGGTCGAGATGGAGGTAGATGAAGCCATATATTCTGTTTTGGCAGATATAAAGCCAGATTGAGGATTTCAAGCCGGAACAAAGAGAATGTTTTTTATCAAGGGTAAAGACGTTATTGTCCTTCTTCCTACAGGATTTGGGAAAAGCTTAATATACCAGTTAGCCCTGTTAGCAGGGAATTACATATGTCACGACCAAACAGCAGTGATTGGTTAGGTAAAAAAAGTACCCACATAACAAATCCTAATGCTGCGAGGTCAGACGGTTTCCATGAAGTGAAACCGGCTGATGAATCAGGCTAGGGATGTGGCAGACTCTTATCAGAAAAGGTACAGATCACCAATATATTGAGTACAGTGATATACTTGAGAATTATAAACTGTTCATGGTGTTTTCTTTAGTAAAACTGTATTTTGTCATTAAACAAATTACTTTAAACTTAAAATTTAAACTTCCAACAGTACAACAATGTTAACACCCCTGTCTCTAAACCACCCCATGGACAACATTTGAAAAATTTCCTATACACAAAGATCGCCAGACATACCTCCCACAAGACACTTTCAAATTATCTTGATTCAAAACAAATAATAAAACACACTGATAACCTTAGGCAATTGAATGCAAGAATCCACCAGACAATATTAAGTTACCAAACTCTGTAAATAGACCTAGATATGAGATAGCTTCACATGTTTATTCAATCTGCTCCTTAGTGAATATGTTGTTTTCTTATTAAGCTCCATTCACAGTTATTGCGTGGCGTAGATTAAAGTGATTTTGACACCCTGCTGGTTTGTTTTTGTCATCACATATTTGTTTTGACTAAACAAAATTACCATATTTCACTTTCTTTCTTCTCCATTGCCTTTGCTTTGACAGATCTACAACCACAGGGATGAAAACCACTCTGATCTTTACTTCTTTATCGTAAAATCCTTCCCTCTTGTCTTTTCACCCTCATGTTGGCTTAAAGGTTCATTATGTAACTTTTTGGTTAGGGGTTCATCACCTGTTTGTTTCTATGGATGTGCCATTTCTCTGCCTGGAATGTTCCGTAGTATGACATTAAACAACTCTGCCTTATTACAGGTGGTTTTATAGCTCAAAAATACCTTGAAAAACAATCATTCTGACTGTGAGTGTGGTTGCCTCTGCATAGATCTGACCTGTAACTTGATCTGGTTTGGTCTCCATGAAGATAGAAACCATACTGTCAACCAGACTAAGCAATAATACCTCCAGGAAAAAAAGAATTTGACAGACTCTCCACTAGAAAAGTTACGGATTGCCCCTTTAAGCAAGTTCAGTGGACTTAGTGGTTAGTAGAATCATTGTTTATATCTACCCCAGCAAGTCTGTTTTATTAATGGAATAGTTCAAAGACACTGGTGACAAATTTTCCAAGGCTTAAAGTGAGTCTTTAGCAGATTTTTAAAATAATTTTCTACCCACTTTCTGTCACCCGTAGAGAGAATGTCTCAGATCAAGACATGCAATTAGCTTTTCCTCAACTTCATACATGTTGGATTAGGCCCAATTTGTTGTAATGTCTCTTCAGTAGTTATTAAACTAGTAAGCTAACCGCAGCTATGAACCTAGAAAACAGCAGTCACAGATAATGATGTCTCCCCCGTGTCTTGGCCAGGTTTATTTCTTTATTTCTCAGTATCATTTCATTCTGATACACACGAGTTTATCAATTTGTTCTTTGGAGTGATTGTAAAATGAGCTTTCACATGAGGCATGATCCTTATATATAGTGACAATGAGAAAAACTTGTACATGTCTTTTATATGCAGATTGTGTGCATATTCTTTGTCTTTATGATTGAACTTGAATCTGTTTTTTATTGACTGCTATGTGCGCCATATTAATGTCACAATACAGTCGTCCTCTCGCTATATCGCGGTTCACTTTTCGTGGTCTCGCTGTTTCGCAGATTTTTTTTGGTGCAATTTTCTTTTTTTTTTTTTTTTTTACAGTGTTTGAACATGCATTGTGTCCCTCCCCCTGCGTCCTGATTGCGGGCAGGTAGTGATTACACACGGGTGGGTCAGGACTAAACCAGGACTACACCAGAACTGCACCAGGTCTAAACCAGGACTAATCTTAGATTTAAGAGAAAGAACCCCGAGCAGGGTGTCTGCAAAGCACGATCAGGCAGTTGTCGTAATTAGCTCCCTGAGGTGTGGAGCTCTGAGCCGGTCCCGACAGTGAGTTCTGGTTTAGTCCTGGTTTAGTCCTGGTTTAGTCCTAGTTTAATCCTGGTTTAGTCCTGTTTTAGTCCTAGTTTAATCCTGGTTTAGTCCTCCTCTTCAGTCCTGGAATCAGTCATAGTTCTAGTCCTAGTCCTAGGTTAGTCCTGGGTTAGTGCTGATTTAGTCTTGGTTCAGTCTGTGGCGTATGCAGCTCAAAAGTTTGATATAATCTTGGGTTAATGGGCAGTTGCGGTGCTGTACTGCACGGGTGCAGGTCTCCAAAAACAGATCTGTGCACGAAATCTTTGGTTCGTTACATAAAGAAGGAGGAAAATAACATAGGGACGACAGCAGCAATAAGTTTTAAGAAGGATGCAAAAAGGATTGTAACTGTCCTGAGAAAAGTGTATAAAGTGTGTGGTGAGGGGTTTTACAGCCTTAAAACAGATATAATAATTGTAAAATATACAGTTGACTACTTTGCAGATTTCACCTATTGTGGGTTATTTTTAGAACGTAACCCCTGCGATAAACGAGGAACCACTGTACTAAAATTTAAAGCTCAATTCCAATACAAGGGAATGGACCCGGTACTTATTCTGGAACCATCAACAGAAATTTGGGGAGAAGACTCACACGAGCCCCTTCTAATATTAATTAATAGGCAGAGATTCCAGTTCTGGCCCCCTAAGACCGGGGACAGCAGACCCTTTTGCCCCCCTCCCATCGACTCCCCTGCTTTTACCTGCTTAAATGAGTATGTAGTTTCGATACTAGATCTGATTTTTGATCCTTTTGACAACTCTACTCCATATGAACAGTGACTGAATAGGCTGAGTGGACCCCAAAAAGAGAACAGTGTTTGCTCTCACAGAATAAGATGTTTTTGTAAATAAAAAAATAAGTCCCCAGGGATGACATGGTCCCCCGGTCATCTTAAACCCACAGTGTGCAGGGGGGTTGGTGCAGTGTAATAAAGACATATGTGATGCTGTGGCAGCAGTGGTCTACAGCGGCTGGATCTGTGCTCTAAATGAACACGGGCAGTGAGGTGAGGAGCCAGTGAAGTGAGGAGGCATTAGCCCACTCTGCTCCTGAGCTCAGTCATGTGTGGAGAGACTGGCCCCATGGTCTGTCAGGCTCCTGATCTCTGCTCTCTCCTGTGGCCTGCATAGTGATTCAGTCTTATCTCCCTGTCAGCTTCATGTTATTATATTGACTCAGTAATGTAATCTTAATTGCAAATCACTAAAAGCTATACTTATTCACAGCAAATAATAACATATGGATTTGTAGATAAATCCATATGTGTTATACTGTAGGTTCTGTATTACACAAAATGGAATCTTGTGAGCTTTAAAGGTTGTATGGAGGATTTTTTTTTAGTTTCAAATTGTCAATGAAAGTTTAAAATACCTTTACAGAGACGCAGCAGCCTTGTAATTATGATGACCAAAAAAAAAAAAAAAATGAAAATCTATCAACTGTGGACGTAGTGAGGCCAGATAAACATCAGCCAATAGATAACAAGGCTGTCTCATTTTCTATTGGCTGTTAGGTTGTCTCCCTACATTTTTAATGTAACTGACTCACGGCGCGCAGGGATTACATGGTTTATGGTTCTTACATGGTTCTTAGAGGCTTTTTCAAACTGTAGCTTCTTCGCAATTCGCACAAAGTTTGTTGCGATGGCGGACGAGAATCCACGACCAGTTCTCCGCAAAAGAAAGTCCGTTTTTGAGGTCGCTGAAAGAAGAAGAGAAGGGGAAAAGGAGCGAAGCCAAACTGAGGTGATTCTTCGAGATTCCTTCCAGCGATGGTGCAACTGAAGCAGACGAAGGGTCTAAAAACTGACGCATCAGTCGCTAAATGATATCTAGACAGGTCACTTCAACAGTAATTCTGAACGTGCACTGGCTGTAAACAAGCGTGATTTCTAGAGGAAGGAGGTGGGAGGAGGTGTTTCTACTGAGGGAGCTGTGGAGGAGGGAGGTGGTGTCACACATGCACAACATTTGAAAAAAGGACTGTCGCTGTATTTCTCTTTCCTTAAAAAATCCTCGATACAACCTTTAAGCCATTGTTTCCCAAAGACTGGGTCGCAAGAGATTTTTTATTTTTTTTTTGTTGGGGTCACCTTGTCCCGATCTGCATGTAGGTCTGCAATATACAGTTCAGACTATTTTGTTCCAATATTGCTGGTTCAATTGAATGCTGAAAAGAAAAAGAAATAGGCTTCATTTAATGTCCAAATAGGCGACTTATTGGTTCAATTACTGTTTTTCATTGTTTAAAACTTGAGAAATAATTGTTCAGAGACACAATCACTCAGTCAACAATAAAGTATCCTCATTAATGTTCAATAACGCTCAAATCCACCTTTATTTTGTGATTTACAAATAATGTCTGTTGACTTAGGTCACGTAGGCTTCTGACTTTTAAAATATGGGTCCCCAGAATTTTTTTTTTGAAACACTGCTTTAAACCATGTGATAATGTTGTTTTCTCATCAAAAACATACCCGGAGCTGTGTTTTGTTTCATTCACACGTGTTATTCTAATCCAGTAACTTTAGATTTTTGGGCTGTCTACTTCTCCAAAGCTCCAATAGCTCTATTATACTGTGTTATGTCATTAAGTGGTAGTTTTCAAGTATTGACACTTTGCAGTGACATTTTGCTGGGGGTGTTCTACATGTATGTGTATTGGCAGAATGTACGTCACTTACCATGGAGACAAAGCACACATTTAGGTGTTTCATTTTCAACAAAAAAAAGGTGAGAGTGACTATTGTTGGCTAATGCTCTCTATCTTGTGACTGTAATGTGATCTGAGAGAGTTTAATAACATAAATCAGCTTGTGTACCTGTTGTAGCGCCAACTAAGGATACGTTCAGACTGCAGCCTGAAGTGACCCAAATCTGATTATTTCGCCCCTAAGTGACCTGTATCTGATCTTTTAAAGACAATCTGAACGACACAGATCAGATTTTTCTAAACGTGACCCAGGCCACTTGGAAATGTGCTCCTAAAACATATACATATCTGATCTTTTCACATGCGACTTCAGTCTGAACGGCCAGGTCACATTCATCCCACCTACACGTCACAAATGTACACAAACCTTCTTCTCATCATAAGAAAATTGTATCTGAACTCTGTCAGGGAAGCATTGTAGCACATCACAATCCCATGACTCTTGGCTACGACACAGCACCCACACGTTCCTTTCTACGGACGTGGCTGCCACTGCCCCACAAAACACCACGGCCAAAAACCTCATCCTTCTCCTTTCTCAGTCTCTCATGTTCTGGCTCTGTTACAACAGCAACTTTAAAATCGCCATGTGCTCAATCCTCGCATCCATGTGTACGCTACGTCCGTAAACACTGAGCATGCTCGCTGTGTGTAACGTCCTCCAGTGCGCATGTGGGACACTTTTGGGGCGTTTAAGGTTCACACTGGAGATCACATACAAGACACATTTAATTGGAAATGTGAACGACCTCGCAAAAAAAAACGTATTTCACAAAAACATCAGCGCATTAAGCCCTGCAGTCTGAACGTAGCCTAAGTCAGTTCTTTATGGCCAGATTGTGTTAAAACAAAAGCTCAGATTAAAACCTCAGACAGAGCAGTGCCAACAGTTAGCACCACACCCCCAGAGAATATGATGCCATCAGCTGCAACGTATGAATTGGTTTGTTGTTCATGTTTCTGTTTGTAGATTTTAGATGCCCAATTGCACGCTTTGTTATATGTGCAGATCTCAAATTTGCCAAAAGTCACTGATTTATGGATTGACTATATTTCTTTTTAATTTTATCCACACAAGCCATGACAGTATTCCTTTTGTCTCGTCCATTTCTTGCTGATCTGTGAGGGCTGGCCTGGCGGTGTCTCTCATGGTCTGACCTCTGCGGACTGGACAGTGGATCCGGACATGTTTGAGCTGAGTTCTGCTGCAGTGAGAGACAGAGAGGAGAAGTGACATTTAGAGCTCTCCCCAAACCCCACAGCCTCCACAGAACACAATATTAATATGCAGCATGTCCTGGGGCAAGATTTAACAAAAGGTTGACTCATTTGTTTATTCCAGACTGAAAATGTTCACTGGCTTAATTTACCTACAAGATTGATTTTGTTGAATCTGTGTGCATTGTAGTATAATTTTATAGTAGTTTTTATTGTCATTTGAAATCTTCCAAATCTATGTAAGCAAGCAGGTGCCACTACTAGACTCAGTTACAGGTCAGATCTGTGGAGATGCGAGCCTGTTCACATGTTTTTCAAAGTATTTGTTATCAATAAATAATAATTAGATAAATAAAAGACATACACATACGTTTTAAGGCCCCATATTACACAAATTTGACCTTTATGCCATGTTATAATGCTGTTACCTCCTTAAAAACAAACCTGGGCTTCCATCTCCAAAGCTCAAAATGCTCTGTTCCACCTTGTGATGTCATGAAGTGATAGATTTCAAATTAACAGCCACGTTTTACTTTAATTTACTTCAGTAGAAATTGGCAATTACAGGGCTCGAAAGTTTCCAAATGATTCCAGTGAAGGTGCATGGAGTTTAAAAACACAGTGGAGCACTTGCTGTATTACCACATGACATCACAAGTTGGAACAAAGTGTTTACAGTTTGAGAGAAGTACTCAGCCTAAATATGCAGGATAAACAAAACACAACTTCAGGTATGTTTTTGATGAGGAAACAAAATTATAACATATCAGAAAATTATGGAAGCCGAGAGGGGTCACAACAAACACAAACGCCACAACAAATACAAATGCGACAACACAACAAAAAGCCACAACAAACCAAAAAAAAAAACACAACGGAAATGACCGCGGAACTCTATTTTAATGCAAATGCTGCAACAAATACAAACGCCACAGCACAAACGCAAATACCGCAACACATTAAAAAGCCGCAACACATCAAAAAGCCACAAAGGAAGTGACCGCGGGACTCTATTTTCCGACGGACCGATCAAGCGGCAAGTGAAGCAGAAGAACTACAACGTGAAAAGTAAAGGAACGGAGAAGTTAGAAACGTAAGTAAAAGTAATTTATTGTTTTATCATTATTCGTTTCACGTTCTAGTTCTTCTTCTTCACTTGCCGCTTGATCGGTCCGTCGGAAAATAGTGTCCCGCGGTCACTTCCTTTGTGGCTTTTTGATGTGTTGTGGCTTTTTAATGTGTTGCGGCATTTGCGTTTGTGTTGTGGCGTTTGTATTTGTTGCGGCGTTTGCATTAAAATAGAGTTCCGTGGCCATTTCCGTTGTGGCTTTTGTTGGTGTGTTGTGGCTTTTTGTTGTGTTGTCGCATTTGTATTTGTTGCGGCGTTTGCTTTTGTTGTGACCCCTCTCGGCTTCCGTAGAAAATAGCGTAATATCAGTATTTTAATTTTATTGCTATACTGTGGAAACTTCCGGACAAAGCAATAGTACTATAGGCACAAGCAGTTAGTGGATCACCCATTAGAAAAGTTCCATATTGCACCTTTTATTATCTATAGCATCTGGGTGGTTATTCTGGCAAGCATGGGCTCTTATAATTCAACTTATAAACCATTTTAAGAGGGAGAGAAGCAGGATTATAGGGCGTAGCAAAGATAACAACTCTGTGACTTGAGGCGACGTTGACAGATTTGTGCCTTCCATTGTCAGCAGGCTTTATGTTTAATGAAGATTTATTAGAACACACTTGTAGTTCAACAGCCCTAATGAGGAAGGCGAGGGAGGAATGACAAATGAATAGAATATAAATGCACTATCTCTATAATCTAGCAAACTGAGAGGAGAAGAGACATGGTCATTTATTTATTTTGCTCAGATTTCATTCATAACAAACATTTGGCCAAGATTGTAGTTATGCTTGGATGGCACTGGAACTGGCTTAAGTAAGGCTGCGTTCAGACTGCAGGGCTTAATGCTCTATTTGGATTTCTTTTTGTGAAATCCGATTTTTTTGCGAGGTCCTTCACATTTACACTTAAATCTGACTTGTATGTGATTTCCAGTGTGAACTTTAAACGCCCCAAAAGTGTCCTGAATGCACACTGGAAGACACAACAACATCACACACAGCAAGCGTACTCAGTCTTTATGGAAGTCGCCTAAACGCTGGCCTTGTCTCCCGAAATACGATCAAGTTCTTTGTAAAATGGACAAGTTACATGTCCATGGCCGCTTTGTTTGTTTGAGTCTTTAGCCTCCTTGTATTTGGCTCGCAGGCTCTTTATTTTTCGTTGACATTGGAGCCAGGACTGCCTGTAGCTGCACTCAGACATTTCTTTGGCAATCATTTCAAAAACTTTCCAGTTTCAACAAGACCCCTCCATTTTGGCCTGAATACAGCGATCCCCCCAAATATTAATGAACTCTCTAACCTCACTTTCCCTCAATTGACTAGACTCCGAGCCTGGTGTGTAGGTGGGATGAATATGACCTGGCCGTTCAGACTGAAGTCGCATGTCAAAAGATCGGATATGTATCGGATTTAGGAGCACATATCCAAGTGTCCTGGGTCACATTTGAAAAAATCTGATCTGTGTCGTTCAGACTGTCAATAAAAGATCAGATACAGGTCGCATAGGGCAGAAAAAAATCACATTTGGGTCACTTCAGGCTGCAGTCTAAACGTAGCCTAAGTTTTGAAAATTGAATACTTAAAGGTGTACTGTTTACCTTTTATTTTAGAGGAGCCGTCAGCAGCTTCTCTTCATGGAGATGTGGCTTGGAATGTTCCACAATATGGCATTACACTTAATTATCTCTATGGAGACAGCAGGTGACGCCATAGGGTCAAGTTACAATGTCATAGAAAATTTTTAAGTCAATAAAAACCCAAGTAAATGCAAGATTAATATGTTTAATGCCATACCGGGACATTCCAAACAAAGCAACAACATCTCCATGGAGACAAGCTGATAGCAGACCAGAAAAGTTACACAGTACACCTTTAATAAGATCTCTACAAACATGTTTAGAAATGCATGGGATTGTTCTATTACTTTATATTTTTTATGTTTTTTCATTCTTCTCTCAAAAGTTTAATCTCTCACTCGTCAAGTTTTGTTCCAAAGGAAAAGAAAAATTCAATTCTGTGAACTGGACAAAAGTTTTCGAGTGGAGACTGAGAAGAGGAATTGAACTGAAACTTTTCTCTGAGTGTTGCTTTTGCTATCTTCTCTCAAATGTGAACGCTCCTGAGTTATTTACCATGTGCACTCTGAACAGAAGCATATACTTTTATACACTTTTTACTATTTAAATATAGATCATAAATAAAATCTGACCATGCAAGACCTGCAATACTTATCAGAAAAATCACATTAGAGTTTTGTTTTTTTTTATTGTGCAGCTCTACCTGTGCTTTTAGTGGTTGGTTAGAACCCAGAGAAAACATATGCAGGCACAGGAAGAACATGCAAATTCCACATGGGCAAGTCCCACAAATTTTGACGTGTGAAACATAGCTGAAATCATAGAAATATAAATGATAAATGACAATATTGCAACTAACACAACAACCCAAGAGCACATTTAAACCACAATCTATTCTAAATGAACAATATTGTTAAAAAAATTATGAGCTGCAGTAAATAAAGAGCAGAACAAAATACTTTAGTTCTTAGTTTGCATCCGTAATGAGCCATAGAAGTTATTCATTTAACCTTTTTTGGCTTAAATATGATCGTATAGTCAAAAAATACCCCCAAATATTCCACTAGTACAAAGAAAAAGTATTCTCGATAACTAAAAACTAAGCTAAACTCACTTGGGCTAAAATTAAACTGCATACCGCTTACTCACGTTGCTCTATTGTACCTTTTGAGAATAACAACGATCTTAAACACTAGATTAAACTTCATGTGGACTGATCACCGCTGTCACTTGCTCAAAAGGGATTTTATTGTCTATGCGTTCAGACGATGAGACTACATTATGATTCAATTTATCCCAACTTTATTCCCTGATGGTTTGCAATGTCACATCTGTTGTCTTTCCACTTTACAAAGCCGGAATTTCTCTCTATGGAACTTGATAGCAAAGGAAATGAGAATGCATATGTTGTTCCCCCAAGGATACATTTGTTCCTTTCTCAAAACTCTCAAAGTGCTGCAATCTCCACCCAATGGAAATCATGCTCTATACAGAAGATTAGTTTTTCTACCCGCTTTGCCACGGAGATAAAATGTGTGAATTACATATTACGGTTTCATGTAATCGTCCTTTACCCACACAAACTAATCATAATAAATATTTCTCCTTGTAAAACCTTTTTACGTTTTAAACTATGTTATATTGTTGCCTTGAGTTGTATTTTTGTAGCCAGGCTGGTGCCACCTAGTGCTTCCACTCAATTTAATTTCTCTCCAGTGACTAGGTCAGGAATCGGAATACACTAGACCAGGGGTGTCCAAACTTTTTTCAAGGGCCTCATATCTAAACACAGACGAAGCAGAGGGCCGATCGAGGGCCATAGACTGGTGCTCATTACAGTGAATAATTGAAATGTGTGCATGTTTAACACATTCGAATGAGCCATCAGTTCTTTATTCACGCTAAGATACTTAAATATTGGCTTTATCAAGGAAGATTTTCAAAAACTTGCAATAAAAAGTTAATTTTTAATTGATGCAAGGTAATTTGGGCCAATTCTCCTGGACGTCTGAGGGCCAAGAAAAATTTGTCTAAGGGCTGCATTTGGCCCATGGGCCATAGTTTGGACATGCCTGCACTAGACGGTTTGCAAAAACCCCGGAAGTGCGAGTTTAGGCACCAGCCAATTAGTGAAGAGCCAAACATTCTGGTTGGCAACGATTGGTGAATTTCATCAAGGGGAAAGACATTATTGCCCTTCTTCCTACGGGATTTGGGAAAAGCTTAATATACCATTTAGCCCCGTTAGTAGCGCATTACATACGGCACGACCAAATATCAGCGACTGAAAAAAAAAAAGTACCCGCCTACCCTCGAGCGAATGAATTATATTGCTGCAAGGTCAGACAGTTTCTACGAAGTGAAACCAGCTGTTGAATCTGCTAGTATTTTTGCTTCATGCACACAATCCAAGAATCCAAAGTAATCTTCTTTGAGCTCTCAAATTTGCTCTGTTTGCATTTCGCCTGGATTGTTGCGTCACAGGCAAAAATCTGGATTTCTTCTATGGAGTTTTTAAGCCCATGAACATCACTGGATTAATTCTAGTGTTCACAACGAATGCATGGTTCTGTTATCTTAGCGTTTATTTACTTCCATGTATAAGCAGCTCTTAAGGTCAGAATATGTCTGCTGTGTTCTGTCTGCGACTAATTATGATCAGTATTCTTGTTATTGTTAGCTCACAGCAAAACACCACTTTGATCTCAAATTGTGAAAAGCATATAAACTTGTCATTTTAATGTTTTATCAAGGGGAATCATTAAAATGCTCGTAATGCATAAGGTAAGTGAGGAATAATTTGTTATCACTGCAAACTGTTTAAAATGAGGTAGGTCTGTTTTCCATGTTAAAGCAGTAAAAATCAGGTACAGCATCTTTTAAAGCCACAACTACAGAGCGTTATATGTTTGATAGAGCCCTAAGGTTTTGTATTAAATAAATATGACAGATTTTGTTCTTACATTTATATAGAAAAAGCCCACAGGAGTCAGCACATGGTTCATTGTGAGTCGAGTCACTGGACTATCCTAAATACTCAGCTCACTTCACAGTCAGCGTCTCACACGTGATCTCACCTGTCAGCCTCGTTCTGCTTTGTTCTGAGTCACTGCTTCTGCGATGAATGAAAATAAATCACATAATTAAAAGAGAAGCTATTTTTCTCACTGTTAATCCAAGACCAATCCACTACTGTTTTCTCTCTGACCCCACGTCTAATGCAACCACAGCTACTACTCGGTAGATCTGTACGAACGCTAGAGCTTTCATTTAATGGAAAGGTGGAAGAAAAATACTCAGAATAAGTGGTCCACAACAAGAAGATGATGAAGGACACACATAATAAATTGCAGTTACTACTACTATTACTACTCCTACTACAATGATCCTTCGTTTATCGTGGGTGTTGTGTTCTCAAAATAACCGTCGATGGATGAAATCCGCGAAGTAGTCAACTATTATATTTTCTTATATCTGTTTTAAGGCTGTAAAACCCCTCACCACACACTTTTCTCAGACAGGACAGTTGCAACCCTTTTTGCATCCTTCTTAAAACTTATTGCTGCTGTTGTTCTTTTATTATTTTCCTCCTTTTTTATGTAATGAACCAAAGATTAATTTATTCCATAATTGAGCCATACAGCGCAGAGTCCTGCATGGGCATTTTTGGAGACCCGCACCCACACAGTCCAGCACCACACTCACCTGTTAACCCGAGATTATATCAAATTTTTGTGCTGCATATGCCACGGACTGAACCAAGACTAAACCAGAACTAACCCAGGACGAAACTAGGACTGATTCAAGGACTGAAGAGGAGGACTAAACCAGGACTGAACTAGGACTAAAATAGGACTAAACCACGACCAAACCAGGACTAAACCAGGACTAAACCAGGAGGTGACCACAGGAGAAAGGACCTGACGGAGAGCTCCGCACCTCATGGAGGTAAAAGCGGCAATTGCCCGATCGCGCTTTATGGACACCCTGCTTAGGGTTCTCTCTCAAGTCCAAGATTAGTCCTGGTTTAGACCTGGTTTCGTACTGACCCACCTGTGTGTAATTACTACTGCCCGTAATACGTAATACGCGTTCATACACTGTAAAAAGAAAAAAAGCATGCAAAATTGCACTAAAGAAATCCGCAAAACAGTGAGACCGCGAAAGTTGAACCACGAAATAGCGAGGGACGACTGTACTGCAAAATCTAATAATATTATGATAACTCCATATTACAACCAAGTCCAAGTTACTACTACAGCTCCTCCTCCAACTCCTCAAATACTTTTTTACTCAGATACTCCTCTGTCTCAGTGGAAATGCTATTGCTGTGCATCGAATGTTCCACAGTTTGGCAATAAACAGAGATTGATGTCTGCATGAGCTCAAGATAAATTTCCCTTCTGGGACAATAAAGTTGAATCTCGCCTAATCTCCATGGAGACGAGCAGGAGGTTCCAGCTCAGAAAGTTTTTCAACTTACTTGGCGAGAAAAACACCTTGAAAAATGCAAAAGAAATGTTCCTATACTGTGGAACGTTCATCTCTATGGAGACAAACAGACGGCCAGAAAAGTTACACATTGCACTTTTGAGACCACCTAGTTTAGTTCATAGTGTGTTGTTATTGCTGCGACTACTCTTATTCTCTGGCTTTTAACTCTGCTTGAGTTGTGAGGTCCTTTGTGCCTTTTATTGATTTTTATTTTATTTTATTAGTTTTATTTGTTTATTGCTATTCTGTGGTTTGGCTCTTATTTTATTTGACTGGTTTTATTGTTTTAAGACTAGTATGATTAATTCTAAGCATTTATTTCATCATTATATTTTTTATTGTTGTTGTTAGTATGTTTTTGTGCAGCACTTTGGGAACTGTTTATGAAATGTGCTAAATAAATAAAGTGGATTGGATTGGACTACTACTACTACTACTACTACTACTACTACTACTACTACTACTACTACTACTACTACTACTACTCCTACTACTAGGACAATCCAGTTACACTCAAGTTTGAAGCAAAGAATGAAGCTAAATAAATGGCTTAATTTTGATAAGGCACATGTTATAAGAAATTCAATCATCTTTACAGTGGTATTTCTCCTTGTGTCTGTGGAAGAGGGGCTCACCTGCTGTTCTGATCCATCGGTCACACTCTGGTCTGTCGTGGGTTAAACTATAGTGACAGCACATTTCACACTTCACCACCTGCACGAGCTCAAACCAGATATATGGAAATGAATTATGGCCTAATCTTATGGGGATCTATTTTTGATTTATGCCTTATAGTTTGAGCTTGCACTTTATTGAAGCTAACACTACTCGGACCTAAAATGGTTGTATTTATGCATAAGTGTAGTGCATTTATGTATGTATAAATGAAAAAATATACAGAGTTGATTGTTGGCTGATTGCATTATCACTATCACATACAGACAAATACACTTTATAACATCTGGGTGAGAAAAGAACATTAGATTTGTTTCTTTTCTTTTTTTTTTCTTAATCAGACTTGCAGGTAGGTACGTAGAATTTTTTACTTTTTGCTGATAACACATTGATTTAGTCCTGATTACAAAAACCTTGTATGTGATGACTAAGTTATTCATGTTTTAATTTAGTGATTAAGATCGCAAACCCATTGTCCGATCAGAATTCAGAATGAGCCTCACGAGTCTCTTATTTAAAAATCCTGTTGGTTTAAGCCTAAAAGGACTCTCTTTCTCTGATATTAAAGGGACAGTCCAGAGTTTTGGACATAGGACTTCGTTTCCTAGTGAGCCAGAGTGTTGGAGACGTGTGGAGACACTTTTTTAAATATTCCATCCAGTCCTTGTATTTGCTGAGGTCACTGGTGCTAGACCAGTGCATGTCAATGGCCATAGTTAGCTTCCCACTCCACAAAACACCCGAAGCAAAACTATTATTATGCCAGACTATCAATGTAAATGTCTGCGTTGGTAAAATAATGTTTGAAATAAAACTAACTTTGCATCGCATGAATCGTTGCATGTTGAGGGACTATTTTCCGTCTGCCGCTGCCATGCTTTCTATCAGGAAGTTATTCTATCAACACGGACATTCACGTCGACAGTGTGGCGTAATAATTGTTTTGCCTTGGGTGCTTTGTGGAGTGGGTAAGACTGTTTTTAGTGACAGTTTAATTATACGAGAAAACACAATGACGTCACGTCCGGGGGCAGCCATTTTGGTAGGCAAAAAGCGTCCATATCAACAAGTCAGCATCAACAGTCAACATCAACATCGTCAACAGTTATCGGCGAGTTTCTGCTTTTCAAAGTAACATTTTTGATCCTCAACATTCAGTGACTTAGAGTGAGATGATGAAGTCATGTCAAAACAATTAAATGCAAAACCTGCATCAAAATAAGACGAGTTATCTCATGACAGACATACACAACTGTCAACACAAACGAGAAGCCCCACTGACTGTTTGCCTACTAGCCACTGCGATGTGCGGAAAAGCCGGATGTAAACACAAACAATGTTTTCTCGTATGGCCACTGACCCTAGCCTAGTCCCAGCGAATAGTGTGTGTCTCCACACGTCTCCAACACTCTGGCTCACTAGGAAATGAGGTCCTATGTCCAAAATTCTGAACTGTCCCTTTATTGCTCACTACCTAAACCCCAGTACCTACAGCCAGTCTTTAACCAGTGCTAGTGCAGCCTCTGCAGCTCAATGAGTGAATTCTAGAGGTTCTGAGCTTTCACACGAGGCATGGTCTGTTCATATATCTCTTACTAAAAATCAAAAATAAAATGTGTACATGTGTCTCAATATGCAGTTTAAAGTGCTGACAAACAAGGTCCTATTGTGAATATAAACCCGTAAGAGCTTAATCCTGTGAAATGTCAACAAAATAACTCAACCAATGACTCCATTATTTATCATAATAAAAAATTCAATGCTCAGTACTTTTATTTGATTTAATATTCTCTCTATTTTTTATTAGTCTTAATATTGCACGCCTGGACCAACAACTTGACAGAATGACAGTACACAGAAGTATTCCCCTTAGATATCTGTTTATATTTTGACTTGATAACGATATATATCCCTAATTAGTAGAAATCAGTCAGTATCTTAAATTAAAGTATGCGAGACAGACAGCTGCAACAAGCCTTACAAAAATAAATGTACAAAACCAAACTTCATGCTTCTAAAGTTTTTGTTTAATAAATTGTCCTCTACATATTCAAGCTTTGATAAGGAAACTAATTTAAGTTTAATTGTGTGCGACTGTGGCAAATTTAATATATAATTCACGTTTTTATCTCTTTCATTTTCTGAAATAGACCAACATGCTCTTTGAATTTGAACACTTAAAGTATAAAACAGGAACCAGCTGTATTATGAAAGGAGCTTGGATCAATAATAAATGAAATGAATGGGTATTTTTGGACATTTCTTTGTTCTAAAACGGTCCAAGTCTTGTTTGAAACACTTTTTTTTTTTGTGAGACTTTTGAAGGCTGCTTTCCAAAGCGATGAGGGGCTGAGGAGCTGTCCAGGGCAGTGTGGTGCTGGCCTCTTCACAGACTCCTGTATTCGAGCCAGGACCAGAGGGCCAAAACCAGGCCAGAAACCACCAGCCAAAACCTGTCTCGCACAGGACATATGGCTGGCTATTTAAAAGGATTACTTCTTGGGCTGCATCTGACAGTTGTGCATATGGTATTCAAGATCTCCTAAATCAAGCACAGGACACTAATGGAGATGCAGATTGAAAATATAACAGTACCAGTTTATAATAATTACATCTTAATTATCCTTAACAGAAAAAAACACTTAATTCATAATGAAACAGTGCTTTATTAATAATGATTTAGGCTTAGTAACTACTTAATTAAGGGGTCAAGGCATTAAAAAAGTAATTACTAAACCATCATACTTAATAAATAAACAAAACTATTTGCTTTTGATTTGATTTATTATGGCTAGTTATCTGTGTCTGCTTATTTATTATTTATTTATTTTTATTTTTTTTACTAGTAGATGGCAGATGTGAAACCTGTTTTCCCCCTCACCTCACCTGGCCTTAGTTCAGCCTTACCTGTGCTCTCTGCTCTTCTTCTGTCAGGCCAAAGCTGACACATGATCAGACTGCAGTAACACAGACAGCATCTAGTGGTGATATGTGAGAATACAACAGGGCTGGTTGGCCAATCTAATTACAGATGGAAATGTAGTTATTGGGTGTTATGTGTTTTAAAATTAAGAGACGCACCATTCAGCTTTTTCAGTTCTGATTTTGATATTATAGCTTTAAGCATCTGCCGATTCCCAGTGTACCAGTGCTGAGACTGACTGTTTCCTTAAAACAAAAATCCAATAAGACAAAGCTGATCCAAATGCGTTATGTAGCTGTTATTTAGACAACTCAGACAACTACAGAACTGCCTGATTCATCTGCCGGTTTCTCTTCATGGAAACCGTCTGGCCTCGTAGCATTAGAATTCGTTCACTCTATGGTAGGCGGGTACTTTTTTAATTTAACCAATTGCTGCTGTTTGGTCGTGACGTATGTAACGCGCCACTAACGGGGCTATGGTATTTAAGCTTTTCCCAAATCCTGTATGATGAAGGGCAAGAACGTTTTCACCAGACATTTTCTTTGTTCCGGCTTTAAATCCTCAATCTCGGGAATTGTTGCGAACACAGAATGTACGGCTTCATCTACATCCATCTTGACCACTTTGTTTACTGTTGTGCTGTACCACAAAAGGGACCCAGTCATGGCTTCACATCTCTTCGCTGATTGGCCAGGGCGTGGTCTACAACTTCCGGGGTTCTTGTAAAGTGTAGTGTAGTGAAGTCTTGTGTATTCCGATTCCCGACCTAGTTGCTGGAGAGAAATGAAACTTGAGCTGAGGCACTAGGTGGCACCAGCCTGGCTCCTACAGAACAGCTCTGTATACAAAAAAAATCTAAACAGTATGAGACTTTCTGGGCCGACTATGACCAGGAAATTTCTTCTTATTTCGTCAATGTATGTGTCCCACCAAGATATCTGTTAAACCAATATTTGGAAACTGATATCCAATGCAGCAATTTGTTCAGTATCAGCATCAATATCCAGAACTAGTATCTGATCGGTGCATCTCTAGTTATAATGTGTTTAAAGAAGACATGAATATGCATTAAAACCTTCTCTCAGATTAGCAGCTTGGGTCATTATCTTTGCACCTTTATGTCATTTTGTCATGTCATAGTTTTTGTCTAATTTTGGTTTTATCACAGTAGCTCTAGGGTTGAACTTATCAGTCTTTTGTCCAACAGTGGCTGCATGTTCTTGGACTCCCATGTTCCTACTTTGCAATTAATTATATCACATTTGGCTTCCTGGCCCTTTTTTTTATTACTGCTCCAGAGTAAGAAAAAGCTCAAATCCAATCAATGCTTTGATGAAAGAATAAACAAAGCTGCACTTAAACTGCCTTTTAACTGTGTGAACTTGGTCAGGTATATTTTTTTAATAAATGAGACAAATCGCAGTCTGCTAATGTTTACAAAATTACCCTTTCCACATTGTGTGTATATTTTAGCTGTATTGTGTGCTGTGAAGAGAGAGAATTTCTATTTCACTCCATGTACACAAGTTACGTTACAAGTCTTTGCATTTTAAAGCAATGTGCCCTGTCCTTCTTCAGGAACCTTTACTTAATGCACTGTTAAAAATCCATTTAAATGTTGATCAATATTCCTTTGGACTCCAGTCTCTGATGAAGCAGACTTTCAGGATCTTTGCGTTTGGCTCATTACACAACCACTCGGCCTTTAAGGTCCTATATTACACAAAATGGATTCTTGTGTGCTTTAAGTTATAATGTTTAAGTTTTAATGTTGTTACCTCATCAAAAACATACATGGAGTTGTGTTTTTTTCATTCACACATGAGTAACCCTTTATTATTAATCTGTCTATATCTCCAAAGCTCAAAATGCTCTGTTCCAGTAGTTTTCAAGTTAATAGCTACTCTTACTAGCCTGGTTCATCAGGAGGTTTCACTTTGTGGAAACCATCTGACCTCGCAGCATTAGAATTTGTTCGCTTGACGGTAGGCAGGTACTTTTTAAATTTAACCAATCGCTGCTATTTGGTCAATGCGCCAAATCCCATAGGAAGAATCACAATGACGTCTTTCCCCTTGATAAAATTCACCAAACATTCTCTTTGTTCCTGCTTTAAATCCTCAATCTCTGGAATCATTGCCAACACAGAATGTATGTCTCTGTCTACATCCATCTCAACCGCTTTGTTTACTGTTGTGCTGAACCAAAAAAGAGACTCAGACAGGCGCTTGAGTTTGACATCATGGCTTCACAGGTCTTCGCTTATTTGCCGGTGCATGGTCTACAACTTCCGGGGTTCTTGCAAATGGTCTAGTGTATTCTGATTCCTGACCTAGTCGCTGGAGAAAAATTAAATTGAGTGGAGGCACTAGGTGGTGCCAGCCTGGCTAACCTTTTACTTTTATTTGAAGAAATGATTCAAAATATTCTACTGAAGATATACAACACAAGGTAGAACAGAGTGTTTTCCATTTCAGAGAAGAACACACAACTCTACCTTTGTTTGTGATGCAGGAAACATTATAACATAGATGAGAAAATTGTGTAATATGAGCCTTTTGAACATTTGATATACTGTAAGTCTTCAAACATAATAAGGACAAACAACACCATTTATTATGAAATATAACTTCAAAACAGTATCCCTTTTTTTTCTATTTTAATTGCTTTATTAAGTTGGGACACTGCATTTCATGAACATACATGAGACCAGGGCTGCAAGATAATCAAAATCACAATTTCAATGGACACAATTAGCAAAATGCAAAGGCTGCAGTTTTTGAAGTTCTTTAATTTCCTCCACAAGCAACTAAATACTTATTCTGCACAAAAACTGCTAACCTCCGTAGTTTAGGTTTGTACAAACATGTTCTGAAATGTGATTCTGGTGTTTTTGTTTGTCAGCGCATATTTCAGACTTTTTGTCAATTTTTCCAGACTTTAAAATGTGAACTTTGATCATAAAAATATAAATTCTAATCGCAATACTTGTTAGAAAAGTCACAGTTTGATATTTTTCCCAACTCGTTAAGCCCCGCATGAGTCACATAAACATGGTAGTTACTATCTATTTCCATTGAGCACTGCTAACTGGCACTGGAGGCAAGGGTGGAGTGGAGTGTCTTGCCGAAGGACACAACAACAGCCTGCACTGAACTGGTGCAGCTCACATCAAATAAAGCCAATTAAGACTAGCAGTTATAGGGCAAATTTAGAGCCAAGTCCGTGTTTGGAAATTCAAGCACGGTATCATCGCAACGTAAGAGCCAATCAGGAGCAGTGGTGTTGAAGGTAATGCACATTTCCTCCTGTACAGTTGGTTCGGCAGGGGGTGTGGGCTTAACAAAGCTGTCAATCAAACCTGTTGCTACCAGTACGAGGAGCAACCTTGAGGAAAGAAGGGACCTGGTGTGCCTGTCATTAAAGGGACAGTCTGAAATTTTTGACATAGGGCCTCATTTCCTAGTGAGCCAGAGTGTTGGAGATTTGTGGAGACACTTTTATAAATATTCCATCCAGTGCTTGTATTTGCAGAGGTCACTGGTGCTAGACTAGTGCAATGTCAATGACCATAGTTATCCTGCCACTAAAAACAGTCTTACCCACTCCACAAAACACCCAAAGCAAATCTGTTATTACGCCAGACTGTCGATGTGAATGTCTGTGTCGATAGAATAATATTTGAAATAAAACTAACCTTGCATCCTTGCTAGGTGATATCTGTTCGCCGCTGCCAAGAATTCTATCAGGAAGTACAACTTGCTGCTGCTGCTCAGACATAAATCCTTCAAATGCAAGGTTGATTTTACTTCTAAAATTATTCTATCGACACAGACATTTACATCGACATTCTGGCATTATAATAGATTTGCTTCGGGTGTTTTGTGGAGTGGGTAAGACTGTTTTTAGTGGCAGGATAACTATGGCCATTGTCATGCACTAGCCTAGCACCAGCGACCTCTGCAAATACAAGGACTGGATGGAATATTTCAAAACGTGTCTCTACATGTCTCCAACACTCTGGCTCACTAGGAAATGAGGTCCTATGTCCAAAATTCCAGACTGTCCCTTTAATGTTCATACATATTTTTCAAGGACCAAAACACCAAAACATTAACATTTTAAGACCAAAATGACAGTTGTGGTGGATACCTTTGCCACTACTCCACTTTTTTTTCCCCACTTCTTTTATTTAATTTACATTAAGTTAATTACAACACACATAGTTTAATTCCTTCATTTCGACTTATATTAACTGAAATGTGTGACCCCAATTTAGAATATAAGTCTGAATTATCACTTACACTTGTTTTTTTTTTTTTTTTTTTTTGAGTGGCCAGACATAAGACCTTTGGCATAGATCATCCATGCTGAACACATTTGTACTAAGTAATTTACGTGCCTATTTACACAAGAACACTTGCAGGTAAAAACAACAGAATATTTCATCGGAAGTGCCTTTTGTTTAGACAGTGACGGTGATTTGGGGACTTAAAAATGCAAAAATCTGAAACCAGCCTCCAGAGTGGAATTCCACACCCTTTTGTGTCACTGTATGCAAGCAGATTTCCTCCTGAAAACACTCGTCTAAACGCAGAATAAAAAGTGAAGACGCGACGCCACTTTTGTGTCTTCTGTTCAGAACGTCATCATAATGTCGACTTAGTTTGTCTAGTTTGTTTAAGGTCACTTTATTATCACTTATTATTTTCTGTATTACATTTATTTGCCTTCTTACTTTGATTAAGTTAGTAGTTTTAGTTAATTATTTAGTGTAATTCTCCCCTCTTGTGTTCGGTTTTAGTTGGCCCTTATGTATCTTCTCATGTACCTCTGTTTTTTGTCTGGTTGGGTTAGTTTTGTTTTGTTCAGTTTGATTTAAGTTACCCCAGTCGGGTCCGGCTTTTTGTTAATGATTTACCTAATTTGAGCCTTTTTTTTTTTTTACTTTATTAAATGTAAACATATTTTTATACCTTGTCTTTGCCTTTCTGTTTGGTCCACTACAACAAGTCTGACAGCAGCAGTTACAAAGATAGGAGCAAGGTTTTTTCCATAAAAAGTCTGCGGCTGCTAGAGGGTTCACTATGTCCATTTAAATATTCAATCTCAGGGTGCGAGTGAGGTTAGTACCAATAAGGTTGCCATAAGTTTGGTGGAGGTATTTCTACTTTTTTAGTCTGTTTTGGCAGCAGCAATAAAACTTCGAACGATCCACTGCTGACCACCGAGCCTGATTGAGCGGCGAGATTTCACGGTCTGATTTAATGTGCGAATGGAAAATAAATGATGCAGAAGATGCTGTCTGCAGAGGGGGCTGGTGTCCTCGTGAGGTCTATAATGGTACAAATGCATTAACTCCTAAATCTCTTTAGTCGTTTTCCAATAGCTTTCTATAATATGATTAAAAGTGGTATTAATTTGGTAGAGGAGCAGCATGGGAGCAATCAGGCGGAAAGAACCCAGTCAACCTCTGAGCTGAAGAGGAATTATTTTAAATTTTGTCTGAAACTTGGCACATCCTCAGCCTTTTCCTATCCACTTTCATTACACTCACACTTCAGTGCTTCTTGCTCCCCAATGAAGGCAAACCGCAGAAAAATGCTATGAAACTTTACGCAAAGAATATTTCAAAATGTCCCTAATGGCTGCAATTCTTCAGTACAAAGCTGCTGAAAAGTCAGTCTCCCTGGTTTCTGCATACATCTTTTCATATTGATCGTGTTCAGATTCAAAGATGTGAGACAGTTTTCCCTATTGATTCCTTTGTACTTCCATTGTACTTCCTTCCATCCAATTCAAAAGGTAAATTCACAAATGTTGAATCCATTTCTATTATTGACTAGACACAAGAACCTAGTATAAAAGAACTGCAGATCTGCATTTTAACATTCCCCATCTGTATTAAATGTTATTGCTGGGTTTCAGATGACATCATAACATCCTATAGGTCCATAATATTTAATACACATGGGAGCAGTTAAGATGAATAGTGTTTAGATGCAATTTTTGCTGTAATACAAGAAGTTAGTGGATCTAGTCACTAATACAAATTTACCTTGAGACTTGTTTAAGAGCACAAATCATCTCACCTGTTGTAGTTCCAACTAATAGCAGTAGTAGTTTATTCAGTAATTTTGCAGCACTACAAAACAAAACAAAACATAGACTACAATTGCATAGATCATGACCAAAATGCCAAACGCTATTAAACAATGACAGAATTCCAAGAAAAAAACAGCATATGAACTAGGGATGGGCATTCTATTACATTTTTGACTTATCATTAATGTTTTATATTGAAATTATCATCATTATTATTACTATAGAGCCACACTGTTTGAGATTATAATGTGTTTAATGCAGCTTTTCCACATCTGTTAAAGTTTTACTTAAAACCACATGGCTCATTTGCATAAACTATAAGTGAAAAAACAACTCTTTCTTTGTGCGCTGATGTGGTTCAGTTTCTGTCGGACTAAAGGAAATGACTCAGTGGAATATGAGCGTTCTTTCTGTGACAGAGGGGTGTTGATGATGATGATGTTGGGTCTGTTCTGTGTGTATATTGTGTTGGAGATGGTTCATGTTTTCAGAGATCATACGTGTGTAGGTTTAGTGCAGCTCTTTATGTTGCAGTAACCAGGATACTGCGTATACATGCACCATGATGAAACCAGGATACTGATGTTCATGTAAACACACTCACTGAGGGATATAGTGAGCTCCAAGGAGGTGCCAGAGCCGAAACGTGGAACTGTGAGGCTGCAACTCCAGTGTTTGCGCTGTCAGATGCAGCCTCGTCTCCTTAAACTACACACAGCAACCTACATTCGGTTTGTCATTACAATGAATGTAATCGACAAAATTCTTAATGATCAGTTAGTCGACTAATCATGCCCATCCCTCATTTGAACAGCAAGTTAACATTTATAATTTCACTTATGACCTACTGTATATAAAAGAGACAAAATATAAATTAAAATTAATACAACTGAATTCATAATTCATTCATTCCAGAACTCTATATCTTTCAAAACATAACACTTTATACAGTTGTTTAAAGGCTTTTACAGTATTAGACTTTTTAAAATCATCACTCAGGTTAGTCCATATACTAACCCCTCAGAAACAGAAATACAATCACTTTTCTTTTAGATCTGTTACGTGCAGGCGCATTAATTCGGATTATTAGTTGTTTTTGTTTTCTTTTGTAGTAAGTTGTAATTAGTCCTTGTTGGTATAGTTTTTGTTTATGGTTTATTTTTGTTTGACTGTGCGGAGCCTATAAATAGGGCTGGTTGCCTGTGGCGCGCTCTCTCTCTCTGCTCCTCCGCTCCATGCACCTTGCTCCGCCCAGCCATGCTCACCTTGTGCGCTCCAGTCTCCGCGCGCTCGCCCTGAGGGTGGCCTCACCCCTGTCAGCCAGGTGCAGGGTGGGCTCAAATGTAGCCTGTGTTAGCCGTTAGCCTTTTGTTTTGACCTGGTGGGACCGGCTGTCCTGTTTTCGCATTTCTTTTGGGTTCAGGTTGGTTTGGGTTTTTTTCTTGTTTGAGTTACAGGTGCTGGCACCGGCTTCTACGGCCCTGTACGGGGTTGGCCCGGTGTCGCACCTTTTTGTTCTGTTTGGCCGGCTCGCCAGGTCCACCTTTCTGTTTATTACTTTTCATTATTTTTTTCTGGGCACGGGAGGGTTTTTAAATTTCTTTAAAAAGGTAAAGTTAAAAAAAAAGGTAAATCAATTAAGAACCAATGATAAATAAAAGAAATTAAAGAGCCATATCTTGACTCCTGTGTCCTTTTTAAATATGTTGAGACCCACCTTGTGGGGGTCGTAACAAGTTCTTAGCTTCATTTTTTTTTTAAAGATACCTGTTCCTCTAAGGTTATACTGACTCAGATAACTCTTGTAAACAAGGAGGAAGCAGATGTTTATAGGCCTTATACATCACTACGGCTGAACTCAGGTCAACAAGATAAAAAAATGTAAGTACTTTTTTAGCTTAACAAAAAGAGAATTGTTGCTGAGTAATTCTCATCATTAATAACCTTAATAACTTGCTTTTGGAGTAGAAGTCAGTTCTTAATGGTGATTGTGTTAAACCAAAGCTCAGAATGAAGTCTAACTTGAGTAAGAGATCCTCAGACAGAGCTGTGCCTTCTGTTAGCATCAGGAAATGTTTATGACTGCAAAGTATCAGCTGACCTTGAGAAATAATAAAAGAAAGACGACAGAACCCATGAAAAATCGTGAACTTACCACAATATGCTGTGCAACAATTGAAGAGTACATAACAAGTTGGAGAAAGTCATTTTTCTGGCTTAATAGGAAGGAAAATGACTGTTTATTATAGTGATTACTATAAAGACTCCCAAACAGAAGTTAATCTAAGCTATTGATGTCCTCGTCTGTGTGCCTAATTACTTTCCAGCTCACAGACATTTTGCTATACCCTTACACAAAGATACTTAAACTGCATGGTGTTACCGGGTTAATGTTGTTTACTTCAGTTTTTGTATCTTAAATGGGTAAATGTCAAACCAACGAAAGAGAAAACAAGACTGAAAAATAGGGAGGGCTAAAACAATGATTCTGAAAGTTATGGACAGTGACTTTGTGAAATGCATTAAAGCTGCCTGATGTAACTTTGCTTGTGTGGGATTGTCTTGATGAAGATGACAGACAGACATGTGTGAATGAAACAAAACACAAATCCAGGTAAGTTTTGTTGAGGTAACAACATTATAACATGGCTTAAAGCTCCCAAGAGTCAATTTTGCACAATATCTGGACTTTAAGTTTGTATTTGTCACATTTTTATTGCCGAAAAATACAATGAGTGCGTATACATGCACATCAGTATCCTGGTTATTAGCCATATCCCTGTTATGTCAGTATTCGGGTTACTGCGTATGCGCACTGAGAAACCGGGACACTCATATATCCGTGTATACATGATCAAATGGAGTATCCCGGTTTCTTGACATAATCTTACAAATGCGCAAGCACAAAAATTAACTTAAATCAATTTCATAAACCAGGAAAAATACAAACCGTGAGCTCCTTTAGCATAAGAAGCTCGGGAGGTTTAACCAGCGGTACGGAGCTATGAGATATCCCACAATCCACTGCACAGATCCAACAGATTCTTCATTAAAATCTTCTGTATAAATAAACTCAACTTTACAACATATAAACCATAACCACCGTAGAGCCACATCAGCCCGAGTGCAGGTCATACGAGTGCAGATTGTACGTGTGCAGGTTTAGCGCAGCTCTTTATTTTACAGTCATTTCATTCGTGTGGTCACTTTATTTATGTCGCTACTGTTGTGGTGAAAAGACTGGAAAGTGTCTTTTGGACACGTGCGCACTCAACTTTATGTTGCAGTAACCGGGGTACTGCGCATACATGCCACAGTATCCCGGTTACTAACGGAATAGACCAGTTACAGTAACCCGGTTTCTAATAATCGGGATACTGCCATAACCAGGATACTGAAAACGGGTTACTGCGTATATATGCACCATGAAGAAACCGGGATACTCAAAAAACCCGATCATAACCGGGATACTGATGTGCATGTATACACACTCATAGAAAAATAGGAGATGACGGTGAGGGAGTGGTAGGAAGAGGCTTTCATGAGGTGTGGTCTGAACTAGGGGTGGGCGATATCTCGATATTTTTAATATATCGATATTTTTTAAAAACTCGATATGAATTCTGACATATCGTATATATCGATATAATGCTTATATTGAATTTTGATTTCGCCGCTTTGCTTGTTTGTTTCTCTGTCGCCGCCCGCGCGCCCTCGCCTCCCTGATTTTGATCGCTCGTGTCTCCTTCACTCGTCACTATCGCCATGAACGCCGAAAGTTGCTGCCAGTGAAAAGCTTCTAGCGCCACGAAACTTTTCCACCATTTACAGACTGTAAAACGTAAACAAGTCCGTGCAAAGCTGCAAAAAAAAACAAACAAAAAAAAAACATAAAATAAAATAATTAACACTATAATCTCAAACGGGCTGATGTGGCTCTTGAGTCGTTATGCTTTATATCTTGTAAAGTTTAGTAATGTAAATTCTATTTATGCAGAAGATTTTAATTAATAATCTGTTGCAGTGTCACTTGTACAAAACTGTTTGGAAACGTTGGGTTTGATCTGCAGTGGATTGTGGGAAACCTCAGAGCTCTTTACTGCTGGTCAGGAACATGGATCTGTTAAAATAAGGAACATCCTGAGCTTCTTCTGTTAAAAGATTTCATGGTTATGATTATGGTCTGGATAACAGAGTTAATGCAAAGATGAGCTTGAGTTGAGTTGTTTTATTTATGGATGAAACAAAGGAAATATGTTTTAGTTCTTTTATTTGACAATTATTATTTATGTAATTAGGGTTTTTTGTAATCTTAATGTTCTATATGAACTGCCACCTCTTACACTTTAATTTTTTAAAAAGGACTTGTGGAATTTGGCATATTTGTTTTTGCAGTTTTCCGTTTTAGGGGATTATTTTTTCCTGTACAGATATCGAGATATATATCGTATATCGAGATATAAGCAAAATATATCGAGATTATTTTTTGATCCATATCGCCAGCCCTAGTCTGAACAAAACATCTATCTTCGTTATTTGTATAGCACTTAGTATTTTAACGCGTGCCGTTATCTTGGCCTATTGAAAAGCTCCCCGATACCCCCCTCCCCGCAGAGACGTGAGGTCAGCCTGTGCTAAGTGAGCATTGTTAGAGCCGCCCTGAAGCCGCCTGTACCTGAACACGATCACTGTGTTATTTAATAGGAGCTCTGGGGCTGGTTTAACACAGACACTTTAGACTGAACTATTGGAGCAGTCTGAGATGTTATTTTGACTTTATTTGAAGTGTGAAAGTTCTTAAAAGTGCCATAGGTGAAACGGGCTGTGCAATTAAATTAAAAGCTACACTCAAGCCAACAATAGAACACTCAGCAGAGTTAAGACCTCCTTTTTTGATAGTGGTAACAGCATGTGCTCAGACTTTGACTGAAGGTAGAAATTATCAAAAGAAAGAAAAAATAGGGCTTTACATAGCAATAACAGTATTTTAAACGTCCTATATTACGCTAAATTGACTCTTGTGAGCTTTAAGACATATTGTAATGTCGTTACCTCATTAAAACATACCTGGAGTTGTATTTTGTTTCATTCACACATTTGAGTAATCCTACATTATTGGGCTGTCTGCTTCTCCAGAGGTGGGACCAACTTGTCATTTTGCAAGTCTCAAGTAAGTCTCAAGTCTTCGACCTCAAGTCCGAGTCAAGGCCCAAGTCAAATACAGACAAGTCCAAGTTGAATCTCGAGTCACTGGCCCATAAATCCAAGTCAAGTCCAAGTCGTGTTTGCATTCATTTCATTTCAAGTCTTTAAACCAAAGTACCAAATATAGCTTAGATTTTTGCAATTTTTATGACTTTTAAACTAAATTGTACTGATAAATTCATAGTGTATTTATATATGAGTATTTATAGAGTATATAAGAGTTGTAGAAATGCAAATTTTCCTTTTTAAATGTCTGTGTGAATCATTATTGTCAGAATAGAAAGAATTCAGATTTAAGTGCTTCTCAAGTCTTCTCAAGTCACAGGCCTCAAGTCTGAGTCAAGTCCCAAGTCATTGACCTTCAAGTCCAAGCTGAGTCCCAAGTCTTAGGCCATTTTATCAAGTCAAGTCTGAAGCCCTAAAACTAGTGACTCAGGTCTGACTTGAGTCCAAGTCACGACTTGCACATCCCTACCACTGACATCTCCAAAGCTCAAAATCCTCTCTTCCATCTTGTGATGTCATGAAGTGGTAGTTTTCAAGTGAACAGCTACCTTTTACTTTTTGTTCAGTAGAGCTTGGCACTTCCTTGGCTAAAATTATCCAAATAATTTTAGTAAAGGTGTATGGAGTTTAAAAACAGAGAGTATTAGCAGATGACATCACAAGTGTTTTCTGTTTGAGAGAAGAACTCTGCCTAAATATGAAGGGATTGTGTGTTAAATGTGTGAATGAAACAAAACACAACTCCAGGTATGTTTGTGATTAGGAAACAACATTGTACATTGATTATAAAATAGTATAACATGGGCCTTTTAAAGCTGATTTTCGAACCAAGGAAGAAGCAAGGGTGTTTAAATCTGTATTTAAGTCTAACTTGCCCATAGCTCTAAAAAATCCTATAGCACATTGTTAATATCCACGTGGATTCATCTTCTGGTGCGTGCTCAACATCTTTCAGAGGGTAAAGTGCAGCCAATCAGAGCGCTGCTTTGGGCACTTACTCACAAGAGAATATAAAAAGATCTTTATTATTAGTTGCAGACAATGTGCAAGTGGCCTCTATTTTTTTCCCAAGTCCTACTTATAAGAGGAAAATGTTATGTGATTGAAATCTACAGGGTTAAACGCTCCATGAATCTTTAAAGCCTATGTGTTACTATTGTGAATAAACCACTGAATAGTTTTTAATAGTATCTTAAAGTTCAGCCTTAATGAATTTGGTTAGTAACTCTATCAAAGTTATTCTGCATTTATTATGAGGTTAAGGTTAAGGGTAAGGGTACACTTTATTGTCCCCATAGGGAAATCTGTCAGCTGCATTTGACCCATGATGAAAAAATGATGTCAGAAACCAGAAAAGCTGAACAGACAGTGCTAAGGTCAGTATCCCCCAGTGCTTTCACAGATTTCAGATAATTTCACTTCTCCCTAAGGTGTTCATCATTAAGATCTTGCAAAGTTTCTGCCTCTGACTGTAATATCCATGAAATTCAGCTGTGATGGAAAATGAGAGTCTTTGCCATGGCAATTCACAATATTACACTGAAGATTCCCTCAAAGTCAAGTCGGCTTCCTGTTGTAGGTGACATTTTGAGAACTTTTTTTGCCATATAAAAGGTATATTTTGTTTTAGATTGTTAATCGCTATGGTAATGGTCCTTATTTTTCATCATCTGAAATGATAGTGTAACAGGAAAAGGAAACCCATAAATACCCAACAAACATATTTCATTTTTTGTTTATCTAATCTATTAATTAATTTAAAGGGCCAATATTACTCTGTTATAATATTTTAATATTTATGTTAAATTGCTGTTTCCTTATCAAAAATGCTAGCCTGATTCATCAGCCAGTTTCAGTTTGTGGAAACCGTCTGACCTCACAACATTAGTATTTGTTCATTCGACAGTAGGAGGGTACATTTTTTTTATTTAACCAGTCACTGCTATTGGGTCATGATGTATGTAAAGCACCAAATCCCATAAGAAGAAGGGCAATAGCGTCTTTCATTGTTCCACTTGATAAAATTCACCAAACATACTCTTTGTTCTGGCTTTAATCCTCAATCTCGAGAATCGTTGCCAACACAGAATGTATGTATTTGTCTACATTCATCTCGATGCTTTGTTTACTGTTGTGCTGTACCACAAAAGGGACCCAGACATGTACTTGACTTTGACGTCCTCACAGCTCTTCCGGTTCCTGATCTAGTCGCTGGAGAGAAATGAAATTGAGCAGAGGGACTAGGTGGCGCCAGCCTGGCTACAAAAACACACCCGGAGCTGTGTTTTGTTTCATTCACACATGTTTAATACACACAAATACTCAATTAAATACAATCAATCATGTGGTAAATGCTCCACTCTGTTTTAAAACTTCACACACCTTTACTACAGAATTATTTGGATCATTTCATTCCTGGGATTGCCAAACTCTGCTGAACTAAAGGTAAAAGGAGCCGTTAATTTGAAAACTACCACTTCACAGAATCACAAGCTGGAACAGAGCTTTTTGAGCTTTGGAGATGTAGACAGACTAATACTGCAGGATTACTCAAACATGTGTGAGTTTTTGATGAGGTATAACATTATCACAAGAATCCATTTTGTAGAATCTTTAACTAACCACATCTTTCTCATTGCACCGTGTCTCCATTTGTACCTTTTTCTCCCTATGAATATATGTGACCTGTTTTATCAATTAAAAGTGATGGCTGGATTGTGTGACATGGTGCAGATTTCCTATGACTAATTGGCAGTTTCTTCCTTAGGCATGCTGCATTAGTTTCAAAAGAAATGCATTGCTTTGATCCCTTCCTTCTCACTGGGGACTTTAATGCGGCCGTGTCAATATTAACTTGTAGCCAGGAGCCTTCTACCTCTGGCCACTGTGTTTCCATCACACAGTTTTTCAATTAGACACTGTCCGACAAGCAAGATTATTAGTACGATCTAAGTCTCTGCCAGAGCCCTCAATCGATACTGCTCTTGGGCATTTTGTCTGCACCTTTGACATATTCTCTTAGTTTAACTGGATCAGCATTGATAACTGCAATCCTCTTTTGTTTATTTCATGGACTATAGCAGCCAAAAGTTTACTGTCTGGAGACCCAAATTAGCTTTAAGTTAATCCAGCTCTATATTACACTCTGCTGCGTTGCTGATTATCTTGCACTGTTTAAAGAGCTGCTAAATTGTCCAATCTAAGCAGATATACGGAAGAAATGTAATTTTCGTTTATTATGAAAAATTGACTCTTATGAGCGTTAATGTTATAATGCTGCAACCTCATCAGAATCACACCTGGAGCTGTGTGTTTTTCGTTCACACATGTTTGAGTAAAGCTTTATTATTAGTCTGTCTATATCAGGCATGTCCAAACTATGGCCCGTGGGCTAAATGCGGCCCTCACACATTTTTTTCTTGGCCCTTAGGCTTCCAGGTAAATTGGCCCAAAGTACCTTGCATCAATTAAAAAGTTTTTACTGCAAGTATGTGGAAAATCTACCTTGATAAAGCTAATATTTAATATTTAGTGTGTGGTTTTAAGGATCTTAGCATGAGTAAAGACTGATGGCTCATTCTAATGTGTTAAACATGCACATATTTCAATTATTCACTGTACTGAGCACCAGTCTGCGGCCCTCGGTCAGTCCTCTGCTTTGTCTGTGTTTAGATATGTGGCCCTTGATGAAAAAAGTTTGGACACTCCTGGTCTACATCGTCAAACCTCAAAATGCTCTGTTCCACATTGAAGCCATAGTTTTCAAGTTAACAGCTCCTTTTTAGCTTTAGCTCAGTAGAGATTTGCAACTCTAGAACTGAAATTATCCAAATGATTCTAATAAAGATGGATGGGGTTTACTTTTAAAGCACTGAAGTACTTACTATATTACCACATAACAGTGTTTTCTGTGTGAAAGATGAACTCAGTCTAAATATGCAGGGTTTGTGTGTTAAACATGTGTAAATGAAACAAAACACAACTCTAAGTATGTTTGTGATGAGGAAATAACATTATAACATAGATCAGAAAATAGAGAAATATGAGCCTTTTACACTGCAACCTCAACTTGTTTCTACAGCTTTCACAAACCATTCCACTTCAACTATAATGAAAGGAATTTACATGCACATTTAACAACTTTCAGACAGCAAACAGGTCAGATTTACTGTCATTAAAACACCAACAGATATTTAATAGTGAACTGACAAAAGAGTTGACTGGACATCAACAAATCCCAGCCTATTCTTTGCAATTAATAAAAAAAAAAAAAAAAAAAAAAAAAATCATGATACAGGGGTCATATTTTTCATCAAATATTTTTTTTGTTTTGTTTTGTTTTGTTTTTTACAATATGACAGTGCTCCCTTTAAAGCCTTTAAAGGTTTTTATTAGAGAAAATGGTGGGTTTGTGAATGTGTGAATGTGTGAATGAAACAAAAGACAACTCCATATATTATTGTTAATGAGGTACAAGCACAACTAAAAGCTCACGTGAGTCAATTTTGTGTAATATAGGACCTTTAACTTTTACTAGTTTATTATGTATTATATTTTCTTGTTTTATTGATGTTTTTGAAGGAGCCTGAGGGCATGTTTACACGAGAAAGCTTGCAGGTAAAAACAACAAAATATTTTATCGGAAGTGCCTTTCGTTTAGACGTTGATGGTGTTTTTGAGGCTTAAAAATGCAAAAATTTGAAACCACCCTCCAGAGTGGAAAAGTTAAATACGCTCTGTCATAGCGTGACTACACTGCGCATGAGGCAAAACTCTAGTCAGATCTGAAAGTGTATCACAGCACCACCTAGCTGCCCGGCATGCATACCCAATCGAATTCCACACACTTTTGCGTCATCGTATGCACACAGATTTCCTCCTGAAAATGCTCATCTAAACGTGGAATAAAAAGTGAAGATGCGATGCCACTTTTGCATCTTTTGTTCAGACCGTCATCATATAAATGTATCTTGAGAGAAGAGACATGAAGCTGGAGAAGTTAATTTACCATCAGTACGGACCTGGGACCTGGGACCTGGGACCAGAGACATGAATTGTCAAGGCAGTGTGATCGTAGTCCTGTTTAGACCTGTCTAATCTGACTATGCTTCTTTTGTAGTATTATACCACTGACAGTGTTGGGAAGGTTATTTTAAAAATGTATTCCCCTACAGATTACAGATTACATACCCCAAAATGACGTTTGTAACATAATCCATTAAATTACTTAAAGTGAGTAATGTAACCTGAATACTTTGGATTACTTGATATTGTCATGCTTTTTAAAACTACATGAATGTAGCAACCACATCCTAAAAATTCTTGGTTGTTGTCTTCAAATTGTCTGTTGAGCCCAAGTCTCCATGAACAGACATTTGTTTACTGTAGAGAAGCAAAGACTAGGATTTTAACATAAAATGTTTTGTTTTATCTGCTAAAAGACAATAAAAAGCCCAGTCTTTATTGAAACATATTAAAAATATTATTGATAGAGAAATGATTTTTATATGAGATCACTGCTGCCTTAAAGTATGTCCACCCTACTGTCATATTGTTTAAACCCTGTTTAGTCCTGGTTTAGTCCAGGTTTAGTCCTAGTTTTAGTCCTGGTTTAGTCCTGGTTTAGCCCAAAATGTGAAAACACGAAAATACCGCCCTGTAATCCAGTTATTTCAACAAAGTAACTGTAATCCAATTACCACTCATGGAAACAGTAACTGTAACTGAATAAAGTTACTCATAATTTGTACTCTGATTACGTAACTCCAGTACATGTAATCTGTTACTCCCCAACACTGACCACTGATGACAACAAGCATGGTGCATATGTGTAATTTCTCTATCAATTATCCTACAAAAACATGATTATTTATATCAGTATCAAAGAACATTTTACATTGAAATACTATTCAATTCCACCTTCTTTTACAGCTTATTCCAAGTGTCCGCTGCTTGGGAGACGCTGCTTTATTACTCAGAAAAGAAATGCTTCTCCTGGTAAGAAAAAGTTAGGACCTTTAAATAATTAAAACTTCCTAACAACTTTCTGAAGTCTGTGTGGTGCACAAGTTGATGGATGTATCCTTAAGAATCTCCGGCCCAGATTTGTCTGTGCATCACAAATCAGTAGCTCTGGGACAACTAACATATATAGTTTCTTGATTCTGTTGTGTGCTAAATCTCCATAGACCATTACAAGCCGGAGGGAAGCGCATGAGAAGTACTTCATTTTTATTTCCTTGGCTTGGGCGGTGTTTGGTGTGTTTTTAAATATGCATGTAGCAGAGATGGCTAAGAATCGGTTATGATGAATTGACCTGATTGTGGAAGTCTAATAAAGAGAGGGAGGAAAGGCGTTATAAAAGTTTCTCATTTGGAAAAGGTCATGTGGATGGATTGTATTTCAATCTCTGCGGAAATACAGATCACGGAGGTTTATTCATTTATATTAACCAGCAAAACTCCTCACCACTCCAAAAATCCCAAATCTGTGACATCAGGAAGTAGGTCTGTCACAGTAATTACTGTATCGACATACTCAATATAGAAAAGATTTTTTGGGGTCAGTATTTCTCGTGTGTACTTTTTCTTTGTACTAGTGAAAAGAGATAAATGGTCATATCAAACCTGTGTATCATTCGTTCATTTGTTTTTCAAAATAAAACCAAAAAAAAAGAAGAAAAAAAAAACAAAACAACAATTTTCTTCATTATTTGTCTCCAAAACCAAAATGAAAAAAATGGATAAACGATTCGATTTTCAGTTTTCGATTTTGTGTTTAAATGAATAATGGAAAAAACGGATCACAGCTGTTTCTCATTTCCGTGACTTAAACTGCGATGACGGACTTTTGTGGCACCTACGGACTGAACCAGGACTAAAACAGAACTAAAACAGGACTAAACCAGGTCTAAACCAGGACTGAGCAAGCACTGAGTGTCGGGAGGTGCAAATGCATAGACTATTGGGTGCTCAAGACTGAGACTGGGACCAGACCAGGACTGAGACCAGGACCAGACCGGTTTAGTCCTGGTTCAGTCCTGGTTTAGTCCTGTTTCAGTCTGTATGCGGCACAAAAGTCCGGTATCACAGTTTAAGTCAAGGAAATGGGAAATGACGTTATCTGTTTTGTTTTGTTTTTTTGTTTTTTTTTTCATTTAAACACATTTAAACACTAAATTAAAAAACTGAAAAAAAGCGAGTCTTTATCCGTTTTTTGGGGAGGATTTTATTTTTATTTTTTTTTTAAAACATATGAACGAATCATACATGGATTATATCATTTAGCCAGTATAATGGGTTTATGTTTGAACGTTTTAGCGTATCAGCTATCAATAAGATAAAATAAGACAAGATAAGATAAACCTTCTTTTGTCTTACAATGGAGACATTGTTATGCAGTGAGTAACTTTCTGGAGACGGCACGTTACCTGCAAAATTCTGTGGAAATAGAAAGTTAAAACCATACTTTAAACATTCTTCAAGTTGTATGTCATACTGTGGATGATTAAAGCCAAAGGAACATTTTGGAAACAAGCAAGAAGAGGCTTTCCTTCAGACCAAGTAAGAGTCATGTTTGTGGAGATGCAAGCCTGTTCAGAGTAAGGACACATGTTATGTTTTTCAGCGAAATAAACACAATCAAATTATTATTATTTTTGTCTAAAAGGTTACATATTGTGGCGTTAAGCAATATACAGCCCTTCAACATTTATTATCGTGGCAGGGCTGTCTCAAAGGATTCAGCTTCTAAACTCATATAGTTGCCATTACAGCTGCTCAGTAATGTTTTAAGATGGAGTTGATAAGACGGTGTTTGCTTCTCTCAGTTCCCTTGACATTTATTTTGTGGCTATACACTATACTCACTTTACAGTCACTATTGGATTTAATCTATTTCAGAGTTCCCAGTGTCCAGAGGCTTCAGTATCATATAGTTTCCTTATTTCTGCCTTCGTCAACACTGTTTATTTTTATGCCCCTCTAGTGTATGTTGGAAATCTAGTCAGCGTTTTGAGTGTCACTATGAAGATAAGTATTTGAATGGAAATCACAAGGAGAGTGTGTACAATATGTGAAGTAGTGGCTGTGAATCGATCATTTTAATCAATTTTGTCTTTTGAAAAAGCTCTAAGTAATTATGCGTTTGAGTGATATTTTTCAGTGTTAAATTCAAAGTAAAGTACTATATTAAGTAGGAATGTAACGATATCCAAGTCTCACGATACAATATCGTCACGGTATGATATTTATTGGGATATCGTGGGAAAGCTCATGATATGGTGGGGAGGCTCACGATTAGGGATGTAACAATACCAAATCTCTTACGATATTTATGCAATATTTTCACGATATACATCTCATGGTATGATATTTATTGTGATATCTTGTGGAGACTAACAAAATTGTTAATATGCCACTTTTTCCTCTTAAAATGCCTTGACAAGACTTAATCCAAAGAACAAAGATTTAAAAGTGCTTAGAACTGTTTTTTTTGTTTTTTTTTTTTGCTATAGCTGCACCATAACTCTTAATTTAAGCAAAGAGACTTGTAATTCAATATATTGTGATGGTCCACGATATTACTGTGAGAACTTTTACATTACAATATCACGATATTTCAGTTATTGTTACATCGTATTAAATAAGATTTTAAGTAACATTTTTAGGTTTTAACTGGACTGAAAAGTAAAAAAGATGATGATGATTTTAGGTGTTGCTTTTACCATGTTTGTGGGTTTAAGGCTTTGAATTCAATTTTTGGCTGTCAGCAAATAAAAATGAATCCAAAAACTGCATAAGAAAATTAAGAAATTGGTTCATATTGCAACTGCTGACCAAAATCTGTATATATATATATTTTTTTTTTTATCAACATCACTACATTTATAATACTTTATCAAAATCTGTGTGAAAAACTGTTACTTTTTACTCTTTAAGTATTAATACATTTTTAAATGGGTATTTTAATACTCCAACTTAAGTGGATTTTTTCACGTGACATTTTTGCTTTTACTTTTTTCTCCTGTAGCTGTACTTTTACTTAAGTAACAAAACCTAATGCTTCATGGACCAGTGGGTAAATTGTGTCTTAAGGCATGTGGTCTCTTTATGATTGGAGTCATTATTTCAGTGGCACATTGATTGGAAAATAAAATGGAAAATTGGCTTGCTGTTTGTCAGACAATTACAGGCATGAGCTTATTGGACACTCATAATAATAATTGTGTTACACTTTGTGCAAATCGTAAATCAATCACCAACACTTCAGTCGGCCTTTTTTTCTTTCTTTTTTTCCTCATGCTAATCAGGTGTTTCGATGGCTTCTTCCATGTTGTATCTCTCCTCCCCCTCCTCCCTCTTATTTCTTTTCATGATTAAAATTGTTCATGCTGTTTGTCATCACACTGTGGTATTAACTATAATATGTATAGCAGGCATCACCAAACATTTTTCTCTGGAGGCCACATTATCCAAACCTGATTCATCAGCCGGTTTCACTTCATAGAAAACGTCTGACCTCGCAGTGTTAGAATTTGTTCGCTCAACGGTAGGCGGGTACTTTTTTTCATTTAACCAATCGCTGCTATTTGGTAGCCACATATGTAATGCGCCGCTAACGGGGCTAACTGGTATATTAAGCTTTTCTCAAATCCCGTAGGAAGAAGGGCAATAAAGTCTTTCCCCTTGATAAAATTCACCAAACATTCTCTTTGTTCCGGCTTTAAATCCTCGGTCTCGGGAATCGTGGACAACACAGAATGTATGGCTCTTCGCTGATTGGCTGGTGCCCAGAGCTGCACTTCCAGGGTTTTCCGTCTAGTGTATTCCGATTCCTGACCTAGTCGCTGGAGAGAAATGAAATTGGTCACCTGACTGTGATAGAGGGCTGGGGTTGGGCTGGCCGTATAACAGAATTGTATGACCCTGACGACGCAGATTATATTCTTTGAAAACCACCACTCTTTCTTTACATATCAGACAAACTGCACCGTCCTTACACTGAACAAAAATATAATTGGTCGTCCACTGTTCTTTGAAAACTTGGAGCTCTCTGTCAAGTTTTTGTACTTTAACACTCGCCATTTCACTGTCCTTAACTGCACTACAGAACTTTGCACATGTGCTGACTGCCACTGTTTGATCTCGAGCTTGTTAGGGAGTTGTGCAGCAAATGTAAATACGTCATATACAGATTTTAATATAAATATAAGTTCTTCGTATAAATATCATTTTTAATTGAAAAAAAACAAAAAAAAATCAACAAAATATAAGATGCAAACCTGTTAATTAGTAATTTAGTCGGCCCCGGGACCTTAGTTTGATGACCCCTATGTACAGTATACTCAGTGTATGTTCAATTCATATAACAACATAACAGTACAGACAGATACAAACATGCAGGTTTGAAAAGGGGATGGATGAAGCAAAGTTTATACATTTCCACTCCCTCCCACACTTCACAGAACAACACTTCAACTATTCAGCAGGCTAGTATGTTATACATGACAAGACGAGACAGATAAAACAAACATTCACCCATTCATCCAGACACAACACGGGCCCAATACTCTCTGACCCTACACCTCCCTCTCATCTAGGTGGTATTTTTTCATTGTTTCACTTTTAAATAGCTTAAACTTTAGCTTTAAACTGAACCAGGCTCCTACACACTTTTAGTTCTTCTGATAATCCGTTCCACAGATTAACTCCACGCACTGAGACGCACATTGACTTTAAAGTAGTTCTAAATTTCGGCTGATAAAATTTACTTCTAAGTTTGTAGTTGATGAGCATTTCCATCTTGAAATAAATCATTTAAATTGGCTGGAAGAGAGCTGATAGATGCCTTGAGCATAATTTGAGCTGTTTTAAAGTTTAGATGATGAAGTTTTAAGTCTGATTATTTTAAAACAGTGGGTTTGTTGGATGCAGATAGTGGACCTTGTGATTAATCCTAATGGCTCTTTTTTGATTGAAATTAAGGGCAGTAAATGAGTCTTAAAGCAGTTTCCCCACACTTCAACACAGTCATTTAAAGAAGACATAACAAATGAACGATACAAAAATAGTGGTGCAATTTAGTTCAGTAATTGACTTAATCTCCTCATCACTCCCACTCATTTAGCAACTTTTGTCCGCAGTTAACTTATATGCGGTTTCCATGACATTTTCTTCTCTATTATAACTCCCAAAAGTACATTTTGTTCAACTCTATCAATACATGTGTTATCAATGGTTATTTGGACTGGTATGGGACTTTGGCGAGTTTAGTTTGTTTTTTAATTCAATGATAATTTCTTTCTATCAAACAATTTTTTATCTTATTCATTTCTACACTGTCAAAAGCTGCTTCAGATTATTCCCTGACCGTATAATATTAGTATCATCAGCAAAAAGTACAAATTTCATTAGCTTAGATTCGTTTTTTACATATGTCATTAATGTACATGATGAATAATGTAGGCCCCAATATGGAACCTTGAGGTACACCACATGTTATTTCCCTAAACCCTGATTTGTGTTGATCAATCTGCACCCCAAGTACCTTTGTAACCATTTTTTTTTTGTCATGATCCTGGAATGCCATAGTTTTCTAGTTTATTTATTAAAATATGATGACCAGTGGTGTCGAAAGCCTTCAATAATCAATAATAATCAAAAATAATCCCAATTATATATATTTTTTCAATGCCATTCCACCATTAAATCAGTTAAGGCAAGTGATGTAGATCTATTTTGTCTAAATTCGTACTGACTATCAGATAACACCTTATGCTTTTCAATAAAACCACAAAATCTAGTGTCAAATAATTTTTCTAGTGTTTTGGAAAACTGTGGCAGGAGGTAATTTGTGAAACAGTGTTTATCTCCCGGTTTGTATAATGGGAAAACTTTGGCTGTTTTCATTCAGTCAGAAAAATTTCCAGTTTGAAAAGTTAAATTGCAGAAATGTGTAAAGGTTTTGCTTATTTCTTCTGTCACTTTATGAACAGTTCTTATGTCTATGCCTTCAATGACTTGCTAAGTTTTATTGTTACATTTTTTTTTTTATAATACCCAACACCTCCTTTTCATCAGCAGGCGTGAGAAACTTTGAATTTGGATTAACTTCCAAGTTTCCGAGACGCTCATTATATTATTGGATTTTTTTTTTAGCCAGTTTTGGTCCAACATTAACAAAAAATCATTAAAGGCATCCACAAGTTTCGATTTTTCCTTTAAAGTTATATTTTTTGCAACAAAATACCCAGGATAACACGGGCTCTTAGAATCACGACCAATGACAGTATTCATTCCAAATTTCTTTTATATCTTTTCTTTTACTGTCTAGTTTAGAGTAATGTGAGAGCATTATATTTCCACTTTACTCACACTCTATTCTACGCTGTGAAGTTTCATAATGTACACAGTTATATCAACTGGAAAAATATCCAGGAAATCCTTTATACACTGTGTGCATTATTAGGCAAGTTATATTTATGAGGAGTAATAACTACAGTGCAAAATGTTAATAAAACTCAAACCTGAATATTTAAGAAAGTAAAAGTGAAGTTTTAGCTTTCTTTGGAGAATATCTGTGTGTGCGCAATTATTGGGCAATTATTCATGTGCAGAATTACTATGCAACTAAATAAAAAAGAAATATTTTCCATTTTCACATTTTATTTTCATCTGTCAGAATAGTAAACAACTCAAAGTTTACAAATAGACTTTCTGACATTAAAAAAAAAAAAAAAAGTGATACATTGCTGTCAATAAAGCCGCCCTTCTTCTCAGTAATGGTCGTTAAGTCTTCCATTCAGAGTCTGTCAGTTTCTTCATCTGTTGACGATTAAGTTTTTGTGCAGCAGCAACCACAGCCTCCCAGACACTGTTCAGAAAGGTGGACTGTTTTCCTTCACCTTAAATCTCTTTAAGAAGGGCCTACAAGATCTCAGTAGGGTTTAGGTCAGGTGAGGAAGGGGACCACGACCACATTTTTAAGGCCTTATAGCCACACAGTGAAGTACTTCAATGTCTACGATGGAGCATTGTCCTGCATAAAAATCATGGTTCTCTTGAAAGATGCAGACTTTTCCCTGTACCGCTGCTGGAAGAAAGTGTCTGACAACTGGTGGTAGCTTTTAGGGTTCATTTTTAGTCCATTTTCAACTTGAAAAGGTCCAACCAGCTCATCATTAATAATACCAACACACTCCAGGTGGGTTGCAGGTCTGGACTATGACAGCGCTGGAGGATAATGGGTTCCCGGTAGCTTCATGTTTGACTCTTTTCAAATCTCTTGCAGTTAATTTGCTTTCTCGACACTTTTCTAGCGACACTGTTGACTATTTGCAACAAAACCTTTGATTTTTGTGTGATCTCGCTCCAATATCTTTGTAATTTCAAAAGTACTACATCCCTCTGAAAGACTTTTTTTTTTTTTTTGGACTTTTCAGAGTGAGTTAAGTCTCTTCTTTGGCCCATTTTGCCAGAGAAAAAGAAGATGCCTAATAATTCTGCACACCTATATACGAAAACAAGAAGGAGAAAGCTCTACTCTAGGCCAAATAAAAGTCAGGTTTATTGAGTTGCAAGCCCACTCAGAGTAAGGATGCAAAAATAACAAAAACAAAATGCTTTTATTTTAGTATATTTGTTCAGAAAATTTGATGTCATAAATCTAGTCATATACTTTGATGTTTTATGAGCACATCTTCAGTAGTTAAGTAATCTTAGGTCCCCAGCTTCAGTAATTACAGAGATATTAAACCATAAACCAGGTCAACAAATCTGCAATCTGACAGATAAACAGCAGAACTCAGACCTGTCCTCCAGCTCAGTTTAAATTACGGTCTTGAAAGAACCTATACGCACCCACACTAAAGTTGTAGTAAAGCAGGGAAATGACTTGCAAAGAGAGAGACAGCCAAGACAATGCCATAAAGTTAATGGTAAGTTGTAGAAAATATGAGCCCCAATAAATGATGAGTCCCGAGATGGCAGATAGAAGATTCGTGAAAGTCATTTGTACCTAAACTTTGATTAAATCTGGGGGAAAAGTCCAGGGGATAATAATACAAGAAACAGATTTCCTTTTATTTTCTGTCTGTCTGTCCTTGACGTTCAAATCTCAGATCGAGTTTTTGATGAAATCCTTCAGTGTTTGGGGAGTCCTGCCATTACCTCACAGCCATATTGGAGTCTTTCTTTGTAATAAACTTTATAATTAGAAACAAGAAGACAAGACATAAGCTCAATGTTGAATCGCAAGCCGTGGGGAAATCTCTGTTGGGCGTATTGATTTCATCAGATTAAAATTCTCCAAAATACCTACAACAACTTTAATTTTAAAGGTGCACTGCGTAACCTTTTGGTTTTGTGTCTATCACCTGCTTGTGTTTTTGTCATTGCTCTGCCTGGAATGTCCCACAGTCTGGCATTAAACAGCTCTACTTTGCATTACAGGTGGTTTTAGGGCTGCTCGATTATGGAAAAAATCATTACCACAATTATTTTGGTTAATACTGAAATCACGATTATTCACACAATTATTTTTTTAGTTACACGATGCGGAAGAAAATAGAAAATGGATGGATGAACGATGCATTTATTCAGCATTTCTCTCTCTCTCGTTCAAAAAAAGCACTTTGTTATTGATAATTTATGCAAAACTTTAAAATTGAAAATAAATATTGGCTACAAATATGAGCAGTTTTGCGATTTGTAAAACTTAAAATGAATAAAATATACTTTAAACATGAAATAAGGCATAGAAAAACATAAATGTATCCAAAAATAAACGATATATCCAGCTGTTCTACAATCCCTATATTTAAAAAATAAAATAAATAAATGTATTTATATACAAAAATATCCCAAAATAAATTTTGTTAAGCTTTAGCATTTCAACTCGATTATATGAATTTGGAGATTGTTTCACACACAAATGGAAATCGCGATCAAAATTCAATTAATTGCATAGTCTTAAATGGTTGAATACGTTGAAAAAGAGTTCTCTCCACAGATCTGACCTGTAGCTTGGTCTGGTCTGGTCTCCATGGAGATAGAAAGGTTTAATGCCATACTGTGAAACATTCCAGACAAAGCAATAACAACTTTGCAAGCATTTGATGGACCCTCCACTAGAAAAGATGCACAACGCACCTTTTAGTTTACAAAAATGATTATTGGCAAGAAAGAAGGCAACAAGAACCACAAAGAAATCCCCTATTTATTATTATCTTCCCCGAGCGTGTGCCATTATTGAATTTCATATCACGTCAAGACACTTTCACAAAAACGATTTATAAATTAGCAGCACATCTCCTTGTCATTTGGGCCACGCGTAAACAAATTGGTCACTGGATTAGACATTGATAGAAGCGTGCGGTAATAGGGGACATGCTCAGAAAATGAAATACGTGGAGATTATTTCCTATCCGACAGTTAGCTCGGGGGGAAAATACGGCGCAAACACATTAAGACGTTTGTGGTGGCGGAGTTTGAGATAAGCCAGCAGCCAGTGACAGGTGGACCGCGCCACTGTGTAATGACCTTGGAGTGTTGTACAGGAGGGACAGTGGCTTGTAAAATGGACGCCTGTATAAGTGTGTAAGTGTGTAGTGCAAATAGACAGGTTTAAAGGCCTATATTATGCTAAACTGACTCTCCTTAAGCCATGTTAGATGCTGTTACCTGATCAAAAATATATATAATACTTACAGTTGTGTTTTTTTTGTGGGGTACATTAAAGGAACAGTCTGTAATTTTGGACATAGGACCTCATTTCCTTGTGAACCAGAGTGCTGTAGATTTGTGGAGACACTTTTTAAAATATTCCATCCAGTCCTTGTATTTGCAGAGGTCACTGGTGCTAGGCTAGTGCAAGTCAATGGCCATTGTTAGCCTGCCACTAAAAACAGTCTTACCCACTCCACAAAACACCTGAAGCAAATCTATTATTACACCAGACTGTCGATGTCAATGTCTGTGTCAATAGGCAGCTGCAGGTAAACAAAATATTACAGAGCTGGTAAAATAAGTGCTACGTGATATTAGTCCACCGCTGCCAACTTTCTATAAGGAAGTACAACTCGCTGCTGCTGCTCAGACGTAAATCCTTCAAATGCAAGATTGAGTTTACTTCTAAAATTATTCTATCGACACAAAGCATTTACATCGATAGTCTGGTGTAATAATATATTTGCCTCGGGTGTTTTGTGGAGTGGGTAGGACTGTTTTTAGTGGCAGGCTAACTATGGCCATTGACATGCACTAGCCTAGCACCAGCGACCTCTGCAAATACAAGGACTGGATGGAATATTTAAAAAAGTGTCTCCACAAATCTACAGCACTCTGGCTCATTAGGAAATGAGGCCCTATGTCCAAAATTCCAAACTGTCCATTTAAGATCAAGTGTGAACAATATGCATGCCAGTCTTCATTGGTTAAGGCTGAGGAGAGGCTGAAGACCTCAGTACTTTGAGTTTGAGTTGAGTTTTTTATGAGGAACATGATCGTGTCAAAGCTTCCTCAGGGTTTGCACAGTCAACTAATATTTAGCTCTGGTACAGATGCTTACCTCACTAGACATACTACTAGAGGCCTCTTCACTGTCGAACGAGACGAACGAGAGCAAAATCGTGTCCATGTACAGTGATGCACAGAGCCATGGTTGAGTGGAACTCGCTTTCTCTTCAAATTACTGCAGCTAATAACAAATCAAGGTTTAAAAAACTACTTTATAGCCCTTCGCAATCAGTAAACAGTAATGAAATGTACTGAGAAATTTTTATTTTTGTGTGCCGTTTTGTTTGTAAGTGTCTTATTTGTTGTTGTACTTTGTTAAATGTGGACCCCAGGAAGAGGAGCCGGTGTCAAGGACATCAGTGAATGAGGTTCTGAATATATCCAGTCAAATAAAAATGCTCTGTCCCAACTTGTGATGTAATTAAATGTTCAAGTTAACAGCTATCTTTTACATTTACTTCAAAAGAGACTGGCAATTCCAAGGTTGAAACTATCCACATGATTCTAGTGAAGGTGCATGGACTGTAAAAACACAGTGGAGCACTTCCTGTATTACCACATGATATCACAAGCTGGAACAAAGTGTTTTCTGTTTTGAGAGAAGAACTCCACCTAAATATGCAGATTTTGTTTGTTTGTTAAATGTGTGAATGAAACAAAACTAAAATCCAGATATGTTTTTGATGAGAAAACAACATTATAACATAGATCAGAAAATAGAGTAATATTGGCCCTTTAAAAACACAAAACTCCAAATTTTAAATGAGTGTTTTGTGGTTCTGTCTGAGTTTTAAGCCAGATGCCCTTTCTGAATCTCTCCAGACTAACTTCTTCACACTCTGACACTGATGGACTGTTCACCCATCTGTCCTTCTATACAAATATGAATTTAAAAAAAACTTTAAAGCTTTACCACATTATATTACATTCTGTGCTTTGATGGACTAATACTAGCAAATGGCAATAATTCTAAGTACCACTAGGCCAATTATTTTTTAATTTTGCTTTTATGTGAGGAACATTATGACCTAAGAAACTAAACAGATTTTAAGCATATAACTGGCTTCTCATAATATCATTTCCAAGTAAAGGATTTCTTCCTAACCTAATTCTGGTGTTTATGTTTCTTAAGGCAGTTTGCAAAAAAGGTGAGATCAAAAGGGCAGCTTTATATTAGTTCACAATATAAAGCAATACAGTATCTTAAAGGTTCACTAGCAGTAACTTTATTGTTGTAAGGTCTGCTAATTGCTTGCTTGCACATGGAGATATTGATTTATCGAGTCATTTGTCTGGAATATTTCACAGTTTTCTGAGTATCTGTCTACAGTTTATTAAGTCATCATCAAATCTAAGTCATCATAATCATCTATTTATTCAGTTACATGTGGTTTATTACAAAAAAATTGCCCCAAACCTTAAAAATGAATGAATGTTAGGGCCTCGCCTCTTCACAGATTTGACCTGCCATCACCTGCTTAATTTCCATGGAGACAGATTAGTTTAATGCCTCACTGTGCAACATTCCAGGCATAACAATAACACCTTCAAGGAAACAAGCAGGTGGCAGACCATTTACCAGAAAAGTGACGTTCTGCACCTTACCCTGATATATTGATTCTAAATCCTGAAACTGTTTTTTGAAATGGTTTAATTTAAATAAATGATCATTGAATCTTGACAAAATGAAATTAATGGTATTTAGTAATAGGAAAATAGAGAATTATATCAAAATTAAATTGAATGAACATGAAATAGAAAGGGTAAATTATATCAGATTTCTTGGAGTGATTATAGATTGCTAAATTATATGGAAATCTCATATACAACATGTACAGAAGAAAGTGTCTAAAACAATTGGAATTTATAGAAATTACAGTAAATTCTGAACAAAAATGCATTGTATCTACTATATCGTTCTCTCATCACACTTTTCTTAACATATGGCCTTGAAATTTGGGGAAACACGTATAAAACTAGAACTAATCCACTCCTTCTATTGCAAAAAAAGCCATTAAACTGATTAACCATGCACTTTCTGATTCACCTGTAACTCTTTGTTCGTCCAATCAAATGTTCTAAAGTTCTATGATTTGGTCGACTACACAGCAAACTTGATGTACAAAGTCAAACATAATGAAATTCCTCTTTCTTTGCAGGCAATGTTCACTCAGAGAGAAAGTAAATATAATCTAAGGGTACATGTACGTTCAACAGGACACATGTAAGACCGTCTCTGAGGGAACACTGTTTATTGAGCAAAGAAGTTCAGTTATGTAACAGTTACTGCAGTGAACTACAACAAGCAACTTCTCTTTGTCAGTTCAAACTAACTTTTATGAGAAGAACAATGGAAAACAATTTCAAAGAATAATGACAGTAAATAGATTTGTATTAGATTTTTTTGTTATTATGATGTAGTAAAATGTATTAATGTCATTCATTTTGAGATGAATGTCCATTATCGTGCTGTAGTTGGAGATCAGGGTAGGCACAATAAGTTTTAACTTCTGCCTACACCTGGTCAGTGACTTACTTATTATTTGACCTGATGCTTCTACATAATGAATATGTTTTATTTATGACATCAGACTGAATATAATGTATGTAGACTTGTAATGGCTCGCGGCCTGGCTCCTCCTCCCCTTGCGTTATTTGCATGTCCTGAGTCGTACCTGGCGTCCGATTGGTGGGGTGTGGTCATGTCTCTGTTGGACTGTCTCCGATATTTGTCCTGCTGCGGTTAGAGGATTGACATCCCATCACCTCGTCCAGTAAAAGTGCTATGCGCCTGTTCCTCCTCGTGGCTGGGTGTCAGGTTCAGTTCTCCTCTCTCATTGATAAACGTGCCTTTGTTGCCTCCCATTGCTACTGTGACTTGTGTGTTGAGACTCTAGGGTTTGACCTATCATTTGTTGTGTATTTGCCAATTTGGCTTGACCCTTGGGCATTTGTATTTTCTTAGATTTATATTTATCCAGTAACACTTTATAATAACTACACCTTATTTAGCCTTAATAAAGCATGAACAAAGACTTAATTAATAATTATTCACACTTAGTAACTACTTAATTACTACCTGAATTAGCACTTAACTTGCACTTAATTCGCCTGTGCTGTAAATAGTTACTCATAAGTATTTCTTACTTAATTACTCATGAACTAACCATTTGCATGTTTACAAATGTATATTTAAGTTCACATTTGAGCATTTTTTAATGATTAGTAAGCTATGAGAGAATGACTTACTAATAATGCAATGCAATGATAATTCAGGCAGCTGTTATCTGTTAGTTCAGTCTTTCTGAGAGCTTTTCTAAAGTGAAGGCTAATTATGCTTTATTAAGCATTTGTTAAGGTTGGTCAAATTCCAGAGAAACAATAATGCATTATTAGTAAATCATTCTCTCATGGCTTACTAATCATTAATAAATGCTCAAATTTGTACTTAAATATACATTTACAAAATGCACACACACAAATGGTTAAGTTCTAATTGAGTAAGTGTTACCATTTATCCCATTAGAGTTATTGTTTAGTTGTATTTGGAATTTTTGATGTATCGAATGTAAAACACCTTCTTTTATTTACTGTACTTACTTACGTTCACTTGTTTGTGTTACTTTACTTTGTCCCGAGCACTGGTTTGTAACAAGACTGGAATGAGTCAAACACTGACCACATAAAAACACATAAACATGAACAAATGCAAAGTGTCGTCGCATCAGCTCAAGCATTCACTAATATTGTTTCAGTCGTATCCCTTATTCTATGATGGTTCAGTGAGAATGAAATGATATATTTGATGTCTACAGTTCAAGTCTAATGCTCCTCTTATTGCGTGGCTTGTCGGTGCGTTGCCATGTTGCTCTGGGTCTGATGACATTGTTGTTTGTGCCCCATATAAGCACATCTGGAGTCATTCAAACAGCATATTGTACATCATTAGCTCGGTGTAATTTATAGCACACAGCTGACCTGAATCTGGCACGAGCGCACTCAGCAAGGTGTAAAATGAACCCCAAGTCTAGTTATCACTGGACTAAACAAATAGACTTCCACTGAGCATAATATGCCGCTGTTTTATAGCCTCATAGAAAAATAATTGATTTTGCTTATGCCCCGTGGAGGGAGAGAAAGAAGACAATCTGAATAATATTGAGCAATGGTTCTCAAGCTGTGGTGAGCGTATGACTGTTGTAAAGGTTTTTAATGGTCAAGTCTATGTGTGTGTTTTAGATGCACTTTTAAATTTGATTGAAAACTGTTTGTTTATTTAGTCACAGATGGACCTAGACAGGCTTTGTTCTTTTTCAGTCCAATTTTATTATAATGAAGTTTCGATTATACTATTGTTATTCTCCCAGTTTCCTGTGTGGTGCGCCCCCTACAGAGCACAAACAGCATGGAAGCATTATGTAAGAGTATGAAAATCTCATAGTATAATTTTATCAAGATCTGCATTTCATAATATGGTATTTATTACATATGCATTGACCAGCCTTGTAACAGTGCTTAATAAGTTATTTCTTCATGTTGTCTTTACTGAGATGGAACAAAGGATCATTGTTTATCTACACTCCCAGTGAAAAGTTTGGAGAGTTGGAGCTGTCCTAAATTGCCTCATTACTGGGAGGAAAATAAACAAAGTGTTGATAAAGTATTTGGAACAAATTAAAAAATTCCACTTTGTGGAAACTATCTGACCTCGCAGCATTAGGATTTGTTCGCTCGACGGTAGGCGGGTACTTTTTTCTCTGCTATTTGGTCGTGAAGAATGTAAAATTCACCAAAACATTCTCTTTGTTCCAGCTTTAAATCCTTAATCTTGGGAATTGTTGCCAACACAGAATGTATGACTTCGTCTACATCCGTCTCAACCGCTTTGTTTACTGTTGTGCTGTACCACAAAAGGGACCCAGACAGGTTCTTGATTTTGACGTTATGGCTTCTCAGCTCTTCACTGATTGGCCGTTGTGCAGTCTACAACTTCCAGGGTTCTTGCAAACCGTCTAGTGTATTCTGATTCCTGACCTAGTCACTGTAGAGAAATGAAATTGAGCGGAGGCACTAGGTGGCGCTCGCCTAAGACAAATCACCTACAGTGAAAAGATTAGATAGACCTTGTTAAAGATATCTTCCAAACTGAGAAACTCACTTTTGTGTCCATTCTTTTGATTTCTTCAGTGAAATTCTACAGTATAAATAATCATAGAAATTATCAAAGAAAAATAATTGAAAATGTTTGTTGAAACTTTTGACTGGTAGTGTAGATCCCCCTGTTCCCTCTTTATTCAAATTACATCATTTGAAAACCAGGGTCAGGTCTGGACATTTTGATGGTCTGTCTTCACAGTGTATTATTGTTCCTTAAAAGTGGCTGTCAGGTAGGCTTCTTAAACGCATCCCCGGCTACTTTGACATGCTGGTCTTATATGATTAACACTGGCGTCAGTTATAAATACGTAATACCAAAAAACTCAAATATGTACGTTTGTAGCATTTTTTTTTTTTTTTTTATTAAAAAAGGAGAAAATACAATCACTACTAGTTCGCCATATTTGTTTACGCCGCAAAGCATTCTGGGTAGCGTCGTCACAAAGTTGTTGTCCTCTGTCGTCGGGTTCAACTTGTGTTTGAGCTCCTTTTTGCTAACGCCACTGAGGGGCTTTCGGTTGTAATTTCCAGTTCGGTAATTTCCAATAATTTCCAATCCAAAACCAGAACTGAACCAGGAGGACTAAACCAAGACTGAATCAGGACTAAAACAGGACTGAACCAGGAGTGAACCAGGAGTGAACCAGGACTAAAACAGGACTAAACGAGGACTGAATCAGGAGAAAAACAGCATGTCAAAATAGCCAGGGATCCTTTTAAGTACAAATAAGAGACAATCTTACAGCTCCTGGATGTGACAGAGCTGTGCAGCGGAAAACTCCCCAACAGTTTTGCCAACTTTAGTGCGGGTGCATTTAACATTTCGTGAGACGCCGCTTGATGCTATGGGGCTTCGTGAGTCTCTGTTAAGGAAAAACAGCAGAAATATGCAGAAGACTTCTCCCTTCTAAGCATCACGGTGAAGCGCTCGGATTGAGATGCGTGGCTGGTTGCCGCAGGCGAGGGGCAGAGAGGAGCACGAGTCTGATGGATGTGGGCCCTCAGGCTGCAGTTTGGGAGAGCATTATTCAGCACTGATAAAGACACATACACAGGGCTAAGGTAGGACTGAACGTCTCCAGTAAACATCTTTATTGACACATATATATTATTGTTCAACATCCATACAGTAAGTTAAACTCTATTACATTCATAGTCCTCCTCTTGGCTATTTTAATGGCTCAGAAATTCAGTTTTATTCACTTATTTTCAAGATGCTATATTGCCGATCAATCCCTGTTTTCATCTCTGCCGGCACACGCCCACTGCTCTCTACTTACTTTGTTCTCCAATTACATTTTTTAATCAGTGATACGCGAAGGATTCAGCTGCATTGCATAGACGTTTTGATAATGAAAAATGAAAAAGAATAAATAAATAAAATCAGATGCCCTCTAGCATGACCCACAGCTATCTTTAGGACGTGCCTTCTCTTTGTTGTTTGACTTTTATGCTGCTCCCTTTGGGCATCACAGTTTTCCAACACAGATGTCAGTAGGGCTGGGTATCATTAACAAGTTGCATATACGATACATACCTCAATACACAGGCCACTATACGATACATATCTCAATACAGGGCACTTTTGATTCTATAACATATATTTCAAATCAATTCGATATGGTTTAATAAAAATCATGGCTGTGATACTAAAAGCCTTTGTTAAACCAATTCTTGTGCTAAGTGAATATGAAACATGCACATTTTAATCATCAAAATAGAGAAAATGTCAAATGAGTCGCATAAAGTTTCCTTCCTCTAAACAAGCAACAAAACTGTAGTGCTGTAACAAAATTATTTCGTAAAATAAACCAACAAAATACGCTCGGCGATATATCGATACAGCAGCCCATGATATTGATACTGTATCATCACATTAAACAATACGATATATCGATATTTCAATAATTTGGCACACCCCTAGACGTCAGTGGACTTGTTTCTTTCTTTAAGTCATTTTAGATTAATATTGCAAATTAAAATGTACAAATTATAACATAATGATCCAAGGGCGTCAGATTATAGATATATAGCAGACATAAGCACAACAAATCTTCTTTAAAGATCCTGTACCTGATTTTATTTTATTCTTGTCAAGATAAAAGATAAACCATGATTCTATGGTAGCAGCTACTAGATAAGAATAAAACTGAAACTGCAAAATACTAACCTATAAATGCACAATCTTTCTTGTAGTAATAATTAATACAGAAGCAAATGATATGGTCATTTTTCTAAGGCACATTGTTTCTAAGAATCATGGGAAGCCAACTGCTTGACACGGTCCCAGACTCTCTGTCATGGTGCATTTCCAGAGTGACAAAAAACAAATAGCTGTCAGAGATTGGAGAACAAAAGGAAACAACTGCATGACACTATCCCAGACACTTGTTTCTGTGCCTGGTGTTTTCATTTACATCTTTTTGTGGTTGAAAAATTGGTCTGTGGCATTTTAACCCTACATGAATGAAATAGTCTGTTTGAATAATCACATGTAAGTACAGAAAAAAGGGCAGGGATAGGGGGTAGGTGAAAACAGATTTTTTTTTTTTTTTCCAGGAATCCAGGAGTACGTGAATGATGAACTCATAAAAGTCTGTTTTACATAGTTTCTTTTGGATGCCAGCCTTAGAATTTGCCAAAGTAAACTGGTGTCGTGGTAATTTTGTTGATGTATCTCGTTGGTAGTAAATTACACAGACTACTATATAATCAAAATCTGTAACAAAACAACACTCCTACACATACATCCCAAATTCTGGATTTCCGGTCACCGCACAGTGCATACTGGGAAGGATCCGCCGAAAAAGTGAGCATCAAACCACCATGTTTGATTTCCCAGTGGGATTTTCCCAGTGGGATTGTCGTCTATTGTCAAAGGTTTCCTTTTTGGTCCTTCCTGTGTATCAATACTGCCCAACACCTTCGCCTTTCACTATTTTTCAATTCCGTTGGGAGGTTTGCAGTCACACAAATCTGATTCCCTTTTGCATTTATGGAGTTTGCAAACTTCCGAAGTCCATTTCTCAAGCCATTTTCTGTTGTTGGGACATCCAACAACCACACAATTACGAAGTCCGAATCCCATAATTAAAATATGACAATATCAGAACCAGAAACAAAAGCGATATGGTTCAAAAGACTTGAAAAGATCGGCTTTGACAGTAGACGCATCCCACTGGGAAATCAAACATGATGGTTTGATGCTCACTTTTTCAGAGGATCCTTCCCAGTATGCATTGCGCGATGACCGTAAGTCCAAAATTCGGGATGCATGTATTGAGAAGAGAACAGTAAAATACCAGCTCTCCTGTTGTACTTTGGTAAAAATAATGAGTCAGCATTCAGATGTCCATTAATTTTGTATTGGAACAGTCCTTCCCCTTCTGCAATATTATATTATTTGCATGTATTAGTTCTGGTAACACATTGTTCTTGTTCTTTAAAGGCACAACACAATTCCAGCTTCAGGGTTCGGCATAAATTATTGTTTCATATTACACTGCCTTAAACACAGAGAAATACCCCACTCTAATAATAGCCTTTTAACAATACATTATGCACACCCATGTAAATAGACTAGCATCATTAAGTATGTGAACCTCAGGCTAAAGCTAATTGTATATATGTGTCTATATGTCTAATGTTATTCCGCTTAATACTGAGCTGAAGCTTGTGCTAAATGTCCTTAGTGAGTTTTACGCCTCATTTTCCCACAGGGCCCCATTCATTCAGCCTGACATCTTCCATTAAGTGATCAATACCACGCATGTCTGTGCCCAGGACTGTTCAATGGTCGTCACTCAAGATGCAAGGACTAAGCATCACTTTTAGAACAAACCTTATAGTGCAACTCCGATTCATAGTCCAATGAGGTTCATTTGGTCTTCCGATATTTTATGTTATTAGGTTATTTTTTCAGACCAAGAGTTTGTTTTCATACCTGACAATTTCGACTGCTCACTAGAGGTCTTCTTCAGAGTGGTCACGTGATGTTGCTGTAACTTGTCCGATCAGCTGATTAATACAGTTTTTGGCGCTGTCTTCTTACCGGTGGAGGCAGGGCGACAGCGCCATCCGCAGTTCGACTTCCTCAGGACAGTATCCCAGGTGTGTGAGAGTAAAAAAGCCCCCTCGTCCTGGTTTGTAGTCCCATGTATATACATGTATTATTATAGAGGAAAACAAACACCGTCATTGGATGAAAGAGGCAATCGAAATACAAAAACATGCCCACCGGAGTATAAATTTATTTTTTTGCAATAAAAAAGGGGGTATGCAAAAATATCAATGGTGATTTGAAATTTGGTGATACTGTATCGTTAATGTAGGCTGCTGCATCAATGTATCGCCAAAAGTATATTTTTGTATATTTTAGCAATGTTTGATGACTGCACTATAATTTTCTTGCTTATTTAATGTAAGAAAACTTGTTTATGCAAACCAGAGGTTAAAAAAAAAAGATAAAAGATAACAAAACACAAGTCCAAGCTCTGCCAAAAATACTTCAGGAAAAAAGAACAAGATGGTGAACTTGAAAACATGGAGTGTCCAGCACAGTCTCCAGACTTAAACCCATCGAGCTGGTTTTGGGATGAACTGGACAAAAGAGTGAAAACCAAGCAACAGATTTGGAAAGAACTTTCTGAAGAATATTTGATTTCTATTGTAAAAAGAACAAGCCATGAGTGTGTTCAGCTGTTATATCTGCCAAAGGTGGACACTTTCAAGAATCAAAAATGTAGAATATGTTCTGGTTAACAGTAAACAATAAAAAACTAGAAAAATTGTGGTGTTATAAAACCGGTAATGTAGGTCTAGGATGTCTCATGATGTTGGAACTTTAATTCATACAAAGCTGTTCAGTAGTTACTTGCAGGATACATAACACAATCTGATCAATTTTGTAACTGATATCGGTCAGTATCGGATATCAGCAGATACTTGAAGCTAGCGATATATCAGAACTGAAAAAGCCGGATCGCTGCATCCCTAATTATGAACTGAATTTGAGATTTCTCTGCACGTGTCAGTTGTCAGTGAGGGCAGCAGTTTCTCAGTAGCTCTGTTTACGTGTGCACAAATAATCTGACTCACCCGATTTTTGTTTTTCACACCGCTGCAGGTTTTCACAAGAACAATTATGCAAATGAGGGCAATTGAATGTGAAAAATGACGAGGATTGGAAGAATTATTTGTACTCTATCTTCCAAATACAACAGCTCCTTTAAAAATCCCCTGATAAACTGATACATGTCCACGTTTTTGTGATGTTCAGATCTAATTATTTTTTCAACATTCGAAAAAACTCAAAAGCTCCTTCCTACCTCTGTTGCATATTATATTTGTGTCCTTCAGCAACGGTTTTCAGCTGTCATGTATGATTACAGTGTGTGTGACGTGAGCGTGACTGGTGGTGGTTGCAGATTGACCAACAATTACGGGAGGGAAAGAATGATGCATGGAATTGGTGAGGAGAAAATTCTGTTTGCCGACTGGACAAAAGTTAGTTTGGTTGAAGATGTTTCGCAGATCATCCAAGCTGCTTCTTCAGTTCTGGTCAGATGCTGGTGGACACTTCCTTATATCTGCAGGGAGGAGTTAACTACACTGAAACTAACACACCTACTTGTTTACAGTTTCTGTTAGTTAATTCGGCCTATTGACTTGTGCAGGGTGTGGGGTCTAATTAACATAAGGGCCCGGTCAAGCAGAAGTAAACAGCAAGGCCAAAAATTCAAGTTAATGCATCTGATATAAAAATGTATTCAACAGATACATATGTACTCTAGTTTATGAAGCTGTTTACCTTTTTTCTGGACCATTTTTGGTTCTAAAGTTACATATGTTTTAAACAGACCATGTATGCAACATGGACCAAAAATTATTTCCCAAATTTCAAAGACCTGCAAATCATGTAAATAAATGGATGTATTTCATCATATCTTGTGTTATTCCATCTTTGAACTGTTAATGAAGGTACATGATTTTTTTTAAAAATGTATTTAAAACGATAAAAATTAGCTTAGAAGGACTGACATATTTATAGAAATTGTTACCTTTCATTTTGAAGTAATATTAAAGTTTTCGGAAGAAAAAAGATGACAAATTATGCAAAATCCTGCACCTTCTACTTGTTTGCACAATTTTCCCTCCGTTACTTTTCCCTCCGTTACCATGACCTTTCTTAATAAAAAAATCTTATTACTCAAAAAGTACGAGGTTTTTCAACCTAATCTTGTACCATCCATCCATCCATCCATCCATTTTCGTCCGCTTATCCGGGGCCGGGTCGCGGGGGCAGCAGCCTAAGCAGGGTCTCCCAGACTTCCTTCACCCCAGACACGTCCTCCAGCTCCTCCGGGGGGACCCCGAGGCGTTCCCAGGCCAGCCGAGAGACAAAGTCCCTCCAGCTTGTCCTGGGTCTTCCCCGGGGCCTCCTCCCGGTGGGACATGCCCAGAACACCTCCCGAGGGAGGCGCCCAGGAGGCATCCGGAACAGATGCCCGAGCCACCTCAACTGGCTCCTCTCGATGTGGAGGAGCAGCGGCTCTACTCCGAGCTCCTCCCGTGTGACTGAGCTCCTCACCCTATCTCTAAGGGAGCGCCCAGCCACCCTGCGAAGGAAACTCATTTCGAGCGCTTGTATCTGCGATCTCGTCCTTTCGGTCACTACCCAGAGCTCATGACCATAGGTCATCTTGTACCATATGGTAGAAAACTATATGAAACAAATATTCAAACCAGTTTGTTAAGGATATGTAAGTGAGAACCACTAGTTATCACTGTTTGTATTTATTGCCCAAAAAGTGCTGCATATTTCATTCCTTCTGTTACCGACATGAGTTTTTACATTTTTTTCATTAACTTGAAAGAATATTGCAGGTTTAACTTTACCCTGTTGGAGTGTAACTCTTTCCTACATTCTAATACCTTACTTATTTCAATAGTCCCTCTAGTTTCTGAATAAGAGCTATTTGAATGTAAAAAATCTGCCCCTGTTTCCCTCCGTTGACCACTTGACCGGACCCATAAAAATTCATGGCCATAATGGAGCTTCCACACCTCTGGCCCTGACCTGGCTACACCTGTTGTTCTGTTGTTTGTTTTGAATTAGGTTTGAGGATGAAGTTGTAAATAGGAGACAGATGGTGTCTGAGTCCTCCATTTCTGTTTAGAGAAGAATTCTCTTTCTTAACAAAAATGGTTTCTTTTACTCCCCTCTCAAACCAATTCTTTTCTCTGGCTAAAATCTGTACCTCACTGTCCTGAAATGAGTGGCCCATGGCTTTTAAGTGAAGATGGACAGCAGACTGAGGTCCACTGCTGCTCTCTCGTCTGTGTTGGTACATCCTCTTGTGAAGTAGCTGTTTAGTTTCTCCATGGAACTGTAAAGCATCTGGAAGTGTCTGGAAAACCCTTAAAACTGATGCAGTGTTTTAGCTTCTTCTTCTTTTTTTTTCTTTGTGATACTTGTATATTTTAAAGTCTTTTCATCCTTTCACGTGCGTAAGAGTTCACAGATCTACAGTTCAAATAAGCACCACTCTGTATTGTTTCAAATGTTAACTAAATCCGTACAGTTTATTCAGCACTAAATTCATACAGAACACTCAGCCGTGCCCTTTTTAAACAAGCAACCCATTTCCATTATGAACAAGTCCATCATAATTATCAGCATTACTATGACTCACGAGTGTGTTTCTCAGAGAGGCACATTTTGAGTCTGTAATGGACATATTTAGTGTAGATATGGTTTGCACAGGGAACATTTATGAATGCTGCAGTCTGGAGCAGATCTGCGCCTAAAGCCGCTTCACACTGGGCTAAGTGATGGGATTGAGTCTAATTCACCTTTCTGAGAATCCATGTGGTATTTTATATTAGTCCCTCTATGAGCACTTTCATTTAATTTTGAACTCACCGCAGAGACAGAACTATGACTATTTTTAGTGTATAGAAACTTTTTAATGATTACTAGAATTTGACTTTCTACAGCTCTCTTCTCTACACTTTTTTTGCGCTGACATTTTTGACTATTGCTTTCTTCTTTTCTGTCTGATAACTACTATATTAAAGGTGCATTATGCTACTTTTTTCAAGTGGAGGGTTTGCTTCCTTCTTGTCTCCATGGAGATGCTATTGCTTTGCCCAGAATGTTTCACAGTATGGCATTAAACTGGAGAGTAGCAGGTGACACCCACTGGTCAAGTTACAGGTCTCTGTGGCAGAGTCCTGCACCGGGTCAGGTACCGGTGCAGGACAAATAGATGCTGAAACGAGCAGGTTTTAACGCTCTTTTTTATTTTATGGGCAGGTATGAGGGGGGGTAGTGATTACACACATCCAGCATCCAGGAACGTCCATAGCCCTGGAAACAAGTGCCATTTCCCGGTCTTTTCCTGGAACAATGGCTGACGAGGTTGAGAGTGTGACTCTAGTGTATTTATTTCATAAAATTCATCAGCGGAGGTGATCAGCACGGTGGCCGCGCTCCTGGTTTAGTCCTGGTCCAGTCTTGAAGTAGTCCTGGCGATCAGCTCGGCAGTTGCGGTGTGTATATATTTATGCTAATGACACTGGTTTAGTCCTGGTTTAGTCCTCATCCAGTCCTTTTTCAGTCCTGGTATAGTCCTGGTTCAGCCCTGGTTCAGTCCTGGTCACGTGGTTTAGTCCTCGTCCAATCCTGGTTTAGTCCTGGTTCAGTCCTGGAGTAGTCCTGGTTTAGACCTGGTGTAGTCCTGGTCCAGTCCTGGTGTAGTCCTGGTTTAGTCCTGGTTTAGACCTGGTTTAGTCCTGGAGTAGTCCTGGTCCAGTCCTGGTGTAGTCCTGGTTCAGACCTGGTTTAGTCCTCATCCAGTCCTGGTTCAGTCCTGGTGTAGTCCTGGTCCAGTCCTGGTGTAGTCCTAGTTTAGACCTGGTGTAGTCCTGGTCCAGTCCTGGTTTAGACCTGGTTTAGACCTCATTCAGTCCTGGTCCAGTCCTGGTGTAGTCCTGGTTTAGTCCTGGTTTAGACCTGGTTTAGACCTCATTCAGTCCTGGTCCAGTCCTGGTGTAGTACTGGCGATCAGCTCTGTGGTTGCAGTATACTTATAATCCTCAAATGACATGGTGTAGGTTCAGTCCTGTTTCAGTCCTGGTTTAGTCCTGGACTGTCGGACTAATGGGCTGACCCCGATTTATCACAGGCACAGGCGGGTAACGGTTGGAATGTTACCGGGTCCGGACGGGTGCGGATTTAACTTTGATATAATCACAGGTTAATGGGCGGGTATGGTGCTGTACTGCATGGGTCTGGGTCTCCAAAAATGGACAGGTACAGGACTCTGCTGTGTGGTGATTAAGCTCATATAAGAATGCATTTTTTCAAGGTTTTGCAAAAAAAGTGGTATTCAAAAATATTGATATATTATAATACAAAATTTCATGATACTGTACCGTTATTGTGAGCTGCTGCACCTATCACCAAAAGTATATTTTTTGTATCTTTTAGCAATTTTTGGTGACCGCACAATAATTTTCTTGCTTATTTAGACAACATGCAGTATATCAACAATCACACATATCGTTATACTGTGATAATATCGTGTATCGTGTATTGTATTGAATCGTGTGTGAATGTGATTCCCAGATCTTGCACAAAAACACCTGCAACTGAATAAAGGCATCATAGATCAGTTTAATGTCATACTGTGGAACATTTCTGACCAAGCAATAAACTCTCTATGACGACAAGCACCAGAAAAGTTAGTCACCTTCAGTACTGCTTTTACTGTTTGATACTGTAATCACCCCCCTATGTGCAATCATTTTGAACTTATTACAAGGATTTTTCTTTTCTTTTTTTTTTTGCTTCCCTAATTTGTCACTTTTGTCCGCCATGTTCTCTATTGTTGTTTAAGTATTGTGGCTAAATGCCGAGAGACTTCCTTCCTTCCTTACCGCTTAAGATCTGCTGATGGGGTATTGAATTATTTGAGCTGGATGACAAAGAAAAAATAGACTTTGTTGATACGAAAGAGAACAAGGTCGCTCTGACAGATTAGCGGGTGGCCAGGGAGAAACACGGGAAGCTCGTGCATGCTAATTTGCTCCCATCAGTGGGACAAACTGCAGCACGGTTTAGTGAAGGGGATTTTAAGTAAAGGTGTTCCATTAAATATTTGAAGAGAGGTCCCCCAAGTCCTTAATAAATACTGAAAAGTAGGCTAAATACGCATAGTGGTACAGCAGGAACGCATACAAATGACTGTGGGTCTTAGTGCGGGATTATACTGTGGGCAGCTATTTGCACAGGATCATTTATTCATAACTGCAGTTTGCATGGGAGCTTTAACTGTGTGGTATTTCTGCTTAAAATGAAATTCAACATAAAATAAATAATTGATACAAGTATAATGATTGATTGGACTGTCCATGAGAAACTGTGACCATTACTTTAGTTAATTATAAACTATCAGGGATGTAACGGTACACAAAAATCACGGTTCAGTACGTACCTTGGTTTTGAGGTCACGGTTCGGTTAATTTTTGGTACAATATGTTAACAAAATAGAAAACCATTTGCTTGTTGTTTATTTGTGTGTTTATTAAACCAACAATCTGTTTTAACATTATACAAACTTGGTTATACTAATAAGTTAATGTATTATGAAATATTATAAAAAATAAATTCCTTGTAAACAGTTAACAAAACTTAAAAAAAAAAAAAAAGTAAAGTGCAGCACTAACAGTTCCAGCGTGAACTTTTACTCAATCTTCTGATTTTTGGCCAGAAAAAACAATTTTTGTCCATTTCTATGGAATGGACAAAAGTAATCGAAAAGTCCTTCAACACCGGAAGAGGTCAAGTGACTGAAAGATTTTGGTCAGATTTTTCTTGCATTATTTCATTTTACATTATTCACACCGTTTGGAGGACTTTTTAGCATTCAGAACGTCCTAAGGTCCTAATTTTTCATCATTTTGAAACCCACGGAGAGAGAAATCGCAGTCATTACCAAACACTAACTATGGTGACATTAAACAGGACAGTAAATTGTTGCTAATCAGCCTTGCAATTGACATTATTAAAGACAGCATCACCTGGCATATAAGTAGTTTGGGAATATGACCTTTAACTAATGTTTAAAAAAAAAAAAAAGTAATAATAATACTGCAACTTGAAATTACACTTTGATCCTATCTGATCAAATATATTGACTCTATACTATCCAGTCTATGCTGAAATATATTTAATACTAGTGAAACAAGTTTTTGCTCTTTTATCTGTATGTTGTTATTTCCAGTCCAACCCAACTGTGTTTGTATAACATATTTTACCAACACAAATTATCCAAAGTGCTGCACGCCAGACTAGGCACAATATAAATGGACACATTGCATAAAATATAGCATAAAAATAAATAAGCAAGTAAATAAAAAATGTAAATATACTAAAGTAAATAAAATGAAATCAATAAAAGAGAGTCAGAGTACCTCATCTTTCTCAGGCTGGGTTAAAATCCAGGAGTCTTAATGTGAGGCGGGAGAGCTTTCCACCGTATTTGTGTTTTTTGTGCCTTGTATTGTCTTTAACATTGCTTTTGACTGACTGAAGTTCTTTTAAATGTGCTATATACATACATACACTGGATTTTCTTCTGATTCATAATGCTTTTTGTTTTTTGCAGGTTCACTGAGTTCCTGGAACCTTTTGAGAGAGTGATCCAACCAGAAGAACTGTGGTTGTACCGGAATCCTCTGGTGGAGTCGGACCACATTCCCAAAAGAGTCATGTTTGTGAGTCCTGCTGTCTGCGGTCTTGTACAGCCTATTCACTTCTGTCACTTTTACACACAGTATCACCCATTAGCTCATAAATAGGGCTACTGTGGTCCACATAAACCACATCTTCACTGTAATTGTGGTGGTCTGCATAGTGCCATATTCAATAGTGTTGGAAGAGCTGACAGATGCAATAAATGGCTACGGAAGAAATATGAGCCCATGATCAGTATATCATCTTTTATTGTTGTCTTTTTGGTGATTATGAACAAAAAACACTAATGACAAAAATGAATCAATATGAGTAATTAAAGACATTTTTTGGTTTATATAATGGAAATAATTTAAAGATCTATTCTGAAAAATATACTGTATTTTTTCGGACTATAAGTCACTCTGGCATATAAGTCACACCAGCCAAAAAATGCATAATGAAGAAGAAGAAAACGTATAAGTCGCACTTTTTGGGGGAAATTTATTTTATCAAATCAGAGACCAGGAACCAACATTTCATCGTGAAAGGCAAGTTATAGTAATATAACAATAGAACAGAGAATAACAGACTGTTAATGTCACATATGAACAGTTCTTCAGATAATTATAGCAGAAACAACAGAACATAAGTTTACCAAACTCTCCTTCTCACTCCAAATCACTAAATCCATAGAATTCTTCATCCTCGATGTCACTTCTGAGCAACTCTGCAACCGTGAGGTAAGCGGAGCGCTGCTTCCTCTTCCACATAGCTGTCGTCAGACTCAGCATGAGTTCCAGTTAGAATTATTCCGGCCTTTCTGAATCCCGACAGGATGGTTTCAGTTGTCACTGAAGTCCAGGCTTTGTTGATTCAATGAGTTTCAAGAAAATTGGCACACCCTCCCGGTTACCATGAAGCTGTGTTCTCCATCCCCACTTTCCACCAGTTCCTCACAAGTTTCTCATTCACTCCAAACTTTCTCTCTGCTGCTCGGTTACTGTTTTCAACTGCATATTTCACTAATTGCAGCAGGACAATAGCTCTTTCTGCAAGAGACATGCACAATAGAGAAAAGTGACAGTGGTACAGGAGTAATAGGAGTAGCAGATACTGATACACAAGACTAGAGCGCCGTCTCACGGCTGTCAGTGTGAAAACTTATAATAATATATAATTAATTATATAACTTATATAATTAATATATAAGTCGCACCAGAGTATAAGTCGCAGAACCACCCAAACCATGGAAAAAGTGTGAATTAATATATTATTATTAAAATATATTAATAATAATAATAATAATAATAATAATAATAATAATAATAATAATAATAATAATAATAATAATAATAATAATAATAATAATTGTTATTATTATTATTATTATATTATTAATAATAATAATAATAATAAAATGTAACAATATGATGTACAAAAGTTATTGCAAAAGCTTCACTGCATAATTAATTCAATAATTTCATTTCTGATGTATTTATTGCCCTGAAGACATAGAAAAACATGTGTCCTTACTGTGAGTGAGTTTTTGCATCTCCCCCTGCTTGTTTCCATTTAAATGTTGTCCCTTGGGTTATAATATTCATTTATAATACATAATGTTCTCAAATATGGTTTTAACTTCCTTTTTTCATAGAATTCTGCAGGTGACCGGCCACCACCAAAACATTATCTGTGTGTCATTGTAGATTGTAACGTACATAACAATGATAAACATTTATGCAGTGGCCCGGCTACTGCTGAGCTACACATGCACCTGATCCTAGTTGTGCTGTCAGAGATAAAAGATGCCCTTGTCCAAAATGTAGATACCTCCTGTTGGGCACATGGGGTGACACTGAATATGTATTGGGTCAAATGTTGTGTCTCTTTGTGTACAATAACAAAACAATCCCAATACCGTGAAGACACACACTGGGGCGTCTGTGAACTGTCCCAGAGAACAATAAGCTGCTGTGTTTATGACTGAGAAAAGACCATTACTATAGATGAGATGATATTTAGGCTCCATAAACTGGTGAAATATTTACAGAACCAAAATGTTAGACAATTATGGAAATGTTATGCCATTTCTGCAGTTCAGAAGCAACGCTATAAAGCTAAACAGTATTAGATGGGCAGGCATTTGGCAGTAATAATCTCAGAGACGAAGCAATCAACAACAAAAAATCCTCTACAGCAATTTTATATTACTTACTTTTGATCTAAAAATGACTTTAGACTCTACTTTCTGTATGTAACTTTCTCGTGAAGGGTCTGTCAACTGCTTGTCTCCATGGAGAAGTTAATTGCTTTGCCTGGAATGTTCCACAGTATGGCATTGTATATACCCATTTATCCACTTATTATAGCAAAAATACAATGAAAAACATCCTTCTTGTGAGCTGCATCGCCTCTTCGCAGATCTGATCCGTAACTTGGCCTCATGGTGTCACCTGCTTGTTTCCACGAACAGAAATACATTTATAAGGTCATATCGTGGAACATACTACGCAAAGCAATACAATTCCCATAAGCAGGTGGTTTCTAGAAGAAGAAGTTACACAGTGCCTCTTTAATGCGTTCACTGTTCATTACTTCCACCAATCACTCATTCACGAACATTTATTCTGCTGCAGTCGGACCACATCCCCAAAAGAGTCATATTTGTGAGTCCTGCTGTCTGCAGTCTGGTGCAATCTATTCACTCTTGTCACTTTTACACGTTGAATCACCCATTAGCTCATAAACAGGGCTATTGTGGTTCACATAAACCACGTCTTCACTGTAACTGTGGTGATCTGTATAGAGCCATAATCAATAATGTTGGCGGAGCTGACAGAGGCAATACAGTGATTGATGGTGGTTTGAGGGAGTAGACGCGTATTGGCATCCACGCTTCCATCAGTCTACCCCAGGGCGGCTGTGGCGAGAGAGGTGCACCAAAACGAACTGTGGGGAGTGAATGAACAGTGCAAGCAACTTTAATGCATTATAAAGAAGAAAGCATACTTATCTTTTATCTTTATCTATTCACTTTTTTATTTTTTATTTTTATTTATTTCAACCCTACCTTTTCTCTATGTTTGTTTATTATTATTATTATTATTATTTTATTTATATATATATATTTTAACATTTTATAGACAATGGCAGGAGGGAGGAGGTTTTGCGGAAGAGAGAAAAAAGGTCACATGCCCTACAACACAGGTGTCAAACATAAGGCCCGGGGGCTAGATCCGGCCCTCCAAGACCTTTAATGTGGCCCTTGGGTGATTTTCTACAAAAATATTTTAAATGTTGAATTTGAATTTTTCTTAAATTTTCAGGTTGTTCATAATATTATAATATTATAATAAGAAAGAGTTCATCAATTAAAAAAGATTTCTCTAATAGATTTGCGTTTCTCTGCACAAATATTTAAACTTATTGTTATTTTTGGGGGTTTATATGTCATGAGTTTTCTGATCTGGCCCCTTTGGGATCAAAGTAGGTTGGATACGGCCCCCGGACCAAAATGAGTTTGACACCCCTGCCCTATAAGGTAAAAGATCTTAACTCGCCAGATTGTGAAACTGAGAAAAATAACTTCACACTTTTGTAGGTAAGTAGGTATAGTAAGTATAGTAGACAGGGCTCCCAAAATTTGACAACTAGTTGCAATAATGAAGAAATATTTGTATGCGAAAAATACTGAGCTGAAAATGGACCTTTGACCCTTATTTGTCACTTCCTGTACTCTGTCTTTGTATCAGGAGCCAAAAATAAGGAGTTCGTGCAAAGGCCAAAGGCAGAAACTGACATGATCATTATTTGCTTGATTTTCCCCAGACTTCCATCCATTATAAGAAACTTACCAAGTTCGAGTCATCATGGTGTTTGTTTGAAATTATGTAGAAGACCTTTGGCTTTCCTGTTTAGTGCTGATCAGGATCGTCTGGCAACACTTACACAGTTAAACAGTTTGACAGACAAGTTACTTTGCAGAATAGTGTGTGTATAGTATGAATAAATACACCAAATACTTTCACATTAAGGATAATTTAAGTATAACTGAATATAAAAGTATATTTATTGAATGTGTTTAGACCCTGTGCCAAGGCTGCAACAAAAAGAAGGAGGCGAGAGGTTGGATTTTAGAATAAAATATATTTATGAACTAAATCACAAACAAAACATGCACTGTTTCTGCCAACTTCTTATTTTTGGCTCACGATACAAAGACAGAGCACAGGAACTGACAAATAAGGGTCAAAGGTCAATTTAGAGCTCAATATTTTTCACGATATTTATTCACATGATAAAGGAGGTCTCAAATACCCCCAAAATGACATGAACTAATTTTTGACCAAACATGAAGTTACGGCGTTCTGCTTTTGTAGGGCAATATTCTTATAAATAGTTTTTCTCTGTGTCACCTGCTTTTTATATACACACATACACACAAAAGGATACTTAACATGCATGACATATTTTTTTAGATAAACAAATAAATAATATAAACTTGTATGAATTCTTCCACCTCTTAGATATTGCCAAAAGCCTGGGTGGGTGAATTGATTTGTAAAGGGCACACGCCAGGGTTGGAACTGAACCACTGACCCTCAGGTTGATGGGCAAACACTCTGTTTTAATAAAAATAGACTTAGGCCCAGAGGTGGAACCAAGTCGTTATTTTGCAAGTCTCAAGTAAGTCTCAAGTCTTTGACCTCAAGTCCAAGTCAAGCCCCAAGTCAAATACAGACAAGTTCAAGTCAAGTCTCGAGTCACTGGCCCATAAGTCCAAGTCAAGTTCACGTCGTCTGCTTTGAGCTTCAAGTCATTTCTAGTCTTTAACCAAAGTACCAAATATAGTTTAGGTTTTTGCAATTTATATGAATTTTAAACTAAGCTGTACTTTAAAAAACATAGTATATTTATATATGAGTATTTATAGAGTATATTAGAGTTGTAGAAATTTATTTTTTTCCTTTTTAAAAGATCTTAGTATGAATCATTATGGTCAGAACAGAAAGAATTCAGATTTATAAGTGCTTCTCAAGTCTTCTCAATTCACAGGCCTCAACTCCCACAGGCCTCACGAGTCCCAAGTCAATGACCTTTCAAGTCCATGTTAAGTCCCAAATCTTAGTCCATTTTATCAAGTCAGGTCTCAAGTCCTATAAATAGTGACTCAAGTCTGACTCAAGTCCAAGTCACGACTTGCAAGTCCCCACCTCTGCTAAGACCGGTCATAATAACAAACTGTGAATTGTGATATGTTGATGAAGTAAATACAGACAATAAAGGATAATAGATAATATTAAAACCAAAATATAAAGTAAAATTATCCACCAAAAATATGGGCTAGTTACACAGTTTGTTTTTGTTTATAATGAGTCTTAGAAGTTCATATTTCACCGTTTTATAACTCAAATCCCAATCTAGTAGAGAAAAATAACCAAAATTTCACAATTACAAAGAAAAATATTGACCCCCAAAAATGATTGTTCCATCTGTCACGAATTGAAGTCGAGTTAGTAATTACTGTGACAGGCCTATGAAGACAAAGGAACTTCTTTATACTTACTTTTACTGCAGACACATACTGTAGTACACATAGACCTGTCTCACTATTGGGCCTGCAGTAACATTTGCAGTGTCTTTATCTAGAATACATTGAGTTTGGTGCAGTAACCAGCCCCCTGCTTCTAAGTGGATGTCCTTAGGCACTCGATGATGGATGAGTTCATTTTTGAAAATCAGTCTGAGCTTTTATACCTCCCCTTTCGTTCTCATTCTTTACTGCCTATAAATGACATGCAGTGGAGTTCGGCCAAGTTGTAACTCAAAATTTGACACAATTTGGCAAATAATTTCTAAGATTTCTTCCATATACAGCAAGATCGTTTTGACCTGCCTTGTCCTGAGAGCGTTGAACCGTTGTATTTAATCAACTTATCGCTTAAATGTAATACGTTTTCATGTCTTTGGCTGTAAATCTCTGTACTGTAGATTTTGGTAGAAGCTGACATATTGTGAGTGAGTGAGAGGTGGGTAAGAGCCTGTCCATCTCTGCTCCTCCTCACATATCAATCATGGCAATATGTGTCCAAACAGCAACAAAGTAGGTGGTCTCGCTGCCAATCAACATGACAGCTGTACTTAACTACGTAACCGGGAAAACATAGTGAATTTGTCCGTAGTGGGAGTGTGGAAATGGATTGGAGACGAAGGAGGCAAAATATAATGTATAAAGTTTGCATTGTTAGCCAAAGCAATAGCCTTAACACAAGAAACCAACCTGGCATTTACTGCGATAAAACTTGAAAGACCGAACTAGTTTATTTTAAATGGATTGCGGTTGTCCAAAGTTATTCCTCTCTTACCTTATGCATTCCAAGCACAATGAGGGTATAAGTACTTTTCACAACTTTCAGAGACCAGAGCAGAGTTTTTCCCTCACAGTAATGCCAACAAGTAGCATACTAACCGTGCACTTACTAATTTCTTTGACAAGAAAACAGTTTATAATGGCAGTAAAAAGCAACAGACACATTTTGATCTCAAGAACGACTTATACAATTTATCTGTACTGAGGAAGGACAAATTTTGCTCAAATACATGGGGGAAAAAACAAGGGCCCTGAATATTTATGTTCAGTTTTTGTCTCAGACTGAAAACACTCTGTTCCACTTTGTGATGTCATGTGATGATAAAGGAAGTGCTCCACTGTGTTTTCAAACTCCATACACCTTCACTTGAAACTTTTTGGTGATTTCAGCCCTGGAATTGCCAAAATCTACTGAACAAAAGGTAAAGGACAGGATAGGAAGGATTTAACTTTAAAACTACTACTACATGGCATCATAAGGTGGATCTAAACATTTGGAGCTTTGGAGATGTGGACAGACTAATAATAAAGAGTTACTCAAATGTGTGAATGAAACAAAACTCAACTCCTGGTATAGACTTAGACTTAGACAAACTTTATTGATCCACAAGGGAAATTATTTGGACACAGTAGCTTAGACATCACAATATAATACAATAACAAAGAGAAACATATAAATGGTAATAATACATTCTAAATAAGTAGCAAAAGTATCTGTACATAAGGGGTGAGTTGTTGTACAGTTGTAGGGAGTAATTATCTGTTAATAAGGGTGAGTTGTTGTACAGTTGTAGGGAGTATTATCTGCTACATAAGGGTGAATTGTTGTACAGTTGTAGGGAGTATTATCTTTTACATAAAGGTGAGTTGTTGTACAGTTGTAGGGAGTATTATCTTTTACATAAAGGTGAGTTGTTGTACAGTTGTAGGGAGTATTATCTTTTACATAAAGGTGAGTTGTTGTACAGTTGTAGGGAGTATTATCTGTTACATAAGGGTGAGTTGTTGTACAGTTGTAGGGAGTATTATCTGTTACATAAAGGTAAGTTATTGTACAGTTGTAGGGAGCATTATCTGTTACATAAAGGTAAGTTGTTGTACATTTGTAGGGAGTATTATCTGCTACATAAGGGTGAATTGTTGTACAGTTTGTAGGGAGTATTATCTGTTACATAAGGGTGAGTTGTTGTACAGTTGTAGGGAGTATTATCTGTTACATAAGGGTGAATTGTTGTACAGTTGTAGGGAGTATTATAGTATGAATGTCATCCTGTATCTCTCAGTGTTTGAACAGAGCTGTTGGAGCCTGTTGGAGAATGAGCTCCTCTGTCCTTCTAGTCTGGTGCAGTGGGTGAGTTGTTGTACAGTTGTAGGGAGTATTATCTCCTTTGTCCCTCTATAGTCTGGTGCAGTGGGTGAGTTGTTGTACAGTTGTAGGGAGTATTATCTCCTTTGTCCCTCTATAGTCTGGTGCAGTGGGTGAGTGCAGTGTGAGTGTAGTCTGTGCAGTGGTGAGTTGTTGTACAGTTGTAGGGAGTATTATCTCCTTTGTCCCTCTATAGTCTGGTGCAGTGGGTGAGCAGGAGTGTCCATGATGGAGAGCGGTTTGTCCAGTGTCCTCTTGTCCCTCACTGTGACAAATGTCTCCATCTTTCACCTGACACGTGACCAACTTTATGGATCAGTTTGTCAATCTGCCCATTGTCCCTTTTACTGCTGCTGCTCCCCCAGCAAATCAGACCTGACCTTTCTCTGTCTCTGTTTTTTGAGGAACAACATTCTAACATGGCTTAAACCTCACAAGAGTCAATTTTGTGTAATAGAGGACCTTTAAACAGAAGCCTGACCTTGTAATTTAATCTACATTGGCCAAACTAAATCCTTTTTGAAGCACTAACTCAAGAATCCACACATCTTGGCCTGTGTGGAGGATCTGTTAAATGAACCAGAGAACGCACATCCCTGGGGGTATAACTCAAAGTGCCCCAGATGCAAACAGCCAACAGTCCCTATGGCTTTGACAGCGCTCCCTTGAAGACCTATGGGATTATCCAGCCATTGAAAATACTATACGTAATAATATTATAATTGGAGGTATGTATGTATGACTCAAGATGACCTTTTTTAAGCCTTGTTAGTCCCTATATGCACACAGCCTAGAGGTTACATATAAGGAAGCAATACAGAAGCCTTTGTTTTTTTAGTTAATGAACCCATATGTCATGTTCGTTTAGCCAAATCAAGAAGGGGCAAAAGGTTAGAAATAAAACATAGGAAGTCACAATGGTACAGACAATTCTATACCAAAATAGCAAAGATAAAAACATGTTGTGGTGGAAGGATTAAAGGGCCCATATTACTCTATTTTCTGAGCTATGTTATAATGTTGATGATGTCTGACAATCTCCACGATAAAGTTGAAGGTAGCAGTTTCAAATTACCAGGGCTGTAGTGGGCGTGGCATGCTGGGATACGCTGTCCACCCACTTCTCCCCAAGTGAGATATGAAAAAATAACAAATATAAAATAGCTACAACTTAAACGTCAAACCGAAGCTTTTAGCAATAGTGAAAACAACCTGCACAGGCTCAGGATATCTGCAGTAGTGTCCTATAGTGACCTGAGACATGAGGGACCAGGACTGAACCAGGATTATACCAGGATTGAACCAGTACTAAAACAGGACTGAACCAAGAATGAACCAGGATTAAAACAGGACTAAACCAGGTCTAAACCAGGTCTAAACCAGGTCTAAACCAGAACCGAACCAGGACTGAGTGTCGAGACGGGCCTGGAAGTGTGCCCGTGTAGACTGTTGGGTGACTGTAGTCAAAAGGACCTGCGCAAAGCTCCGCGTCCCACGGGGTTAAGTGCAGTCGTTGCCCAATCGCACTTTGCGGACACCTTGCCCCACGGGTTCTGGGTTCTCTTCCTCACTCTCAAGGCCAAGATTAGTCCTGTTTTAGACCTGGTTTAGACCTGGTTAAGACTTGATTTATACCTGGTTTATACCTGGTTTAGTCCTGGTTCAGTCCTGGTTCAGTTCTGGTTTAGTCCTGGTTCAGTTCTGGTTCAGTTCTGGTTCAGTTCTGGTTTATTCGTGGTTTAGTCCTGGTTCAGTCCCAGTTTAGTCCTGGTTCAGTCTTGGTTCATGTGTTGTAGCCTATGATTTATGTTGTGTAGGTTATTATAAATTGCGTTAATGTCACATCGATGATGTCATGAATCGCGTACCCCCACTTAAAAAATCCCCACTACCCCACTGCAAACTACTGCTTCTTCACATCACAAAGTGGAACAGAGTATTTTGAGCTTTAGATATTGGACAGACTAATAATAAAGGGCTACTCAAACATGTGAACGAAACAGAACCCAGTGATGAGATAATAACGTTCTAACATGGTTTAAAGCTAACAAGAGTCAATTTTGTTTAATGTAGGACCTTTAACTACTTTTTAACCAGTACAACAAGATTTGCAATTAGTATGACACATCATACCACACATTTTAACTAAGGATTTACCGTGTTTTCAGCCTAAAATGACTCATGTTTAAACTGTAGAAATGCACTATAATGTATTGGTTTTTCACCCAGTTTTTCCATTTTTGATGTGATGTGTGTGCAAGACTGAGCTCAGTATGTCAGCACTTATTTCTTGCAAGAATAGCGAGATATTGAGGTTAAAGATTTTCCAGTTTCATGTTTAATGAAAAACTATACACCCAAAATGTTTCTCCATTCCTTACAGATAGACAGATAGACAGCCGAAGCCTTCTTTTTCCAGATCAATCTGTTATTCAGACAGAAGATGAGTTTGAGGATAGAGAGAAGAGGTTATCGATGAGTTAAATGGCCTTTAAAAGCCTCGCCAGAATAGTCGCACTGAGCGACTGATGAAAAAGTGCAGCTACAGATACATTGCAATCAGTGAAGGACAAGATAAAACCAAATTAATGAGTTCATTTGTTTCATAAGATCTCTCCTTGAGTCCATTCATTATCCAACCATTCTTTTCAAATAACTTCAAGTTCCTCACAATATGGTTCTTCAAAGTGACAGTAATAAAGCTTGTGCATAATTGAATAAGATCACTCATATCATTTTGAAGCTACAGTTAAAATTTGTTCTTGCAAATTAGTAATTAGTTTGTTTATTTCCTCCAGAAACCCAGAAAGAAAGATCTATGAAAACTGAAAATTAATGTGTGTGACTCAACAACACAAACTTGGAGCCAAGTTATGTATTAGGAATAGGAATTTATTTATGGAAAAAATAGCGAACTAAAAACACCAGAGTCAATGTTCGAGTGGATTAATACATTTTAAGTTAACGATGACGAGGCTCATTGCAGCAGTTGCAGAGAGAGAGGTGACAATTTGTCAGTGTAAAGTCAATACATGCATCCTGAATTTCAGACTTCCGGTCATCACGCAAGGCATACTGGGAAGGGTCCTCCGAAAAAGTAAGCATCAAACCACCATGTTTGATTTCCCAGCGGGATTCGTCTATTGTCAAAGCCGATCTTTTCAAGTATTTTGAACCATGTCACTTTTGTTTCTGATTCTGATATTGTCACATTTTAGTTATGGGATTTGGACATCGTAATTGTGTGGTTGTTGGATGTCGTAACAGTGAAAAACAGCTTGAGAAATGGGCTTTGGAAGTTTGCATAAATGCAAAAGGGAATCAGATCTGTGTGACTGCAATCCTTTCAAACTGTTTCCCTTCCCAGCGCAATTGAAAAATAATGAAAGGCGAAGGCAATGGGCAGTACTGATACACAGGAAGAACCAAAAAGGTAACCTTTGGCTACCTGAGAAATCATCTCAAGTTTGCAGCGAACATTTTATATGTGGAGCTCCATCAATGCAAAATCCTGTTTGTTAAGCGAGAGGTACAGAGGAGAAACAGTGCTGAGCTCGCACTTTCTTGTTCGACTGACTTTACAGCAACATCACATCTTGATCGCTTTGCAGTGGAAGGTGTTTCTTGGCGAACAGCTGGCATTGACTTTTTAAAATCGTAACCAAAGTTGAGTGAGGAATCGGGATTTTGCTTTGTTTCCGCGTACCAAATGTTCGCTGCAAACTCAGAATGCTTTCTAAGCCAAAGGTTTCTTTTTTTGTCCTTCTTGTGTATCAGGACATCCAACAACCACACAATTACGATGTTCAAATCCCATAACTAAAATATGACAATAACAGATCCAGAAACAAAAGCAACATGGTTCAAAAGACTTGAAAAGATTGACTTTTATAATAGACGCATCCCATTGGGAAATCAAACATGGCAGTTTGATGCTCATTTTTTCAGTAGTCTCTTCCCACTATGCACTGCACGATGACCAGAAATCCAAAATTCGGGGTGCATGTATAGGAGCCAGATATGCCCCTATTTGGAGGTTAGTTGTTAATTTATATATACAGTCTATGGTGCAACTACTGTGATCTGGCAAATTGTTACTGAGAGCTAAAAAATCTAGGGTAATGCAGCTTTGATATATGAAATTGTTTAAAAATGATGTGCAATTTTTGTTCATTATTGCAATCTCTGCTTACGGCTACAATATTAAAAATGAACACGCTGATGAGACAAGATAATAACCTGACCAGTCAAACTCTTTTGGTGAAAGAATAAAAATCACACTTGCTGCCATCACACATTTATTTAGACTGAGATACTGTAACTGACAATTGCCACAGGGCCTACACTCAGATTTAGATACTCTTTTCACTGTCATATTCACTCAAACTTTACATGAAACCAAACTTCTACCTCGTACATTTTAAATGACTCATATTACATTATTTTCTGGTCTATGTTATAATGCTGCTTCCTCGTCACAAACACACTGTACCTGGAGTTATCTTGTGTTTCATTCACACATGTTTAACACACAAACCCTGCAAATACTGACTGTCTGAAGTGCTCCACTCTGTTTGTAAAGGGACAGTCTGGAATTTTGGACATAGGACCTCATTTCCTAGTGGGCCAGAGTGTTGGAGACGTGTGGAGACACTTTTTAAAATATTCTGTCCAGTCTTTGTATTTGCAGAGGTCACTTGTGCTAGGCTAGTGCATGTCAATGGCCATAGTTAGCCTGTTCCTCCAGACTGTTGATGTAAATGTCTGTGTTGATAGTTTTATTTCAAACATTATTCTAACCTTGCATCACATGAATCGACTCATGTTGAGGGACATTTTTCTGGTATATCAGTCCGCCACTGCCAAGCTTTCTATCAGGAAGTACAACTCGCTGCTGCTGCTCAGACACAAATCCTTCAAATGCAAGGTTGGTTTTACTTCTAAAATTATTCTATCGACACAGACATTTACATCGACAGTCTGGCGAAATAATTGTTTTGCCTTGAGTGTTTTGTGGAGTGGGTAAGACTGTTTTTAGTGGCAGGCTAACTATGGCCATTGACATGCACTAGTCTAGCACCAGCGACCTCTGCAAATACAAGGACTGAATGGAATATTTTAAAAAGTGTCTCCACACGTCTCCAACACTCTGGCTCACTAGGAAATGAGGTCCTATGTTCAAAATTCTGAACTGTATGCCTTCACTAGATTCATTTGGATCTCTATTGAACTAAAGGTAAAAAGTAGCTGTGAACTTGAAAACCACCACTACATGACATCACAAGGTGCAACAGAGCATTTTGAGCTTTGGAGATGTAGACATTTGGAAGCGGTAACAGCATTTTTACCTGTTTTAAAGCGCACAAGAGTCAATTTTGTGCAATAAAGGACCTATAAACAACTGAGAGATGTGGTTGATAAGACTGATCAATGGCTACATATTTCTTGTATTGTTCTCAATTAACACACAGGGGATTAGTGCAGTAGTATTGGTTATCCTGATAAAACTGGAGGCAAACACAGAAATACTTGGAACATGTAAAATGCTGTTGTGAGATTTGTGTTTTTGTGAATCTCTATAGCAAAACACACATAATAAACATCATACAATGCAGTATTTTTTATTACAACTAACTGGAGTGGAAGTGGTTAAACGTGTTCAATGCAGCGGTTGTCGGTTCAATCGCTGCTCTGACCAGTGCATACTGTTGTTGTATCCTTAGGCTAGACATTTTTATTGGCAGCCACGCTTCAGTCAGTCAACCCCAGGGAAGCTGTGGGGCTCGAGGCAGCGTGAGGGGAGAGGGAATGAATAATGTAGTAAAACGCTTTTTGAGGATCTCCAAAGACTCACTCATTGGCGGTATAGCAGATATATATTTACTTGTTTTTATAAATCTGTATATTTGTCACTTCTTTGATATATTTCACTATTTTATTTTATTCTTTGTTTCTTTTTTTATGTGAACTATTCTTATTTTGTTGTTTGGAAGCTGAAGTGTCCAATTTCCTTTTGGATCAATAAACTTTGTCTCTGGCTTTCACATCAAAGACACACCATTCAGCTTTGGTAATTGGATTGTCTTTGCACAAGTACACAACAGCATTAATATACCGGGTATCCAACTACTAACCTATCAGTAAGACGGAGAACGCCGCAACTAACTTTACCCCTCCCTGCTGTGTTCACATCATCTACAGTTTCTTAACAAATTACAAAATTAGTCATTTAATTCATAAATTCTAACCATATTTTAATTACGTTCTCAGTTACGAGTTTGAGCACGACTGCTTCAAAGTTTATACTGACGTGCAAATTGAGTTTATAATTGGTACAAAACCACATTGACAAAGCAGTCTCAAGGGGAATCCTTAAGCAGTGAAGAAATTGAAACCTCCTCATTGTTTTATTACCTGAGCTGCCGAAGCGTTAAATCTGATAAACTGTAATTAATACAATCCTAGGTTTGAATAATTTGAAACCATAATTAAGTAAGGCCAAACTGTCTTCAGATCTCTACAGTGAAAAGTCTATCTGGCCTCATCATTCGCCTTGTTAATTTGCACTTTAAATAATAGATCACTTCATGTCATTCCCAAGGCACAAGTGATTTCATATGGATTTAAAAATGCTGCGTGCTAATGTGTCTGTAATAACGTCTCATTTTTGTGTCTTGGTTTTGTTCCAGGCCATTTCCTTCCTGACTCCGCTGGCCGTGATTTTTGTGGTGAAGATAATTCAGAGGACAGACCGGACAGAGATCAAAGAAGCATGTTTAGGTACTGACCCACTCACTTCATTTTTCTGCTGATTTCTGCTTGTTAAATGTGTAGATCGATGAATAAATAATTTTTAACGCTTGTCAAGGTACTCTGCGTTAATAGGCCTGAATGATCCATATATGGGGGGTCTTTTTTTACTTAAATGTTTAAACGTGGTGAAGCAGTGTCCACTATTTGCTGATGTCCAAAGAAATGTTACTGCTATATCTGGAAAGGTTCATATTATGGCATTAAATATATCTTATCTTTTTATCCAATTACAGGTGTTGTTGCTCAAATACTAGGGAAGCACCACAAATTTGCAGAAAGTTTCATAATGTATTAACTTTTACTTATGTGCAGTTGTTTTGTTACTTGAGGGATAAATAACAGCTACACAACACATTTGGATTTTATTTTTATTTTAAGGAAGTAAATGCTATTTTCCGTCTCTGCGCTGGTTTGGTTCGGTTAATGTCAGGTATTGGCAAATATTTAAAGTGTTGGTGTTGGAAACTGAACTGAAAAAGCTGGATCAGTGCAAAGTAATTAACTTTACTGAGTGACATTACAATACACATTCTCACAGACATTTAATATTGAAAAAGTAATCTTCCTGTTCTTTGGTGTAACCTCTAAGATCTCTGCAGTCGGTGGATCAGCTCAGACCATACAGCAATAATTGGTTTTGGTGCAGATCTGAAGTCCAGTTCCCCCATCATCACCTGCCTTTTTTGAGACAAAAAGTGCTTGAAAAGAACAGGCCTGAATCAGATAGCCTCTCCACACAGCAGGTCTTTTAGATCTCTGTTAAATCAATACTCTGTGTCAGTGGGCGACCCAAGTGGTTAGCACCCTCCCCTCTCCCCCTCTTCCTCCCTCCTCCTCCCTCCTCCCCCTCACTGACATTTCATTATCATCTCTGCAAGGAGTTTGTGAGTAATCCACTGATTCTAAGAGATTTAATTTAGTGCACTGGTTTATTCAAACTCGTATGACTGTACAAAGAGGCAGAAACGCTCCTCTTGATTTTGATTGCATTGATTTTTTTAAAAACACATGCAGTCTAGCCTCCCACAGCCAAAAGAGATACCAAGTGTTTATCTGCTTATTACCAACAGTGCCTAGATTATTTATGTCAAAGCCTTAGTGCTTGGATGGGACACCACTGGGAATATCAGGTGACATAGTGGGACACCAGTGACAAAGTTGTTGTGTCCTTAGGCAAGACACTTCACCCACGTTCCCCAGTATGAATGTGGTGTGTGAGTGAGTGTTGGTGGTCGGAGGGGCTTGGTATCATTAGATAAGCAGGTGATGTGACTGGTCAGATCTGCTGAGAGGCCGCCCTGCCCACAATAAGAATACATGATCTTCAGGTTGTTTTAGCAACAAGTGAGTAACTGCAAGATAGCGCAGTTTAATGTCATACTGTGGAACATTTCTGGTATAAATAATTAATGACATGGAGAGAACATCTGGTGCTAGACTTTAGAGGTGGGTACTTTTTTTAATTTAACCAATCAGTGCTATTTGGTCGTGACATATGTAATGTGCTGCTAACGAGGTGAACTGGTATATTAAGCTTTTCCCAAATCGCGCAGGAAGAAGGACAATAACATCTTTCCCCTGGATAAAATTCACCAAACATTCTCTTTGTTCCACCTTTAAATCTTCGATCTTGGGAATTATTGTCAGCACAGAATATTATGGCTCTTCGCTGATTGGCTGGTTCCCAAACTCACACTTCCAGGGTTTTTGGAAACAGTGTATTCTGATTCCTGACCTAGTCGCTGGAGAGAAATGAAATTAAGTGGAGGCACTCGGTGACGCCAGCCTGGCTAATCTGGTTACACAAAAGTTACACACTGAACCTTCCACTTCCTGCAGGACAATGACATAGCATGTGAAAAATAATCAATAAGAAAGTCACATAATTATTAAGATTGTGAGTTGAATTTGAACTGGTCTATATCTTGCTTTTTTGCAGGGTACACACTTAATCTTCCAGATGAATGCGTGTAAACATCTGGAGGAGAGTCCAGGCGAAAGACTAATGTCCCTGAGGGTACAATAAAATCCACCTTTATCAGTCTCAATACAACCATACGGCAGTTACCTACATGCTGTAGTTAGCACCTTGTTGATGATAACACATGATTGGCTTCGTAGCTATAAGAGCAGCGCTAATGAAGATGCTTGTTGCTTGAATTCTAGTTTAAGTATGCAGCCATTTTCAGAGTGTTTCTTGGTTAAAAGTCCTGCAGAGACATTGCAGCGTCACAAAACATTAGGAAAGTTGAACACAAACCCAATTAAAGAGACACATAGAGAGATGAAGCAGCGTGCTTTGAGATTACAGGAGAGGAGAGGCCATTATCCGGCACTGAGCAGCTCTTATGTGGAACTTTATTGGTGTGCGTCAAAACAACATCACTCACAGGAGCACAGACGAAAGAGCCGTCATTAATCTAACAAGTTTTCTATTTGCATTGGTTTGTGTTATTACCAAATTGTACTTTGAATGAATTACCTATAGAAAATGGGAAATGTCAAAAAAACAAACAAATAAAACAAAATGCTGCCATGAAAATCCACCATGTTTGAAACAGCAGTGCAAAATATCCATAGAGATCTTTACTCCTAAATGCATTTATCGCTCTGTGGTGTCAGTGTACTTTTAAATCAACACTAAATGGTATTTATCGTCTTAACACATCAGTTTAACATTAGGCTGACAAAAATCCTGAACTCTACACACCCATTTTAGTGCTATATATACCAAATGAAAGAAAGTGTCAAGTTCAAAGTTGTTTGAAGTAGCAGAACTAACATAGATTACTATGCCTTTTCCTTATTCTTTACAATCTCAAAACAACACTATCAAAAATACTTGTAGCAGTATATTTGTAACACTGATAAGCAATGCTGAACTAAAATAACTAATATTACTTTAAAGGTGCACCGGTGTGGGGTCCCTGCTGGTCTCCATCATACACTGTATAAAAGAAGTGGACTAAGCGAGTGTTCAGCGCCGCTCAAATGAGGCTCACAATACTAACAGTTACAGGAGAGAATCTGGAGCCAGACTCTGTGTTATGAATAAGATTTTTTTGACGGACAAAATAGCGTATGCAGGTTAATACGAACATTTTAAGACCAAAATGACGAGGCTCACTGCCGCAGTTACAGAGAGAAGGACGGCAAGATCCAAATGTGAGTCAAATTGGAGCCAGAGTCAGAAGGAGCCAGAAGAGCTTCCTGGCGAACTTCCTATTTGGCACACAGTGGCTAGTGCGTTAGCTATGTCCACTCATATACGGTCAGTGTTGGGAAGGTTACTTTTAAAATGTATTCCCCTACAGATTACAGATTACATACCCCCAAATGTACTTTGTAATGAAATCCATTAAATTACTTAAGGTGAGTAACGTAATCTGAATACTTTGGATTACTTGATTTGCTATAGAGAAGCAAAGACTAGGATATCGTAACATAAGATGTTTTGTCTGATAAAAGAAAATAAAAAGCCCAGACTTTACTTAACCAAATCAAAAATATTATTGATAGAAAAGGAGGAGGAGACACGGTCCACGCAGCATGGTTTAGTCCTGTTAAATCCTGATTTAGACATAGTTTAGACCTGGTTTGGACCGTGTTTGGACCTGGTTTTAGTCCTGGTTTTAGTCCTGGCTTTAGTCCTGGTTTAGACTTGGTTTTAGACTTGGGTTTAGACTTGGTTTTAGACCTGGTTTAGACCTGGTTTTAAAAGTGGTTTAGACCTGGTTTAGACCTGGTTTAGTGTCCGGCAATGGGTCACTGTTACTCCCCAAAACTGTATACGGCCTATAGTCTCCGTGGAGATAGTATTCTCTGGAATGTTCTACAATATGGCATTAAACTTACCTTACAATTACTATATTACTTTTGGGGTGTCTGAAAAGGTGGTCAGGGTGATCACATCTGACAGTGTTATTAAAACATTAGGAAATTTAGCATGTTGACTCAATTCCATGCCAATAAAGTTATTCATGAGAATGACTTTAGTCTTGTTGTTTAAAGGGCCCATATTGCACTACACACAAACCCTGCACATTAAGGCTGAGTTCTTCTCTCAAACAGAAAGCACTCCGTTCCACTTTGTGATCTCATGTGGTAATAAAGGAAGTGCCCAACTGTGTCTGTCCACACACTATTACTAATTTCAGCTCTGGAATTGCCCATCTCTAGTGAACTAAAGGTTAAAAGTAGCCGTTAAAGGGCCCATCTCATGCAAAATCAACTTTTCAGTGCTTTTTCTATTTTTTCTACCTCTAAGAGTGATGTGTGGGCCTTATATATGTCGCTGAAGTGGTTTTTAGATTGATCTGGCATTGATTGATTGATTTTTTAACAAATTGCAGCATATTTCTGCCACCCTCCACGTCACAACGAACTAAAGCCTGCTACAACGATGACGAGGCCAGCTACACCTATGATGCATTTGATGTAGCAGAAAATGTTTCGCACCCACCCCCCTCCCCGCTCCACCGCCTCCACCCCACCTCCACCCCGCATCGGCTGACAATTCCAACATGAACACCTAAACAAAAGCGACAGCATAAGCTCATTGTTCTTCACTTTAGTGTACATGATATAATAAGATTATTTACTAGCATTTATTAATACTTTACCAATCACTAATGTTCAGCTGATGTCGACGCGGTGCTTGCGCTTTGTGCACCTCAAAGTCCTCGTCCGATTCTGGGTCCAACACATAAGGCTGAACGCGCTGTATCGCCATGATGAATAAAAGTTTATTCCTGCCGCTATCAGTGTGCACGCCTGTGTCCCCCTCCCTCCCTGAAATGGGCGGAGGAAGGGCGGCTCACTCAGAGTCACGTTTGGAGGGCGGAGCCTGTGCTTTCTCAGGACGGGCGGGGAGATGAGCAATAGATGGCCATTCATAGTTCCTGGTCTGTGACTGCCTCCAAGAAATCAGTAAAATTTCATGACTATTGTGTAATGGATGTTCCAAAACCCAAATTGTGCCTGTATATGTGCAGAAGATACAATGTAAAAAGAGTTTGCATGAGACGGGCCCTTTAACTTGAAAAGACACATGAATATTAAAGTGCTACTCAAAAATGTCTGAATGAAATAAACTACAACTCCAGGTATTTCTGAGGAGGTAATAGCATTATAACATGACTTAAAGCTCATATGAGTGAACTTTGCAAAACACAGAACGTTTAAATGATCCATTTTGTGCAAGCCAGTAGTCTGTAGGCAGCTTGTATTGAGCAGCTGATGAAGTTACGGTTTTGAAATGAGGAAGAATAATCAATCAATACAACGTACAGAAATTTATTACTGCTTGAACTGAAGAACTGTGCTGAGATGTTGAGATTTCAAAGACTCAAATTGACAATCAATGATCCACTGTCGGCATATAGAGTTGTAAATTGAAATGAAATTTAAAAAAGGCTGTTTTGTGATATGAACTTGTATTTTCTCAGACTTTTGCAGCCCTATTATCTCTCAAAGCACCCAATGTTTTGAACTTTAGATGAGATTTTCCACTAACTGCACTATGAGTTGTGCCATCAGTGACTGTTTGATTTTGTTTATAAAGCATGAAAACTATCAGGCAGAACAGGAGATAGCAGCGGCTTCATTGTCTTGCGTGTGTGGGCTGATCGAAGCAATAGAAATACTCATTGTTAGGAGTTGTCAGTCTTTGAGTTGTTGTGACACTGCTCCTCCTCCTCATCACTGCGTCACTATAGAGAACATTTTATTTTTGTAAATACTGGAGACTTGGGTTAAATACTGGACTAGGTGTGTGCATTTTGTTTTTTAACTCTAACCCAAACTATTTTAAAAGTACAATTTAAGAGATTCAACTTGACCACTTTTCCAGTGGAGGGTCTGTCACCTGCTTGTGAAAATGTTTTTGCTTTGCCTAGAATGTCCCACAGCATGGCATTAGACTTACCTATCTTGCAATTATTCATATTTGTACTGCTTTGAAATACCTTGAAAAATACAGTATGTATTCCTACTATGAGTGGGCTTGCTTCTTCACAGACCTGGTGGTGCAAACGAAATGAGATAAATTAGTATAATGCCCAGGGTTCCCATGGTCATGGAAATTCTGGAAAAGTCATGAAATTTTAGTATCCCGTTCAAGCAGGGTTCTATTAAGTTCTCTTTACGCTATTATGATTATTTCCAAACATATGCTCCTTTTATTTAGAAGTTAAGACAATAAATGCACTGACAGTTTTTTGAATGTTAAAAACCTATAACACCAAACCATAAGGTGAGTGGAAAGGGTTAACATTTCATAATTAGCCCTAAAAGACACTTTAGGTCATGAAAAAGTCATGGAAATGCTTTGAAATGTTGTCACTGAAATAAAGTGGGATCCCTGAATGCCGTACTGTATGTGTTTGAGTGAGAGATGTATGTGGGAGTGGGTATTTTGGGCTTTTGTTTTATGAATTGTGCGGATTATGTGGCATGGGAAATGTCTTTGGCTGCAATCCTGCATATTTACAAGTACATATTTGTCCTGTGCATTATCTTGTCTTTTAATATGCATTGTCCCTTTAATAGATAAATACAAATACTGTGGAACATTCCAGGCAAAGCATCTCTATGATGTTGATAGACCCCAGTGTTGTAGTCAAGACCACACTAATCGAGACCAAGACCTGTCCAAGACCACAAGGTCCCAAGCCCGAGATAAGAACAAGACCTCTGAGGGTCAAGGCCAAGACAAGACCAAGACTTTTAAAGGCTGAAATTGAGACAAGACCGAGACCACAGCTCATCCAGACCAAATCAAGACCATCTTTGTAATTTTCTACATTTATTTCTATTTTACAATTATTTTGGCACATTTATATCAATGTTTTTTATAAATCTAGCTCCATTTTATCACTGGTCGAGTGTCAGACCTTGAGACCGAGACAAGACCGAGTCCAAGTGCCTTCAAGACTGTGACAAAACAGAGTCCAAGCACCTTCAAGACTGAGACAAGATTGAGTCAAAGCGCCTTCAAGACTCAGACAAGACCGAGTCCAAGCACCTTCAAGACCGAGAGAAGATTGAGTCCAAGCGCCTTCAAGACCGAGACAAGACCGAGTCCAAATGCCTTCAAAACTGAGACAAGACCGAGTCCAAGCGCCTTCAAGATCGAAACAAGGCCAAGTCCAAGCTTCTTCAAGACAGAGAAAAGACTGAGTTCAAGCACCTTCAAGAGTGAGACAAGACGGAGTCCAAATGCCTTCAAGAGTGAGACAAGACCTAGTCCAAGCACCTTCAAGACTGAGACAAGACCGAGTCCAAACGCCTTCGAGACTGAGACAAGACCGAGTCCAAACGCCTTCAAGACTCAGACAAGACCGAGTCCAAGCACCTTCAAGACCGAGAGAAGATTGAGTCCAAACGCCTTCAAGATCGAGACAAGACCGAGTCCAAACGCCTTCAAGACTCAGACAAGACTGAGTCCAAGCGCCTTCAAGACCGAGAGAAGATTGAGTCCAAACGCCTTCAAGACTCAGACAAGACCGAGTCCAAGCACCTTCAAGACCGAGAGAAGATTGAGTCCAAACGCCTTCAAGATCGAGACAAGACCGAGTCCAAACGCCTTCAAAACTGAGACAAGACCGAGTCCAAGCGCCTTCAAGATCGAGACAAGGCCAAGTACAAGCTTCTTCAAGACCGAGACAAGACCGAGTCCAAGCACCTTCAAGAGTGAGACAAGACCGAGTCCAAACGCCTTCAAAATTGAGACAAGACCGAGTCCAAGCACCTTCAAGACTCAGACAAGACCAAGTCCAAGACGAAACCAAGACTGCAAAAGAAGTACCTCGAGGCCAGTCTTGAAACCAAGACCGGTCTCGAGTACCACGACACTAATGGCTCCTACACCAGAAAAGTTAGTTTGAGCCTCTTTTTTCAATCATCAAGTCAGATGAGGCGTTTCTATTCTTTATCAACCATAAAATAATCAATCCTAAGTTAAGTTGGAAGGCAAAATCAGACATGCTGTGTGTATTTTAATCACCGTTGTTTGTGAACACGCCCGTCTAAAACTGTACAAGGGTCTTTTCATCAGAGGAGCAAATATTTAGACAGAGGAGTCCGTCTGAATCGGCCAATCAAGGGCCTCCGTGCACTTCCACAGGACCGAGTGTGAGTGTGTGTGTGTGTGTGTGTGTGAGTGTGTGTGTGAGTGTGTGTGAGTGTGTGTGTGAGGGCCGCAGCTCCCAAAGCTCTGATTACTCATTAGGCCTTTAACTGTGTGACATTGTGCTTCAGAGCAATTACCAATCAAGCTCTGGGCAAGACAGAAAAGAGAAAAGAGAAAGACAGAGACAGAGAGAGAGAGAGAGAGAGAGGGGAGAGACAGAAAGAGACTCAGAGGGGAAGAGAGAGAAGAGGAGCAGAAAGGGGAACGTAAGAGAGAGAGGGAGGGAGAGAGACTGAGAGAAAGAAGAAGAATATAGAGCGAGAGAGAAAGAGGAGAGATATACAGAAAGAAAGAATGAAAAAAAAAGAAAGTAAGAATGAAAGAAAGAAAGAGGGACAAAAATAGGGGAAGGGGAGAGAAAGCCGGAGAAAAAGAGGAGAGGGTAAGTGGAAAGAGCGAGAGGGAGAGAGACAGAAAGATAAAAAGATGGATGGTCAGAAAGAGTGAAAGAGAGAGAGAAAAAGGAAAGAGAGAAAGAGCACAGAAAGAGAGAGAAAAAAGAGAAGGTGAGAAAGAGGGGAAGGGGAGAGAGAGCGAGAGACAACGTGGAAAGAGACCGGAAGAAAAAAGAGAAAGAGGAGAGAGAAAGTGGAAAGAGTGAGAGAAGAGAGCGACAGAAAGAAAGAAGAGAGAAAGAGGGATGGTCACAGAGAGCGAGAGAGAAAGAGAAGAGAGAGAGGAAAAAGAGAAAAAGGACAGGAGAGAGAAATAAGAGAGAAGGAGAGAAAGAGGGGAAGGGGAGAGAGCAAGAGAGAAAGTGGAAAGAAAGAGAAGAGAGACAGAAAGAAAGAGGAGAGAAAGAGGGATGCTCAGAGAGAGTGAGAGCAAAAGAAGAGATGGAGAAAGAGACAGAAAGAAGAGAGATGGAGAGAGCGAGGATAGAGAAAGTGGAAATAGAGAGATGAGAGAGAGACAGAAAGACGAGAGAAAGAAAGAAGAGAAAAAGAAGGATGGTCACAGAGAGTGTCGGAGAAAGAGCAGAGACTGTGGAAAGAGAAAGAGAGAGAAAGAAGAGAGCGAGAGAAAGAGGAGAGAGAGGAAAGAGAGAAAGAAGAGAGAGAGAGAAAGAAGAGAGAGAGAGAGAACAAGTGGAAAGAGACACAGAAAGAAAGAAGAGAGAAAGAGGGATGGCCAGAGAGAGAGAGAGAGAAGAGAGAGGAAGGGAGAAAGTAAAAAGAGAGAGAGGTGAAATAGGAGAGAAAGAATGATGGTCAGAGAAAGCGAGAGAGAAAAAAGAGAGAAGAAAGAGAGAAAGGACAGAGAGATGATGAGAGAGAGGGAGAGAAAGAGAAAGTGGAAAGAGAGAGAGGAGAGAGAGAGACACAATGAAAAGAGAAAGAGGGAAGGTCAGAGGGAGCAGGGAGGAATGAGGAGAGAGGGGAAAGAGAGAAAGAGGACAGAGAGAGGGAGAGAAAGAAGACAGAAAGCGAGAGAGAAGAGAGAGAGAGAGACAGACGGAAAGAAAGAGAAGAGAAAGTGGGATGGTCAGAGTGAGTGAGAGTGAGAGAGAGAGAGAAAAAGAGGACAGAGAGAGAGAGAAAGAAGAGAGAGGAAGAGAGAAAGTAAAAAGAGAGAGAGGTGAAATAGACAGAAAGAAAGAAGAGAGAAAGAGGGATGGTCAGAGAGCGCGAGAGAGAAGAAAGAGGGAAAGGACAGAGAGACGATGAGAGAGAGGGAGAGAAAGAGAAAGTGGAAAGAGAGAGAGGAGAGAGAGAGACACAAAGAAAAGAGAAAGAGGGATGGTCAGAGAGAGTGAGAGAGAGAGGAAAGAGAGAAAGGACAGAGAGACGATGAGAGAGAGGGTGAAAAAGAGAAAGTGGAAAGAGAGAGAGGAGAGAGAGAGTCACAAAGAAAAGAGAAAGAGGGAAGGTCAGAGGGAGCAGGGAGGAATGAGGAGAGAGGGGAAAGAGAGAAAGAGGACAAAGAGAGGGAGAGAAAGAGAGAGGGGGGCAGAGAGAAAGTGGAAAGAGAGAGAGAGGAGAGGGAGACAGATGGAAAGAAAGAAAAGAGAAAGAGGGATGGTCAGAGAGAGTGAGAGAGAGAGGAAAGAGAGAAAGGACAGAGAGACGATGAGAGAGAGGGAGAGAAAGAGAAAGTGGAAAGAGAGAGAGGAGAGAGAGAGTCACAAAGAAAAGAGAAAAAGGGAAGGTCAGAGGGAGCAGGGGGGAATGAGGAGAGAGGGGAAAGAGAGAAAGAGAAAGAGGACAAAGAGAGGGAGAGAAAGAGAGAGGGGGGGCAGAGAGAAAGTGGAAAGAGAGAGAGAGGAGAGGGAGACAGACGGAAAGAAAGAAAAGAGAAAGAGGGATGGTCAGAGAGAGTGAGAGAGAGAGAGGAAAGAGAGAGAAAGAGATGAGAGAGGAGTGGAGCGTGCGAGAGACAGAGGGAGAGTGGGTGGGTGGGTGGGACGCTCTGGTGATGAGACTCCGAGCTGAAGCAGAGGAGTCATTTGGATAAAGAAGTGCAGTAGATTTAAAGTGAGCAGGTGCTCCGCTCTTGGTCCCTGTAATTGGCCGTAATGTTGGAAACTCATCAGCGTAACAGCAGGTATAATGTCAGACCGCAGCAAAGACTCTCTAATAAGAATATATAGTAATAATAAAGACTTAAGAAATTACTCGGTTTCATCTGGACTCTTTGGTTTCCTCGGTAACCCATAGTAATAAGAGGAAGAGGGCAAGACACAATTCCCACGAGATCTGGACCATGAGAACAATTGTGTGGTTTAGATTACAATTTTGGGCTTCATTTTTTATTCATTTAATACTTTTTACTCCTCTATGGGGGCCGGGGCTTTTTTCCAATTTTTATTTTGATCCTAAGAACGTTGACCTTTTTAGATTTTTATGTCTTCATGAACTGAAAAAAGAGAAAAGGTTTAGTCTGTATTGTCATTTAAATTAAGAAAAAAAAAAAGAGTTTGCTAATTTAGAGACTCTCAGCTGTCATAGGTGTAATTTATGTTTTTTTTTCTCGTTCATCCTCCTCTAAGGCCAAGGAAATGTACAGTAAAATTAAATTAGATCACAGCCTTGACTTTTAAAGTGGTTAACCTTCTACAAAGAGGATCTCATTGAAGTATAGTTTATGATACTAATCACAAATTATGTCTCTGTTCTTTAAATGTTTTTTTAAAATGTAGTCGGGGCTATTATAAGACTATTAGGCTACTGTAACGTACTCCTCATCGGAACACCTGGCAGGAGCATCCGGAGACTGAAATACATCCAGAACAGCGCTGCCAGGATCCTGATGAGGGTGCGAAAATTTGACCATATCACCCCCATCCTGAAATCCCTTCACTGGCTCCCGTATCCCACTCCGGACTGAGTATAGGCGAGTTTCACTGTTGACAAAAGCGTGCGTTGCATGCTGGGAATTATTTTGGTCGGCGGCAAGAAACAATAATTCAACATGACGGACTGAGCGAGAAAGCACGTAAAGGGTATTGATCCTGGTTATTTATCCACTCTGATAGCAGAGGACCCAAGACAATTTGACCAGAAATTGGTCATCAGCATCGATGGACGCCAAATCACCCTTTTCAACCCCGACAAAAGGTGGACCAAACCAAATTTCTGGTCAGAATCGCCAACTACCTGGACAAATATTCACTTCGGCGATATCCACAATGACTTGGTGGAAACTCCTGGGCCATTCACAGCAGAAAAGATGAAAGACTACAAGAGTCTCGATGCGTTGTTGAACTTGTTGGAGTCCACTGTTTGCTAGGATCTTCTACGTTTGCTCTGCGAATGTTTGAAAGCCGTTTTAATTCACCGTTAGTGGTTCTTTTCACTCAGAATACGAAACAGACATTTTCCTTCTTCCGTGCTTCTATTTGTGCATCCGATAATGCAGCAGGAATTTACCATTATCGGGGATAAATACGCGAGGTTACGCACTGTGTTTGACCGCTATCGTGTTTCTTGCCTCCGACCAAAATATTTCCCAGCATGCAACGCGGGCTTTTAATAACAATGGCGTCAGCTGAAACTCGCCTATAAGGTCTCCCTCCTCACCCACCAGTGCATCCACGGTCACTCCCCCCAGTACCTTAAGGAACTCCTCACTCCCCAGACCCCGTCACACACCCTCCGCTCTGCATCCACCAACACTCTCCAACCCCCCAGAACCAAACTCTGCACCATGGCTGATCGGGCCTTTTCAGCTGCAGCTCCAAGGCTTTGGAATATTCTCCCCGACCACTTGAGAGCCCCACAGTCTACTTCTGTTTTTAAACGAAATCTTAAAACGTATCTTTTTACTAAAGCCTTTTGTTGATTGTATTTTATTTTTGTTTTATCTTATTGGTTACTGTAATAATTTTAGCTTGATGCACTGTTTGCTGATGCACTTTTATTCTGTTTTTTTGTTTTTTTTTTTTTTACCTGTAGCACTTTGAGATTATTTTATGTAAAGTGCAATATAAATAAAATGTATTATTATTATTACATTTATTACTATTATTATTTAAAATATATCACTCATTTTACCAGGTTTGGCATTTTTTCTCCTAACAACATGAAAATTGGCACTACACACACCCGTACCAGCAGGATGACACCCTCTGAATCTGGGATCGGTCAGATGAGCGGTTCGAGAGTCACACATGGAACAGACAAACAAACAGACACACAGAGACGTTCCTTGAATTAATAGGTGGATATTTGTCAAGCTTGGTGGTTTTGCTGACTTTGTTCAAAAACGCTCATGCTTGTTATACTTTACACACAAAAAAATACTATACCGGTGACAGACATCCCTTCAGAAAAGTTATATAGTGCACCTTTAAATACATATCTACTGTAATCACTGTTTAAGGGGCTCACATTACGCACAGTCGACCCTTGTGAGCTTTAAGCCAAGTTAGAACGTTGTTACCTCATCAAAAACATACCCAAAGATCAAAATGCTCTGTTCCACCTTGTGATGTCATGAAGTGGTAGTTAACAGCTAGTTTTAATGTTTAGTTTAGTAGAGGCTGAAATTGTCCAAATGATTCTAGTGAAGGTGCATGGAGTTTAAAAACACAGTGGAGAACTTCTTGTATTACCACATGGAATCACCAGAGTGTTTTCTGTTTGAGAGACTTTTCTGAAGGGACGTCTGACATTGTTATAGTATTATTTATTTTTTTATGTGTAAAGTATAGCAAGCATAACAGTTTTTGAACAAAGTCAGCAAAACCACCAAGCTTGACAAATATCCACCTATTAATTCAAGGAACGTCTCTGTGTGTCTGTTTGTTTGTCTTTTCCACGTGTGACTCTCAAACCTCAAATCTCAAATTCAGAGGGTGTCATCCTAACGATACAGGTGTGTCCAGTGCCAATTTTCATGTTGTCAGGACAAAAAATGCCAACCTAAATAAACATGCGAATGTGACAAAACACAACTCCGGGTTTTTTGTGATGAGGAGACAACGTTATTAGCCAGGCTTTCGTCACCTAGTGTCTACGCTCAATTTGAAGTTGTAGACCGCACACCGGCCAATCAAAGAAGAGCTGTGAAATCATGACATCAAACTCAAGCGCCTGTCTGTGTCGAGATGGATGTAGATGAAGCCAGACATTCTGTGTTGGCAACGATTCCCGAAATCGAGGATTTAAAGTTGGAACTAAGAGAATGTTTGGTGAATTTTATCAAGGGGAAAGACGTTATTGCCCTTCTTCCTATGGGATTTGGCACATTACATTTGTCACGACCAAACAGCGGCCATTGGTTAAATTAAAAAAAAGTACCCGCCTACTGTCGAGCAAACGAATCCTAATGCTGCAAGGCCAGACGGTTTCCACAAAGTGAAACCGGCCAATGAATCATTCTACAACATTATAACATAGATTAGAAAATAGCATAATATGGGCTTTAAAATGTGATGGGATACTTGAATTTACCTCACTTTTCCAGCAACAATTTATCCAAATGAGCAATCAAATGAACAATAGACTGTTCACTATACTTCTAAGTGACTGAGGGTGTTGCAGGTGAGTGGGATTAGCCCACAGTGAATGAATAGGATTAACTTGAGAAGGACATGCCTCCACTAATTAGAATCCCAAGAGCTTTCTTCAAGACATAATCAAATAAATTATATTTACTCTCACCCAGGCACTGTGCTTCCTGTTACTCAGTAGGAGAGCACATTTCACTGTTGTCCATGCAATCAGAGGCCAGGTTTAAAGACTTCTCCATAAATGTTTAGAGTGGCTGGAGAGGAATGAAACTGATTAAAGCCAATAGGGTGAAAAACACAATACTGGTGACTGTTAAAGGTCTTAAATTACTCAAAATGGACTCAAAATGGAGCTTCCAGACATGTTATAATGTGTTGCCTTTTCAAAAAACATCATCATTCATTATTATTATTAGTCTTTCTAACAGAGGTGGGACCAAGTCGTTGTTTTGCAAGTCTCAAGTAAGTCTTAAATGTTTTACCTTAAGTCTAAGTCAAGTTCCAAGTCAAATACAGACAAGTTCAAGTCAAGTCTTGAGTCACTGGCCCATAAGTCCAAGTCAAGTCCAAATTGTCTGTTTTGATCTTCAAATTCTTCTTCGTCATTTCAAGTCTTTAAAAAATATAGCTTAGATTTCTGCAATTTAGATAAGATAAGATAAATTGTACTTAAAAAAAAATAATAATAAAAAATTATACTTAAGAAAATCATGGTATATTTATATATGAGTATTTGTTTATTTATTTATTTATTTATTTGAGACAGGGACAGCGCACAATTTTTGCATTAACCTTAACAGGAGAGATGCATTGTACATCAGGCTGTAGCATCAGTGCTAATTTCCACCTGTCGTCCCTGGGCAGGTTCATTGATTGATTGGATTTTTAACTGACTTTGACTATCAACTGACTATTTATAGAGTATATAAGAGTTGTAGAAATGTTATTTTTTCCTTTTTAAATGTGTTGACAAGATCTTTACAGTCAGAATAGAAAGAATTCAGATTTAAAAGAGCTTCTAAGTCTCAAGTCCAAGTCAAGTCCCAAGTCTTGCTCAGTTTTATCAAGTCAAGTCGCAAGTCCTAAAAATAGTGACTCAAGTCTGACTCGAGTCCAAGTCATGACTTGCAAGTCCTACATTTCTACATCTACATCATCTACAGTTCTACATTTCCACAGCTCAAAATGCTGTGTTATTGTGTTAATACTTGTGATGTCATCAGGTGGTAGTTTCCAAGTTAACAGCTCCTTTTACCTTTTGTTTAGTAGAGATTGGAAATTCCAGAGATTAAATTATCCAAATGATTCTTGTGAATTGGCATGGAGTTTAAAAACACAGTGTTAAACAAAACACAGCTCCAGGAACAGTGTGTTTGTGATGAAGAAACAACATTATAACACAGATTAGAAAATAGTGTAGTATATGGTCCCTTTAATCTGTACTTTCTAGGTACATTTATACAATTATACAATTTAGCCTATGTCATTGCTGTTTCTGGGTTTCAGATGACAAGACAACAATCTAGTATAAACCAAAAATATATAACACAGATGGAAAATTAAATTCTACATCATAAAATACAGATTATATTTCCTGCACTTTGTCCATTGCCTTCCATTTGTTGTTACACAAGTTAACACAGTGCGGTATAACATGGAGGCAGACACAAGGACAGAACTTCTTTTCAGCTCAATTGATTAAAACTTAGTAATGCAGAGATAAATTCTCCGTGAACAGCTTTGCACAGATTTCACAAATTAAACAATTTCCCAGACTGCAAAAGACGTCTACCCCACACCCTATCTGAAGCTGATAATTGAATTCCTTAATTTTATCTCAGCCAAAGTTAATGACAAAAATGTGAGTGTTTTGCTTATGTAAGTAAAATATGTTTTCTTTTCTTACAGCGGTGTCCTTGGCCCTTGCTCTCAACGGAGTCTTCACAAACACAATAAAACTGATTGTTGGCAGGTAAGATGTATACTATTTTATTTCATTCTGAATCATTTATAATCAATATTTGGGTTGAATACTGCATAGTTTAAAGATTGTGGTAGTTCATCCAGCCCTTTGAAGTTTGTTGACAGCTTAATATTTGCAGGAGATAAGTACTGAAATTAAAGTATTGGTGGTTTTCAGATCCTTGAAGGTGATTGATTACTTTGTACTTTGCCATGAAATATCCAAAATATACACTACTGGTCAAAAGTTTAAGAATACCCTAATTTTTCCAGTTATTTATTGCAATTCAAATCGTGCAAATCCAATGAAGAGCTTGAAATGGTACAAAGGTAAATACTGAACAGGCAGAGGTTAAAAAAAAAAGCATGATGATCCAAAACACAAGTCCAAGCTCTGCCAAAACTACTTCAGGAAAAAAGAACAAGATGATAAGCTTGAAATCATAGAGTGTCCAGCACAGTCTCAGACTTAAGCCCCACTGAGCTGGTTTGGGATGAACTGGACAGAAACGTGAAAGCCAAGCAAACTACAAGTGCCACACATTTATGGGAACTTCTGCAGCAAACTTGGGAAGAACTTTCTGAAGAAGATTTGATTTCTATTGTAAAAAGAACAAGCCACGAATGTGTTCAGTTGTTATTTGATGAGTCAAAAGTTTAGAATACATTTTGGTCTCTAAATTGATTCCATGATTTATTTTTCAACTCCAATTGCTTATTTGTGTCTATGCTTTCATTTCACAGTGCAATGACACCATAAACTAAATAATTTTCAGTCAAAAACTGGAAAAAGTGTGTTCTAAAACTTTTGACCGGTAGTGTAAACGCACAAATATTGAATCTGATCGTTTCTATTAATGACCAAAGAACTTACAGCACAACAACAATCTACTTTTCAACCACTCATTTTAGCTGCTCCCATCTGTATTAAACATTATTAGTTTATAGAATGTTGTGATGTTTTCTAAAACCCACCAATATATTTCTTGTTTTGTCAGACCCCGGCCAGATTATTTCCAGCGCTGTTTCCCTGATGGACAAGTGAACGTGAAAATGCTGTGCACCGGAGAAGCAGAGGTTGTGTCAGAGGGACGCAAGAGCTTCCCCAGCAGCCACTCCTCCTGTAAGTTCAACACTGTCAGTTCACAGGGTTAAGACTCAACCGGCAAATCAAACTTCTGTTAAACCCAGTCGAGAAAAGCTCAGACATCTTTCCAATACACAAATGCACAAAGCACTTACAAAATAGCTAGAATTTTTGCTAAAGTAGTCTGAAGTACTTCTGTCCATGTCCTCCTCCCTAAACCATGAGGCTGTATCGTATCGTCAAAAGTCTCACAATAATATAATATGTACAGCCACAGTATATTGAATTACAAGCTCCTTTGCTTAGATACATGGTTTTATAGTAGCAACAGCTCATAAACATCAGAAACTACATATCCCATGATAAGTGATGCCACTAACTCGCTACTTAGTAATGCGTTACTGTAGTCCGACTAGTTTTTTCAGTAACGCAGTGCTATTTCCAAACCAGTAGTCAGATTTAAGTTACTTATCTAATACACTGTGCATTACTATTTTTGCGTTTCAGGGCGACGTTGGTTATTTACTTATTTATTTATTTGGCGACGTGGGTTATGTGACCCCAAAGATCGTAGAAATAGTCTCTGGTGACACGTTTCCGATGATGTTACGTCATCTCCGCTCCGCCACAAGTCAGATGTAAACAATGGAGGGAGAGAGGTACGCATTTTGCAGCTGGAAATACAAACATTATTTTGATTTTATTTCAGCTAAGGATGGCAACATAAAGGTTCGTTGTTCACTCTGTACTGGCGACAAAGTGTTGTCTGCCTTCAAGAAGACAACATCAGACCTAAAGAAACATCTAGAGACACAGCACGGCACAACCACGGGAACAGAGCAGGTCCCGCCCGGTGTGAAGAAAACAGTAACGTAAAATAACTTAGTTACTTTTAAAATCAAGTAGTCAGTAACTTAACTAAGTTACTTTTTAAAGAAGTAATCAGTAGTCAGTAGTCAGATTATTATTTCAAAGTAACTATGGCAACACTGCCCATGATTCATTTCAGTGCAGACAACATGAAGAAATATGTTTTTACTTGAATTCTTGGTCTTATGATGGAAATAATTCACACCAAAATCTTGTCAAGGCATTTTAAAAGCAAAAAAGTATCCCATCTACAATTATATCAGCCTCTCCAAAGTATCGCAATAAATATCATACCCTGAGATGCATATCATGATAATGTCGTACCAAGAAATGTGGATATCGTTACATCCCTACTGCCCTGTGATTGGTCCACTGGTTTACCGGGAAATCACAACATCGAGTGTCGAGCCAGATGGATTTACGCAAGTTTGGGAATTCACAAATGCTGTGAGAATGCATCTTACATGTTTTGTTGCGTGTATCAATGAAATTATTACCCATTGTGTCTTCCTTCTGAGGTTATTTTGCATATTTTTACATATCTGAATAGGCAGTTAGTCAGTGGCTTACATGTGAAAGTGTTTGCAGATGTTACTCACACAGTTCACAGTTTATAAACTTGTGTAGCGCTTTTTTAGTCATTAAAATTTGGTTTCCATGAGAAAAATATGACATGAAAAAAAAAAAAAAAAAAACAAGATGCGAAATGAAGAAAAGAATTAACTTTTTTGTGCCACTGTGCTGTCCACCCCTCCAAATTCCTACTTCTTTTTTCTTTTTACAAAACATTAACTTTTTTAAAATGAAATGCAAATGATAAACTACAAAACTATAATTACTCTCAAGCTGCATTTCTGTGACTGCTTGACTTCAGTCTTGATCAACAAAATAACACAGTCCCTTCCTCACTACTTTCTTTGCTCAAAGGTAATTATACCCTGTTACTGTTTATTTACACTCCCCTGGCAGATTGTCAATTAGTTTTAGCTTTGGTAGATTAAGTTTGAGAATATTTAATTTGATTTTGGGGCGTACAGCGAACGAAGCTATTTACTAAACTGTCACGATCGGTGAGGAGAGCATTGGGTTTTCGGGTGCTCCTCCGCACTGTGTTAAATAATTCACATGTTATTGTGTTGTCCGGAGCATGAATTTTAAGTGTTGTTAGCAGATGGGCGAAGGCTGCTGGAAATACACATACTAATACAGATAATACGGGAGGGCACAGACTGTTGGAGTAATACTTATTTTTCTTCATATAGTCGTCATTTATGAGTTGTTGTCTGAGATGTTTGCAGCTTGTTTTTGTAGGACTTATTTATGGAAAAGTTGAGACTGAAGATGTGTTCTCAATTATCCTGGTTTGGTCCTCATTTCAGTCATAATGTAGATTTGTTTTTGTTTTGTTTCAGACCTGGTTAATGCCCAAATTAGGATGATGTTTGAGCAACACACTCTTAAAGCAGACCTATTATTAAATCGACTTTCAGGGCTTTTAACAATGTTTTAGTTCAGTGGTTCCCAAAGTGGGGAAATTTAAGGGAAAAAAAGCATTACATGGTCTATTAAATGTAGTGTGAATTATTCTTCGCACTGATAGGAGGCCATGGCGCATAACACTTTGGGAATGGCCGGATTTGAGAAATATTGTGTTACATTAAACTTAAAAGAAAAGCCCAAGTTTGTCCCGGCTCCTCTACTCAAAGAAAATGTCTTGTTTAGAAGAACTGACAAAACATCAGAGGACAATCCACCCAGGCAGGCTGCTGAGGAGGTTATAAATGTTGGACAAAATTGTTGGAAACCCCCTCAGCCAATTGGAGTGTATCCTCAAAACCCACCGAAAGAACAAAGACCGCCACGACGTCTTCCGAGAAAGACAGGTGACCTCAAGAAAACAAAGAAGAGAAACCGGCTTTTGAAAGTAAACAAACTTGTCAGTCACCGAATGTTCAGGCCTCCGCACCAAAGCCTGAGGTTATCAAGGTGCTGCCTTCAGAACCAGCGAAAGAACAGAGACCGCCCGGACGTCTCCCGAGAAAGGCAGGTGACCATGACACTGCAGCAGAACACGGTGGAGAAAAAACAGCTCCAAAGTCTGAGGTTGTTGAGGTGTACCCTTCTCACTCTCCAAAAGAACAGAGACCACAAAGACGTCGTCTGAGAAGGACAGCAAACAGGAAACAAATGGAGAAAATAAAGAAGAGTGTAACCAAGACCGGACTCTGCTTTTGTTTGATGTAATTCACTTAATCTAGATTTACACCAGGACCCTCCTTCCCCACATTACCCCTCCCCAAGCAAAAGAAATCCTCCCTTCTCTCATTCCAAAACCCAAAAACACCTGAACATTCCCGACCTCCAGTTTGGCATCTTGTACTCTGTTATGAATAGAGGAAAATCTACTGTCGGATCAGGTGAACTTTATAATTTATAATAGTCAATTTAACAATGAAATACACTTCATTTGGGTGTTCAGTGGAGATTTCTTGCACTAACTGGCGTTTCACAGACCTGTCGAAGCTCAATTCCCAATAGAACTGGACTATACGGACAAAAAAAAGAAAAGAAAAATGTTTTATGAATACATTTTGTTTTATTAATTCGAGTTTTATCTTTTATGAAACAATAGAATCTTGTGTGTGTGTTTTATATTAGAGCAGTGGTTGATAAAGGGGCCTTAGGACACTTTGGGAATGACTGGTATAGTTATTTCTCCTTTTCATTTACCTTCTCGAAGTTGTATTTAGAGTGATTCATGCAAGTTTGAGCAATGTTTAATCACTTATTTTCAAGACACCATATACGCATACACCCACTGCTCTGTACTTACTTTGTTCTCCAGTTTTCTCTTCTTTTTTCTCTTATTTTCTCTTCAATCATTGCTATGCGTAGGATTTGGCAGCATCGTGTAGTCATTTTGGTACAAATAAAAACAAAAATCCAAGGCTTGCGAGTGTGATCTGCGGCTATCGATCCGTTCACAACGCTTTATTGTGATGTTTATGCATCTGCGGAAGAGGAAATCATCAGACTTTTTTCTTCTATTAAGTTGTTTTAGATGAATGTTGCGATTTAAAATGATCCATGGGTGTCATAGATTACAACTATACAACCGAACAAACCCAACTTGATTTAAATGACTGTGAGAGTTTGCAGTGGTATAATAATGTAGAAACTAGGGATGGGCATTCGATTCAATTTTCTTAATCGATCGTGGGGAGAATTAACGATCGATTATCGAATAATCATTAACGTTTTTTATATTAAAATGTATCATCATTATTATATCTGCACTACTAATCTGCATAAATAAATTCAACTCAACCACTCTAGAGCCACATCAGCCCGTTTGAGATTATAAACTTTGCACAACTGTCACAGAAACGAAACTTAAACTGCATGGCTAATTTGCATAAACTAAGCAAAGAAAAAAAAAACAGCTCTTGTGCACTGATGCGGTTAAAAGACACGACTCAGTGGAATACAGGTTAGTGTGACCATATTTGCGTTTGTCAAAACCAGGACACTGTACGGGAGGTGGGAGGTGGGGCCTCGTCATCGACATTGCGCTACTCTCACCTGGCAAAGCTTTTTCACGTTTTCGGTGTCCTGGTGAGCTTTTTTTCCACTGGACACCGAAACATCTGTGCTGCTTTGTGCACTGTGCACATGGACTCACACTTGTCCCTAACCCTAACGGAAAGCGTAGAATTTCCAGTACAAGTCATTGTTAAATACGCATTTGCGCTTCGGCAGGTTGCAGACTGACCGACTGTTTGTGTTTGCTCGCTCCTTCTGAGTGCAGAGAGCCACATGTCCGGACCCCCGTTTGGTCACGATACGCACAGCAACCTACATTCAGTTTGTCAATGAAAATGAACATAATCGATGAAATTCTTAATGATCAATTATCGATTAATGGACTAATCATGCCCATCCCTAATAGAAACAGTAGTATTTATGATGAATCCGATACAATACTGGTATCGGGTATCTGTGCTAGTTCAGAAAAATCTGATGAATTAAGTATAAGTTCCAGGATATCGCTTCAAAGGCCAACTAAACTTGCAAAAAGATGATTATCCCAGCTTGCATTGGCTCTTACTCTTGCGCTGCTACTGATGGCACAGAGTTAAATCATTTGAGCTCTAGCAATGCCCAGTCCCACACCAAAAAGCAAAATAAGCTAAGTATAAATATTGTCCGTGGATTCATGAACTTTTAATGGGGTGAAGATAATTGCAAGTCTACATGGTCTGCTAAACATAAACTCCAGAAGCCTGTGGATATTTGGCTTCGGGAAAATATCAGTGCAACTGGCATCAAAGCAAAATTGTAGATGTTTTTCACCATAAAAGTAATGAATTAAATTATGTAAAAAAAAATAATAATAATGGCCAAATAATTTGTCCCAGTAAGTAGCGCTCCAGCTTTTGGCAGAACATTCGTAATCAGTGCTCAAAGAGACTTAATATAAAAGTCAATGGTTTTACTCAATTAAAACACTCTCAGTTATTGGAAATGAAAATGCATATTGATTACAGACATTTTGTGCATTTTAATAAACTTTGCTGGGTTTCAAATGATGCCACAACATTCTGTCTGTTGATTTGAACGCTTTAATTATTAGGTTCAGTGTGATTATATTTTAACATATATTGGATAAGGTGAGACAGATTACAATTCTAGTGCATTAAAATACCCAATTTATCCAGAAGCTAAAACAGACACTTGTATTATCTTGTCTTCAGATGCTCTGAGGCAACACAGCTCCCTGATCTGTCTGGTCCTGTTGGCTGTTATAACTTTAGACCAGCTGCTCTGAAGATCTCCCCAAAGTCCAGTGATTTGGCCTGATTTAAGATTCCCGAAAGTAGTTGAAGATCTTCATTGCTTGTGCACAATATTGTCAAAAATGAGACATGATTTGGCATTGTACACGCAGTCTACAACTTCTCACCAAGATGACTAAGACAGCCTGCCCCATGGCCTTGGCTAACTATAAATAGATTCTGGTGTTGCTTGTTGCTAGTGTGTGCAAAAGTTCTCCACAAAACTTTATTCTCTACTTGCATAATGTGGTTTTATCACTTGGTAAATCTTGGAAGGCTGCATCTCCATGTCCACACTGTTCTCTATAGGGTACTAAAAAAGTTTTGGATGCTGTCCAGATGTCCAGGCGGTGAAAAAGTTTACTGTAGCTTGAGCTGTTAAAAGATCGACAGTTTCCCCTCGTAGACAAAAAGACCAATAATCCTGTTTGTGTTTTGCAGTGTTGGGAGTAAAGCGTTTAATTAAAGTAACAAATTACTGTAATGCATTTATTTTGCTGTAACACAGTAATGTAAGGCATTACAGGGGAAAAATGTTAATATTTTACTTGGTACAAATGTCAGTAACACGTGTTATATTACATTTTTAAACTGGACTGAAGTGGTGGGTTTTTAGTTTTTTTTCTTCATACAAATTCGCTAAAATCACTACGATATCAGCAGCGTTGAAACACCATTGTTATGGTTTTCAAATGTCGGGACAGGCCCAGAGGTGCCCCTGTGTAGACCGTCGGGTGACCGTGAGCAAAAGGACCAGTGTGGAGCTCCATGCCAGACAGGGCTAATCGCAGATGATGCTCGGGTGCGGACACCCTGCTCCACGGGCACCGGGTTCTCTAAGGGGTGGTCCTAGATTTCAAGTCCTGGTCTGGTCCTGGTTTAGACCTGGTTTAGACCTGGTTTAGTCCTGGTTTAGTCCTGGTTTAGACCTGGTTTATTTCTTGTTGAGTTCTGGTTTAGTCCTGGTTCAGTTCTGGTTTAGTCCAGGTTTAGTCCTGGTTCAGTTCTGGTTCAGTCCTGGTTTAGTTCAGGTTCAGTTCTAGTTTAGTCCTGGTTTAGACCTGGTTTAGTTCTGTTTCAGTTCTGGTTTAGTCCTGGTTCAGTTCTGGGTTAGTCCAGATTTAGTCCTGGTTCAGTTCTTGTTCAGTCCTGGTTTAGTCCTGGTTCAGCTCTGGTTTAGACCTGATTTAATCCTGGTTCAGTCCTGGTTTAGTCCTGGTTCAGTCTATGTATGGTGCAAAAGTTCAGCATTTTCACACAGTTATTTTGGTGAGATGTAATGTCTTACATTTTAAATGCAGTAATATTGTAATGTAACAAATTACTTTGAAATGACAGTGACAAGTCATAAATAATGCTTTACAGTTTTGAAGTAACAGTGATGTTTTGTCATTTAAAAGACCACTCTCTCCACTCTCTACCTGAAAAGTTGTGCAGTGCACCTTTAACCAGAACCAGGTCGACCAAGGACTAAACAAATCACCAACTTGAAATGTAGAGCCTCAGATCCTGCTGTTTTGTGCATTGCATCCAAAGTAATTTACTGACTGAGAGCTTGCATTATCGTACATGGCTTATGCGGTAATTTCACAGCCTACTTCTAAAGCTTCACTGATCCTTCGGTATAATAACAAACTTTCACACTAGCTGCTCCTTGGACACCTGTGTAAACCTCAGAGGAGCAGGAGACATTATGGTATTATCTGCTGCACCTGTATAGATTACACTGCTCTAATAGCCTTATGTTGTAGTGGAGGAGTGATTGAGAAAAGCAGGATAGGGCCCATATGTCGGCTTTTCCAGGGAGCAGAAGAAATCTAATTTAGTGTAGCTGTCCCCTTTCACCAGGACGAGAGTTGTTGGAGTTGTATGCAAAAGTGCTTTACAAGATGAACAAGGGCAAAGAGAGGAGAGGAGAGAGGAGAGAGGAAAGAGGAGTGGGGAGGGCTGGATGCTTGACACAAGGACAGAAAATGGATTTACAATGTTGGAAAGAAGACGCCAGTGGATCATATCCGTCTGCTCCTCAAGGATCATCACAGCAAAGTACTGTACAGTGAGATAGTGTTTTTTTTTAAGCCAGATGCCCTTCCAGTCACAGTGTCAGTCTGGAGTCACCTCATGGTTTCTAAAGTGTATGCCAGCAGTAAGAGTAAAGCAACAAAAGTTGATTCAAATAATGATTACTTTATAAATCTCAAGCTCAGACAAACTTTATTCACCCACAAGGGAAATTACTTGGACACAAAAGCTTAGAATCGTAGAACAGATTAGATCTTAAAACAAACATCCAATAGAATGGGAATAAAACTAACAGCATTTGCAAAACATTGTGCCAAAAAGATGACAAATAATCATTTTTTTCTCAAACTTACCTCAAACTCGCATCAGAACAGAAAAGTACACATCAGAACATTTCAAGTTTTATGGACTAAATCTTGTCTAAATCGAATTTTTTTAAAAAGAAAGAAATCAAATAGAAAAACTTCTAAAACTAAAGCAAGATGATTAAAGAAAACCAAACCTAAAACTAAATCAGGACTAAATCATAGAATGGGACTGGACTAAATCCTGAGAAAAAAAAAAAAAAAACTGAAAATGACTCCTGTGTATCCAAAAAGTTTGTGTTCCATTTCTCAGAATCACTTCTCTAAAGTGTTTCTCAAAATGGTGATGCGCACCAGGTGTTTGGAGAATGCTATTTTCCAAAACTCACAACATATAAGCGCACATGTCGGCGGCTCAGGTGTGATGGGATTGCATTTCTGTTATTCGCTCCATAAGTAACAGAGTTATCAACATAGAAGAAGGCAGGAGCCAACACAAAAGCACATCCAAACACATATTGACCTTCTGCTGTGTTGACGCCTAAAGCTATACTTTTCTTTCCTCAAATGTTTCCCACTGTGTAATATAAAAGTCCATTCAGTGTGATCAGGTATTGGCAAACAGAATGCCCAGCCATCTGACATCTTTGATCCTACGTAAACAACAGGAGATTCAGTCACAGCGTAAATTCTTTTTCATTTAAAAACAAAGCTTTTACAATGTGTTTTATACTGAGTGTCAGGATGTTACACAGGCAGAGAAAAACACTGGCAACTACAACAGATTGGGTTTAAAACATCACAGGTGAATACAACTACTTTACTGCTACTCTATTACTGGTACTACAACTAGTGCTGTCAAGCGATAAAAAAAATTGAGAGATTAATTAATTATGATCTGTAATTAATTAATCAAATTAATCTATTTTTTTAAATCTCACCTAAAATTTGCTGATAAAAGCTTCAACTTGAGGTATTTTCATTTGAATTCATTATTACATTATTTTCATACTACTATTAACGTTTTTATATAAGTATCATTATGATTACTATTACTAATCTGCATAAATAAACTCAATTTTACAACATATAAACCATGAACACTCTAGAGCCACATCAGCCCGTTTGACATTAGAATGTGTTTAATGCAGCTTTGTGCAAGTCTCACAGAAACAAAACTTAAAATCGCATGACTAATTTGCATAAACTAAGCGGAGAAAAAAAAACGCTCTTGTGCACTGATGCGGTTCAACTTCTACTAAAGGACACGATTCAGTGGAATAAAGATGTTCTTTCTGAGACAGAGGGATGTTGATGGTGAAGGTGAGTCTGTTCTGTGTCTGTGTCGCGATGTTTTCAGAGATCAGACGTGTGCAGGTTTATCGCAGATGCGGGCGAGAACTGCACAGTGTGGGACTGTGTCCTAACAACACATAAAAACAGATTTTATAATAAGGAAGCTCGCATACAGAAACAGTAAAGTTAGAGCTTAAAAATAAGATTAACACGATTAAAAAACATAACGCGCTAAATATAACTGTAATTAATTAATCGCAATTAACGTGATAATTTGACACCCCTAACTACAACTCTAACTTATAGTATTACTTCCCTATTGTGATTTATTTAAAAAAAAAATTAACTTCTTTATTTAACGAGAAAATTCCCACTGAGTTTTAAAATTCAATTTTCACCTCAGTCCTGGCCCAGAGTGTACCCACTGTACATGTTGAACCCAGGACCTTTTTGCTGTGCAGCAAGAGCAGAATTACTATTACTATTTCTAATAAAGTTCTCATATCTAAGATTTTTTCCAGGACTGTACAAATTTAACAAAAGCATAAATTATGTGGATTTCTTCTCCAATTATCATTAAACTTTAAAACCCCTTATATCCTGTTCCCTCTTAAATCTTGAATTAATAACCACTCAAAACGTCAATCATGGTAGTTACACCGTAGAGAATAGCACTTATTGAAAGAGGTCCTTCACACTCCTCACTCTCCACTCCCTCCTTCTTTAGGGGTTAAGAGGAGCATGTGACAGAGCTCACAAAGCATCTACAGATAATAATGTGCTAACCGTATGCTGAGCCTGATTGGTTATTATGCATCGGATCTGGCTGGAGGCTGAAGCTGGTCCCAGAAGCCTTTGCAGAGGTCAAAGGTGACAAAACAGGAGAGAAAGTTAAACCGAGAGCAGTTTGATTGGCATGAAGCTATACATCATTACGGCATTACTGGTTTAGAGACATAAGTTGGAGTGAATGTAGTCTGCAGGGGCCCTCATTACAGGCTACTGGTTGGAGAATGGTGGTCGCTGGCTCAAACTTCAAAACATGCTTTAGTCCTGACAGAAGCCTTCCTCCGTCAGTCAGTGTGGAGCTGTCACATTGAACACCTGTTGGACGAATAGACAGTTTTTGGACTAGTATTTCAAGTCTGAAGAAAAATCCATTAATTTTGCCCATAGTTTGTCATTCATTTCACATTTAAAGAAATCGTAGCTGAAGTTTAGTGTTAGCAGTGCTCAAAAAAAAGTTTACAACGGTGCAAAAAGTTTACTTCAGGGTAGAACACAGATATAAATCATTGCTGATCCCTAGTGCTGTCATGAAAGTTCTATATTGATCTTGCATAGTTTTACACCAGTAGTGTCGTTCTATATGCCACAGAGTAGATTTTCTTGTGACCCAGTTAAGTTGAATTAGCATAAACATAAATGTGTGGAAAAATACTATGAAGTTCTGCAAGTGTCAGCTATAACTCGACGTGTGTTCTCATTAGAACACGTGTGTGTGTGTATATATATATATATATATATATATATATATATATATATATATATATATATATATATATATATATATATATATATATATATATTTGGGTTTTTCATGCTGTTTGGAGACGTCACATTGACTTAATGATTTCCTGGAGACTGGTCCTAATCTTAACCATAGTAACTGCTTGCTTAACTCTGACTCTAACCTAAATCCTGACCTATTTTAAAGTAAGGTTGTTACGGCCCCAGGCCTTAGTTCTAATTTGTTTTGTGTGATTTTGCTGAGTTCTCCTGATTCCTGCTGTGGGAGCCCTGGTCCCTGATTGGTGGCAAGTCTACGCCCACCTCACCTGCAGCCACCGCCCCCTATTTAAGGAGATTAGCTGCTCCTGATCGGGGCTGCTGGCCTTGGTGGCCAGTCTGCCATTTTGTTTGTTTGTGTGTTTAGTTTAGTTCTCTTTTGTGCCTTTTTTTTTATTTGGTCACTCGATTCTCTTTGTGGGCTTATGTGGTTTAATTTAGGGAACTTGTGTTTAGTTTAGTGTGTGTCCCTTTGTTAACCACTCATTATTGTGTAAGTCTGCATGACCCCTTTTGTGGCACAAAACTCAGTTTATTCTGTTGTTCTGTTTCTTAGTTTGGGTTATTTTCTGTATATTTTAGTCTTTTGTTAATTTACCTTTTACATTCCTGTTAATTAAACATTGTTTAATTTATTCCATTTTACATCTTGGTTTTATTTTTGTTACTTCCCTCACCCCAACGAGCTGGGTCGTAACAAAGGTACACTTTATTGTCCTTTTCTCTTCTGCATTTGACCCATCCTTCATTGCTGCCGCCTCAGGAGCAGTGGGCCCGTATGTGGTCTTGTTGCTAGGCTTGTTCAGCTGAAGGATTGACCTGTTGTGCTTGTTTTTAATCCATATCTGATCTAATAATGAAGAATTTATGTCATGGAGACCTGATTTCTGTCTCCATAAGAGAGGCAGGTCCCAATTGAAAGTCTCTACAGTGTGATAAATATCTGAACAGTATCAGCATTTCTGAACCTTTATTAGGACCAAACCAAACCAGAACCAAAAGCTACAAGAGACTAAAATGTGTGCTTATTTTGTGAACAGCACCACATTGCACTCGTTTAAAAGCCACGAGGCAGTATATTTGTCTCTGATTTTGCTTACGATTTCTTTCTTGTCACAAATTTCACAAATAAAAATTGTATTTCTGTAGCCGTACAGTTTTTATTCATGGAGGTACAATGCCAGCCTGTCCCACAAGGATGTACTTGGCCCATACTCTTGTTCTATTTTTTCGAGGTCCAAACTTCGGCAAAATAAATAACTCATGAGACATATTTGTCTGTAAACCAAAACAAACTTCTCCACTCTGAATGACCCCACACTTTAGGCAGCCTTATCCACTGTGGAAATGAATCGCCTTTATGCAACTAAAATCATTATAATAGGGTGTAATAATAAAAAAACGAACAATGGAATTTTCCTTATTCAAAATAGACGCATTTTGGTACATTTTAAACTGCTCCAGGGCTTTGTGCAATGTTGTTTTCAAACGTTTAATTGGACAAACAGAAAATCTGGTTTTCCTTTTGAGATGCTTTTCAGAGATAAGTATTCTTCTATTATAAATCCACGCCACAAAATAATAATAATGCTTAAAACATCTATTTAGTTTGGCTATATAGTCACTCATGAGTTCGTGTTTATGTCCCATGTTATGTCTTTAATTCATCAGTACATGCAGACAAAGTCCCTATTTCTGGAGAGAACAGTTTGACCTGTAATGTAAAATTTATAACAATTACCGTCAATCATAAAGACACTTGGAACTGTTGTGGAGAAGTGTACACCAACTGCTTGTCTCTACGATGTTACTGTGATGCCTGGAACGTTCCACAGTATCTCTTTCTGTGGAGAAAATAACGTGATGGTCAAGGTTTGGTGGGTTAAGTTATTGGTCAGATCTGGCGAGAGGCGTATCAACTCAAGTTTGTGTTTCAGTGTATTTTTGAGCAATTAAAACCCTGTGATATGAACTCAAGATAGAACAGTTCAATGCCATTCTGCTGAACATTTAATGCAAAGAAATAGCATCTAAATGAAGAAGTTAGTGTGCCTTTAAAGGTCCTATATTACACAAAATTCACTCTTGTGAGCCTTAAACCATGTTATAATGCTGTTATCTAATCAAAAACACATCACCAACACATGGGTTTTGTTTCATTCACACTAGTTTAAGTAACTCTTTATTAAAAGTCTGTCTACAGCTTTAATTTAACAGCTACCTTTTACCTTTTGCTCAGCATAGATTGGTAACCTGATTCATCAGCCAGTTTTACTTCATTTCATTTTGTACAAACCGTCTGCCCTCGCAGCCTTAGATTCCGTTCGCTCAACAGTAGGTGGGTACTTTTTATCATTTAACCAATTGCTGCTATTTGGTCATGACATATGTAATGCTTTATTAACTGGGCTAACTGTTATATTAAGCTTTTCCCAAATCCCATAGGAAGAAGGACAATAACGTCTTTCCCCTTGATGAAATTCACCAAACATTCTCTTTATTCCACCTTTTAAATCCTCGATCACGGGAATCGTTGACAAGACTGAATATATGGCTCTTGGCTGATTGGCTGGTGCCCGAACTCGCACTTCCGGGGTTTTTGCGAACCGTCTATTGTATTTTGATTCCTGACCTAGTTGCTGGAGAGAAATGAAATTAAGCCTGGATGGTAGATTGGCAATTCCAGGCCTGAAATCATCCAAATGATTCGAGTGAAGGTGTATGGAGTTTAAAAACACAGTGGAGCACACGTATGAATGAAACAAAACACAACTCCAGGTATGTTTTTGAAGAGGAAACATCATAACATAGATCAGAAAACAGCGTAATAGCGTCCACCTGAAAATCTCCATACAATCCAGGCAGTTGAAATGTTTTGCCCAGAGACACAACAGCAGTGCGCTTTACCATTCCCCAGTAACAAAGACCACCCCCATGGAGTAACCAGCAGCTCTGCACCAGCACTCTGCATGCACTCCTCTCTCTCGGTTATTAATTTGACCACAAGGGAATCCTATTTCAAATCTATTCAGCTACACGGATTCATTAGCACATTGTTTTGTTACCCTCCACCTGTTGCCTCTTCAGGTGTGGGCTCGCGGGGAATTAAACCTACTTAGACTGCAGCTGGCTAATATAATGCATTTATTGTCTTGTTTAATTAAAGCTCTTTTACATGTATAATTGTGTTTGGGTTGTCTTGCGATTCGTAGGCGTCGCAATCTCGCTATCTCACCTCATGCATTATGGATAGCAATGAGAGAATTTCTATTAGTACCGCCGTCAAGTGCGGAATCACTAGTTGAAAGCCTTGTGTAAATATATGGGCTGTAAATAAATGATTATCAAAGTTTGGGTGTCGCGTTCGCAATAAAACACATTTCTCAACCGCATGACGTCTCCCAAGTCATGCACAGATCGAGTTGGATTTGAAGAATACTTTAAAAATCCATTATGTTTTTCTATAAGACTGCTTTGTGGTGCGCTACATCTCCACCCCTGTTGTAATAAATGAGGGTTTTGAGTGCACTGGGGCATGCGGCGCAGAGGCACATAAAGCAGAATGAATAATTTGAGTTTTTCTCAGTCTGTGGAAAACTATAGCACTTCAGAGTTTATGGTTATTTGAGCAAAGATTAAGATCATTCTTACGAACGCCATTAACCTCACTCCGGCTCCATTTGTTCTTCTTATTTTCATTGTCTGTCACTTTTGTATTTGTTAGAGAAAAAATGTTTTATTGTTCGTTTAGTCATATTTCAGATTTTTGTTCAATTCAAGGACATGTGTTTACAAGAAAGTTATAATACAAGCTAGGAATGTCATGGTTCATGTTTTGTAGTGGTTGTAGTTTGTGTTTTATTTTGACATTTGTCCTGTCACCTTGTATTTTTGAGTGTTACTTCCTGTCTTGATTGTTTGCCCCGCCCTAATGTGTTTCACCTGTGTCTATGTGTGTGCATTTATACGCTGTGTTCTCCTCTGCCCTTGGTTGGTCCATTGTCTCTGTCCGAGTGTCTCTGTGCCTCTTGTCATGGCAATTTAGTCTCGAGTTTTGGATTTTTTGGTTTTGTCATTAAATATTTTTTGAAGCAGTCCTGCGTTTTGGGTCCTCCCTCTGTTTCCACGTGACAAGGAATATACAAATCATTGTGTTCTAGTAATGTGTTGCAGCAGACTGACATGTGTGGTGCTGTGAAATGAGTTAATCTGGAAGGACAATGGAACCAATGACCAGAAGATTCAACTACTTCACGCTGAGAAGCAGAGAAATCAAAATGTTGTTATTAGGTTCTTTTTTTCAGACCAAAAGTTAGTTTTCATACCTGACTGTTTCGACTGCTCACTAGCGTTCTTCCTCAAAGTGGTCACATGATGTTCCTGTGACGTGTTCGGTCACTTGATTTATACAGGTTTTGGTGCAGTCTTCCTACCGGTGGAGGCAGGATGACAGCACCATCTGCAGTCCGACTTCCTCAGGACAGTATCCCAGGTGTGTGAGAGTACAAAAAGCCCCCTCGTCCCGGTTTATAGTCCCATGGGCATGTTTCCGTGTTTCGACTGCCTCTTTATTCCAGCGACGGTGTTTGTTTTCCTCTGTCCCAATGTTTGCTCCGTCCCAGTCCATAATGTGGTTCTCTCTTTTATTGCCTTTACCTGCCTCCACAAGAAGGAAGACAGTGCCAAACCTGTATAAATCAGCTGACCAGACACATCACAACAACATCACATAACTACTCTGAGGAAAAGCGCTAGTGGGCAGTCGAAACTGTCAGCTATGAAAACAAACTCTTGGTCTGAAAAAAGAACCTAATAACATAAAATATCAGAAGACCAAATGAACTTTATTGGACCTTAAGTTAAACCCAGTTGAGAGAAAAACACAGGTGTCTTGCCCCTCCACAAATGCGCAAACCATTTCCCTCTGCACGTTTTTGAAATAGTCTGTATTTCTGCATAAATTAGATGAAATATGTTTGTTTGTTTTGGTTTGTTCAGTGCTGGCTTCCACCAAAACCACAGTGGTGAATGATCAATTGAATGATCAGTAGTCAGTCTGTGCACTGAAAGGTGTTTTCTGGACCTGTCACAAGCAAATGCTTCAGCCGGAGCTGATCAAGACAGATTGTGTGAAGTCACAAAAATTGCGAGAATGCATCTTGCTGGCAATCAAATCAAACGCAAAATCTACATTGACCAAACATTACGTTCAAATAAATAACACTTCCTTGGAGACAAGTGCACCTTGAGAGAAGATAATCAATCTAGGCAGTATAGATTTCTTCTTTTACATATGTGGAGTTAATTGGCCTTGGTTAGACGTCAATGAAAATGCTAAAATGACCCGTGTAGTGGTGCTCTGCTCTTGACCGCTCCCATAGTGAACACGAGAGCTGCTGTTCAGTGCTATACAGCTGACATGTCCCCGGGGTCTCTCTCTCTCTCACATTAGCAGAGCTTCTAGCCTTCTGCCCATGACTCACTGTGAATAATGATCACAGGTAACTCAAGTCTATGGGCCCAGCTGAGGACTGCTCCACTTACAACCACACTGACCGAGACACAATGTTCTTGGTTATCCACGGCTTTCAAAATGATGAAAAAGAAAAGTTGTCATCGAGATTTACAATTTCAAATGAAGAGAATCTGCTGAAATGAGTGTGTTTTTAAAGTTCATACATATTCACCATAATCTCAATGACCATTTCATGATCATATTGACTTCACTAGGCTTGTCTTACTAAACATAAAAATTATACTCTTTGACAGCAATCCCTAATGAACTAAGAAATACACATTTAGTTTTAACCTTGGTGTTATTATAGCATAGTTTTTACAGGCCTTTTCTGTATGTTTCTCCTTGCATCTGGGTGGGTTTCCTTTGGGTTTCCCGCATCAATTCAAAACATGGAAGTCTCAAGATCTGGAAATGGTAACTGGGCACATAATGCTATAGCTCCTGACTGTTGAAGGATGGGTCAAATGCAGAGGAAGTGTACCTTAACGTTATTTACAATGGTGACTTGGGAATTATTGGAAATATAGTACTGTGCAAAAGTTATAGGCAGGTGCGAAAAAACTTGAAATTTTTGGCTGTCGCAGAGTTTGTTCGTCAAAGTGCTGGAGAGAGGTACAATGATGGTTTTCAGCAGGCAACAGTGAAGCACGGTGGAGGTTCCTTGAATGTTTGAGGCTGCATTTCTGCAAAGGGAGTTGGAGATTTGGTGAGGATTAATGGTGTTCTCAATGCTGAGTAATACAGGCAGATACTTATCCATCATGCAATACCATCAAGGAGGCATATGATTGGCTCCAAATTTATTTTGTAGGAGGACAATGACCCCAAACATACAGTCAAAGTCACTGAGAACTATCTTCAGCGTAAAGAAGAACAAAAAGTTGTGGAAGTGATGGTATGGCCCCCACAGAGCCCTGACCTCAACATCATCGAGTGTGTCTGGGATTATATGAAGAGACAGAAGGATGTGAGGAAGCCTACATCCTTCAAAAAATGTATGTAAGTATACCCAGAAAAATGGATGCTCTTTTGAAGGCAAAGGGTGGTCACACCAAATACTGAACTGATTTAGATTTCTCAGTTGTTCATTCACTGCATTTTGTTGATTGATGAAAATAAATGATTAACACTTTGATTTTTGAAGGCATTCCTAGTTCACAGCATTTTTTTTCACATCTGCCTATAACTTTTGCACAGTACTATATATGGTGTAATATTTGTAGCAGTGGTAGCGATAATGGAATACCTGTAGCCTATTAGCAAGAAGTAACCAAACATTCTTTAAAGGCTCACTGTGTAACTTTTCTGGTCGGTCAAATGATTTTCTCCATTTAGACTTAATTACTTTGTCTGGAATGTTTCACACTGTGGCATAGTTACAGGTCAGATAAATGGCGAGGTAACCCTGCTCACAGTCAGAATGTGTGTTATAGCTATTTTTGAGTTATAAAACCACCTGTTATTGAATAAATGTAAGGTAGAGCTGTTTCATGTCACAGAAACAAGCAGGTGAGGGACCCATGACCAAAAAGTTACATAGTGCACCTTCAGTTAATTTGCTATCCCCTACATGTATTTCTGTTTCTATATCCTGAGTATCCCTCTCACCACACAAAGGGCTTTCCTGGTGTAAACGTCCAGTCAGCAGAGCGAGCCAGTGGTTCATGGTTAATTTAGCCCTGTCCTTTGCAAATGAGAAATGTAATGGTGTGAGCGCTGGGAGAGCTATTAAAAAGACTGGTGTGCGGCCTTTGTGATTGGAACAGTACAGGAGGCAGACAGCAGCAGATGGATGGGGCCTGCTTATAGGATAAAGATCCAGGGTGGCTTTAGGAGAACAGCTTTATTTCCTATAAAACTGACCAGGCAGAGCAGGGGGCTTCTGCAATCACAGGGACAGTACCTGGGCCAGAAATGAAAACCCCAGGAGGTGCTTGGTGTGGGCTCAAAGTGTAGTCTTTTTACACAACTTTGAAATGTGAGGTGTTGTCCTTTTGAAATTGGTACATTGTGTTTACTCAACCGATTGGATAAGTTCTCATGAAAGGGGTGACAGCGTCGCCCAATAACCCAAAGTTGGTTCAGTCTCATTTTTACCACTGCATACTGCCATTGTGTCCTTGAGCAAAACACTTCACCCATCATGATTATGTAATGTGTGAGTGTGTTGTTATAGTTGCAGGGGTTTAATATTAAGACTTAAAATGCACCATTAACTTCATTTATTCATTCAGTCTTCAAATAATGAAGTGCTCATCACCAGAGCAATTTGTGACTCTGATTATTCTGTGTTTGAGTTTAAAAACAAAAGCGCTCACAATGGTTTATATTTAGAGGCTTAGGAAAATAAAGGGATCTAGTGTTTTTTTTTTTTTTTTTTTTTTTTTTTTACAAAGAATACATGTATATAGCTATCTATATCCAGTGTTGGGAATAGATAGCTATATAGATAGCCATATATTTTGTGATTTTTTTCCAAAAACACACAGAGTCTGGGCAGGTCCAAAATAAGTAAGAGGCGGATTCATTTTTCAGTTCACAAAATGAACAGTTTGTGTCCATTGCCCTTCTATGATTATTCTTTACAAGATAATGGTGATGTAGAAGTTTGAAGCAGATTTTCCTTTGCTTGTTGGTGATGAGATATTTGTGTGAATAGAGTCCAGCTGCTAACAGTGCACGGGTTTGGGAGGTGCACTTGTGGCGATAGTCGCTCTTTTTCCACGGCGACTCATTATAAGGCAAGTTTAATTGAACATGAGCCAAGTAAGTTCCTTTTGAAAACTTTTTCAAAGTTTGGTGCACAGCGTCTTCACTCACGCCTGCTCAAACCGCCGCCTTCGGGTGCTGCCACTGTCCTGACGCTTCCCCAGTTTAGGCTCCACTAATGACATCACTCTGTTGCAGCCAATGAAATATCGGCAGGGGTAACCCTGTCGTCATATCACTGCATACATCTCAGAATGTCTAATAAACAAAATGTGAACTAAAATTACTACTGAGTTTGGAAGAAATATCAGAATAAGTTTTTTTGTTTATTAAAATTCAATGTCAAATATTGGTAGGGACTATTTTGTCTTCCCCAGATATTGGTTTTGACATTGACCCTCCATCTCTATGCAAACCTACTCCCTTGTTCTGAATACAAATTTTGAGTAACTGTATTCCAGTAGTTCAGTATTCAGAATGCAGTTACTTATCTAAAATCAAAGGAATGCATGTGATACTTGATCTTCAAACTGCACAGAATTAGAGAGAAAAATGTAAAACACTGCTTTTGTTGCGAGTGTGATTTTTTCCTTCTCTGATCAGCTATATATATATATATATATATATATATATATATATATATATATATATATATATATATATATATATATATATATATATATATATATAAATGCATAACAAATGGTCAAACAAACATAAATCTTTTTTTGTTTTTAATCCTATGTTGCATTTTTACACTACAATTTAGATGCAACTCAGCGTGAAAGTTCTTAGTATTCAGATACAGTACTCTGATTCGACCATGTATTGGAACACTTTACAACATTTTAATGCAGGTATTAGGTATTCTGTAACTAAATACATTTTCATAGTATTCCTCCCATCTCTTTCTATAGCTGTACTTGTACTGTGGCGTTTAGTGGACATAATGTTCTGAGCCGTAGACCAAACTGGCCAACACTGGTAATACAAGAGTCCAAATGCAGAGGACCATTAGGGAAAGCTTTTTTATCCTTCCCTCACAATTTAAGAAACAGCTTATTATCAATTTCCTCCAGTCACAACAACATTACTTTTTAGTATCTATCTTAAAAATAAATTGCTGTTTGCCATTTTAAAGGATGGGTCACTGTGCTGTGCTATCTTAATAAAATCCAGTATGAGCCTGCTCCACCTGCTGTCCAGAATCATTTACATAAAGGAGCAGTGCGGTTTAAATGAGGCCAGCACTTAGCCCTGACAGCCAGACATCTGCTGGACTCCTGCCTCTGCCCCGATATAGCTGTAGTTTTAATATTCCTGTCCCGGTTTAGGATGTGGGTGACAAATAGGGGTCTGTGGGTGCTGATAGGTGCTGCCTGGCCTAATGCAGTTCACCAAAACTAACAAATTTGCTCCATGACACTTTCTAGGACCCAATCACATTTAGCTCATACACTAAAATTGGACTCACACTGATAAAACAGGCCATAAAGAAGTGGTTTTATTTTGTGTTAAAAATAATCCATAATTAACTCATTTCACTTTGAATAACATTGAAACTACTGTTAGTATTCCACATTATTGGTCTCACTGTTGCATTCGTAACTTCCTTCCCATTTGAATCCTTCTAACTGTCCTTGCATATGTTTTTCTTGTTCCACTTTTTTAATGTGCCAAAAGATAAACTCTATGGAAAACTTTTGATGCAGAGTCAAGGTTGCGCGGGAGTTTTATTTTACCCAGAGCCCCCTTTCTCTTCAGGCTCGTCCAACTTCTTCATTCCCTTTTATTCTAAAGAAAAGTTCAACAACAGAGATATCCACACATATAAAACAGACTGTTAACCTTTGAGTTTGAATGCAAATGTTTACTTTTGATCTTTGCCCATGAAGTGACCTTAAAAACATACATTCAGCCTTGAGCCTTCATCATATTGAGCAATGAAGAAATCAACTCTTTGCATAACTCACTTCTGCAGGGATAAAATTTAAAAATGATTTATGTGCCCATTTGAAATGTCTATATGTTATTTAGTGCACATTTCAATCTCTTACAGGAACATTCACATTAGAAAAAAAGAAAACATTACAATAAAATGAAATATGTTTGTGGCTTGTGTGGTTTGTGTTCCTCTTTTCTGGCTGGGGGGGTTGCAAAGTGCTTGACTTCATGGTAAAACTGAGCAATATTGTGATAAAACTGGATCTTGATCTCATTCCTGTGACGATCTGCTATTTTGGTAGCCTGATTCATCAGCTGGTTTCACTTCGTGGAAACCTTCTGACCTCACAGCATTGGAATTCGTTCACTCAACAGTAGGCGGGTACTTTTTTTTATTTAACCATTCGCTGTTATTTGGTCGTGACGTATTATAATGCGCTGCTAAAGGGGCTAACTGGTTTATTAAGCTTTTCCCAAATTCCGTAGGAAGAAGGGCAATAACATTTTTCCCCTTGATAAAATTCACCAAACATTCTCTTTGTTCCAACTTTAAATCCTTGATCTCAGGAATCGTTGCCAACACAGAATGTATGGCTCTTCGCTGATTGGCTGGTGCCTGAACTCGCACTTCTGGGGTTCTTTCAAACCGTCTAGTGTATTCTGATTCCTGACCTAGTCGCTGGAGAGAAATGAAACTGAGTGGAGGCACTAGGTGGCGCCAGCCTGGCTACTATTTTGGTAATGTTATCCAAAAACTCAACAGTGACAAAACAGATGTTATAATCATCGGCCCAAAAAACCTCGCCAAACCCATTTCAAACTTCTGTTCCATTCTGACAACACTTCACTCCCTCCATTCCCACTCATCTATAACCTTGGCATCCTCCTCAACCCCAACCTCTCATTTGAATCCCATGTTAAACAAATAACCCAGACTGTCTTTTCCATCTCAAAAACATCGCCCGACTCTGTCCATCGCTCACTTTCTCTGTTGCTGAATCCTTAATCCATGCATTCATCACCTCCAGAATAGACTACTGCAACAGCATTCTTTATGGCACAGCCTCAAAAACTCTCAGTAAACTGCAATGCATTCAAAACTCCCCTGTCCTCCAGAACCTTCACTGGCTCTTCGTTCACTTCAAAATCCTCTTCATCACCTTCAAAGCTCTCCACAAACCAGCCCCTCCCTTACCTCTCTGACCTGCTCCAGCTCCATCACTCTCCCTCTTCTCCTCCAACACCAATCTCCTGTCTCTCCCCTGCAGGATCTTACCTGGCTTTACAAAGATGAGTAGTTCTGGAGCCATATCCTGTCTCTTTGATTTCATAGAGGGTGATTGGCAGATGCATTAACCATAAAAATAAAGCACTCAACCTTTATTTATCTCAGGTAAAAGAAGTTATATATTTTGCGAAGAATGTTACAAGAATTTTTGGCATTTGTGAGGCTGCTGTGGTTGGACTGTCTTAGGTTTGGACGAAGGATTTTCCCCTTCTTTTGTCCAGTTCTAGGGTCCTCAGGATTCAAACAGAATGTAAAAGGGCTGGCTGGTCAGACAATGCAGGACCAAGCTCCGAACCTGGGTAGACAGAGGCTCGTCCATCGCCAACCCCACCCTCTGGCTCACTACTTCAGCAGTTTCATGACTGCATTGAACTCTTGTTTAAAATCCACTCAAAACCCATTTAGAAACACTTTAATGTTTAACCTGCTTTTATAATTATGCTTATACTTTATTTTTATTTACTTTTTTTTTATGTACTCTAATTGTATTTTTGTCTTATATAAGAGATACATACATAAAATGGATTATATTATTACTATTATTCCATTGTGATTCGCTGATTTCTCTGTTTAATGCTGCTGTCTCCTCAAACACAGACACTTTTTCCCACTCATTTTTCCTTATGGTGTACCTTATGGTGTGAGAGGTGGACTTTATTTGCCTCTTTAATGGCAATAGAAAAATACAAACTGTGAGTCATGATAAAATCCAAATTGGGATCTGAACAAAACTGTCATAGGCCCTCCTGCTGCTGCCTTAAGAGGTGCAACACCAAAGCAATCTGAGGGACACCAGAAAACAAACACACTTCACTGTTCACTGGTCTACCTTTTTCTGACAAAAATGCAAAAAGAGAGTGATACTTACGGTGACTTCATAGGAGGACAGTTGCCGACAGAGCTGGAGTGCTCTCTTCTATATCGGGGTGATGAACAACACCAATTGAAAAGACAGGATTGCTTTACTTTTTACACTTTGCCAGTCAGATCATTTTAGTGGGATGTGTGTCCTACAGAAAGTGTCTTACCCTGTTTGGTTGACAAAGACCCTGTATTTGAGCTAGAGAATCCATCACAAATGCAGTAACCACAATGAAATGCACAGAGACCGTAAAGTGGGCACACACGACTGAGTGCAGCTCACAAAAGACCGTATCGAATGCACAGAGGGTTTTTGAAGTTCCTGAATGCTTTGGACAAAAACACGCTGTTACTGCTGCCATGTTAGAACACATGAGAGTGAAAATAGGAATATCGCTGACTGCTTATAACTGTGTTTAAAACAGGCTTTTAGACATATGTGACAGGCATAATATCCACACTGAACTGACAATTAAACGCCATTTGAAACAGAACTGTAATTGAACCACATATTTATAGACATTTTAAGTCTAGATGTGAAAGAGCATCAGACTGTTCTGTACATGAGGAGATCGTTCAAACATTTTCTAATATTTCTTATGCCCAGTTTCTCTACAGAGGTGGAGGTTACAGTGGTAACACTTTAAAATAAAGTTCCCTAATCTTTACAAAAAATATGACTGGGTTGTGACAACAAACTTTGACATAAACCCATTTTCTCTTGATATGGTTGTCACCTCTTCTCAGCCGAGGACAATAGAGGAGTTTGTTTTGTTTTAGCTCTGCTCTGAGGCACCTGTCAGTCCTCATGATTTAATGCTCACGTTTTTGACTGAATCTCCATCGCTCATCCACGATCTGAATGGGCTGCCACGCTCCCATCTGCTTGTTTAATGTTGTATATCTTTAACTTTCTCACTTTGTCCCAACAGTCCAAGGATAAAAAGTCAGTCCATACATGTTTCTTGAAGTTCTGAAAATCCTGAAATATTGTTTTTTTTTTAAACTAACTTTTGCAAGGAAAACCACCAGGGAATCATAGAATATTAAACAACAACGTGTAATATTGTAATTTCTTGCCTTTTATTTGATAATCGTTGTAATTCCATGAAAAATACTCAACTATTGTTATTACAATTAACTTCCTCAATTGAACAATGGTTAAAGATGAATTGACGAGTTAATATATTGTGATAGGTCATACTCATAAAATACATACAACATATCAACATAAACCTAAAATTATGCCATATTATAACAATAATGTTCAGTGTTAAGTGTTTTATTTCAGTTTATCCTACAAAGGAATGAAGTCATGTTCCTTTCTGTTTCAGTTGCCTTTTCTGGTCTGGGCTTCACTTCGTTCTACCTGGCTGGGAAACTGCAGTGCTTCACGGAGCAGGGTAGGGGGCGCAGTTGGAGACTCTGTGCCATGGTTCTGCCTCTCTACAGCGCCATGATGATCGCTCTGTCCCGCACCTGTGACTACAAACACCACTGGCAAGGTCAGACTCACAGACTGTAAATAGAACTGCTAAACTAAGTACTAAAAATGGGGTATAATTTATGTAACCCGTGTGTCAAAGGCTCTCACAAATCATTTTACCCATTGCTATTACTGTTGTCATAATACTTACATTTCAAACTCGATTTCAGTTCTAAGGAATAGACTTCATGCACCAATTCTGACACAACGATGATCATAAAGAACTTCTTTAGAATATGATTTTCAGCATTAAATCATAGTACTATGTCTTTTTATATTACCATGTGGCCTTACAGCTGTCTAATCCCTCAGTTGTACAGATATTTGTTTATCTGGTACTTGTTCTATTACAACTTAAGACCAAATGAGTCTCTAGTTTGGATATTTTTAGTTTCTATTAGTATTTGATTTTGTATTTGATTAGTATTTTTGATTTGATTGAACTTGCCAGCACTGATAGCAAAATGCACACTGTGAAATTTGTGGTGTAATGTTATTTTCTAAATCTATGGGCTGATGTAAAAGTGGAATGTAGAAATGGAAGGTTAATATATTTTACAAGACCAAGCAAACCCATGATTTTGTAAATCCTTAATGAATTGCTGACTGAGATGTGTGGTTGTATTGTACATGTGTGATGTTGTGTGCCTGTGGGTCAGAGTGGACAGTGTGAATTGTTCTCATTGCTGATTGGTGTAACTGTATTGCATAATTAATTTCTATAAATCAGGGGCTGTAGATGGAAACTAGCTGTTCCTTGACATAATGCCTAAACTAAATATACAGGCATGACTAACAAAGCTTTGAAACAGCTTTTTAAGACAGAAAAGTGAAGCAGGATGGCCCACCCTTGGACAGCCAATCAGCTCTCATGCCATAGTGACTCACATTGCTCTTTCTTACAAATTTGCAATAGATGAATGTTTGGCATGTGACGGTCAGATGTTATTTTATTTTTATTTTCACCTTGTGTCATGGGGGGAATTGAAGTTACTAGTTCAAGTTAAATTTTTTACTTGTGTACAGTTGATTACAAAAATATTAATATAAAATAACTGGTCATGTCACTAATAAATAGCAGTAAAATAAGTTTTACAGTCCGCATTACCAGTAAAAGTTACCCCCCCCTCGCTGCAGCAGCAGAGTGAGGGTCTGACTTGTGTGTGGGAGAGCTGTGAGATACTGTGCCAGTGGATGACAGCTCTCTCTCTCATATGGTGCTAATGAGTTTGACTGAGCCATATGTTCATGTGAGCTGGGCACCAAAGACTTATTTCATCAGAAAAAGGACACAAGCTGGAGCGGCATTTCAAAACTTTTATGTATGAAACTGAACACATTTAGAAATTATTATGAAATATTACAATTAAAGAAACTATTACTACAATCACAGCTGAATGTGGGTCTCACAAAACTAAGAATGAAGACACATCCAAGTTTTTTGTCAGTATATGGATAGGCCAGAATAACTTCACTGAGCTGTAGAGGCTGCACTGGCTCTGATTCATGATTGGCTGCTGATGCTGGCATTTAGGTAGTGACCAATCAGATCAGAGAGAGTCCTTTAGGTTTAAAATAATTGGAATTCAGCATTGAAACTGAACTGCTCGACTCAAACCAGAGACTCATCCTGCTTTCTGATCGAATACTGATTTATTCTTAAGACTGGATTGGCTTGGATGAGCTGCAAAACGTTTTCAACCAAAATAAACATTTGTCCTGTTGGATTTCTCCTTTTGCCATGATTTATTCCTATTTACAAAAACATTGGATGTCCATTTATTTATTTTATAATTTTGTGATTTTGGTTGGTTTTGAATCTCAACATGATTATTCGATCAGAAAGCAGGATGAGTCTCTGATTTGAGTTGAGCAGTTCAGTTTCAACGCTGAATTCCGTCACTGAGCTGTAGAGGCTGCACTAGCACTGATTCATAATTGGCTGCTGATGCTGGCGTTTACGTAGTGACCAATCAGATCAGAGAGAGTCCTTTAGGTTTAAACCAATTAGAATTCAGAATTGAAACTGAACTGCTCAACTCAAATCAGAGACTCATTCTGCTTTCTGACCGAATAATCATATTGAGTTTCAAAATCAAACAAAACCACAAAATTATAAAATAAGTAAATGGATGTCCAATGTTTTTGTAAGAAAGAATAATTCATGGCAAAAGGAGAAATCCAATTTGTCAACTGGACAAATGTTTACTTTGGTTGAAAACGTTTTACAGCTCATCCAAGCCAACCCAGTCTAAACAATAAATCAGTATTAGAACTGTTCTAAAATAAAATTGATTTGAACATGTCTGCCTCAAATCTGAAGGCAAATATAGTTCAAGTTTACAAAATCTAAATCTTACATACAGTTCTTTTATGTATTCCCTTTAATAGTTGGAATAAAATAGTTGCTACTAAACAGAACTATATCCATTTATTTTTGTATTATTTGTTTTCAGTCATTATTATCATTTTGACTAAAAAGAAAATAAACAAAAGCTTTGACAATGAGCAAAATCTAAATATTTCTTCTGTACAAACTTTATTTACGTGTTACGCAATCTCCAGTCCTGGTCTCCTCTGTAGTCCCATCCCTCTTTGAGCAGGCTGTAAGTATAAGTCGGTGCAGCCCATTAAACTTGAGGGGCCAATCTGCGCTGTACCAACACAAGCTGAGCGTCACCATTAGCCTGCGCGCTCAGCCATGTTGGTGTGATGGATACAGATAGCCCTGCAGCCTCTGGTACTGCTCACAGCTCACAGCACTTTAGTGTCCAAGAAGGAGGAGGAGGAGGATCACGGAGGTCACCAGAGTCGTACATTATATCAAGTCACAGTCTATTAAATACAGACAAGGGGAATCAAGAGCACTGGAGAAGGTGCATAATGTCACATATAAAACTGTGCAAGTAAAATGTCTTTATTTTACTTTTTGCTTGCTTACTTGGTTTTTATGAGACTGTGAACCAGCGCATGGTCATGTTGCAGGGTTGTTTTTATGCCAGATGCACTGCCTGTTGCAGCTACTTTGATAGTATATGAGAACTATAAATGGTCAAGGTTGTTCAAGTGCCCAAGGACACAGCGATAACATACACATAAATCTGTTCTGCCAACTTTCTGGTCACTATACCATTGGCATTCCAGTTCTACTAAAAAGCAGCTATAAACAAAATTTGATCTTGATATGAGCTCGGTGCTAACACTTTGTGACTTTGTGACTTTGTGACTAAATCCAGAACTAAACCTGGACTAGACTATTTCAATTTCATTTTTCTTCAGTGACTAGGTCAGGAATGGGAATACACTAGACGGTTTGCAAGAACCTTGGAAGTTGTAGACCGCGCATTGGCCAATCAGCAAAGAGCTGTGAAGCTATGACCTCAAAACTCAAGAGCCTGTCTGGGTCCCTTTTGTCGTACAACACAACAGTAAACAAAGCGGTCGAGATGGATGTAGATCACGGGTCTCCAACCTTCTTCCACCACTGAGCTACCTTTACAAAATGAAAATGCCAGAGGGCTACTAGTTTTTCTCACAAAAAAATTAGTAAATATATGGGGCACGGTGAGCCTTTGATGAGGTACAGTTAGATGCTTTTAAAACATAACACATTATCCATTTGTTAGTTTACAAAATTAGGCATCAAAATAATACATGCACAATGGTAATAACAATGGTAATAGGCATTTAATTCATTACATTTTAATTATTTAGCACAATACGTGTAATTCAGAAACCCCTTGGCGAGCTACTAGAAAGTGGATGGAGAGCTACTGGTAGCTCCCAGGCTACAGGTTGGAGACCCCGGATGTAGATGAAGACATACATTCTGTGTTGTCAATGATTCCCAAGATCAAGGATTTAAAGCCAGAAAAAAGAGAACTTTTGGTGAATTTAACCACTGAGCGAACGAATCCTAATGCTGCGAGGTCAGATGGTTTCCACAAAGTGAAATTGTCTGATGAATCAGGCTAGGATTAGACCAGGACTACAACAGAACTAAACCAGGCCTATATCAGGAGCAACCTTTAAACTGCAATATTTAGAACTAGGTGTCAGCATAACCAAACATTAAGGCTCTATCTACTGCAAACCCATAAAATACATATTGTGTAGTATAATGTTACTGTAAATATTTAGTACAGGTACATGTTTTTCAGTACAGTCCATCTCTGACAATCAATGAACTATGACAGCATATAACCACAGACCATAAAGTAGAAATCACCCGGAGATTACACGTGCCTGTATCCTGAAGCAGAATATATTGAGGAAACTATATGTTATAATACGCATGTCTTTTCTTCCTGTGTGACTGCTGCCAGCTGGCCCTGTCATATTGATCTATCCCCTGCACTAAGACTTAATATTCACTCTGATGGCTGGATGGTATGGGATAAATCCTAGTTTCAAGGAGAGTGGTGGTGCATATGAAAATACTCAGTGACGATGATGAAGTGATGAAGACAGCCTAACTAAACGCCCAGGCCCATTTATGCATGTTGTATTGTATTTCATTACGTGCTCAACTAGTGATGCGGAGAGAATTTGCATAATGTTCTTGAAAATTGGGTGCATCCTTCTTTTTGGGCTAACAAACTGTACACTCTGCAGAATCCAAACTGCAATGCACACGTTATTCAGCCACCAAGTGTTGTCACCCTTAACTGTATATACACAAATGATCGCTGAGTTGTAAATAGGAAGCGTTCACGGACACACTTCTGGCTCCATCGACTGCTTCCAATTGATTTGACATTGAAAAATTGTCACCTCTTTCTCTGTAACTGCAGCTGTGAGCCTCGACATTTTGGTCTTAAAAGTTGTCTGTATTAACCCAGCCGCTCTACATGATCCTGGTGCTTTTATTTCGCTATTTTGTCCATTACTAAATTCATTTACCTAATATGGAGATGCTATGGTTGACGTCTATGATTCTGATAGAGCTCCGGATCATTCTGAAACTGGAAGGGTCCAATTTCAATGTTAATATATCATTTGCAGTGTTGATACTTGTTCAAATGACTTCAAAACTAATACTAATACTAATACTAAGTCATATTTTAGTATTGATTAGTATCTGATTTGTGTATTATTATTATTTTTTGCACTGTTAGTTTGGTTACTTTTTTATCAGACATTTTATGCTCTATTCTCATATATATTATCATATCATGAGTGGACCACTTTAGAGAAATTCTGACCACTGCAGACTCAGAGCGTATTATATAGTAGAAGATCTGCAATTTAGAAGATGGTCATCGAGCTATCCTCATTTGGCTGTTACCTTTTGTGCCTGTTAGACTTTTGGCTGACAGGACGGCGTAATAGTGAGCGCTGGCAGCTGATTTTTCCAGACTGGATTGGCTCTTTCTGAGTGGAGTTTGCATGTTGTCCCCCGTCTGTGCAAATGTCTTTAAGTACTGCGCATAAACTTTACAAGAGAGGCTCATCTCAACCAATATCTTGAAAGCTGCAAGTCATTTTTTCTGCTCCAGCAATTTGATTCCTGCTTTCACTGGTAGCCTGAATGTCTCTCCCCACTCTCTCGCTCTCATTACATTTTTCACATTATCTGTCCTGTTCAATAATTTAAATAAATCCCTTAAAAACTCTCAGTCTGCTTCAACATTGAGAACTTTGAGAACACAATGTTCACTTACTGTGTATCATCCCACCCACTAAATAATGTCTGTAAAGTAGATTATACAAATATTTCAAACTCTTTTCTTTATACAATACTGTCATTTTAATCTGTATTGTTCTTTCTTAATTACAATGTGGTTATGTTCTAGTTTTGATAAAGTTCAAGTTTTTTTTTTATTGTTCAGAAAAGGTAAAATTTTGTCAAATTTATGTGATTCTAGTGTGTAGTCTGAATACTAGATGTAGTACGGATTAGACAACCCTGTTATAAACAATGTGCTTCTATGCTACGCTGTTTCTCTCAATGATCATAATGTTCAGACATAAACTGCTTTTGGCTCACTTAATGTCTTACTATGATATTTTTTGCAGACACTACATTATATTTCACCTCCTCTGCTTGAGCTAAAACCAGCCCCATGTTTCTGTTCTTTCCTCAGATGCTCTTGTCGGGGGAGTGATCGGACTGCTTTTTGCCTATATCTGCTACCGCCAGCACTACCCGCCTTTCCTGCACACGGACTGCCACCTGCCTTACGCCAGCCTGGCCTCTGCCCCCACAGCTGCCTCTGGTCACGGCCACCTGCACCCACGGGACGACCCCCCACCCACCGAGAACGCCACCACTCTGCCCATGGAGGGTCTCACTGAGGGGACCTTATGACTAGTGGCCCCCACCGAGATGCAGCCCCCTAGCCCCCCCGTAGCAGAGGAGTGATGGGGATTTTTCTACAACTGTCCCATGAACACTTGGACCATCTCTCTCTGTCCCTCTGCAACCGTCTCGGTGGAAGCCACATTCTGTTGTTGTTTGTTTTTAATATCTGGCTCTTTTGCGGCAGCCAGTAAAGTCTATATTTAGATGTGATGTATGAGAGCTGTACAAATATGGGACAAGAGGACAGAGGGAAGAGCAGAAAGCAAAAGAAAACAAGTTTTGTTTCAGATAAAAGATTGTTTTATGAGATTATATGAAAAAATACAGTACTGTGCAACTATTTGTCGTAAAGAAAGACTATGAAAAATGTTTTCAGTTTACACAATCATAAAAAAAATAGGAAGTGCTTGAAAAGTGGAGACCTCTTTAAAGGCAATGGCCCTGTCTCGCAATGGCAGAAACTAACTTTAGTCGATACTTTGCAGCTGATGTCATCAACATTCTCTGGGGTTGTGATGTTAACTGTGGGCACTGCTCTGTCTGAGGGGCTATTATTACTTCATAAGAACTTTGTTTTTGTTCTTGAGGTGATAAGAACAAGGACAAAGTTAATTTGGGCTCTGACATTTCATACTTCAACCACCACCATTGATAATCTTATTTATTGTAACATCCCTTTCATTCACACACATCCCACATTGGCCTGTTAGCTAAGTATTAATAGATTACCTATTTATTAGTTTGATCTGGAGTAGGAGTCATATTGGTGAATGTCTCCCTGTGTTTCGTTTTCTAGCCTGATCACTTTTTTTTTTTTGGTGATGTGCCTTTTGGTTTTCGAAAACTTGTCATGAAGATTACGGCAGACTTTTCTACACTGATTTTCGTCCAAACCTAAAATGTCCGCGATCTCCCTCCATGAATTTCTTACCATATGGCTGTCTTTATAGTCATTGAGCCTCGTGTCGTATAGATGTTTGTATTTTCTCACCATTTCCGGCAGCTGTGACTCCATATCATCCTTTTTTTTGCTCCGCACCAGCAAGGAAGCAGGTGTTGGATCTCATGCGCACATAAACCACGCCCACATAAATAACCAATCAGCGAACATGTCGGACAACGCTGCCAAGCTGCCAAACAAAGTACTGCTCGGTTGAGTTGTCGAGAGCAAGCCGAACAAAATATCAGTCACTCTCATCTTTTTTGTTGAAAATCAAACAGAGACATTGTATTGTTTGATTTTGATCACAGGTTTCTTCTTGAGTTTGAGTTTTCAAACGATCTTAAAACATTTTTGGCAGTGTTTGCTATTGCGTGCACTATGTCATCATAGTAATTATTGAACATTCTGCCATACACATACATGCAGAACACCCCCAGCATGATGTCAATGCAAAGTATCACTACTGTCCGGCACATAGCAGTAGCTCTGTCAGTGAAATCATAAAATACATAACACAGAGGTGATTCAGGCTTAGCAGCTCCTTAATTAAGAGGTTAGAGTTTACTAAGCCTGAATAATTCTTTCTAAACTATTTGTTAATTATGGATTAATTCTTTGCCTGTGCTTTATTAGGGCTAATTGAACCCTAGTTATAATGTGTTACCAAGTTTTCATTAGCTCCTGCTCAGTTCACCTTTCTTGTCTTTGTACAAAGTTTAACAAAACGTGCCGCGCATACTCGATAGAAAGACTTCAATAATTATAAAATATAAAGTTTACATATGTAGTTGTCTCATTAACCTCATGACATCACATCACAATGCTTCAGTGACGGGTGGTTTTGTGCTTTGCTGGAGGTTCTGGCGTTATAGGTGCTTCTACAGTTCGTATTACATTGTTAAAATCAAGAGCAATCCCAGGACATCTTATTAAATGTCACAGAGACAATTTGGGAGCGCCTCTGCCCTCACAGTTTCTGCTTGTATCGGCTTGTCCAGTTACAGCCAGGTCACACAAGGATGACAGACGAAGTAAGGAAAATAAAATGTGCTTTTCTCTAAATAGAAATACAGACAGATTCACAACACAATGACATAAACTCAGCCTAAATATTCCATTACACTGAGTTTTATTTACACTCCTGAGTACACAAAAAACTGTACTTTTTGACAAATTAAGCCTTTGGTGTCAAATTAAAAGTTATTGTTAAGTTTAATACATTCTATTTTACTTTATTTTATGTATTGACTGATTTCAGGGACCATGTTTAAACACATTAATCTCATGAAATTAGTCATAATTTATCTAGATCTCTAGATTTAAAATAGTGTCGATGAACAGGTTAACAGGGGCAGGTTAACAAACCTCAGAAATAAAATACACCCAGATATCCATCCACTCAAATGACTAAACTACTACTACTATGTAACTTTTCTTGTATGCAGCCCTCTACATCCGACTTTCTACGGAGATTTGCCTGGAATGTTCCACAGTATGTCATTAAACCTTTTTTGTATTTATTCAATTATAGATGCCAAAAATATATTGGGTGGGGTTGCCTCTCCACAGATCTGGCCTATAACTTACAGTAGAGATACAGTAGATAGTAGGATTTAACAATAACCGAAATATCATCATATTGTATCGTCAAAAGTCTCAAAATAATATCGTGGGCTGTCACAATATATCGAATCACAAGTTCCTTTGCTTAAATTCATGGTTTTATAATAACATACGGCTTATAAACATCGGGAACTACATATCCCATGATTCATTGCAGTGCAAACAACATGAAGATATCTGTTTTTTACTTGAATTCTTGAGATTATGATGGAAATAATTCACACAAAAATCTTATCAAGGTATTTTTATTTTCAAAATATCGCAATAAATATCGTACCGTAAGATGCATATCGTGATAATATCGTACCGAGAAATTTGGATATCGTTACATCCCTAGTAGATATGTTTAATGCTGTATTGTGCAAAATTCCACTGAGAGAAAAGTTACAGAGTGTGCCTTTAAAAGAATAATATAGGTAACCCAATGCGTTCATTAATTTATTTTTTCATTGTAGCCCCAGAAAAGACCGCACCAGCAAGATTATTAAAACTGGTCCAAACTCCAAGCATAATTTCTACCACATTTATTTTCTTCCATTTCACTTTCGTCGTGTAAAACCCTTAATCCGCCCCATGTTAGCACTTTATTTTCCAGAGGCTGTATTTAAGGCACGCTCCAGAGGTTGTCCCGGGACACAGACTAATTACCGCGTAGTGAGGGTGATCAATATTCAGCAGGTGGTCCCGGTCTGGTGCTGGAAGTGTTTCTGGATCGCTGCAAACTGCAATCTGATCCAGTATTAATACTCATTACAGGAGGTCGCCAGTGTCTCTTACGAGGACATTACAAGTATATGAGGTGCTTTGGGCTCTACAGGCTTTGCAAATGGGATTCAGCTAATACAATACTATTCAATATGAGCCAATCTGCTCCCAGTAGTGGCAATTATATTATCAATGCTTTTTTTATAATCTTGTGGGAGTTAAAGGCGCACTGTGTAACTTTTCTGGTGGAGGGAACAGATCCAAATCCATTTTATTTATATAGCACATTTTACAAACAGAACAGTTTGCAAAATGCTGCACAAAGGCCATAAAAAGAAAGTAAAAGGTATAATCGCTGAGAATTTGAGCATCATCCTAAAACAAAATCAAAACCATAAAATCATAAAATAGCAATAAATAAATAAAATAAATAAAAAAATACATAAAAACATAGCGCACCACACAACCGAGAATAAAAGTGGGTGTTAAGATGAGACTTAAAACACTCCACTGTCAGACTTATGGGCCAGTGACTCGAGACTCGACTTGGACTTGCCTGTATTTGACTTGGCATTTGACTGGGACTTGAGGTCAAAGACTTGAGACTTACTTGACACTTGCAAAACAAAGACTTGGTCCCACCTCTGCTAAATGTTACAAAAACATGCTGTGTAACTTTCCAGGCAAACCAATAATATCTCAATGGAAAAGTTACACACTGCAACTTTAATATGTTATCTATGAATGCATTTTCCAAATTCTGAACAATTTTGTGTTTTGTGAGGTTAAAATATTTTCATGTCACCAGAGCAGAAGAAAGGTAAACACAATACAATTTGATAATTATGTTGCAAATAACCCTGCATTCTATTGAATGTCAGTAGTCGATAAATCCGAGTTAGTTTTCCTCACATCTGTTGTAAATGTTTTCTATTGCAACAGTTGGGGAAAATTAGCCAGGCACCACCTAGTGCCTCCGCTCAATTTCATTTCTTTCCAGTGACTAGACTAGGTCAGGAATCGGAATACACTAGATGGTTTGCAAGAACCCCGGAAGTTGTAGACCGTGCACCGTCCAGTCAGCAAAGAGCTGTGGTGTCTGGGTCTCTTTTGTGGTACAGCACAACAGTAAACAAAGCGGTCCAGATGGATGTAGACAAAGCCATACATTCTGTGTTGGCAACGATTCCTGAGAATCAAGATGGAAGAAAGAGAACGTTTGGTGAATTTTATCAAGGGGAAAGATGTTATTGTCCTTCTTCCTATAGGATTTGGGGCATTACATATGCCACGACCAAATAGCAGCAATTGGTTAAATAAAAAAAGTACCCGCCTAGCGTCGAGCAAATGAAGCATAACGCTGCGAGGTCAGACAGTTTCCACAAAGTGAAATCGGCTGGCTGAATGAATCAGGCTAGGGGAAAATATGGATGTCCAAGAAAGTTTAATGTAGTAGGCAGTTGTTCAGAAACAAACTTCTGTCTACTGTCAAATGATGTGAAAGAAAGTGTAAATGCCACTGCAAAGTCTTTAGAAAACACTTTCTCTACACATTCACAACTTAACATATCAAAATGCCGAAAAGACAGTTCTTCCCGTTTACTGTGTGCTCCACCATTTTTGCTGTAATGTAAATCCAAACGACTCAGTCTGCGCTGAACTAGCCTGAGTTTATGTTTCGGAACCCTGATTTGATTGGCTGTTCTTTCTCGAGATGGAGGTCGGTTTTCCCCGAGTCCCGAGCACAATAGAATGCAGCATAACTTCTATAGGCGTCTTTCTTTGTAACATTTTGTATTAGCCTTGTCCTTACTTCAAAATTGTTTTGATGTCCCTTCAAAAGTTTCTGGGCTGCTTCAATCTTTATTCTTTTCTAACAACTGGCATGCGGTTTTTACTATTGTGAACGAAATATGATTGTGCTTTGAAAAACATTGCCTTTTGTTTCTTGTTTCTTTCGTTTTTGCCCATTTTAGCTGTACTACCAGTTTATCCACGCTGCCACATAGCCCGATGACTGGTTCCCTATCATCAACAAAGCAATTCTCAACCTCTTACAGTTTTGTTAGAAATGATGAAAAACACAGTTGCCTTGGTTACCGTGTGTTTTTGCTTTTGTTGTGGCATTAATGGGAAATCTCTAGTCTATAGGAAGATACAATGGCTTATTTGCACTGAAGTGGAATGAGCTATGCTGTCAGGACAATGTGAAGTGTGGTAAAACAGAAGTGCACGGTGGTCCTGATATCGTGTCAGCTCTCAGTGCGTGTTTCTGTCTCTGTCTTCAACGTTTGACAAGTGTTTTACAAAACCTGAGATGTAACGGACAGGCTGACAGCTGCTACGTGCTAAACTATACACACACATCACTTCGAGACACACTAGATTCACGGTTGTAGCTGTTGGTAACTGGTGTTTTATAGAAAATCATTTAAAGGTGCACTGTGTAACCTTTCTGGTGACAGGGCGTAGGTTTGGGCTCAGCTTTGGTGGGGACATAATCAGCTAACCCCCCCCAAATGAAACCAAGTGATAGGTTACTTGTACACACATACACAGTCACATTATGCTGACTACTTCAACACTTTCCTTTTTCCTTTTTTTAAATTTTAAGAACATTTTGTGCAACAGAAAAACATTCCAGATAACAAATAACATTAACCTATAAAATTCTTGCTCTCAAAATAAATAATACAACTGCTGCATTATTGGGATCTTGTGCATTGAACAGCAAAAACATCGCTCTTCTAAGATGATTCTTTAGCGGATAACAGCGAAGTAGAAGTTTGTAGCAGATTTCCCTTTGCTTGTTGGTCATGAGATATTTGTGAGGTCATGTCCAGACATTTTTCCATGGAATATTGTCAATAGAGCTAACAGCACGTAGGGTTCTGTTTGGGAGGTGCACTTATGGTGATAGTCGCTCTTTTTCCGTGGCGACTCATTATAAGGCAAGTTTTATTGAAGATGAAGCCAAGTAAGTTCCTTTTGAAAAGTTTTTCAAAGTTTGGTGTGCAGCGTCTTCACTCACGCCTGCTCAAGTCGACATCTTTGGGTGCTGGCCCCGTCCTACCGCTTCCCCAGTTTAGGCTTCTGGCTTCGCTAATGAGATCACTCTGTTGCAGCCAATGAAATAGTGGCAGGAGCAACCCTGTCGTCATATCACTGAATACATCTCAGAATGTCTAATAGGCAAGGCAAGGCAAGGCAAGTTTATTTGTATAGCACAATTCGTACACAAAGTAATTCAAAGTGCTTTACAGAATAAGAAATACATTAAAATCATAATAAAAACAAATCAAAACATAAATAATCATGAAGATTAAAATTAAAAAAGAGAGACATAAATTGGAGAGAAGAGTGCGGAATGAAAACCTTTCAGTTATATGCACAGTTAAACAGAAATGTTTTGAGTCTGGATTTAAACAGCGTCACAGAAGAGTCTGTCTCACATGTTCAGACTGTTGCAGGTTTTAGCTGCATGAACCTGAAACGCTGACTCCCCTTGTTTAGTCCTGACTCTGGGCACCAGCAGGAGGCCGGTCCCTGAGGTCCTCAGAGTGCGAGATGGTTCATATGACACTAACATGTCACAGATGTACTTTGGTGCTCGGCCATGGAGAGACTTGTACACAAGCAGAGCTGTTTTAAAGTCTATTCTCTGAGGCACAGGAAGCCAGTGCAGAGACCTGAGCACAGGACTTATGTGCTCGTACTTCCTAGTTCGAGTCAGGACCCGAGCTGCAGCGTTCTGGATGTTCTGCAGCGTCTCACAGCTCGTTTGGAGAGACCAGTGAGCAGACCATTACAGTAGTCTAATCTACTGGAGACAAACGCATGGATAAGTTTCTCCAAGTCTGATTTAGACAGTAAACCTTTGATTTTTGCTATGTTTTTTAGATGGTAAAAGGCTGCAGATGTTATTGATTTGATGTGGCTGTTAAAGTTCAAGTCTGAGTCCATTATTACCCCTAGATTTCTTGCCTGATTTGAAGGTTTTAGAGAGAGAGACTGGAGGTGACTGCTGACACTGTCCCTTTGTTTCTGTGGACCAAACACTATAACTTCAGTCTTGTCAGAGTTTAGCTGGAGAAAGTTGTTTTGCATCCACACACTGATCTGTTGGATGCAATGACCAAGTGACTCCACTGGTCCATAGTCTCCTGCTGCCAGAGATAATAATAATTAAAATGAGAACTAAAACGTGTTCAATTAATACCATGGAGTCTGGAAAAATATCAGAATAAATTTATATTTTTGTTTATTAAAATAAAATGGCAAATATTGGTAGGGACTATTTTGTCTTAAACCAAATATTGGTTGTGGCACATCCCCACCATCCTTATGTAAACCTACGCCCTTGTTCTGGTGGGAGTTGTCTGTTCCACAACAACATCTATTCATTTACAGGTGTTTTTCATTGCTCATAGAAGAGCTGCCAATCACGCTATTGATTAGCCAATCTTTTTTTTTTTCATTTGTACCAAAATAACTACTGCAGAACCCTACGCCTATCACCATTTGAGAAAATTAAATCGTAGAATGAACTAAGTACAAAACAGTGTGTGCTGGTGGTGGTGAAAACAGAAGTTGATTGGCAAAATGGTGTCTTGAAAATAAGCGGTTAAAGATTGTTCAGACATGCATGAATCACTCCAGATACAACTTTAGGAGAATAAATGGTGAGGGGAAGCAATCATAGCGCAGTTAAAAACTCTAAAAAGTCGATTTTGCATAATAGCTCTGCTTTTAGGAACATGTATTCTTTCAGTGATCAGACTTGCCTCTCTAATGTGACTTGGCCCAACAAGACCCAAACTGATCATTGACACTCTGAAATTTGATTTGATTCGATCTTAACGTTATTAAAAATGTGCTCATGTTCAGTTTATTACACATCCGCACCTGTCTCCCATGTTTTTGTCTATACAGAAGAGAAAATTTGAAACCCTCTTAGACATGCACAGTGTACACGCAGACGACTGACGCACTGACTGTCTGAATGTACTGCTCGTCACTTCTATTACCACGTGTCAAAACACATAAAACGCTGTGCAGCTCTGTGTAGGCAGCTTCATTTTTAGCTCCTGTCCTTGTTTGGAGAGATACAAAATGAAACCTAAGTGTGTTTTCAACAGAACCAGCCATAATGTCACACCGTTCTATTGAACATGTCATTGAGGCTAACAAGAACAAACACGCTCTTTATGACTCTAAAGACGAGAAATAAGCAGGTGATGGTCAGTTCAGTGTGTGCAGTTAAAGAAGCACTGTGGAACTTTCAGGTGGAGGGTCCGCTACCTGCCTGGATTAATAAATACTGCATAGTTTTGTTTTGGAATGTTCCACAGTATGACATTAAACATACATCTTGCATTTATTCAATTACAGATGATTTTATTCCTCCAAAATACTTTGAATAAACTCTTCAGATTTGAGCTGTAACTTGGACTACGTTTACACTGAAACAAATCTGCATATCACGTATCACCGTATCGGAAACGATCTGCATCCAGACACGTCGTTTCTGTGTCCGCATGCCTTCCCTTTCCACACAGCTATGAGCATATTTGTTTACGTTTTACAGAAACAAAACTTAAAACCACATGGCTCATTTGCATAAACTAATCTCTCAAAAAAACAGCAGCTTCTGTCGGACTAAAGGACACGACTCAGTGGAATATGTGTTCTTTCTGTGGCAGAGGGGTGTTCTGCTGATGGTGAGTCTGTTCTGTGCTTCTGTCGCGCTGGAGATGGTTCATGTTTTTTCAGAGATTATACGTCTGCAGGTCGTACACATGGACCGTATATATAAATTCTGTTCCATCTCTGGAGCCATTTTCAGTCAGATTAGTGTGGACGAACACTGCATCCGCAACGAAAAGACTCGAATACGTACTAGTGTGGATGGGGCTTTGGCTTGCTGGCATTGCATGTTTGTCTCCATGGAGATAGATAAGCTTAATGCTATACTGTGGAACATTCCAGGCAAATAATAACATTCCATGGAGGCAGGCAAGGGGTGCGTCCTCCACCAGCAAAGTTATACACTGCACCTTTAAAGTACTCACTATTGCCTTTCTAGCAATTATAGCGTATTCTTCTTATATTAACATGAATAGCTGTTATTTTTTCATGCTTCTTCAAATTATTACTTCTTCCTTTTCGGTCAAAGATGTTTTGTCCCAATGTCTGCCTTGTATTTATGGGTTAAAACTTCCTATTCATGGTTTTGAACATTGTGTAGTACATTTCTGCATTTTGTAGTTTTTATTTTGAGGACTTTATCCCATTCAAATGGTAGTATTTTGTTCAAATTGTCCATCTCTATGGTAACAGTCCTAAAATTTCATAATTTTGAAAACACGGATAGTCGCAATTATTCATGACAAACAATTCCTTCCTGATTTGAAGGACTTTATGAGGACCTTTTCCATTCGAAAGATAAAAATTCTACTTTTAATTTGAATTTCTAAATTGCTGTGACCACAGAGAACGGTTGACATAGCCTGAAACCCATGGGCACTTTTCAGTCTTCAAAAAACAAAGATTATTATTATTTATTTATATTATTTATTATTAACATTTTTACTGTTAATTGCTATGGCGATGGTGCTAATTTCCTCACTCAGAAACCCATACATGTAGTGGACATTTTGTTAGCTCTGGTTTATTCATTGTGTAAGAATAATTTTATTGTTATTACCAGAGATGTAGGATTAAAACCTTTGTCTTCAAACACTCAAACTTATTTTCATTTATAATATGAACTACTGCTACTTTTAATAATAACAGTAATGTGCGTTATTAACATTTATGAAGCACAACGTCAGTATTGTATGTCTGTGGTTTGTTCACCTGCTTACATCTTAAAGGTGCATTGTGTAACTTTTCTTGTGGAGGGTGTGTCATCAGATTTTATTGCTTTGCCTGAAATGCTCTGGCCTGATTCATCAGCCGGTTTCACTTTGTAGAAACCGTCTGACTTTGCAGTGTTAGAATTTGTTCGCTCGACGGTAGGCAGGTACTTTTATCATTTAACCAATCACTGCTATTTGGTCGTCATGTATGTAATGCGCCGCTAACGGGGCTAACTGGTATATTAAGCTTTTCCCAAATCCCGTAGGAAGAAGGGCAATAATGTCTTTCCCCTTGATCAAATTCACCAAACATTCTCTTTGTTCCGGCTTTAAATCCTCAATCTCGGGAATTGTTGACAACGCTGAATGCATGGCTCTTCGCTGATTGGTTGGTGCCCGAACTTGCACTTCCAGCATTTTTGCAAATCATTTATTGTATTTTGATTCCTGACCTAGCGCTGGAGAGAAATGAAATTGAGTGGATGCAGTAGGTGGCGCCAGCCTGGCTAGAAATGTTCCACAGTACAGCATTAAATGTATATATCTTGCATTTATTCAACTACAGGTGTTTTTATTGTTTAAAGATCTGACGCGTATCTTGGTTTGGTGGTGCGTTTGATGCCGTACTGTTTAATGCAATACTGTGGAGCTTTCTGGACAGAGCAACAACATCTCCATGGAGACGAGGAGGTAACAGACTCCTCCACCAGAAACACACACACAGTGCGTCTTTTTCTGTTGTTCCTATTGCTAGTTAAGCACTACTTTCTTATAAACTAATATTAATGACCACCATTCACTTTCTGCTTGATGAATAATTCCGCGCTCCCCAATAACAATACTGTATTTTTTCATTTAACTTTCAAGGACGGCCACCATTTGTCGTGTTTCCACATTGTTGGCTTTTCCAAGGACTCGAACTGAACTCTGTGATAATTAAAGAATTATTCTGAATAGACATCTGAAGAAAAAAAGGGTTAAAGTAAAATCTTTTTTCATGGCATGCTGGTCTCATTTGTGAGTTTTCTACAGATACGCATGTTTGGCCTTGAGAAATATTTCAGTTGTGTTTTTTGCTGTTTATAACATACTTCACGTACAATAAAGGACTGCAAATGTGTGAAAAAAGATGTAATTATGAAAAGAAAAGCCCTGTATATTGTAAGTATTTTTACACAGAGTCTTATTATATGCAAATGAGTTTCACTGTTGCCGTTAGCAGCACACACCTGATTGAATCGTTGTTCAGTGCATTTTGGCTCAGGCAGAGTGAGTCATGTGACCAGTCAGTGGACATGTGTTGTGCTTTTCTGTACCAGTCGTGCTGCAGTTGTTTAGAAAGTTTTCAATAAATGTCTGTATGCCAAAAGAAAACCGCTGTGCTGTCTTTTCTACATGATTTTAACTACTACAACCAATACAACTACTACAGCAGCTACTACTACTATTATAACAACTACAATGACTACAACAGCTACAACTACAAGAACTACAACTACTATAACAACTACAAATACTATTACAACTACTGCTACAATTATAAGTACTACAACTACTACTACTACTACTACAACAATTACTACAGCGACTACTACAACTACTAGTACAACTATTATAACTACAACATCTACAACTACAGCAACTACAACGACTACTACAGCTCCAACAATTGCAACTACTACTACAACAACTTCAGCAACTACAGCTACAACTACAACAAGTACAACAATTACAACTATAACAACTACTACTATAGCTACTACAATAATTACTACTACTACAACAGCTACAAATACAGCTACAACTACAACAACTACTACAACAGCAACTACTACTACTACTACAATTTCTACAACTACTTCTACAACAACTATCACTACAACTAAAAGTACTACTACTACTACTACTACTACTACAACAACTACTACAACTATTATTACTACTACAACTACAACTATTGTTACTATAGTTACTACAACTACTAGCAGTAGCTCAGTTGGTAGAGCATTCGCCAACTGATCTAAAGGTTGGTGCGGTTAGATCCACTGACCCGCAGGTTGGCTGGTGTGATTCCAGCTCCCACAGATGAATGCTGTTGTTGTGTCCTTGGGCAAGACACTTAACCCACCTTGCCCACAGTGTCTGCGTACACTGGTGTGTGAATGTGTGTGTGAATGGGTGAGTGGTTCCTTGTTGTAAAGTGCTTTGAGTGCCTTGAAGGTGGAAAAGCGCTATAGAAAAATGTGACCATTTACTATTACAACTACTAGCACAATAGCTACTACTACTACAGCAACTAATACTACTACTATTACAACTACTACAACAACTATAATGACTACTACTACTACTACTAGTACTACTGAGTAAAAGATGAGTACAACGTCCATTATATTAACCGTTGCTATGTCTTGGCGGCTAAAGGCTATCCCAGCTTTTACAATGTCTCTGTGGGATTCCTGACACAGTACCAGGTATATACTTTATACGGCACACATATCACAGAGAATACTACAACTATAACCTGCTGAATTATAAAATAGGGCTTTTTTTCCAGGTTGTCAGTTCTGCTACTTTCAAATCTATTTCTTATTCATGGCTTTTCAATTGTGCTGTTCAAAACGATTGTGCCCTTTTAAATACAGGCGAAGAGAATTTGCAACATGTGTGCAAGGATACAACTACACCACCAGCAAGATACAGTGTCATTTAAAGAGAAACTTCTTACAAATTATGGTTTATTTTTATTCATACTTATACTTGGAATACGTATAATACTCGAGTACCCAACTTTAACAGTAAGCCATTGGGTTTGAGGAACTCTTTGTGGAGATCATCCTTGAAATTTCCTTGAAGTCTTAAAAACAAAAGACTGACATCCTATAACATGAACAAAAAGCCGAAGAAGACGGACAAATCCAACTCCCAGTACAATAGATACAAAGGACCCCAATTAAAACCAATTAAAAGGAGGACTACAGCTATTATTTTATGGGAATTTATGTCAAGGCTCTATAGGAAAATGTTCCACAGGATATCTGACAACATATTCATTTCTATTCAGTTCTATTCTCCTGGTGTTGGCTATTGATACAATGGTTAACACACAATGACGTGACTAAAGCCTTTTACTGATGCCACATAAAATGAAAAAATGATAATGTGGAGAAAAATAAACAATAATAAACGAATAATCAGTGTTGGGAAGGTTACTTTTAAAATGTATTCCCCTACAGATTACAGATTACATACCCCTAAATGTAGTTTGTAATGTAATCCATTAAATTACTTAAAGTGAGTAATGTAATCTGAATACTTTGGATTACTTGATTTGCTGTAGAGAAGCAAAGACCAGGATATCGTAACATAAGATGTTTTAAAAGAAAATAAAAAGCCCAGACTTTAGTTAACCGTATTAAAAATATTATTGATAGAAGAGGAGGAGACACATCCACGCAGCATGGTTTAGTCCTGTTAAATCCTGTTTTAGTCCTGGTTTAGTCCTGGTTTTAGACCTGTTTTAGACCTGGTTTAGACCTGGTTTAGATCTAGTTTAGACCTGGTTTTAGTCCTGGTTTAGTCCTGGTTTAATCCTGGTTTTAGACCTGTTTTAGTCCTGGTTTAGTCCTGGTTTTAGACCTGTTTTAGACCTGGTTTAGACCTGGTTTAGATCTAGTTTAGATCTAGTTTAGACCTGGTTTTAGTCCTGGTTTAGTCCTGCTTTAGACCTGGTTAAGATTTAGTTTAGACCTGGTTTAGTTTCCGGCAAAGAGTGGAATTACCGAAGGAAAAAAAACAAAAAAAAACAGGATATAGCCCAAAATGTGAAAACAGGAAAATACCACTGTGTAATCCATTTATTTCAACAAAGTAACTGTAATCCAATTACCACTCACTGAAACAGTAACTGTAACCGAATACAGTTACTCATAATTTGTACTCTGATTAAGTAACTCCGGTACATGTAATCTGTTACTCCCCAACTCTGCGAATAATTAAAGGTACAGTATGTAACTTTCTAGAGGTTACACATCACCTGGATAATTACATGGAAATAGAAAGTTAAAGCGAAGAGCTGTGAAGCCATGACGTCAAACTCAAGCGCCTGTCTGGGTCCCTTTTGTGATATGGCACAACAGTAAACAAAGCGGTTCAGATGGATGTAGACGAATGTAACTGAGTGGTTTGTATCCCCTGATTAATTACTCACACAATTCGGTCTGGCATTAAAAAAAAAAAAAAAAAAGGACAAGGGCAATGTGGTATAAAAAGTTACAAATCTTATTCTTATACTAGACATTTAAAAATTATTACACAACTAACAAATTAACCCTTATAAATACAGGATTCAACCCCTAATCAAAATTAGTATTCTCAAACCAAACGTTAATGAAAAAAACAATCCGACTAGTTAAACCCTACATTAAGTTAAAGTGCTAGTGCTACGTAAACAAGAATGCTGTGCTAATTGGTGCTTAAAGTGCGTGTGCCAAGGTATTTGAGGTAGGCTTTAACTTAAAGTGCATAAAGTTCCAGATGGTGAAAAGTGCTGGTGCTAAGGGGAACGATCTGGGCTAAAGTGACTTGTGCTAACCTTGCTTTTTACTGTGAACCCAGTCAGATATTGCACTTCCTCTCTAAGACCTCAGCTACTGTCCCACAACATTCATCAATAAAAATCAACACTAGGAATAAGGATAAGAATAAGAATAAAGAGCAAGAATAAAGCAGCAGTGGCAATCTGTTACACAGGGAACAATAAATTAGCTTCAGGTAGCCATTAGCGACCACCGCCCCAGGTAAACAACAAAAAAAGACATTTACTGAAAGTTTAGAAGGGGGAAGGGGGCACTCTACATGGGACTCAGAGTACGTTCGGAGCGGCCGCCATCACCACCAACTCCACACAGCACCTTGAATCCAGATTCCACAATTAACACGTTAGGGCAGGTTTTTAAACAGCAAACATTCTCAAGAAAAACAGCTTTGCTACTTACATGCGCCGCGTACATCTACGAGCCGAAAAGTCCCGACAACGGCACACCTATTTCTACTCACTAATCAGTGACGCCGGGAGCCATGCACAACGACACACAGGCGGATGTATTCACGGACACATTACGATAAAAAAGAAAAAGAAAAAGAGCCTCTGCTAACCACCTGGTTACACAAAGCCATACATTCTGTGTCGGCAACGATTCCTGAGATTGAGAATTTAAAGCCAGAACAAAGAGAATGTTTGGTGAATTTCATCAAGGGGAAAGACGTTATTGCCCTTCTTCCTACGGGATTTGGCGCCTTACATACGTCACGACCAAATAGCAGCGATTGGCAAAATAAAAAAACGTACCCGCCTACCATCGGGTGAACGAATCCCAATTCTACGAGATCAGACAGTCTCCACGAAGTGAAAGTGGCTGATGAATCAAACTAAGACCAAGACCAGGACTCAGGCTAGAAGGTTATAACCAAAGGAAAAAGCATAACCATGGAGACAAGCAGAAGGCCAAATAAAAGTCAGGTTTGTGGAGATGCAAGCCAGGTCCGAGTAAGGATGCTTCTCTATATGTTCAGTGCAGTAAACACAAGAAAAATGAATGCCTTTTTCTGGTTATATATTCCAGTCTTTGTAAAGTTTTTTGGAGAGTACAGCACCAGACTTGACTTCTCGCTTACACAAACGCCCCGGGTAATATTGGATTAAGAGCACAACTCAACCTTTGTCACCATAGCAACCACATGCACAAATCATCAGCGTTATACGAACCCTTTCACAGGGGTCGTATAACGCTCTTACCCTCCCTGACCCTGACCACGGGGCAGTACCTCTCCTCACACGTTAACACAACAGTGCGTCACGTCCAGCGCGTCATAAACTCCGAGATAAAGCCGAGCGCCGCTTCTGTCACCTCTCCCCCATTACACAGCCATTACGCAGCGACCGCCCGAGAAACGCAGGCACAGAACTCGTCGCAGGTGACAATAATGAACCGTCGGTGTTTCATTTCATTACATTTTCGATCCTAAACGTCTTTATTGTGTGATCACTGTGCAGTATAGTAATAGCAACCAATTAACTGTTACCTCGGGCGAGAAAGATAAAATGAGATGGAAGTGAATGAGCAATTTGAAACGTGGGAATTAATCAGGTAATCTTCAAGCAGACGACTAATTCTGTAATGATCTTATGTAATTATGTTGTTATTATTACCCTGGAGTTTAAAGGTGCACTGTGGAACTTTCCTGGTGGGTTGTTTGCCACCTGCTTGTCTCCATGGAGATTCAAACTACACTGATTTGTGCTTGTAAAAGGGTAAATTATTAATAGAATTGTAACTGTGATCTCTCTTGTTTATTTCTGTTGTACTACTATTTGTACTTCATATTCCCTCCTGAAGAAAAACACAAATTACTACAAGTACTTTTGCCTTTAGCCACGGAATAGCTAGAGGCTAATGAATGAGACCATCTCATCTCGCTCCCGCTTCATTTCGCTCTCTCTCCTTCTCCCACTTTCTTTCTTTCTTGCGCTTTGTTCCCATCTCTTTCTCTCTCACTTTCCACCTCTCACTCTCTCCCTTCGTAATGATCGCTCTCTGTCTCTACCTCCCTTTCTCTCCAGCTTACCCAATCGTTCCTTCCTCGTTCCGATCTCTCTTTCTCTCTCTCCCTCAGTCATTCTTTCTTTCTCTTTCTTCTCTCCACCTCTCTCCCTTTGCCACTTGCCCTCTCTCTGCCTCTCTCCATTTCTCTCTGTTTGTTTCTGTCTCCCTTGGTTCTTGTTCACTTTCTATTGTCATCTTTCTTTCTCTCTCTCTTTCCCCCTATCTCCCCCTCACTCTCCGTCTCCCTCTGCACTTCTCACTCTCCATCGCTCTCCCTCTTTCCCTTCTCTTCCTCTCACTCTCCCTCCCTCTCTTTCTCCGGCTCTCTCGCTCTCCATTTCTCACTGTCCACGTCTCTCCCTCTCACTCTCCATCTCCCTTTCTTTCCCCTCCACCTCTCTATGCATTTCTTACTCTCCATCACCTCCATCTTTCTTTCTCTCTCCTCCTCTCTCCACCTCTTTCTCCCTCATTATTCCCCCCTTTCTCTCCATCCCTCGTCAATTCCCTCCCTCTTTCTCTCCTTCACTCTCTATCTCTCTTTCTCTCTCTACCCCCTCTCTTTCCCACTCTCCCTCCCTCTCTCTCTCTCTCTCTCTCTCTCTCTCTGTCTCTCCATCTCCAGCTTTCTCTCTCTTATCGTCTCTCCCTCTCTCTCTTACTCTCTCTCTTACCCTCTCTCTCTCTCTCTTACTCTCTCTCTCTCTCTCTCTCTCTCTCTCTCTTTTACACACTCTCTCTCTTACCCCCGTCTCTATTTATCTCTCTTAACCTCTCTCTCTTACCCCTCTCTCTCTCTCTCTCTTCTCTCTTTACACACTCTCTCTCTTACCCCCGTCTCTATTTATCTCTCTTAACTCTCTCTCTCTTACCTCCCTCTCTCTCTCTCTCTTCTCTCTTTTACTTTTACACTCTCTCTCTTACCCCGTCTCTATTTATCTCTCTTAACCTCTCTCTCTTACCCCCTCTCTCTCTCTCTTCTCTCTTTTACACTCTCTCTCTCTTACCCCCGTCTCTATTTATCTCTCTTAACCTCTCTCTCTTACCCCTCTCTCTCTCTTCTCTCTTTTACACACTCTCTCTCTTACCCCCGTCTCTATTTATCTCTCTTAACCTCTCTCTCTTACCCCCTCTCTCTCTCTTTCTCTCTTTTACACACTCTCTCTCTTACCCCCGTCTCTATTTATCTCTCTTAACCTCTCTCTCTTTCTTTCTTATCCTCTCTCTCTTACACTCTCTTTCTCTTACCCTCTCTCTTTCTCTTATCCTCTCTTTTTTTCTCTTACCTTCTTTTTCTCTTACCCTCTCTCTCTTACCCCCTCTCTCTTATTCTCTCTCTTTCTCTCTCTTATCCTCTATCTCTTGCACTCTCTTTCTCCTACCCCCCTCTCTCTCTTACCCTGTCTTTCTTAGTCTCTTTCCTTCTCCATCTCTCTCTCTCTTACCCCCTCTCTCTCTCCATCTCTTTCTTTCTCTCTCTCTTACCCTCTCTCTTTTACCCCCTCTCTCATTCACTCTCTCTCTCTCTTAACCTCTCTTTTTCTCTCACCCTCTCTCTCATTTATCTTCTCTCTCTTTCTCCATCTCTTTCTCCATCCCTTTCTCTCTCTTTGTCCCTCTCTCTCTCTGTGTCCTGTCCTTTTTATAGTCCTATAATGAGAGCTGTAGTTTCACTGAGTTGGAGCTGAACAAAGATCCTGACACTGTCCATTATATTAACCGGCGTTAGCTCTGGGCGGCTAAAGGCTAACACAGTTTTTCCAATGCCTCTCTGGGATCCGGGTATATACAGTACTTTATATATCGCACATATCACACAGAATACTATAACTATAACCTGCTGAATTATAAAATAGGGGCTTTTTCAGTTCTCGCTTCTGCTACTTTCAATTCTATTTCTTATTCATGGCTTTCAAAATTGTGCTGGTCAAAACGATTCAACCTCTGTAAATGCAGGTGAAGAGAATCTGAATTTACAAAAAGGCTTATGTAAAGGTGAATGAACAAATGTAATAAGGCATAACAGAATTTAATTTGATTTCGTATGCTTTGTGCAGAGGTTAAACGGGGTCTTGTGAGAAGAAAGAAAAGCACGTGGGACTATTCAATCAAAACATTATCGCAAAAAATATTGTCACGATTGAATTCAAAGTTTTCAATAGAGGCTTTACACCGTCACGTGTCCCCCAAGGCAATGGTAACTACGCCGCCATGACACCGGGCACGCTATGTCATTGACTTCAGTAGCATCGGACAAACATGGGCAGGTTTTATTGTGTATTTGGTTGTTGTAGACGCTCTGAAAGGGATAAAATGATTCGTTTCTTCACTGTTCCTCTGGAAATTACTCATCAGGAGCTCAAACAAGGGAATTATCGAAAAAAAAGACGGGAATTATGGCTAGAGAACATAAACCGCAAAGAGATTTCCTCTGGTACCATCAAGACACACTCACGTCACTTTCATCAAGGTATTTGCTATTTAAATTGTTTCATAGCTTATTTAATGTAAGAAGCACATTTACTGAACTGAAATGTAAAAAGAAAACATTTGCAGTGTGAGTGACAGTAGAAACTGTATTTTCCAACGCACATATAAACATGTCACTCGTCGTAGGATTGATGTTTTCTTTATTTCTTTATTTCTTTCTAACGTTTGCGAGGATCTTTTCATGGTCGATTCTTTCGAGGTTCGGCTCACAGAGTCTTTGACTCGTGCGCCATGTTGATCATAGGAGCCGAATGTGGGTTCACTGAATCGTAAACTAGCGCGGGTTTTCCTGGACAAATTTATAAAATTTTAGTTCAGTAAATGTGCTTCTTTCATTAAATAAGCTATGAAACAATTTAAATAGCAAATACCTTGATGAAACTTCGGGTGTCTTGATGGTGTCTTGATGGTTTTTTTCAATAATTCCCTTGTTTGAGCTCCTAATGAGTAATTTCCAGAGGAATAGTGAAGAAAAAAATCATTTTATCCCTTTCAGAGCATCTAGAACAGCCAAATACACAACAAAACCTGCCCATGTTTCTCCGATGCTGCTGAAGTCAATGACATAGCGTGCCCGGTGTCATGGCGGCGTAGTTACCATTGCCATGAGGGACACGTGACGGTGCAAAGCCTCTATTGTTATAGCAAAACATGAAATTAATATTATCTGATAGTTAGACTAACACATAACACTCAATTGCAACTAAAGCGATCCATTTCAACATTTGATTTTGAAGTTACAGAAGGAATGTTTACACTGGTAACATTTCAGAGTTAAGGCAGAACAAGGTTAGCTTCAAGGATGTATTGTTTTCATTTAAAGTTAAAGTCGAGCACATTTGAATCCATGGTTTGTACAAAATGACCCTGAACTAGACATGCCTTTTCTCAACAAATTGCACTATTGTTGTTAAGTGTGGCCTGACTCATCCAGTTAAAATAACAGCTCTTAACAAACTGACTGACACTCCAGTTTAAAAGCTTCTAATGGTTCGCGAAAGCGTCATTATGATTTTTGGAAATGTTAAATCCATCTCGTATCGCAGACTTCTCTTGGACCACTTGTTTTAGAAATTTCACTCAGTCCTGTTTAATTAAGGTTTACAGGTCACTTAAAGGTGCACTGTGTCATTTTTCTGCTTGAGGGTCTGTCACCTGCTTTTTATTTAATTTAACTATCTCCATGGAGACAAGCAGCCAGCAGTGGGACCGACTCTTTGTTTTGCAAGTCTCAAGTAAGTCTCAAGTCTTTGACCTCAAGTCCGAGTCAAGTCCCAAGTCAAATACACCCAAGTCCATAAGTTCAAGTCAAGTCCAAGTTGTCTGCTTTGAACAAGTAATTTCAAGTTTTTAAACCAAAGTACCAAATATAGCTTAGATTTTTGCAATTTATATGAATTTTAAACTAAATTGTACTTAAAAAGTCACAGTATATTTATATATGAGTATTTATAGAGTATACAAGAGTTGCTAAATCTCTTGTGATGTGAGTGAATCATTACGGTCAGAACAGAAATAATTCAGATTTAATAGTCACAGGCCTCAAGTCCAAATCAAGTCCCACAAGTCAATGACCTTCAAGTCCAAGTTGAGTCCCAAGTCTTAGTCCATTTAATCAAGTCAAGTCTCAAGTCCTAAAAATAGTGACTCAAGTCTGACTCGAGTCCAAGTCACAACTTGCAAGTTCCCAGCTCTGCAAGCAGCCACATCATCAGGCCAAGGTACGAGTCAGATATGCAGCGAAGCAGGTTCATTCAAACTGAGAATGCATGTTTTTGTGGTAATTTTGAGGAATAAAAATAATTGAATAGATGCAAGACATACTGTGCCTGAGTGACGAGCGCTAGTATAGTCTGCTTCACTTTTGAGTTTTGAGTTTGAAAGAAAAAGCTAGAATGTGCTTTCATTTGGACTTTCTTTTTGGAAAAATAATTAGATTATTTTTCAAAGAGGAACAGTTTATGTTTGTTATCTAAGTTAGATGTAATGAAACTTTGTAAATGGCATCTAAAACAACTGGGCTTACTGACCCTACATAGAGCACAGAATGAATAAACTGTTGGATTTATGGATCTATACTTCCATAGTTGGATTATACATATACATGCAGTCCATGTGCAATCACTTATAGTTGTGTCCAGTTGTTGACGGTGATGTGCATGCACACATTCTGACTCGTCGTGTGCACTCGTGTGGTCTAGCAATCATCTGATGCATTCTGATGGATATTTTATGTGTTTAAGCAAGAAGGCTGTCAGTGTAGTCAACAAAAGCTCTAAATGTTGTGTAGAATCAGCAGTGTGTTTGTTCTGCATTAAATCATGTTGGCTCAGCGCTGCCTTGGCCTCCTCCAGCGCACCTCCTCAGGCATCTATAGGCTACAGACAGTTATATCTGTAAATATAGGCAGCTGGCCAGGGCCCCAAGGCCCCAAGGCCCCAAGGCCACTGTCTGCCACTGTTTTTTAGTCTAGTGGTTTGTGCCTTAAACAGTCTGAATCATTTGTCAGAATAAAGAGCAGTAAATAGTCACTGTCCAGGGTGGAGCTCTTTCAGAGACAGTCCAAAAAAACAAAAGAAACCAAAACATATATAATTCAAATTAGTCGGACTAATATATCATAGGCTCTTTAATAACATCCAGACAGACTGTATTTATTTATTTTTAATGGTCAATGGTTTTGGTGCTTTTCCACCTTGAAGGTTCTCAAAGTGCTTTACACATGTGACATTACATCAAGGATCCACTCATCCATCCACCCAAGGACGTAGGTTTGCAGAGGGACGGTAGGACATGTCACAACCAATATTTGGGGAAAACAAAATAGTCGCTACCAATATTTGCCATTTTATTTGATGATGAGTCACTGCAGAAAAAGAGCGACTATCACCACAAGTGCACCTCCCAAAAGGAGCCCTACTCATGCATTGTTAACAGCCGGACTCTACTGACAATATTCCATGGAAAAATGTCTGGACATGACCTCACAAATATCTCATCACCAACAAGCAAAGGGAAATCTGCTACAAACTTCTACATTGCAGTTATTCGCTAAAGAATCTGCTTAGAAGGACATTGGACACAAACTGTACATTTTGCAAACTGAAAAATGAAACCACCTCTCACTTATTTTGAACCTGCTCAGACTCTGTGTGTTTTTATAAAACATATATGTAACTTCTTATCCCATTTTACCCTTTCTTATAAAGACAGGCTGTTTGTTTTTTGCAGTGTGCATCATACAAAAAGTAAACAATATTATATAATTAATCTGTTAATCAAGTAACCTATCAGTTGGTTTCATGGGAGGGGAGGGGGTTAGCTGTCCCCACCAAAGCTGAGACCAAACCTACGCCCTTGCATCCACCAGTGTACACATGCAATGGGGGGCAAAGCAACATCTACAGGAGCTGGAATCGCACCACCAACCTGATGGTCAATGTTTATATCAATTATGTCTCTACTCACTGAGCTACTGGCGCTCTATTTTACATTATTTTCAGCTCACCTCTGAACCTGAACCTAACATACATTATTGAGTACAGAAAGTTTACATTTGGGACCTGAAATCGTCTTCCTCTTTCACCTTCCACATACTGTCCATTATATAAGAGTCTCCAGTGGTGCTGTAGGACCCATTGTACTGTAAACTCCATAAGTATTCCCACTCAGGTCGGTGAGCACCTGTTCATGAATTATTCAACACCTCCACATCCGGTTATTCTCAACTCTCTTCAGCTTTTTCTTCTGGTCCAATCCACATGGGGTATGAGAACATGTGTGAGTGCTATCAGGACATTTTTAGAAGCAATCTTAAAAGCTACAACAGTCTCACCTCTGCCTTTTCTGTACAGGTCGGTGTCCTTGTCCATTGACGTGTTTATTCAACGTATAACTTGTGTACAGTAGCAGCAATAGTTTCTCTTCTCTAAAATTATAATAAGCTGCATGTGGATTGGCTGGCTGCATTGCATTGGCAGATGTGTCAAATCCTGGAATACACTGAGGGAAAGAAGGCGATTGGTTTAGAAATTTCTATTTTTGTCCAAAATGCGCAGGAAAAAAACTGTTGCCAAAAATTCCTTACTGGGGATAGGCTGGCTTTGAATATGTTTGCTCCTGAGATTATAACTATAACCTCTTATTACTTTGAAATTGTAGTTGTTCCCATGTACCGTAAATTCCGGACTATAAGCCGCTACTTTTTTCTTACATTCTGAATCCTGCGGCTAATATATAGATGGATTTTTTATTTGGCACGTTGTCCATTCATATACACGGTCTATGGTTTGGCAACACAGCGGATATGTGCAGCCTGAGCGCAGAAAGCACCGTTGTCTGTGCACTCAAATAGTTTATCGTCGTGTGATAAAATAAGTTATGAGGGGGACACGTTTTACCCGTATGCGTAAATGACAACAAGAAACATCTCAAACTTCAGTAGTCGGACATTCACTCATACCTGATTGACAGAACTAGCCCCACCCCCGAGAGAGTCTGAAATCTGTTGAAATCTTCCAAGACACTGACATGATACAGACAGGACAGAGGCTCTTTCTGCAGGACACATGCGCCGAGGAAGATGATCGTTTCACTGTGTTTTGAACAGTTATTTTACGCTTCATACACACACCCTCCTCATGGAAAACACACAAAGAAATGCAGATGATGCAGCTTTTAAGTTAACGCCGATTGATGTGGCTGTCGAAGAAGGTAATCGAGCTGCTGCACGAGAGCTCAGCATCAATGAGTCGGTGAGATTTTGGCGACAGCAGCGTGATGAACTGACTCAACGCAAAAAGACGACAAAAGCTTTCAGAGGCATTAAAAGCAGACGGCCCAAACTTGAAAACATTCTTGAGGACATGGACACCTGCGGCTTACATTCAGATGCAGCCTATATATGTACAAATTTTTTAAATTTTGTTAAAATTTTGTTGATGCAGTGTATATTCAGGTACACTCAATAGTCTGGAATTTACGGTATTTGAGCAAAAGTTGTCTTGTCACAGTACAGATATATAAGCATTTTATTGTCATACAACCAGTAAGTGTGTGTTAACTTGCTAATTGTTGTGAGTTTTACCATCAAGGCAAAACTGGTAGTGAAAAGTGCATATAAGTCGTGGTGAATAATTAGGATGCTTTGAATGAACTGTGCTGTTTTTCACATTTTTTAGACAGTGAAAATCAAGAATAGCGGCTTTAAATACAGCAATGTATCAAAGACAAAACATGTTTGCAAGGACAAGGGCAAAGAATTAAAAATGATGTTTGCTGTATTTAGTTTTTTCAGATCTACCTTGAATAAACAACAAAACAATACTTGCAAAAATAGTTTTAATACATTTATTTTGTCACTGAAAATCCCTTACATTTTCTACCACACACAACCAACTTATTCTGAGACCTCCTCATCCTATCAGTGTCTCCTGGTATAACCGTATTGATTTGAAGGGGGCTGTCAGGGTCCTTTCCATCTCCCAGCATGCCTTGCTCCTTTCTCTCTTTGTACAAGTTGTGGCATGTAGGTCAGCGCTGGTACCTGGTGCAGGGCTGATAAAGAGAGAATCCATTGGCTCCTCTCTGGACAGCCTTTTTTTTTTTTTTTGTCCATCATGCTTCATTGCTGAGTGAGAAGAGGTCTCCCAGGTCCATATATTGAACAATGACTATCAGTACTTCATCAATATGTAAACTAGATTCGAATAGGGTAGCATTTCTTTTTTCTTTTTTTTTTTGGCTACAGAAAATCAGCCGACATACTGTGACTGGAATACACAATGTCAGAGAAGTTTCTTGCCCGACAACATTGATGATGTGTCCAAATCGAGTGAGGTTTTGGTTAGAGAGTTTCCATTTCTGGGCTGTTCTGAGGGCTCTCACTGCCAGCTCAATCCTTGTTAGATTGGCCAACATTATCAGAGGTGTAATACTCCCTACAACAGGTGCATAGCCAGAATGCATTGTACTAGACTAAAATCGACAACGCTATCATGTCTCTGGGTTAGAGGTGTGCAAAAATACTGAAATATCGATATATCGTATTGTTTAATGTGATGACACAGTATCGATATCGTAGGCTGCTGTATCAGTATATTGGCAAGAATATTTTTTTGTTACAGCACTACAATTTCGTGGCTTATTTAGCGGAAGGAAACTCGTTTATGCAGCACATTTAACATTTTTACTGTTTTGATGATTAAAATGTTTGTGTTTCACATTCACTTTGCACAAGAAGTGGTTTAACAAAGACTTTTAGAATCAAAGCCATGATTTAGCCTTTGTTTTCATCATCAATCGATCAAACTTGATTTATAGAGTGCTTTTCATACAGAAAAATGCAACACAAAGCATTGATAGCCTGATTCATCAGCTGGTTTCATTTTGTAGAAACCGTCTGACTTCGCAGCGTTAGGATTCGTTCACTCGACGGTAGGCGGGTACTTTTTTTCATTTAACCAATCGCTGCTATTTGATCGTGACGTATGTAATGTGCTGCTAACGGGGCTAACTAGTATATTAAGCTTTTCCCAAATCCCATAGAAAGAAGGCCAATAATGTTTTTCCCCTCGATAAAATTCACCAAACATTCTCTTTGTTCTGGCTTTAAATCCTCGATCGTGGGAACTGTTGACAACACTGAATGTACGGCTCTTCACTGATTGGCTGGTGCCCGGACTCGCACTTCTGGGGTCCTTGCAAACCATCTAGTGTATTCTAATTCCTGACCTAGTCGCTGGAGAGAAATTAAATTGAGCGGAGGCACTAGGTGACGCCAGCCTGGCTATTACATTGAACCGTATCGAATCGATTTGAAATATACTGTATCAAATTGGAAGTGCACTATATTGAGATATGTATCGTATCGTGGCCTATGTATCAAGGTATGTATCGTATCAGCAGCTTCTTAATGATACCCAGCCCTGCTCTGGGTGCTGGGTTTTGTACTGATGGTAAATAAAAAACTTTTCCTGCATTAGAACTCAAGCATCATGCCTCTTCTCCCAACTCTAGTGCTGCTACAATTTATTTTATAGTTTTATCCTTCCTCCAAAGCTGCTGCGTCACTGTTGCTCGGCCAGTGAATAATGCAAAATTATAATGTTAATAATATAAAGATGAGCCTACACATAAATCCTATAGCCATTTTATTTTATCATCTACACCTTTTTATCAGGGTAATGTTTCATATTTAACTCCCCCAGTCGTTCAGCCGATGCATCATAAAGGCAGACACCAAGGACTGTATTTTTAGAGTGAATCTCCACCAGTAATATCAAGGCTTATGTAACTTTTAGGTTGGGATCTGTCACTCGATATGTCATTGCTCTACCTGGAATGTTCCAGAGTATAAAATAAAACAGCTTATTCAATACGTGGATCCCGAATTTCAATTGTCATCGCGCAATGCATACTGAGAAGGGCCCTCCAAAAAAGTGAGCATCAAACCACCATGTTTGATTTCCCAGTGGGATGTGTGTATTGTCAAAGTCAGTCTTTTCAAGTCTTTTGAAGCATATGGCTTTTGTTTTTGGTTCTGATATTGTCATATTTTAGTTATGGGATTTGGACATCATAACTGTGTGGTTGTTGGATGTCCTAACAGCAGAAAACGGCTCAAGAAATGGGCTTCAGAAGTTTGTGAACTCCATAAATGCAAAAGGGAATAAGATCTGTGTGACTGCAAACTGCTTCCCTTCCCAACGGAATTGAAAAATAGTGAAAGGCAAAGGCGATGTGCTGTATTGGTACACAGGAAGGACCAAAAAGGTAACCTTTTACTGCCTAAGAAATCATCCCGAGTTAGCAGCAAACATTTTTTATGTGGAGCTCCATCAAAGCAAAATCCCGATCCCTCGCTCAACCTTGATTAAGAATTTTAAAAGTCAGCGCCAAAGCGAAAAGCACCAGCTGTTCGTCAAGAAACACTTTCCACTGCAAAGCAACCAAGACATGATGTTGCTGTAAAGCCAGTCGAACAACAAAGTGCGAGCTCACCCTGCGTGTCTTCTCTACCTCTTACTTAACAAATGAGTTTTTGCTTTTATGGAGCTCCACATAAAAATGTTCGTTGCAAACTTGGGATGATTTCTTAGGCAGTCAAACGTTAACTTTTTCGTTTTTCCTGTGTATCAATACTGCACATCGCCTTCCCCTTTCACTATTTTTCAATTCCTTTGGGAAGGGAAACAGTTTGAATGGAGGTTTGCAGTCACACAGATCTGATTCCCTTTTGCAGTTACGGAGTTTGCAAACTTCCGAAGCCAATTTTCCGCTGTTAGGACATCCAACAACCACACAATTACGATGTCCGAATCCCATAACTAAAATATGACAATATCAGAACCAGAAACAAAAGTGATATGGTTCAAAAGACTTGAAAAGATTGGCTTTGACATCCTACTGGGAAATCAAACATGGCGGTTTGATGCTCACTTTTTCGGATGACCATTTTTTGGAGGTCCAAAATTCGGGATGCATGTATTACAAATGGTTTCATAGCTCAAAAATACCAAGAAAAACAGGTATTCTGACTGTGAGCAGGGTTGCCTCTCCACAGATCTGACCTGTAACGTGGTCTGGTTTGGCCTCCATGAGGACAGAAAGGTTTAAAACATTCCAGCCAAAGCAATAATTTCCATGGATAAAAGTATTTCATGCACCCTCCACTAAAAAAGTAACACAATGCACCTTTTAAGTTTGTTTCTTTTTGTGCCATCTTTATTTCTAATGAAAGCAAATACATGAATAGATATTTTTTTATACATGATCTCAACTAAATTCTGTACAAAACAAAACAGCACACTCAAACAAAACTGACTGACAAAACTTATTTCTTCTCACTGCAGATTAACCGACTGACTAAGCAGAATAAATCTCCAAATGTGAACTCAGCAGACGAGCTCCTCTCATCTGTCCTCTGTAGTTTATAGTGAGACTTTGACTTTGACGAGACGCACTGAAGCTCCCGTTGTGCCCCGAGAACCACAGCTGGCCCACCTGCTCTCATCTATTATACACTATTATGTGGCAATACCTCCTTCTGAGCCATCATTCACTTACTTTACTTTTAGGTCTCCATTCTTCTCACGATGGGGTTTTAGAAGTTTAAAACAGAAGCGTGAAATGTGCTCCATGGATTCATAAACAAGCATTCATCTTCTAGTAATAGCTTCACTTTTTATGGCCTGAACTAGCACGAAGTCTTAATTCATAATGTATAGAGTTTATTAAGAATGATACAGGCTTAATAACTACTCAGTTAATACCATAACAACATACTAAGGCAATATTCAGACTGCAGGGCTTAATGCTCAATTCTGATTTTTTTTGCGAAATCTGATGTTTTTGCGAGGTCGTTCACATTTCCAATTAAATGCGACTTGTATGTGATCTCCAGTGTGAACATTAAATGGCCTAAAAGTGTCCCGCATGTGCACTGGAGGACACGATGACGTCAACCGGAGCGAGCGTGCTCTGTGTTTACGGAAGTTGTTCAAACATGGATGCGAGCATTGAGCGCCTGGCGATTTTAAAGTTCCTCTCGTACCGGAGTCAGAACATGAACAACTTACTTGTTTTAAGGAGGAGATTGAGAAGGAGAAGGACATGGTTTTTGGCCATGGTGTTTTGTGGGGCAGTGGCAGAAACGTGTGGATGCGGAGACGGAGCCAAGAGTGGTGAGTGGTGATGTGCTTCGCTTCAGTGACACAGAGTTCATTAACAATTTTTGCCTACTTCAGAGCAGAATAGTGACGTTTGTGGCTTGTTGATAACGCGTAGATCGGATGAATGCCCTTTGGCCGTTCACACTGAAGTCGCATGTCAAAAGATCGGATATGTTTCGGTTTCAGGACCACATATCGAAGTGGTCGGGGTCGCATTTGAAAAAATCTGATCTGTGTCATTAAAAGATCAGATACAGGTCACATAGGAGCCAAAAAATCTGATTTGAGTCACTTCAGGCTGCAGTCTGAACGTAGCCTATGTTACTAGGCCAGTTGAATAGTTATTTAGCCGGTGGAGTTTTGCAAAGAAGATGCACAAGGTTGATAGTTCAAACTCAATTTTAGACTGAAAAGCACACCTGAATTTCCCTTAAGATCAATAAGGTAAGTCTTGCTCTTTCTCTTTGCATTTGCACCCTTAAGCAAGACACTTCACTCACCATGCCAGTGTTGTTGTAGAAGTTTTCAGCTTGTCCAAAAAAGGATGGAAGTAAAAGGCTGGAGACCAACTGGATGTCTTAAGCAGGAGAAGTTTATTTACCATCAATAATACGGACCCAGGGAGAGATGAAAAGTCAACTTAGTATGATTTCAAAAGTGAACATAGTGTGATCTTTGAGGGTTCAAGTCCCTCTTTCTATGCTTCCAAAGGCGAAGGTTTATAAAGCAAGTGTTGTGAGACTATGAAGGCCAGTAGGCACCGGTTAGACAGAAATACGCTGTGATTTAGATAGTGGTATGCCCGTGGTATGCCAAGGGAAGTTGATCGTGTTACTATAGCTCCTGTGAGTCAATGTTCAACTGAGAGATGTACGTAGAGGATAAATTAAATTACTTAAGTCTGTTCACAACTGCAGTGGCCTCCCTTGGCTTCATAAAACTGCTGATTTTACCAACAGAAAATTAGAAATCTAACCACAAAACAGTCAATAGTTTATCTCTATGTAAGGTGTGGCAGAGTGGAGGTAAAAATATATATAACTTTATTTTACAAACCAAAATTGTACATATAAGGACACTTACAATAAACCCACACATACACACACACCCACACACACACACACACACATAAAACCTACAGTGATGTAAGGTCTGGTAGAATTAAAATACATATACATATCTTGCTCTTCCAAAATTTCCAGATGTCAGAATAGTGTCACTTTCCTTCAGTCAAGCACATTATAATTCCATTTCTTGATTCAATTAACCTACACATAAATTTATACATGAGGTTCCTCATTAGAGCCTGGAACGTGGGAATATTTGCAGTCACAAACAAAGCACAAGCACTTTCCCACCTTGGAGTCTTTAGCAGCATTCTGAGACCATCATTATGTGCCACCTTTAGTCGCCTCATATAAAGAATGAGGCGATTAAAAGCAATAATAATAATAATAATAATAATAATAATAATAATACATATATTTACAAAATAAAACAATAAATAAAGCAAAACTTTTGGGCCCGATGAAATACTAAAATAAAACAGCCAGTGTAAAAACAGGAGTGGAGTCAGGAGAAGGTCCTCTGTCAAGTGTTTGTTAAAAGCGTCCACCAGGAGTAGGCTGTTAGGTAATTAAAACAGGAAATAAAACCACTTTCAAAATAAAAGCAAGCAAATAATACATGCAATAAACACACAAATAAAGTCACTGCAGAAAGTGCTTGTGCATTTTCCCCGTGTTACAAATAGTCCTGTGGAAATTATGTATAAATAAAAAGTGATGGTGGTGGTTGGAGCGTAGTTGGGACAGATGGACGGCTAAGTTTTTCAGGACGAGTGGGGCTGGTAGTTTACAATCTCTGAATGTGGAGAGAGAGTGAAACAGGGCGTAACCTTATTTGCCAGTTTTTATGGGATTAGCAAGTGATTGGTGGTATTTCGAGCGGTTGTTGGCATAGATTGGCAGCCACTCTTTTTTGCAATCAACCAAGGGCAAAAGTGACCACAGTAACTTACAACTACTGAGTGTGAAGAGTGAATGAACAAATCTATAGGTGAAGTTTGATGTGTCGTCTTTTGTCGTGCCATTATCATCCTTTAGCCAGGCTGGCGCCACCTAATGCCTCAATGCTCAATTTAATTTCTCCCCAGCGACTAGGTCAGGAATTGGAATACACTAGACGGTTTGTAAGAACCTCAGAAGTGCGAGTTCAAGCACCAGCCAATCAGCGAAGAGCCACACATTCTGTTTATGGCAACGATTCCCGAGTTCGAGGATTTAAAGCCGGAACAAAGAGAATGTTTAGTAAATTTTATCAAGGGGAAAGATGTTATTACTCTTCTTACAACGAGATTTGGAAAAAGCTTAATATACCAGTTAGCCCCGTTTGCGGCACATTACATACGTCACAACCAAATAGCAGCGATTGGTTAAATAAAAAAAGTAGCCGCCTACTGTCGAGCGAACGAATCCTAATGCTGTGAGGTCAGACGGTTTCCACAAAGTGAAACCAGCTGATGAATCAGGCTAGGGCAAAAGTGACCACAGTAACTTACAACTATTGAGTGTGAAGAGTGAATGAATGAGTAACTTTTGAATGTTCAGAAATGCCATATGATAAACTGTCTTGCTCATCGGCACAACAAATCTATGGGTGAAGTCTTTTGTTGTGCCATTGTCATCCTTATCAAGCCTATAGCTATTCAAGTTAGCTTTGCTTTAAAATTGTATACATTATCCTATATTTTTGACACATTTTATAAGCAGCATGATCCTGGTTAGATTCCTTTATTATGCAAAATCCGACGTGTCCTTATCTGCTTTGCGTTAGGACATATATTATTTACTAATATCACATTTCATCAGAACAAAAAAGTTTCACATTAAAAGCATACAGGGAAAAGAAAACCATGCATTTTTCAGAGGAGGTGTCAAAAAGAACAATGAATTGAATATTTTATGAAAAAGTTTGACTGCCCTCCCTGAACTTCTAATGAGTCTGCAGCCAAAATATGACACTTTTAGGACAGGGAATGTTGGTCTATTAAACTCTCATTACACTGGCAATATAGTTAAAATATACATACACAAGTCTATATTTTGGGAAAGTTTTTGTTTTGTGAAGTGTGAAATTGTTTCGTTGCTTTTGCACAGAGCCAAATGAGCTGCTGGAGAGGTTTTGAATGGAATAAAGTTCATAAACAGGACCAAAATAACCACACATAATCCATCATATTAGTTGAGACTTGAGAGTATTCCTTGTACTTGACTCAACCTTGGTAAATAGATTTGATTTGGAGTATGGTGGAAAATCTATTCTAAACCAATATTACCAAACTTCATAATGGGAGGTTTGAATTTTAATTAAATTACTTTTAATTATGGAACATTGGCAGCCTCTCTTCCATCAGTCTGTCTACCCCAGGGCAGCCTGCTTCAGTATAGTACTTACCACCACCAAGTATGAAGAGAATGAATAATGCACTGAATTATAGAGCGACTTTGGTCATCTGGAAAAGCACCATATAAAAATAATATATTACCATTAACATGTTGCAATGTTACTTTAAAACACCTACATAAGCAGCAGTAACTGATACGTGATGACAATATTTCATACACTTATTTTAATGATGCACTATGTAAACTGGAGGGTTCTTGTCTGTCTCCATGGAGATGGTATTGCTTTACAATGTAGTATCAAACTTATTTATCTAGTATTTATTTTCTTGTGTTTTTTGTTGCTCAAAAATACTTTGAAAGTACACAATTACATTTCCAGGGTGACAAATTGGTTGGCTGCTTTTGTGGCTATCAGGCTCATGGTCATGATTATACATCAGACTTGGAGCTCAGAGGATGTTGTGTAGCGACATGCACTGACACGCCCCTTTTCCTCGGACGTCACAACTCAGAAGAGCTCAGAGAAGATTGAGCAAGGATTCTGAGATAGAATCCAAGATGGCTGCACCCAGTGTCAGAGAAGAGCCCAGTGTCAGTCTTTTAAATATGAACTGTTTTCATTGTGTTTAAACACGTTGGTGGTTTAAATGACAGTTTCAGTCACTCATATTACTGCAGTACCATACTGCATCTGTATCAGTGCCTGTGGGTCTGGTAGTTTGTGTTGTGGTGAAGTCAATATTGAACAAAGACTTGTTTGAAACGGGTGTTGTTAAACATCCCAAGGTTTGCTAACAGAAGATAAACAACAGCAATAACAGCTTTCAGGTTGGTGTCGGACACGCAAAACTGGAATGGGGCGTCTAGTGCGTTGAAGTGCAGACATGACGTCACATCCAAGATCCAAGTGGGAGATGGATGGATAATCGAAAACACCATTATACTCAGCAGTTATTTTAAATTTTTTGTTTTGAGCTCAGTTTTTAACAGGCTTTTTACACCATATGTGGGAGCAAATGTGGCGTAAGACATTCCAGAGGAAATATTTCAAGACCTTCCAGATGAAACACTTTAAAGGAATTAGCCATTTCATCACCAATCGAAACAGCAGAGCAGAGTAACAACAAGACCTTTCTGTTGTGTTCACCTGGTTCCTCCCTGAACATTACTGCGATGCTTCAGGAGGCAGAGGAGGGACACTTTTGGGGACACACAGATCTACTGAGCCTATCTGTCCAGTCCTTCTGTTATACTGCACTGAGACCTTTGACTGAGACACAAATGCAACTGAGAGGTGCAGTGTCAATAAAGTATCTGTCTCTCTCTCTCTCTCTGAAAACACACATTCTTTCCACAGATCAGACGTGTAACTTGGCCTATACTTTTGTCTCCATGGAGATATGAGCTGTTTGATGCCATACTGTTAAACATTCAGGCAAAGCTTTAACATATAACAATCAAGGTTGGTTGCATAGAAATGTTACAGTTAGTATAGCGCATTCAATAATCTAAACATGAAAATACGCAATAAACTCTGTGGTTAAAACTGAACGCCTTAATGCAAAACAAAACAATTAAATGACAGTAGTGTTGCATATTTATGTTGTGTGCATATGATTCTCATTAGTGTATGAAGAGGCTCTTCTATCTGATGAGTGGGCGCGCTGCTATGGACCTGTGTTGCGAAGGGCACTTCAATGTTAAGTGATATTAGATGCCAGTGAGTGTTGATGCATTAGTTCCAGCTTTATTCAACGATCCTAATGGTCTTGATCTGAGCGAGAAGAGAGCGATGTCCTTCACAGCAAAACAATGAATACTATTTGAAGAACATGAAGAGCCCAACAACCACGCACAGAAAGAGACACGGTAACATCCTGCTTTCAAAAGTGTAAAAATTGAGGGGTTTTTTTATATGAAAAGATGTGTTTGGCAAAGCTGTTCTCTAGATAATATTTAAGCAATGTTTCATTTGCTCAAAAAGTACACTGAGTTCAAATGTTCTCAATAAATCCTTTTAAAATGAGCAGTGTGGAAAAGCTACAGTCACAGCAGCAACAACAGCTGTGGGATTTCTCATTCAGTAGTGTTTAAAAATGGGCTGCAAGATTAAAATGTTAAAATGCTGTTTGAAGGCAGCAGTGAGTTGGTAGCTGTTGAGGTCTTACAATGAGGCACTATAAATTACTGTTGTAGTGTCTAAGTGAGTATGTTTATCAAATAACTATACTTTATATCTTTATTCTTATCTTCATTTTATAAACACATTTCTTAGTATCTGACCTGTACTATCCTGGAGGAGATAACATGCATGAATGTAACGTTTCTATATTTTTCAAGTTACAGGTCAGATCTGGAGAAGCGAGCCCACCCACAATAAGACCACATGTTTATTTATTTATTTATTTATTTAGAATAAAGATAAATGTAATCTGATAAATGCAAGACAGACCAGTTTAATGCCATAATGTGGAATATTCCAGGCAAAGCAATAACCTCTCTATGGAGACAAGCAGGTGGTGGACACCAACACCTCCACAAGAAAATGTACATATAGTAAATTTTTCTATAATTAATTTTCTATTTAGATTTAATATATCATGTATAATTATATTGGTCCCTGTTATATTTTCACATATCAGTACCAGATGCTGTCTAAATGACTGTAGTCTGATAGTGTGCTACCTTTGGCCTGACAGAAGAATACCAGAGTGCATGTGAGTCTATAGACTGATAAAGGTAAATGTCGCAAACAGGAAGTGAGCATGGGGGCGCTTCCTGCTCCACTGACTTTGTTTCCAATTGATTGTTTCCCTCTCTCTGTAACTGCTGCAGTGAGTCTCGTCTTTTTGGTCTTAAAATGTTCATATCAACCTGCTCTACATGATCCGGGTGTTTTTATTTCACTATTTTGTCCATTAATAAATTCTGGAACTCCTCTCCAGATTCACTCCTATAGCCGCTGGCTTCGTGAGCTTCATTTGACTGGAGCCGAACTTTATGGATGATGTCACACCCCCTTAGGATACATTCAGACTGCAGCCTGAAGTGACCCAAATCCAATTTTTTCACCCCTATGTGACCTGTATCTGATCTTTTAATGACTTTTAATGAGTCTGTACAACACAGATCAAATTTTTCCAAACACAACCCAGGCCACTTGGATATGTGGTCCTAAAACCAATACATATCCAATCTTATGACGTGCGACTTCAGTCTGAATGGCCAGGTCACATTCATCCCACCTACACGGTCATAACAACACAGTAACAAGCACCTGTTGCGAGCCAATACAACCCAACACTGACATGTTTCCCGTGAGAATGGTACAAGTATACACTCACAAACGTACACAAACGTTCTTCTCGTCTTTTGAAAATTGTGTATGAACTCTGTGCCAGTGAAGCATTCGAGCACATCGCAATCCCACCACCCGCACGTCCTTTAATACAGACGTTGCTGCCACTGCCCCACAAAACACCATGGCCAAAAACCTTCTCCTTCTCAATCTCCTCCTTGAAACAAATAAGCTGTACATGTTCTGGCTCCGGTACGACAGCAACTTTTAAACTGCCAGGTGCTCATAGCGTCCAAGTTTAGGCGACTTCTGTAATCACTGAGCACGCTCGCTGAGTGTGACATCGTTGTGTCCTTCAATGCACATGTGGGACAGTTTTGGGGCATTTAAAGTTCACACTGGAAAGCACATACAAGTCACTTTTAATTGGAAATGTGAACGACAGATTTCACAAAAATTGAGCATTAAGCCCTGCAGTCTGAACGTAGCTTTAGTCCACTTTTTATACAGCCCTGAACAAAGGCTACACGAGGGAAGAGGGGGGGGTAACAGATTTCACATCTTTCATCTACGGGTGACAAATAATCAAATAAACTTGCAGATGGTAGATTTAAATCCAAATTGCGTAGAGAAAGCACAGTAGCTTCCATTTCCGTAGCTTTCATTTGTGCAAAGCTCCTGTCAGGTCGATCTCGCCACAGTGTTTCATGAGAACGCAGGTGTTAAAATCCCCCTTCTCTGTGCCTCGCTATTGCTTTGTCCCCATTTTGCACATGCCTCCCAAACAGTAGCTCTGAGTATCCAGTGTCCAGTACCTGCGTCCATTATCTGAAGCAGTAATGGCTTCCCTTGTTATCTGGCTTTCTCAGTATTGACACATGCATTTGAAACAGAAACACACAACACCTTACAATAACAATAACAAGGTCTACGAACTGATAGAAATCTAAAGTGTATACTCAGGTGGCACATATAGATTTTTGAGAGGTAATTTTCAGATGTCCTCTCATGTTTTTATGAGTAAATCCAATTAGTGTTTACTACAACAGCAGTGTGTTTGAGCCATTGTGTCAGCATGTTAGAAACCTCCCAAGAGGCTTCCATTACTGCGTTCATTTGTGCACATTGCGTTCCTCTCTCCGGATCTGACGCTTTGCTCCTATAACACACGTTTAAAGATTTACAAGATTTCACACCATCTGAGCCAATAGTAACAAGGAAATGACAAATAGTCTTGTTTTATTTGCTGTAATTGGTGTTTTGGTACTATCCACTATTTTTGTACATTCGCTTGAAAGTTGTAGAGGGTTTGAAGATTGGATTTTCCGTTCGATTTAGATGCTATTTAAAAGTCATCATCATTGCTGCTTTCTCCCTCATCATTTTACTCTTGTATAAATCTTCTGTAAGCTTTTTAAGATGGTTATTTGTTAACTTTTTGTAGACTCTGACAAATACACTGCAAAAATTAAAATTTAGTCAAGTTAAGATGACTTGAATTAAGAAAGTTTCATCATGATTTGAGTCAATTTCACTTGACAAGTAAAATTATCTACCACTTCTACTACTTGAAATGTGAAAATACATCTTGTGACACATAAATGAAAAAGAAAAACAACAACTCTTTGCACTTAAAATAAGAAACAAAATCGAATGTTGCTTGAATTAAGAAAAACAGACTTATTCCATTCGTAGATCATTTCACTTGTCAAGTTGAATCTACTCAAATAAAGTCAAATGTTCTTAATTTATGTCATGTTCACTTGTCTAGATATTGTTTTTTTCCAGTCACAGACACAGATCTGTACACAACATGCTTTATATGGCAACGTAATTTCTCCTTTTTTTTAAATTTATGTTTATTAAGGACATCAAAGTCGCATTAGACAAGCCAGATGCATTGCTTTGAGTGTTTTAGCACAAGTGTGAGTTTTCAACACCTGTCCATATAAAAGAAAATAAACTACATGCATAAAAACAGACAATACAAGACACATAAGTTACATACAGATAAAATATATACATTACATTTTCAATGGATGCATTTTTTGACAGTTCCACAGTTTGGCTCCTTTTAGCAGAGAAAAAGACTGCCCAAGAGCCGTCCTGTACATAGGAACAACACAATTATCACTATAGCTCCTCTTGTGTTCACTCTGTGTGTACATTTTATGGTCCTGACAAATTCTGAATTTAGTAATGCATCACAGTTAAGACACTTAAAAAGCAATTTAAGATTGGTAAAGAAAGAAATTTGTAAAAATGTTGCCATCTTTTGACTTTTGCCATGGATTCTACCTGGACGACTGAGGGATTTTACACACAGCAACATGAACTGTATATATAGAGTGTGGACTGTGGTGACTGAAAGTGAATGGGACTATAGATTTAATTATTGATTGTCTATCTGGATGAATGGTTGTATTAATATCGATTGTATTTTATTGGCATGTATGCCATTTATGACATCAACCAGTGTGCCAGTGGCAAAAACTGCCGTTGTGTCCCTAGGCAAGACACTTCACCCACATTGCCTAGTATCAAAGTGGTGTGTGCGTGAGTGATGATGGTGGAGGTCGGAGGGGCCGATGGCGCAGATTGGCAGCCTCGCTTCTGTCAGTCTACCCCAGGGCACCTGTGGCCACAGTAGTAGCTCACCAGTGAATGAGTAATGAACTGTAAAGCGCTTTAGGTATCTTGAAAGATATGCAATGATTAATGATTAAATAATTAAACTGTTGTGGGATTGCATTAGTAAATTTGCAATTTTTCTATAATCTGGCATAAACATACTACCTCTTTGTCAAGTCAATATTTTATGTACATTGTCCCTGATAAATAAACAAAAATAATGCACTAAATTAGACACATAGAAAACACAAAAATGAAATCAAATTTGCATCTGCTGAATAAATTATAAGAAAATATGTGCTACTACAAATATATTCTGGGTTGTGTGAAATTATGCTTGGCTTGAACACTCCAAAATAACCGGTTTCTAGGGATGTAACAATAATCGAAATATTGTGATATTGTATCGTAGTTCTCCCAGTAATATCGTGGACCATCACAATATATCGAATTACAAGTCTCATTGCTTAAATTAAGAGTTATGTTGCAGTAATAGCTACAAAAAGACAGCGGGAACTACATAGACCATGATCCTTTGCTCTATTTCAGTGCAGACTACATGAAGAAATAACAGTTCTAAGCACTTTTAAGTCTTAGTTCTTTGGATTAAGTCTTGTCAAGGCATTTTAAGAGGAAAAAGTAGCATATTAACAGTTTTAGCTGTTTAGTCAACACAAAGTATCGCAATAAATATCATACCGTCAGATTTGGGTTTTATTACATCCCTAATCATGAGTTTTCCCACCATATCTCAATAAATATCATACTGTGAGGTTCATTACGTGACGATATCGTAGCGTGACACTTGGATATCATATCATACATCTCTACTGGTTTGACTTCATTCTAAACACATATCTACTTTTAAAGAGGCACTGTGTAACTTTTCTGTTGAAGGCTCTGCCACTGTGAACTGCAGGCACTAAGATCAGTCTCTAAAAAACTGACAGCATTATGAAAATGATTGTGAATGTTTTATGAAACAGATTTTGATAATAATTTGTATAATATGTTGAAAAGAAGACAATGAAGACTTTTTTGAACCATGTTTCTTAAAAAAAAATTATAATAAAAATAAATCTTTTCTCAAACTGATTACAAATTCTCGGAAATTTCCATTCTAAAAGCTCTAATCCACCCTGGCACTCTGCTTCTGGAGAGCTGCTGCTGCTGCTGCTGCTAATGCACTCTTTGTAACTCTCAGACCTTTTTATTTAGTAAAATCCTTGAACCCTAAAACCCCAGGATCTAAAGTAGACATAGACCAGCACATTTAGTCCTACTGTTAAGAGGATAGAAAATTCGTCTTCATTAAACTGTAGCCATTTCCATAAACATTTTATTCTCAATAGACTCAAGGTAATCTAGCCATAAGAGGTTGAGAGGACATAGTGTACCTGAGAATTAGCTTTTCAGACACTAGCAAAATTACAGGAAAAACTACATGATCAAAATTATTCTTGTATTACTAGGTTAGGGTGACCAAACGTCCTTGTTTACCCCGTAGAGTTCCAGTTTTGAGCGCTGTGTCCCTTGTCTCAGTTTTATAAAAGCAATGTGTGGGTGTCCATGTTTTTGACCAATCTGATATCTGAGAGGGGAATTTATTGTTTTGGTTTTTGTTTTTGTTTAGCTAAAATGCAGAAAACCATGCTTGAAAATGCTCCTAAGGCAAAAAATGTACAGACTGAAGTACCTTTTTATCCAGATTATACACTGATCCACAAGTGAATCAAGAACAGACAATGCTGTGAGCTCTTTTCAATTTTATTTATACCAACCATCCCAACATTAAATTTAGAAAATCCCTTCCCCTTACACTAGGTAATATGATGATGTATTAAAACATGTAGAGTAAACTGATATTCAGGGCTGGCTCTAGGCATTTGGAGGCCCCAATAAGATTTTAGTTGTGGCCCCCAAATGGAGACGTAGGCCCCATCCACATTAATATGTATTTGGGTAATTTTTGTTGTGAATGCAGTGTTTGTCCACAATGATCTGATGGAAAACGGCTCCAGAGATGGAACGATCTGGTGCCGCTAGCTCCCACGAATTCGTCTGAGTACAAATTTGATCTGGCACTGTGTGGACGCCTGAAAATTCTGATACGCTGACGTAGGAGCTTTAGTTACCGTCTTTATTGGACCACGTCACTGTGACTTGCGCCTTCCTGATTCGCTGGGTTCGTGACATCGGTCATGTGACGTTATTGCGGAAAACAGTTTAAACAAACCATAGACTAATGGGAAACAGCGTAGCTAGAACTACTTGCTGGTAAACGGTCCACAAAAAGATTGTTTTTACGCTTGACATCTTCCTTGGCTTGAAATTGGCTGCTCCATCTTACTAGTGTTTCAGGCGGTTTCACGTTAAAGGGCGAAGTATAATTCCATAGGTCTATGCATGTGACTCGCAGACGTATAATCTCTAAAAAGTTAAACATAAACCATCTCCAACGCGATAAAAGCACAGAACAGACTCACCATCAGCAGAACACCTCTCTGTTACAGAAAGAACACATTTATTCTACTGAGTCTTTTCCTTTTTATTCCAACAGAGGCTAAACCGCGTCAGGGCACAAGGAGCGAGCTGTTTTTTGAGCGCTTAGTTTATGCAAATTACCCATGTGGTTTTAAGTTTCGTTTCTGTAAAACATAAGCAAATGTGCACAAAGCTGTGTGGAGAGGGAAAGCTTGAGGACACAGAAACAACGTGTCTGGACGCAAATCGTTTCTGGTACGGTGATACAGTGATTCTCCAATGAGATTCATGTGGTCTTCTGATATTTTATGTTATTAGGTTCTTTTTTCAGACCTAGAGTTTTGTTCTCTTCCTATAGGTCTGAAAAAAGAACCTTATAACATAAGATACGGTGATTCGTTTCAGTGTAAATGTAGCCATAGTTTTAAAAAATTGACACACCACCAAGCATGACATTATCAGCAAAAAACAAGGTCACTCAGTTTAATCCTGCGCTCCTTTTTGTCCGTCAGTCCCCGTCCTAAACTTTCTTTTAGAAGTCATTTCATTATTATCATTATTTCATTGCACATTTTTTTCTGTTATATTTGTCCCAAGTGAATTGTAACCAAGTTGCAAAGGCCTATATGATTTAAGCCTCTCCTGTGGGTTGACTTTTTGAAAAGAAACTTCTTCAAAGGTTTCGGTGGAAGTTTTCAGTGCTGCAGAGCTGACAGATAAATATTTTATCTCAACTATTGTCTTATTTATGAGTTTTATTTGTTTAATTGCCTTCAGTTCCGTCAGCAGATGAATCACAAATGAGATACTTTTTGAAATCTACATGGTACATTTCTTTTTGTTTCTGTGCCGACTGTCACTGATACTTCCCAATGTTTGAAAAGGAACTGCATAACTCATATCATTTCTTTCAAAGTGCACTCTCTTGGAGGCATGGTCGCGCAGCTCTCACCTCAGAACAAAAGGGTTTTCACTTATTTTCAACATTCAGTATTGCTACTAAGTATTGATAGTACCTTTTGCACTTTTGAGCTATATAATGACCAAATAAAACATAGAAATTAAATGAAAATACTTAAAAATGGCAAAAACTATGCTTCCAAACATGCTTCTCTTTTGATAATAACAACATAATAGAGATATCGGGAGATATGCTGTAACAATCACTCACTTAAAGCTGCACTATGTAACTTTTATTGTCCTCTACCAGCTTCTTTCCATGAAGTTGTAATTCCTTTCCTGAAATGTTTCACGGTATGGCATTAAACTTATCTTGCATTTATTCACTTCAGTTGTTTTTATTGCTTAAAACATTTATGAAAAACATGCTTTCTAACCCGGTGGTGTTGCCGACCGGTCTCCATGGAGATAGACGCCATGCTGTGGAACATTCCAGGTAAAGCAGCTCATCTCCATGGAGACAAGTCAATGGTAGACCCTCTACTAAGTGCAGCTTTAAGTTCACATATTCACTTGAGTTTCCTTAAAAGATAAATGTTGTGTAAAACCTTCTTTAATGAGCATTTAAAGTGTCCATGTTACGCTATTTTCTGATCGATGTTTTAATGTTGTTCTCTCATCAAACACAAACCTGGAGTTGTGTTTTATTTCATTCACACGTTTGACGCATAAATACTGTATATTTAGGCTGAGTTCTTCTCTGAAACGGAAAACGCTCTGTTCCTGTTTTGTGTGTGTATGTAAATCTGGTCCCTGAGCCCTGTACTCGGATTTGCAGGAGCTGAAATCACCGGACAGAGGCTGGACGTCTGATCGCTCGCCGGTTTGGCCAGGCACCCTTCCGCCCCCACCAATCCGCGGAAGCCACCTGTGGGGGAACGGACTACAAAAGGGACAGTCTTCCTCCTGCTCGGCACGACTGGACACCTGCCTGACAGCTCGCCGTTTTTTTTATTTTTTTTTATTCAGTTGTGTCTCATTTTGCGTTAATGATGCTGGCTGATGGCTCTGTTATTTGATTTAATTTGAGACACTTTTGTTATTCATGTAGAACAACTTGAGTTAGGTTCTTTTTTTGTTACCTCCGCCAAGGAGGTTATGTTTTTGCCGGCGTTTGTCTGTTTCGTCTGTTTGTTTGTTTGTTTGTCTGTTAGCAACATAACTCAAAAAGTTATGGACCGATTTTGATGAAATTTTCAGGATTTGTTGGAAATGTGAAAAGGAAGAACTGATTTCATTTTGGGGGTGATCCGGAAGAAATCCTGGATTCTGGATCACTTTGAAATTTTAGTTAACATTGTGGTAAATGGGGCCAAAAATTTTGTTTCTCAATATCTCGGTTAATTATTGACCAAACCCCATGAAATTTGACTCAGGGATGGACAATGGGATCCTCTTTCATATTCCAAAGGCTGATCCGGATCTGATCCAGAAGACTGATTTTATCGCAATTTATATAAAAAATGGGGGTAGTCCTTGGCGGAGGTCTGCGCTCTCTGAGTGCTTTTCTAGTTGTACTTAGTTTAGGGCTCTATAGTTTGGTAATTCCTTTTTGTTTAAACGCCTTTATTTCACCACCACATTTCTTTGTTGTTGTTGTTTTTTTTTTTTTTCTTTCCTACATTGTAAATTAATAAATTCACAATTTTTAGTTAAACCTTTAACATCTTGGTTTTTATTATTGCTTCTCTTCTTCCCTAGCAAACGAAACATAACAGTAATACAGGAAGTGCTCCACTGTGTTTTTAAACTCCATTTATTATCATCATTATTCATCCATAAACTCCACTTCATTAAAATCATTTGGATGATTTCAACCCTAGAATTGCCAATCTCTGCTGAACAAAAGATACCACTACATGACATCACAAAGTGCAACAGAGCATTTTGAGCTTTGGACATGTAACCAGACTAATAAACCAGAATAACTCAAACATGTGTAAATGAAACAAAACACAACTCCAGATATGTTTTTGATGAGATAACAACATTCTAAAATGTCTTGAAGCTCACAGGAATCCATTTTGTGTCATATAGGTCAGTGTTTCACAAACTTTTTTTTCTGGGGACCCATATTTTAAAAGTCACAAACCTTCACGACCCAAGTCAATAGACATTATTGGTAAATCACAAAATAAAGGTGGATTTGACCATTATTGAACATTAATGAGGATATTTTATTGTTGATTGAGTGATCGTGTCTCTCTGAACAATTAGTATAAGTATTATTCAAGTTTTAAACAATGAAAAACACTAATTGAACCAACAATAAAAGGATCCATAAGTCGCCTATTTGGACTTTAAATGTAATCCATTTCATTTTCTTTTCAGCTTTCAATTGAACCAGCAATATTGGAACTAAATAGTCAATAAAATAATTACAAAAAGGTTAGAAATGATAGAAAGCATGTCTTAACATTTGAGCATTTCTAATGATAATTCTGTGTTTTTGTTGCATGTTCCAGTCCGGCTGCAGGAGGAGAGCGCAGCAGCAGATCAGGCGCAGCATTCAGTTTGCTTCTGTGCTTTGTCTTCATTTTTGTGAGCACAGAAACTCATAATTCACACTTACAGTATATGTACGTAGCAGTGAAAGGAATAAGCCTAGAAATACTGACCCTACTGAGGACAGGAGATTCTGATGAAATGCTTATCCATAATCAGGTCACAGATCGATGTATGCGACTGTGTACTGCAGACCTACATGCAGATTGTGACAAGGTGGCCCAAAAAAATCTCTTGCGACCCAGTGTGTTGAAATGACTGTCCATCATTATAAGCTTACTCAAAGATATATTTTCATTGATTTATGTAACCTCTGCAATACCTCATTAGAAAATACTGCAATTATTATGTCTCGATGTGTACTTTTGCTGCTAAAACTATTGAAAAGTTGTTTGCTTGGGCTGTTTTCAGGTTAAAATGAGATTCATGGGATTTGTAATTGGAGTGGTTAGCCCTGGGACTGGACCACATGTAGCCCGAGGAGTGGGCCAGTCTTGTGAAGTGCAGATGAAGAGTGAAAGTGGGGCATGCAGTGACTGATGTGCGACGTTTAGAGCCACTGGCAGCCCCCCCGTGCAGCCTCCCAGCGGTGTGACGGGGGGAGCGGCGCTGATAAGAGGGACTGATCAAAACCACAAAAACACAAACTGCTCTGGGACAGTTTGGAGGCGCACGCTCAAGACGCTAAAACCGCCTCTGAAATGTTTCTGTAATCAGTAAACACGCACAGGTACGAGAGAGAGAGAGAGGGGGATTCTGGAGAGAAAACTGAGAGAGAGAGAGGGAAAGAAAGAGACAAAGAGAGATATAGAGAGAGAGAGAGAAAGAGAGAGACAAAAGGGACAGAGAGATGGAGACAGTGAGAAAGGAAGAGAGAGAGAGAAAGAGAGAGATTGAGGCAGTGAGAGAGAAAGAGAGCAGGAAAGTAAGGGACAGACAGAGAGAGGCAGAGAGAGAGACGAGATACAGAGAGAGAGAGAGAGAGAGAGAAAGAGAGAGAGATGAAGGCAGTGAGAGAGAAAGAGAGAGGGAAAGTAAGGGACAGACAGACAGAGAGAGACACAGAGAGAGACACAGATACAGAGAGAGAGAGAGACAAAAGGAGAGAGAGTTGGAGACAGTGAGAGAGAGAAAGAGAGAGAGAGAGGGAAAGAAAGAGACAGAAGGAGACACACAGAGAGACAGAGATACAAAGAGAGAGAGAGAAAGAGAAAGGCAGAGAGAGATGGAGACAGTGAGAGATGAAGAGAGAGAGGGAAAGAAAGACAGAGAGAGAAGCAGAGATACAGAGAGAGAGAGAGAGAGAGAAAGGAAAAGAGAGATGGAGAGAGAGAGGGAAAAAAGAGAGAGAGAGACACAAAGAGAGAGAGATGGAGACACAGAGAGAGAGAGACAAAGGAAAAGAGAGACAGAGACAGTGAGAGAGAAAGAGAGGGGGCGAGGGAAAGAAAGAGACAGATAGAGAGACACACACAGGCAGAAAGAGAGAGGCAAAGAGAAAAACAGAGAGACAGACACAGAGCAAAAGACAGAGAGAGAAAGAGAGAGAGAAAGAGAGGCAGAGAGCGACACACACAGAGGGACAGAGAGGGAGAGTCAGAGAGAGAGGTAGAAAGAAAGACAAAGAGACAGACAGGTAGAAAGAGAGAGAAAGAGAGGCAGCAAGATAGAGACTAAGAAAGAGACAGAGAGAAAAAGAGATAGCGAGAGAGACGCACGCAAAGAAGGACAGAGAGGATGAGACAGAGAAAGAAAGACAAAGATACAGACAGAGAGAGAGAGAGAGAAAGAGAGAGACTAAGAAAGAGACAGAGAGAGATAGAAGAGAAAAGCAGAGACAGAGAGTTGTAGAAAACATGGCGCCCTTGAGAGCAAACACTAGAAACTGACGATTCAGACTCCATGGATTTTCTTGGACGGGCAAACAGAGTAGAACACCGATCATTCTCTTAGATGAAAAAGTGTGTTGTTTCATCTTCTATCTTCATACCGTCAAACTAGGAAACTGCGACATCCTCCTTCGTAGTCGGCATGTGAATACTAGTATTTTTAGTTTTAGCCAACCACAGTAATGACTCATAGTTCAGCAAAACTCTTCATGTAAAATATTCTTGTGTTTTGGTGTTACTATGTACTTTTCTGAACTGTCATCTGATCAACGGTGCTTCTCTATCTTGCCACATGTTGTCCTTATACTTTTTAATATTGCTTATTTATTTTTCCTTTTATCACTCTCAATCACTGGGCCTCGAGGAACACGTTTTGTTTTCTCGTGTGTTTCTCTCACGTCCTTGAAAGACAAATAAAGAACCTTGAACCTTGGTGTAATGTCTTAACCCTTACTGACTCATATGCAGTACGTTATCTTTTCGTTACCTTCTGGTTTATAATCTTGAACAGGGTTACTGCTGTTAGCCGGGACATATGCAAGACATATACCACACCGCCATGCACTTCTGGTCTGAAATCAGGTCCAGAGTGGTCATTTCTTGAGTTTCCACTGTACAGGATTTAGTCAAGGGTGTAGGTTTGCATAGGGACATGTCACGACCAATATTTGGGGAAGGCAAAATAGTCCCTACCAATAGTCCCTACTAATTTTAGACTGAGATATATTCAGTGATATGACGACAGGGTTACTCCTGCCGCTATTTCATTGGCTGCAACAGAGTGAAAGCAACAGAGCCTAAACTAGGGAAGAGGCAGGGCAGGGCCAGCACCCGAAGATGTCGGCTTGAGCAGGCGTGAGTGAAGACGCTGCACACCAAACTTTGAAAAACTTTTCAAAAGGAACTTACTTCACTTCATCTTCAATTAAACTTGCCTTATAATGAGTCGCCGCGGAAAAAGAGCGACTATCACCACAAGTGCACCTCCCAAACGGAGCCCTATTGACTCTATTGACAATATTCCATGGACAAATGTCTGGACATGACCTCACAAATATCTCATCACCAACAAGCAAAGGGAAATCTGCTACAAACTTCTACATCGCTGTTATCCACTAAAGAATCATCTTAGAAGGGCCATGGACACAAACTGTACATTTTGCAAACTGAAAAATGAAACCTCCTCTCACTTATTTTGGACCTGCCCAGACTCTGTGTGTTTTTGGAAAGAATTAATTTAAAAAATACGCAATTTCTTATCCCATTTGACCCTTTCTTATAAAGACGTGCTGTTTGGTTTTTGCAGTGTGCATCATACGAAAAGTAAACAACATTATATAATTAATCAAGTAACCTATCAGTTGGTTTCATGAGGGGCTTGGATTTAATCTGGTCAAACTTAAACTCAGAAAATTAGATTAGTTTATTTCAAATATGCATGGAGAATGAACAAGGTCATGGGTCATCTCTCATTTAGAACAAAATCAAACTTTTCCTCAGATTCTGCGGAGGTCTATTTAAACATAAACCAACATACTTTCTTTGATTGGCTAATACACCTGCCAGTCAGGTCCATCTGAACTTGTAAAGATTGTCTGCGTACTCTGGTGTATGAATGTGTGAGTGAATGGGTGAGTGGTTCCTTGTTCCTTGAAGGTGGAAAAGCGCTATATAAAAATTTGATCATTTACCATTTCACTGACAATACAAATTTGAGCTTTATATGTAAATTATATCACTAAGCGTGTCTCATAGTGCCCAGTTTGCATCTTCTGTAAACTGAAAGTGGAGGCATAAACCACAGACATACTGTATTTGATGATCCAGATGTCCGCTGATCCGTTGACGCCATTGTCAGCAAATCTAAAAATGATTCACTGACCCGCAGAGCACACCACATACTGTCTCATAATGAGCTCTGTGTTGTTTGGGGAACACTGGTTTTAGCCAAGAAAGGATCCAGGCTAGTGCGAAGAACAAAGAGGTTATCTGGACCTGTGTCCTGTTTGAAGTTGGAGCATTTTCAAAAAAGATTAATGCTGCTAATTTGTTTCTGTAATTAAAGCCCTGTACACGTGTATTTGACAAAAAGGAAATGGTCTTACCCCAGTACAGATAAATTGTATCAGCAGTTCTTGACGTCAAAATATGTCAGCTCTGTACAGGCTGCAACTAATTATAAAGTGCTGTATGGTTTGATAATCAGGAAGTGCCCATTAGCATGCTAGTTGGGACAAAAATCTCCGCTTTGGTCTCTGAAAGTTGTGAAAAGTGCCATAAACTCACTGCAGTGAATATTTAGGATGCATAAGGTAAGTGAGGAATAAATTTTGATCGCTGCAAAATGTTTAAAATGAATAAGTTGGATTTTTTACGTTTTTGAAGACAGTAAAAATCAGGTACGGAGCCTTTAACATTTTCACAGTCACGGCTACCAAATTCCTCCTTCTGTTTATTCTTTTATCCCCCATTTCTAACCATTGAAATACTTCAGCTCAAATCTTCTATTCTAATTTGCCACAGCACTGCTTGGCCACAAAAAACCTTAAGCTTCAGTTTAATGTGCAGTGGTGTAACTCCCCCTTTTATTGCACTGATGGTCCAGTGCAGTTTATGTCTGTAGAGCTGTTTTACTTTTCCATCCTCTCTCCTTTAATGATAACAAAATAAAAGGTACAATGCCCCACAGGCTGGTCATTCAAAGGGGTCGTAAAAGCAGAACTTTGTGACAAAATCAGACAGCTGTGAGGTGTCTCCATCTATTATGAAACATTTTATTGATCAAAACCTTGTAAGAAGAACTGTGTGTGTTGTTGTATAACGCTTAAGAAGAGAGCTGATTTACTCCACATTGGCCGTCCACTTTGTTTCATTTCTACTACTTTTATTGAATTGACTCAGTTACATTTACTTGAGCAACGTTTTAAGAGAAAGTGTACTTTTCAGAGTGCTTTTCTGAGCAGAATAAGCCAGCAGAGCAAACATACTTTCTCATTGTGTGGGCTATCCTTGGAAAATACCAGATTTTGTGCATTATTTAATGTTTTCTCCTCCATATTACATTAACTTCAAATTATACAGTGGATGTTATGTCCTGTCCTTTGTTCACCTGAGCTCTCTGCTCTTCTTCTGTCAGGCCAAAGCTGACACATGATCAGACTGCAGTAACTAAGACAGCATCTCGTGGTGATATGTAAGAATACAACAACAGTCTAATTATAGATGTAGTCGTTTACCCAAATACTTTTTTACTCTTACTTCAGTAATTTCTTGGACCTCTACTTTGTACTTCTACTTGAGCCATATTATTTTGAAGTAGCATTACTCTTACTTTTGGCTATACTACCCACCTATGTCATAGCCAGGCTGGCACCACCTAGTGCCTCCGCTCAATTTCATTTCTCTCCAGCGACTAAGTCAGGAATCAGAAAACACTAGACTGTTTGCAAAAACCCTGGAAGTCAGGCACTAACCAATCAGCAAAGAGCTGTACATTCTGTGTTGGCAACGATTCCCGAGATCGAGGATTTAAAGCCGGAACAAAGAGAATGTTTGGTGAATTTTACCAAAGGGAAAGTCACTATTGCCCTTCTTCCTACGGGATTTGGGAAAAGCTTACCGTATTTTCTGCACTATAGGGTGCTCTGGATTATAAGGTGCACTGTCATTGAATGGTCTATTTTCAAACTTTCTTTACATATAAACCGCACCAGACTATAAGGCGCATTAAACGAAACACAACAGTTAAGTCAGTCAGTCAAACTTTATTTAATGCGTTCACAATAACTCTCAACTTTGCTCAATTGTAACATCTAAAAAAATACAGTCTGAAACCGCTAAATTGTTAGCATATTCACAATAACTCATAATTGTTCAAACAGTTGGGCGATTACGGCGTCCAGCACACCCGCATCCCTCTCGTCATTATCTGAGTCAGTGTCGTTACTGTTACTTGAGAGTTCAGTGATGATTCTGGTCTTGGTGAAAGCTCGGACCACAGTTGATACTGATCCCTTAGCCCAGGCGTCCACGATCCGTTGGCAGATTGTGGCGTACGTCCCTCGGCGCTGTCTCCCTGTCTCGGTGAATGTGTGTTCACCTTCTCTCATCCACTGCTCCCACGCAGTTCGCAGTTTAACTTTATAACAGCCTTGAGTTTAAAGTCGCCGTTGTAAGCGTGTCTTTTGACAGGTGCATTTTGATATTAAAAGGAATCACATTATGTATTACTCCGTGATGCTTCTGACTACGGTCACAGTAATGCTGCAAGTTGTGCGGCTTTGTAGTTTACTAAAGTTGTACAAAGACACCCGAATAAATTCATATATAAGGTGCTTTGGATTATAAGGCGCACAGTCAGTTTTTGATGAAATTAAAGGCTTTTAAGTGTGCCCTATAGTGCGGAAAATACAGTAATATATCAGTTAGCCTTGTTAGCGGTGCATTACATATGTCACGACCAAATAGCAGCGATTGGTTGAATAAAAAAAAAAGTACCCGCCTACCGTCGAGCAAACGAATCCTAATGCTGCGAGGTCAGACGGTTTCCACCAGGTGAAACCGGCTGATGAATCAGGCTACCTCTGCCAAGCAAGATAGATTTAAATACCTACTTAGTCCTTTCATGGTTCGAAAGTCATGCACTCAGATTCAATACGCTTCCTGATAATACACTAGAATTGCACTGACTATTGCCATTTTTTGAGGAAAATAGATATCAAAATGACAGTATTGCAGGGGATAGAGGGGTCTAATTTTATGCCTGATTGGTGTAATTGTATAAGAATGCAATTTACGTGTTCCAAAGCAGAATACAAAGCCTGATGTTATAACAAAAGCAGTGGAGTGTGCAGTTTAATAATGATAGAGCCATCTGGATGCTATAACTGAACTTTGCCTAACATTGCCCATATGGAAGAACAGCTCTCAAACTTTCTTGTGCATAAGCTTGTTGACATATTGAGTGCAGCAGAGGCATATCTTAAGTACATCTGACACTGAAGGTTACCACGGAGAAATAAATAGTTTCCAACTCACGCATAGACTTGACCCTCTTGTCCCTCAACCACTGAAACTTATTGCCATTGATTTATGAGGATTTGCGCTGAAGGAGCTGCACAAAATAACAATATGTACCTTCAAAGTTGACTGACATTATGGAAAAAGTAAGTGCAACAAATATAATTAGCTATAAAGAGCTTTTAATATTCAAACACTGCTGATTGTTTATTTAAAGGCATTAACGGTCTTATATTATGCAAAAGCTTTTAGCCATGTTAGAATATTGTTTCCTCATCAAAAATATACATGAAGTTGTGTTTTGTTTCATTCACACATGTTTCTTTATTATTAGTCTGTCCACATTTCCAAAGCTCAAAATGCTCTCTTCCACCTTGTGATGTCATGAAGCGGTAGTTTCAAGTTAACAGCTCTTTTTATTTTTAGTTCAGCAGAGAGAATAAAATGATCCATGATTGTAGTGAAGGTTTGTAGAGTTTAAAAACACAGTGGAGCACTTTCTGTACTGACACATGACATCACAAGGTGGAGTGTTTCTGAGCTTTGCCTAAATATACAGTGTTTGTGTGTTTCTGAATGAAAGAAAACACAACTCCAGGTATATTTTAATGCTGAAAACATACAAAACATAGATTTTTAAAAGTATAATATGGCCCTTTAAGCTTTCCCTTCAAGTCATGTAAACATATTCATTCTATTTTTGTCTCTATCTCTATGTGTCATACCTGGACGACTGAGGGATTACACAGACATCCATTTCTCATTGAAAAAATTGACTTTAAATGCGAAACTTTTCTGGCTCACGTCCACCACCTGATGTTTCCATGGCAACGTTATGTTGTTTTGATCTGTGGAGAGTCGCCCATATTCGCAGAAGGAATTGCTGAATTTTTGAGCAACAGAAACACCCAAAATGAATAAATTCTAGATGGAAATGTAAAGCCATAACATGTCCATGGAGACAAGCGGGTGATGAACCATCCACTAGAGAGGTTGTGCAGTGCACCTTTAAATTAAAAATATCCGTCTTCTGTATCATCTACTCTATTATCTCTCCATCTCACATAATCTCACCGGAGACTGTTTTGGGGATAAAAGCTTTGTAGTATTAAAGTAATATTGCACATATTACTGAGTGTCAAACTGCTGTAAATATCTAAAAAAAAAAAACAAATACACTGCAAATGTGGCTGCAAACCAAGCACTACAAAAGCACGTTTATTCCAGCAGCCCCCAGTGTCCTGAACAAGTGATTTTATTATATTTATCTTATTTATGCCCCTTTGCACATATGCCATATTTTTATTCTTGTTTTAATGTATTATTTCTAATGGGGAGTTCTTTTAGCCTGCACTGTGTACTGCTGTCACTTTTGCTGCTGCCAGACTGATCATCGGTTCCAAAAAGAGAGACTATATTACACCCATCCCAGACCAACTCCACTGGTTACTTGTTAAATACAGAATTGATTTTAAAATTGTATTATTTGTTGTTTAAATCACTTAACTCTCTCGCGCCACAATACAGCACTGATCTTTTAACCCCACACACAGCCTCACAGGTCTCTCTCAACTCTCTCAACCTACTGTCCGTCCAACCATCCCGCCTCAAAACCAGGGGAGGTCGAGCTTTCTCTGTTGTGCCCCCCAAGCTTTGGAACACCCTCGTCTTCATCTGAGATCTTGCCTCTCCCTCCTACCTCACTTTAAAACCCTTCTAAAAACAATTTTTTTCAAGATGGCCTTCAACAGCCCATGAGCTCTATTCAGGCTATTGGTAAATGGTCACATTTTTCTGTTGCGCTTTTCCACCGTCAAGGCACTCTAAAGCTTTACAACAAGGAACCACTCACCCATTCACTCACAAACACATTCATACACCGGTGTACTCAGACACTGGGGGCGAGGTGGGTTAAGTGTCTTGCCCAAGGACACAACAACAGCATTCATCTGTGGGAGCTGGAATCACACCAGCCAACCTGTGGGTCAGTGGATCTGACCGCTCAACCAATTATGTTTTTTGTTTTTTTTTATGTCAAGAGCAGGATTTGAACCTCCAACCTTCAGATCAGTGGACAAACGCTTTACCAACTGAGCAACTGTGGATCAAGTCACTCTTTTATGCAATATTTTATGTATTTTATATTTGTGTTATTGTTTCACTATGTAGTGTTTTATGATGTAAAGCACTTTGGGGTGACTTGTTATGGTTGTTTTTAAATGTACTATATAAATAAAATTACTTGACTTGACTAGATGCAGATGTGTTTATGTGAATGAATCAGTGAGCTGACAAAAAGTATGTGTTACCAATAAAGTTACCTTGAACCTTGCAGTGTAGAGGCTTGTTATCACAGAAGTTAATGCATGTGATTTTTATTACTATTACTGTTATTGCTATTGTAGTTTTGGTAGAAAATATAAAAAGAAAAAAGCACAAATCTATTTAATATTAATTTAATGTGAATATTTGCAAAGATATTAGGATTGTGTTGCCATATCTCAGCCTGCAATATTGTATAAATGAAGTACAACAGTGCATGTTTTTGATGTTTGGATAATGTCAGATCAGATGGTAAGATGAAAGGTCAAATATAACAAAAATGACTGATTTCGTTCATATGAAGTACGAGTTTTTAAACCTGTTTCCTTGGTTACTACTATATTAGCTTCATTGTTCCATTAATATTGCTGTCTCTGCTATAGCTTGCCTCATCCTTAACCTTTATGGAGGTGTCTGAGGTGTAATAAACATCAAACTTGCCCTCAATAAAACCCTGTTAATTTGTTTGCCCCTGTCATTTTCCTAATAAAGGTTTATCTGATATCGACTATAGTGAAACGCACGGATGACACATACAAGAATATTTATCATGATTCTGTTCTGTGTGCGAGGAAGGCCGTTTGACACTGGAGTGACGGATCGTGCCTTACAGCGTTCACGTTCATAATCGCACAGGGAGGAGTGGACATATTGGTGGTAGACTGGCAGCCCTGGGTTTACGAGGCCTGTTTAAATATGCATGAATCATAACAGTGATTTACAGATAATTTCCTGTGGATGAAAGTTTAATGAGTCTTGTACTGTGGCATCTGCCCACATGAAACTCCAGTGCCATCAGCGAGATTAACCTGCCTCTCATTATCAAGACCGCATGAATATTTACTGCTTTGTGAGTACATCGTGATTATAAGTTCTAGCAGTAATTACAGCTATATTCTATACTATACTGTTTTTCTTCTTTCCTCTCTATCATGCTAAAATCATCTGGAAATACAGAGGTCTCATGAAGGACTATATGTCATGAGTATGAATAGGGCTGAATATTTCTATGCAGATTATAGATATACATGTCTTGTTTTCACTTTTATCATGTTTATGCGGCGTTATGAGTGGTAATACACGTTAAATCCTTAAAGAGTTCATATTGAGAATGTAACTTTCAGCAACAGAGCTCCCCCTACAGCTCCCACACTGTCAGGGAACAGACTTCTTTTATTTTCTTTTTTATTGAAATAAGGCAATATAATCAAATAAAAGGCAAGGCAAGTTTATTTGTATAGCACAATTAGTACAGAAAGAAATTCAAAGTGCTTTCCAGAATAAGAAATCCATTAAAATCACAATAGGAACAAATCAAAATATAAATAATCGTCATAAAATTAAAAAGAGAGAGAGATTAAATTAGAGAGAAGAGTGCAGAATGAAAAATGAGAATCTTTCACTCATATGCAGCTAAGTAAAAACATTTTGAGCCTGGATTTAAACAGCGTCAAAGTAGAGGCCTGTTTCACATCTCCAGGAAAACTGTTCAAGGTTTTAGCTTCATGAACCTGAAACGCTGACTCCTCGTGTTTAGTCCGTGACTCTGGGCACCAGCAGGAGGCCGGTCCCTGAAGTCCTCAGAGTGCGATACGGTTCATATGACACTAACATGTCACAGATGGACTTCGGTGCTCGGCCATGGAGAGACTTGTACACAAACAGAGCCATTTTAAAGTCTATTCTCTGAGCCACAGGGGGAAGGGGAGAGACCTGAGCACAGGACGCATGTGCTTGTACTTCCTAGTTCGTGTCAGGACCTGAGCTGCAGCGTTCTGGATGTACTGCAACGTCTCACAGCTCGTTTGGAGAGACCAGTGAGCAGACCATTACAGTATCTAACCTACTGGAGACAAACGCATGGATAAGTCTCTACAAGTCTGCTTTAGACGGTACACCTTTGATTTTTGCTGTTTTTTTAGATGGTAAAAGTTTGTTATTGATTTGATGTGGCTGTTAAAGTTCAAGTCTGAGTCTATTATCACTCCTAGATTTCTTGCCTGATTTCAAGGTTTTAGAGAGAGAGGGGCTGGAGGTGACTGCTGACACTGTCTGGCTATCAAATAAATAATGTTGCCAAATCTAAAGAAAAGAGCCCAGGTTTCCCAGAAGAACGCTCTTCGGGTGAGCCAAGGCTGGTTTTCTGCACAGAGACAGCAGAGAGAGACAACAAATGCTTCAAAAATCTTCATATCCAAATCCACTTTATTTCTATAGCACATTTTACAGACACAGCAGTTTCTAAAGTGCTCCACAGAGATTATAAAATGAAGACAACAAAAAAGTAAATTGCTAAAAATGTGATCATACCAGTCCTAAAACAACATGAACATACACATAAACATCACAGGGACTTACAAAGACCTTTAATGAGTTAAAAATGTAATTTAGCTCTGCTTTAATAAACAATGACAATGACAATGACAATGACATGACATTATTCACAGCTTTTACAACTTGCTATAGCTGTCTATACTTATAAACATTGTAAATGAAAGGTGAGTATCCTAAATTCTGTCATAAGATTGAAATAATTAAAAAAATAAATCAATTCTGTTCAAGTTTGTATCAGGCCATTGGTCCATGGTACAGGTCAGATGTTTTAAGGTATTTTTTAACGATAAAAACTCTTGTAATTTAATAAATACAAGACCTTGCCATACTGAGGAACATTACAAGCCATCTCTATGGAAACATGCAGGATGTGGACCCCCACCAAAAAGGTTACATAGTGCACCTTTATATAGTAGTAGTAAATATGGTATAGACAGTGTTGGGGAGGAACAGATTACATGTACTAGCGTTACATAATCAGAGTACAACTTATGAGTAACTGTATTCAGTTACAGTTACTGTTTCAGTGAGTGGTAACTGGATTACAGTTACTTTGTTGAAATAAATGGAGCACACTGCAATATGTTCCTGTTTTCACATTTTGGGCTAAGCCAGGACTAAAACCAGAACTAAAACCAAGTCTAAACCAGAACTAAAACCAAGTCTAAACCAAGTCTAAACCAGGACTAAACCAGGACTAAACCAGAACTAAAACCAGGACTAAACCAGGTCTACTCTAAACAATATGACACCTAACAGTGGGTGGACATAATTTAAGGCAGCAGTGATCTCATATAAAAATCATTTCTCTATCAATAATATTTTTAATCTGGTTAAGGAAAGACTGGGCTTTTTGTGTTTTTAAGAAGATAAAACATCTTCGTCTTTGCTTCTCTACAATAAACAAAATCCTGTTCATGGAGACTTGGGCTCAACAGACAATTTGAAGAGAACAAACAAGAATTTTCAAGATGTGGTCGCTACATTCATGTAGTTTTAAAAAGCATGACAATATCAAGTAATCCAAAGTATTCAGATTACGTTACTCACTTTAAGTAATTTAATGGATTACGTTACAAACTACATTTTGGGGTATGTAATCTGTAATCTGTAGGGGAATACATTTTAAAAGTGGGTATAAAGTATATTATGCTTGAATTTTACCTTACCTTACCTTACTTTTTACCCGATCTTCTCTGTCATCACTAATCTAAAATCAAAAATAAAATATCTTAAACTGAGAATTTATTCCCTTGATATCACTGAACTTTCCTCATGATAAACCCCGATTATAGTTAACCTCGTGTGTGTGTGTGCGTCACCTTTTCATCTGCTGCTCTAAGCTCTGATCTTGATGCCACTTCACAAACCTGTAGCTCTCCGCTCCTCGCCCTCCGCTCTCGGACTGTAGTAATCTTCTTATTCCAGCGCGGGTGGGATTACCTGAGTGCGGATGTGCAGAATAAGACCCTCTCCTCCACAAGACCACCCCCTCTTTCTCTCTCGTGTGTCCAGGCACAAGATGCACCCCGTAATCATTTGGTCTCACATACTAGTAGAGACACCGTGACATCACACTGTACCCCGATGGTGAATATTATCTGACTGGGTTTTTAGACATGCTCCACTCCCCATCCAAACCTCATGAGCTCCAACCTCCTACTAGAAATGAACATGAAATTGGTGATTTAGCCGAGGTGACATAATCTCCAAATGATGCTTTGAAGTGTGGTCCTGAAATAGACAGCAGACTCATGTCAGGTGAAGAGGGATATTTCAGGCAATTTAAAAGTTGAAGTGAGTGCACTGACTAGTTTACGTAATAAAAAAAAATCATTTGCCTTTTTCTTTGCCGGTGTGATTTTATGACAGATGCAATTCCCCCAAAACCACCCACAAGTAGCAAATATAAAAGAACTAATTAGATTCATAGTGCACTCACAGAGGCTTTGATTGCATATTAATTCTTTATATGTCACAGTTTCAATTAGACACAGAATCACAGATCACAGCAGGTAAGTTGGTAAGTGGTTTGATACAATGATTGTGTGGAATATTGTAAGGAGGCAGGCAGGCAGACAGGCAAGCAGGCTGACAACTGGGCAGAGAGAAAGGGAAGTTAAAAAAATATACAAATATTCCAGAAGCAGAGACTGAGCCAAGGATTCACTAATTGGTAGTAGAAATAACGAACTGGCGAGGAGTGGTTGAAGAGCCAGGCTTCTTATACTGTAGATGAGGGGCTGATGGGAGAGAGGCGTTCCATCTGCCAAACATGATTTAGTAACGCCCGTGTCAGGTCCAGGTAAAGTGGAGACAGAACACAGAAGAGAGGTGGAGATGCAGAGAGGAGGAGGAGACTCCAAAAACCAGGAGCGGATCCTGACACTATACTAACAAGATGAAATAAGTAAGTCTTGGCAATAGGCTTTATTCAGGCTTAAGTCACACACCAGGAAGACGTTTGGAAAACTGCAATGACAACGTTTGGTGTAGTTCCTGTCACTGGGCTCGCCGACCGACTGTGATAAAACCCACTGAAGTAAATGTGATCAGCGGTAAAATGAAGACTGAGTATGTATGTGCTGTTTGGAATCATCTTGAATTTGGTGCCCCCGTCTCTTCTAATCACATGTAACCAGTGCGTTCAGAGTTTTGTGTCAGCGGGGAAATGATGAAAAATGAGGTATGGCTGTAATTGTGACATGTGGATGAAGAAAACAGGGACATTTTCTAATTTTTCCTAGATTTTCTCATCAGATTTTCAAACGTCTTCCTGGTTTGTGATGTAAATGTGAATAGAGCCTATATGGTAAAAAAAAAATAAAAGTATGTAATTTTTCCCCACATATTGAGCATTGAGTGATTACAATTTTTTTTTTTTCCCAAAATAAAATACACTTTAATCGTTTCAAGGTGCACTACATAACTTTTTGCCTGTGGGTCCGTCACCTGCTTGTTTAGTATGTTATTGCTCTGCTTGGAAAGTTCCACAGTATGACATTAAACTGTCCTATTTTACATTTATTCAATTACAAATGGTTTTATAGATCAAAAATACCTAGAAAAACAAACATGCTGACTGTGAGCAGGGTTACCTCTTTATAGACCTGGAGCTTGGTCTGGTTTGTTCTCCATTACTATAGACAGTGTTGGGGACTAACAGATTACATGTACCAGAGTTACGTAATCAGAGTACAAATTATGAGTAACTGTATTCGGTTACAGTTACTGTTTCAATGAGCGGTAATTAGATTACAGTTACTTTGTTGAAATAAATGGATTACAGGGCGGTATTTTCCTGTTTTCACATTTTGGGCTATATCCCTTTTATTTATTTATTTATTTTTGGGGGTAATTCCACTCATTGCCAGACACTAAATCAGGTCTAAAACCAGGTCTAAACCAGGTCTAAACTAGGACTAAACCAGGACTAAACAAGGACTAAAACCAGGTCTGAACCAGGTCCAAACCAGGTCTAAACCAGGTCTAAAACCAGGTCTTAACCAGGTCTAAACTAGGACTAAACCAGGTCTAAACCAGGTCTAAAACCAGTCTAAAACCAAGTCTAAACTAGGACTAAACCAGGTCTAAACCAGGTCTAAAACCAGGTCTAAAACCAGGTCTAAAACCAGGTCTTAACCAGGTCTAAACTAGGACTAAACCAGGTTTAAACCAGGTCTAAAACCAGATCTAAACAAGGACTAAACCAAGACTAAACCAGGACTAAACTATGTCTCAAACAGGATTTAACAGGACTAAACCATGCTGTACGGACCGTGTCTCCTCGTCTTCTATCAATAATATTTTTAATTTGGTTAAGTAAAGTCTGGGCTTTTTATTTTCTTTTAGCAGACAAAACATCTTATGTTACGATATCCTGGTCTTTGCTGCTCTACAAGTATCAAGTAATCCAAAGTATTCAGATTATGTTACTCACTTTACGTAACTTAATGGATTACGTTACAAACTACATTTTGGGGTATGTAATCTGTAATCTGTAGGGGAATACATTTTAAAAGTAACCTTCCCAACACTGACTATAGACAGGTTTAATGCCATACTGTGAAACATTCCAGGCAAAGCAATGGCATCAAGCATTTGACAGGCCCTCTACCAGAAAAGTTATATAATGCACATTCGTTTAACACTGTCAAATTGTGAACTGCTTTTATTCAAACTAAAAAAACACACGCTTGTATTGACCGAGGATTGGCTGTAGACTTCTTGGTTAAAAGGACCCAAGCTGATCATTGACTTTTCGAATGGACTGAACCTCGATCTTAATTAAAATTAGATTAATTGCACAGCCCTAATGGTGATACAAGCTCATGTCGACACAGCTGCCATAGGGGTGACGTGGCTGCTTATCTTTCCCAATGGCCTCTCCTGACACGCCACATTCAGACTTAGATAAAAAACATGAAGACTCTGTCGTGGTTTATCAGTATATTCTTTTTTTTTTTTTTTAAATAGCTATACAAAAACAGGAAATACTAAATTCTTGGCTATGATGTGGTCATTAAAGCCTTGAACTCCAGAGCCAACAGATGGAAACACAGCCTCCAACTGTTGTTTGACATTTGAGGCCAAACAAACTGTCCCCCTCTGCATACGAGATCAGGAAATCCAGTATTACCACACCGTTAATGGCTCTGCAAACTGCTCCAATATTGCATAGATATACATAGATATAAGGACCCGCTGCTATGGTAACGGCCTATATCCACACGGAGGGGGGCAATGTTATGTCACAACTTCTCTAATGTCTTTGATTGCTGTTTGAAGACTGGATTCATACCAGAGGAGGGTAGAGTAAGCTAAAATTGTATTAAAGTAAGAGAAATGTTACTTTAAAATAACAAAGTAGAAGTGTAAAGTAGTGTTCCAAGAAATAACTCAAGTAAAAAGTATTTCAAGTAAGATTAAAGAGTAACTTCAGGGCGTATCATCTCCGATTATAATTTAAAGTTAATGTAATTGTAAGTACAAAAGATTAAATACTGCGCAAAACATATTTTCAAAGGATGTAACAAAAGAACAAACTCAACCAGAGACGGGAGTTGAAAATTTGCATTTGCTACACTCTGTATGCATCCCATCAGCTGCACGCTTTGTTTTGTCACTACATCTGATTGCATTGTCGCTGCCAAATAAATAAATAAATAAATCAGATAAACAAAATCATGTCTGACGGTGCAGTGCGAGAAACAAGGGTACAAGTATGCTGCTAGAAAAGTACTCTGAAAAGTACAAGTTATTAAAAAAGTAAATGTAACTGAGCAAATGCAGCTTAAAAACTACAATGAATTTAAAATGTTAATGTATCTGAGTAAATGTAACTGAGTAAATGTAAGTGAAAAGTACAATTTATTTGAAATGTTAATGTACCCGAGTAAATGTAACCTTTTTTGTTTCTTTTTCCTATAGTCATGTGCTGTGGTCACATAATTACAGTGTAATTGTATTGAATGTCTCCTGTGTGTCCCGTTCTACATTTATGCCCTGACGAAGACCATGTTGCTGGTTGAAACACATTGGCGTCCCTCCATGTAATAAAGAACTTTTAATACATTCAGTCGGAGCGCCTCGGGTTTGTCCCTTGCTCACTTTTACATTTTTCAGTGAGGGCAACATTCTGTTAAGATAAACAAGAAAAATGTGTCTGTTCTTCCCGCACAATCTGAACTCTGCTCTAAACAACATGCTTCAAGTATGTCACTGACAATTACACATCACTGAATACTGATTATCTGCCCTGCCCTAAAATACTGGAAGTACAAATATGAAATCTGACTGTTAAATCATGTACCTTGAATAGTTTTCACTGCTTTCTGAATTGACCCTCACAAGCATAAAATTAGCGTCACCATAGAAACTCATAGCCTTGCCTTCTGAATCGGTTTGCATTCCGTCTCGTAGAAAACACTGCTTTTCTCTTTTTGTAGTCGGCCCTATTTGGTGCAGTGGCTAAAATATTTCTCATTAGTGCGGATGTGTCTGCAGTGTCCAGCTCCCCTATGGAGATGAGATAACTGTACCATTAAAGCAATAGGCATTACGAGGCCCCATTTGTTTGTGGAGATGCATAAAGGGGTAATAGGAGAGATTTGAGAGGGTAAACAGTTTGAATTATTGTGGTGGTCTCTAAAGCATCTGGTTAATGGATTCCCATTTGTTTCCAGTGAAGAGCAATAGCGGCTGTGGGGCCAGCCTTGAGTCATTAAGGGTATATACAAGTGGATATGTTAACTAAAGGGCCACTGTGTCATTCTGGCAAGAGCTAGAAGCTTCAGCATTACACAGCAGTTACATTATACTTGTACTATGTCTGTGAACAACTTTGGTGGTAGTTTAGAAGGATTTATTTGTCTATGCGCCAACCTTGTTAAAAGAGGCAAGTAGTTATGTTTTACAAAATGGGTTTTTCGACAGGAAATGGTGGGTTAATTAGCTAACACTTCTCTGATTGGAGTCTTTTCTTAATAATTTACAATTTGACAGTGAATCATTTAGTAGAGCCCTAAGACCTGGGATATGCAGAGGAAAAATGATTACTCAAAATCTTCAATATTCTATGACACTGCACTCATGCCTCACAACAAGATGGTTCCTGGTTTCCCTCATCAGCCCAAAACATGCACAATAGATAAAATCCTCCAGCTAAGGTAGTCCTGATCAAGCCAAGCTCAAGATCTGGGCACCACGGGGCCCACTGCTCCTGACAGGTTGCCCCAAGGACATTGAATGGTGGGTCAAATGCAGAGGACTTTTTTTTTTTTTTTTTTTTAATCTATGAGGACAATAACATGTATCTTAACCTGAAAGGGCCCATCTCATGCAAAATACCTCTTTTCACATTGTATCTTCTGCACATATACAAGCACAATTTGGGTTTTGGAACATCCATTACACAATAGTTATGAAATCTTACTGATTTCTTGGAGGTAGTCACAGACCAGGAACTATGAAAGACCGGCTACTGCTCATCCCCCCGCTTGTCCTGAGAAAGCACAGGCTCCGCCCTCAAAACGTGACGTAGGCTTTGAGTGAGCCGCCCTTCCTCCGCCCATCTCAGGGAGGGAGGGGGAGACAGGCGTGCACCCTGATAGCGGTAGGAATAAACTTTTATTCATCATGGCGATATAGCATGTTCAGCCGCATGTGTTGGACCCCGAATCGGACAAGGACTTGGAGGTGCACGAAGCACAAGCACCGCGTCGGCTACAGCGGAACATTACTGATTGGTAAAGTATTAATAAACACTGGTAGATAAACTTGTTGCTATACATGGCAGTGTATAACAACAGCGTATGCTGTCGCTTTTGTTTAGGTGTTCATGTGGGAATTGTCAGTCGATGAGGGGTGGAGGTGGGGCGGAGGAGGTGGAGCGGGGGAGGAAGGCGGGTGCGTTGCGCTCTCTGCTACGTCAAACGTGTCATAGGTGTATCTGCCGAGTCATCGTTGTAGCAGCTTTAGTTCGTTGTCACATGGGAGGGTGGCAGAAATACGCTGCAATTTGTTAAAAAAAAAAAAAACGCCAAATCAATCTAAAAAATGCTTCGGCGACATATACAAGGCCCACACATCACTCTTAGAAGGCAGAAAGCTCTGAAAAGTTGATTTTGCATGAGATGGGCCCTTTAAAGATGCACTGTGAAACTTTTCTGGTAGCGGGTCTGTCAAACGCTTTTCTCCATGGAGATGTTATTGTTTTGTCTCGAGTGTTTCACAGTATGGTATTAAACCTTTCTATTCTAATTCAGTTCAATTTCTTTATTGTCATTGTCATAGAAAATAACAACATAATTAAGTGAGAGCATCACACAAACTGCACAGTATTTTAAAAGTGCGTAATAGCGTAGAGCACCCCCCTATGACACCCACCACATAAACATTACACCCACTATGTAAACATTTGAATACAGTACTAGTAATAATATCAGTGCAGCAGCGAAGGGGCATATCAACAAATCACAACAAAAGAACCAAAAGAACTGGGACATCAAGGATCGGGTGGATAGATTTTGTATTTTAAATGTCCTGTTGCAGCAAAGTCCAGTTCACAGTTATTGTAACGGGTGGATATAGTTTACTGACTTTAAGAGGATGGGAGAGAAGGGAGCAGGGCACTGTTCAGCAACCTCACTGCCTAACTGAAACCAAACCAGACCAAGTTACAGTTTAGATCTATGGAGAGGCAACCCTGCTCACAGTCAGAATGCCTGATTTTCTAGGTATTTCTGAGCTATAAAATGGAAAAGGACTGACATATCCTTAGAAATAAACATGTGACTGGCCCCCAACCAAAGAGTTACATAGTGCACTAATGGAAATGTAGGTATTTTTAAACATTATTTTTATTTAGTTCATCAACTTTCCCAGGGGTTTGATGCTAACTAGAGGCATAGCTCTGTCAGAGGCTCCTTTAGACTTTAATCTGAGTTTTGTTTTAACACAACTGAACATAAAGAACTGACTTAGTTGGAACGACAGCACCTCCAGAATAACATTACAATCTCAAGGTAGGTATTTTCAAACCTTTGTAGCCTGTTTTTGCTTATGTGAATTGTATCACCATGGTAACAGATGAACAGTCCATCATACAAATATATAGAGAACCCCCCCAGCGTGATGCAAATGCAAAGTAAATGCAAAGTATCAATTAAAACAACAATGAAGATCATAATTTCCACGTCTCCAGTATTGAAATAAACAGCTCTTAATTTACATAGCAGGTTCTCTTCACTCATTCTTGTTTATCTCTTTCTCAGTAAATGTTTCCACCGCGGTCCAAAGGTGAGATCTCTAACCTGCGTAGTCCTTTTTGCATTTTGTATGTTTGTTTCTGAATATGCACTTACAGCAAAGCAGCCCGTTGTTATTATGGCCTGAAGTGAAAGCCAGGGTTGTCTGAACTTTAACAACTTGTCTCCCACACACTTGCCCATTAAAAGGTCAGAGCCTGTTCCTCCATAGGAACATAATACCGCTGTCTATTTGAGATCACCACAAAGACACAATGTGAAATGTTCCCCCGGTGTGCTATAGATTCCCCAGCTCAATTTAATCAGCGCCCTCTGCAATAAAAGACAAACATATATTGAACTATGTTTACTGTACAGCCAACAGGGGAAAATGTCTTCTGCCTCTGGACTTACAATGGTGTTATTCTACTTTTGTGTGTCTGTCAATATCTCCACACTTTGCTCTCGGTTCCCCTGCTCCTCAAATATATATTGTCAACAACACCAGCAAGAAGATACCACAGTACTGCGTTTTATTTGGTTGTATTTTTGAAGTATTGTTATTGTTTTGTTAAGGGCAACTATAAAAACAATCAGCAAGATACCAGTGAACTATGTGTACTGGTCCCATTATGTTTGAATACATTTCACAAATAGTTTTTTGTTGTATAAATATTACAAAACAGGCATTTGCTGAGACAAGTTAAAGAAAGGACATAACAGCATGATAATTATTAGAAAAAGTTTTAATACCTGCCTATTTTATATCCTAGCAGGTCATGTTTCGCCTTTTGAAATAAATAATGTTTTGTCCTTCCGATTATATTAACTTCAAAATAGTCGCCCTGAATATCTACAGTGTTTTTCTATGACAATGAAAATGAAAATCTTTATTACTGAATCTTGAGTCTAATCTTGAATAACTTGAATAAAAATATGATATGTGGGTCAAATGATTTGCTGTATCGACCACGTAGATAAACCAAGAAGACAAATGTTGTTTAGCCGTGTTATGTTTATACAAAAGCACAAGACAAATTAAAGGCCCTATATTACGCAAAATTGATTCTTGAAAGCTTTAAGTCATGTTAAAATATTCATTCACATATGTTTGAGCAAACATTTATTATTAGTCTGTCTACATCTCCAAAGCTCAAAATCCTCTCACTCACCTTTTACCTTTTGTTTAGCAGAGATTAGACATTTCAGGGCTGAAATTAACCAGATAATTGTAGTGAAGGTGTCTGCAGTTTAAAAACACAGTGGAGCACTCCCTGTATTACCCCATCACAAGAGAAACTGGGTGTTTTCTTTTTGACCGAAGAGCTCAGGCTACGTTTACACCTAGCCGGGTATGTTGAGAAACAAATATTTTCCTCCCTCCATTTTCCAAAATAACATTGTGCACACAGCATCGTTTTTAAAAAAAAGTTTTCATTTACATCAACCCGCATAAATACACCATCGAGTGCCGTCATAACTACGCAAAGCCTCTGGGTGGCACCTGGATTAGATTCAAACCTGTAGCATTTATTTCATTACAGTTGTAAGTATTACTCACAAATACCTTGAAAAACATGCATTACTGAGCGGGCTCGCCTCTCCACAGATCTGTTAAAGATGTGGTAAAATTGCTGAGCTCCAAGCCTCATTCGTCTCTGGTCATTGAAATGATACATCAGCTGTGTGCAAATGCAAACACATGAAAAGTGTTTGCACCAGAAGAAATGTGACTCCTCCATCATCATCATCAGAGAAAAAGGTAAACATTGGTGTCACTTTTGGCACATCAGCTCCTACAACTCCATTTATCTCACTTTACACGCAAACACCAAACCGTAGTTTTCCAGAATGTCCACTCTAGATGGAGTTTTTAGAAAGATTTGTTTTCAGAGGCGAATTTGCCGTTTGCGTGTAAAAGACAAAGGGAAATGTCTCTGTTTCTAGAAATAGCCATGTACGTGTAAACTAGGCCTCGTGATATGAGCAGTGTTTGTGTGTTAAAGATGTGTGAATGAAACAAACACAACTCCAGATACGTTTGTGATGAGGAGACAATGTTGTAACACAGATAAGAAAATAGCCCAATATGAGCCCTTTACAAATGAAAATAATAATGTTGCTTGTCGTGTGTATACCGTAGTAGGGCTGCAGTAGCATTTATTAATAGTGTTTATGCCCTTTATCGAAATTTATTGTGTTGCCGTTGATATACAAAGACATAACAGATGTATTTCTCTCGACAAACACAGAGAGTACAGCAGGTGTCAGCTCCAGCCCACAGGTATTCATCTTGCCTTAGCCCCTGCACAGCCTGCTCAGTCTGGCAGAGATGCAATCAAACCAGAGTTAACATGACAAATGGAGACTAAATGAGACAAACGCAGCACGCAGTCACCGTGAGAGGCCCTTCATTTAACAGCTGAATGCCTGTTTGTGTAAAGGTTGCTGGTTTAATAGATTTACATGTGTTCAGTAAATGCAAAGTGAAAAACAGGGAGTGTGTCCAGAACATGACAAAACACGTCTTTCTTTAAGCTCATGCTGTATCAATAAAACATGAGGCCAAACTCAGATACACTCAAAACACACATAACATTCTCCTATAGCTTGCCGTAAATTCAAATGTGCAACTTACAAGGTTCACCAAAGGAAAGACCCACAGAGAAATAAAATATTAGATACCCTAACCCTAACCCTAACCCTATAAAAACAGCGGCTGCACTGATACATGGTCACTTCAAGATGTACGATATAACTTTTCTCATGAGGGGGCCACCACCTGTATGGAGATATTTTGGTTATAAGGATTAAATTTTGTTCTGATACCAATATTATTTGATACCACTATGGGGATTGAGAATAGCTTTTTTTTCTCTCAAAAGACTTATTACTTATAACACCATCACTTATTTTGCATTGCATGAGCATTGTATGAATAAAGGTTCAAACATTATGAGATGTTCTGAATCTGGAGCCTCAATCAAACATTAAATAGTCCTATTAAAACCAAATAAAACCCCAACCAGCATATTGCCTGAGTTAATGTCATGGAACTGATACTCAATCCAGCAGATTTTCAGTGCGAGTGCCAATATTCGATACCAGTATTCATGCAACCATAGTTTTTGCTTTGCCAGGAATGTTCCAAGGAATGGCATTAAGCTATGTAGTTTTTTATTCAGTTAGACATGTTTTTATTGTCAAAATAAATAGCTTGAAAAACTAAATGACTGACTGAATGAACCTTTATCCTGACCTGGTGGCATCAGATGCATAAATATGCATATTTGAATGTCTTGTTGTGAAACAATTAAGCAGGAAAGTTACATAGTTCACCTTTAAATATTTTTAAAGTATTAAGGATCTAAAACCTTCATCCACATTAGGTAACACGTAAGCCTCTGCATTTGGCCCATTCAGTTCTACTGGGTCAACAAGACTGGAGTACTCGGTGATCATCCCCACTCCATGGCAAAAGATACTGTATTTTTTGGACTATAAGTTGCTCCAGAGTACAAGTCGCACCAGCCAAAAAATGTGTAATGAAGAAGAAACAAATAAGTCGCACCTTTTCAAGGGAAATTTATTTTATAAAATTAGAAACAAAGAACTGACAGTTCATCTTATGTTTAGCAAGTTATAGTAATAACAATAAAATAGAGAACAACAGGCTGTTAACGTCACATATGAACAGTTCTTCAGATAAACTATAGCATAAACAACAGAGTAGAACAAGTCTTCCAAAATCTCCATCTCACTCTAAATCACTAAATCCATTGAATTCTTCATCCTCAGTGTCACTTCTGAACAACTCTGCAACCTCCGGAGGTAAACATAGCTCAGCTTCCTTTTCTGTGTAGCTGTCATCAGACTCAGCATCAGTTCCAGTTAGAATCATTCTGGCCTTTCTGAATCCCGACAGGTTGGTTTCGGTTGTCAATGAAGTCACTTAAATTTTCAGTTTTCAGTGGTACAGAAATAATGGTGTGATCGACAGACATGATACAGACTGGACGGCGGCTCTTTCTGCAGGAGACATGTGCAGTAGAGCCAATGACAGTGGTACAGCAGTAATAGGAGTAGCAGATACTGGCACATGTGCCTAGAGCTTCCTCTCGAGGCTGTCAGTGTGAAAAGTTTAATATAAAAGTCACACAGGGGTATAAGTCGCAGGACCGCCCAAACCATGAAAAAAGTGCAACTTATAGTCCAAAAAATATGGTTTGTAAAATCCTGAAATATACCAAATTTAATGTCCTCCTGTCTGCTTTGATTCTCTCCCTTCCTTCTCTCCCTCTCTCTGCTCCTGTCTGCCCTCTTACCTCTCTCCATCTCTGCTCCCCTTTACTTTCTGTTCCCATCTGTTCCTCTTCCTCTCTGCTCTTGCTTGATTTGGTCTGCCCCTGTCTGCTGTTCTCATGTCTTTTCCCCTTTCTCCTCCTCTGCTCCTGTCTTCTCCCTCTCTCTTTCACTTTCTGTTCTACTCCGTCTCTCTCTACACCTGTTTGATCCTCTTTCTCTCCATCTCTCCTCCTTTTTCCTCCTCCTCTCCCCGTCTCCTGTCCACAGGTCTACTTTCGCGCTTGTCTTTTCCACTCTGTTGCTCTTTATCTCGCTAACCTCCATCCTCTGCCGTCTCGCTGTCTCCGGATCACCCCAATCGCCGATCGCTCTACTGGAACCTGCTCCCATTTCAGCGGCCGCCATGATTGATTACCCATCAGCCCTTTTGGCTCATCTGCTCTCACCATCACCACTGCACTGTCTCTGCCTCCAATTTTAAGGGCCAAGACGAATCAGATGGAAGGAGCCAAAACAAGGACAGTGTGGACTTACGTGTCTGAAAGCATTAGATCAAAAACATGAAATTCTGGGTCATAACTTTAACAGCAGGTCAGCGTGTCTCTCCTGGGAGTGGAGTGACCTTTCCTTCTGTCAGAAAATACACAACTCAGACACTCTAAAGGACACTGGGCTCATATTCATTCAGCGTGTTTATTATTAGCTTTCATATCACTCGCCAGTCTTAGTTTCTATTCTCCTGACATCAACTTCACTGGTTATTATTTATCTAGTTCAAATGCATTCATCTCAGTTATCCAGAATATCTCAAACAATATTTAATTCCATTCAGATATTCAGATACAGTTTACGTCATGCAGATCAGATTTTTTTGTTGTCCCAAGAGTCAAAAAACAAATTAACTTCTGTCCCTTCATTTAAAAATGCTCTAGTTCAATATTTATATAACCCATGTAATTGTTTTTGATAATTTTGTTGAATTTTGTTGTTCATTTTGTTGTATTTTTTGACTATATTTAAGCTCTGTCTCAGGTTTTGTTCAAATTTGACTTATTATGTGTTTAACAGTCAAGTGTTTGTGAGTGTGTGTGTGTATGTTGTGTTGATTTTGTTGTTTTGATGTTTATTTTAATGTATGTAGCTGACTGCCTGCCCTGTATCTGTTTTTTTGTTGTTGTACTATGAGGACCCCCTCGAAAACAAAATGGCAAGACATCTCAAGGGGCTTATCCTCCAAACATATAAATTCAAATTCAATTAAAAAATACATCAAATCAAAATTTCGTGGGACCTGATATGCAATCTTGGTAATTTTGATATTTGATTTAGTGTTATAATAGAAATTTGTAATAGATGCAGTATTTTCCTAGCCTGATTCAGCCGGTTTCACTTCGTAGAAACCGTTTGACCTCGCAGCGTTAGAATTCGTTCACTCGAAGGTAGACGGGTACTTTTTTAATTTAACTAATCGCTGCTATTTGGTTATGACGTATGTAATGCACCGTTAACTGGTTATAACTGGTATATTAAGCTTTTCCCAAATCCTGTAGGAAGAAGGGCAATAACGTCTTTCCCCTTGATGAACTTCACCAAATATTCTCTTTGTTCCAGCTTTAAATCCTCGATATCAGGAATCGTTGCTAACACAGAATGATTGGCTTTTCGCTGATTGGCTGGTGCCCGAACTTGCACTTCTGGGGTTTTTGCAAACCGTCTAGTGTATTCTCAGTCGCTGGAGAGAAATGAAATTGAGTGGAGGCATTAGGTGGCACCAGCCTGGCTATTATTTTCCGAAAACTTTGATCAAACTTATAGTGTTGACATTATCTAATTTGGGTGTTCAAAACAGGATTTATGAACTATGGACAATGTAAAGGTATTAGCACTTGAAAAAAAAACTTAAAATATAAATCTTTAAATAGTTTTTTTGTTTGTTTGTTTAGACATTCACAGGATTTAAGTTAAAGGGCTTGCACCTGTTTTTGAGCAAAATGTGTCTTGCCACAGTACAAATATACGGTATAAGCAGCTCTTGAAGTCTGTTGCATACTGTCTAATTATAGTTTAGAGAATCAGAAAGTGCACATTAGCAAGCTGGTTGTTGTTAGTTTTACCATCCCTGCATCAACTCCACACTGTCTGAGTAATTAGGACGCTCTGAATGCATACAGTGAGGAATAACCTTGGACCACTGCAAACTGTTTAAAATGATAAATACATTTTTAAGACAGTTACATCATGGTACACAATGAACAAGAAGCCTGTTATAGTAATATAAATGTACTATTATGACAACTATCTAACCTCTCCTCACTTTTGTGGAGTTATTTATATAAAGCTCCATGGTAATATTGTGCCTGCTCGCGTTGCATTCCCCCTTGAGAAGTACCCTGCGTATAGTTAAATCAATGCGACAGGTGGCGTGGGTAATTGGGTTCACTCACTGGTTAAATGTGCCCTTGACTTTTGCTGTTCTGCTTTGTTCACATATTTGAAGCTCTATTATTCACAAACTCAAAAAGTGGCATTGTTGAACTACAAGTTTGAAGTTTTATTCTCAACTAAAGTGAAAGTGCAAACGTGGGAGGATGTGTGTAGGAGGCTGTGCCCATTGTTAATATGAACACAATGTATGTTGTAAAAGTGAGGCAAGGTTGTCTTAAGACTTGTCTGGAGTAAAAGGACTTGCACATTCAGATGTAGAAATAACATCTGCGAGTGTACACTAGGTGAGGTTCAATTATTCAGTTGTTCAGTTATTCAAACCCAAGATGTCAGTGTGAGAGAAGGTACTGCTGAAGAAATAAAAGAACACATTATACAAACAATCAAGGTTATACCATATGAAAAGTGTTTAATTATTAGCAAATTATTTTACCATATATTTTTTGAAGGTGTACTATAACCTTTTTCATGGAGGGTCCACACTGTCTCCATGGAGCTTTACTTCACACAGTATGGCATTAAATTTAACTATCTCCATGGAGAGCTGGTGACACAACTGGGACAATTCACTGGTGACACACACAAAGCAAGAGGGATTTTAATGCCATACTGTGGAACACAAAGCAATAACATCTCCATGGAGACAACCCAGGCTGTACATAGTGAACCTAAATAGCTTGCCTTGAGATAGATAATAATTAAGAAAAAAAAGTGTCATGTCTTTGGGTTAAAAGACATTTATAGCTTAAAAAAGGTTAATAAGTTAAAAGTTATAAATAATTCATTCTTAGTCATTAAAAATTTCAGTCATTTCATATTTGCAAAATGTTAAAAAGATTTGGATCAAATCATCAGAGTGAAATATCTTCAGCTTTAAGGATCGTTTATTTTCAGTAAGGGGTGAGCGCCTCTGTGTCATCGATGATCTTTAATGGTTGTTTTGCTCTCAGTAAAAGTCTGCTGCTTCCACGGTGACTGGCAACTGAAGTCTGAATATCGCTCTTGTTCACGCTGATTGTTTTCTAACGTTCGAACCTTGGATCATTTTTGCCTTTTAAAAAAATATATACAAAAGATCGCCATAAAAACAAGAAAGGGTACGCCTTGTGTACAGAGATTTCTTTATTAGTTCGCTGGTTGTCTTGCGTCATATAGTAGTGTGTTGTGAGTTCAGCACAAAAAGTGATTGTATTTCTGTTTAATCAATCTAACGCTGTAGAAGCCTTAAAAAAGAGTATAAAGCCTTATGTTTTGAAATATACAGAGCTCTGGAATGAATGAATTATGCATTAAATTTAGTTTGTTTTAATTTTTATTTTGTCTCTTATATATACAGCAAGTCGAAAGTGAAATTGTAAATGCAAACTTGCTGTTCATACGCTGCTTTCTTTCTTGGATTTCTGTCATTGTTTAATAGGGTTTGGCTTTATAAGTAGTTTTTACTTCAGCCTAAACCAGAGGTGTCCTAAGTTTTTTCATCAAGAGCCACATCTCTAAACAACGATGAAGCAGAGGGCCGATTGAGGGCCGTGGACTCATGCTCAGTACAGGGAATAACTGAAATGTGCATGTTTAACACATTCGAATGAGCCATCAGTCCTTTATTCATGCTAAGATCCTTAAAACCAAACACTAAATTTGAAATATTAGCTTTATCAAGGTAGACTTTCAAAAAACTTGCAGTAAAAAATATTTTTTTAATTGATGCAAGATAATTTGGGCCATTTCACCTGGAAGTCTGAGGGCCAAGAAAAATTTCTCTGAGGGCTGCATTTGGCCCCCGGGCCATAGTTTGGACATGCCTGGCCTAAACCCTTTCGAGCATGATCCATGGAGTTGTAGTCTATGTTTTGTTTTGTTTTGTTTGTAGTGCTGCAAAATAACCGAATAAACTACTACTACAACTACTACATCTTTCTCTCATATTCCTGTTTATGGTTTGATTAAAACCAACTGAGGCAAGTCGAAAGAATATTGACTTACCTTATAGTTGAACTGCCACATGTGGGTGTTATTGGTCAAAATACTTGAAATCTGGGAATATTTGGTTGAAGTTTCCCCTGTCTCAGCCCTGTGGCCATTGGCACTTTATGTATAAGCACAGAGCTGTAGAATACGCTCTCAGCTCTTTGTCAACATTCAATCAGTAGGTGCCAATAATACAAACAACTGTGTATGCCTGTGTTGACTTTCTGCTTACAAAGTTAAATGAAAAGAAAACACTGCTATTGGAATTGGACGCGAAGAGACAACCTACAATCCCCAACTAAAACTGATGTGGAAAACTGCCACTGCCTGAAAAACAAAATCTACAACCCTCTTTTAGCACCTCACAAATGCTTTTTCCACTTATTTACTCACAAGCCCTGCGTCACTCTGCCGGCCAATTAACACCGTGCTGCTATGCATCCAGTCTTTGGCAAAGTCATCAAACTTAATTGAATCTGCGCTAATTAGCCGCTAACTCGTGCCTGGACCAAGATGGCTGCTTCTAATTGAAAGTCACGCTCCATTGGACATGTGAGTGCTGATAGAGTTTGTACACAGCGGCACATGCACTTTTATCGTCTGGGTTTATGGTCTTCGTTTGTAATGACAAAGGTGCATTATGCATTGTGACTCCTATAAAAGAGTTCTGCACGGCGACTCGCTTTAGCTTTTGCAGCACTCATATGGTAATCAACACCCACGATAAGTTATCTGCTAAAAACAAACTGCCTCCGTGTACACTTTTACAGTATATGTGGTGTAATTTAGCTCACGAACAAGTAGTAGACTCCAGTGATAGCTTATTATTTCAATTGGCTTTTAGCAGTTAGCTGAATTTTTATTTGGCTTCTCCAATTTAGCCATTTAGACATTTTCAATTGTTCTCATCAAGGTTTGCATGATTTTTACTCTTTTTGCAACCAGTCATATTATTATAACAATGAAATTTTGAAGAAGAATATAATGCAAGTGAGAATTGACCGTCAAGTTGGAGGGAAATCGACTGCACCTCAATTGCTCATAAACTTTTTCTTTTTTTTCAAATAAAATTACAATAAAGGTTACAGAATTCCATTAAACTCTTGGGTGTCTCTTCGCTCCCAATTCCTGTATCAATATTTTCTTTTCATTTAACTTCATAAGCAGAACGTCAACACAGGCATACACACTTGTTTGTATCATTGGCACCAATTGATTGAATGTTGACAAAGAGCCACAGGACTGAGACAGGGGAAACTTTAACCTTCACTGAGTTGGAAATATTCACAGATTAAAAGTGTTTTGAGCCATTACGGAGCCCGCCCGATGACATACGTGAAAAAAGATATTAAATCGTGGCCTCAAATTATTATTTCGTTCCCACAATATGTAATTCGTTCCCACACTTTAGCTAAATCGTTTGCACATTTATCTAAATCGTTCCCACGTTTTAGCTATATTGTTCACACATTTTAGTAAGTAAGTCTTTATTTCTATAGCGCTTTTCACAGACATTTTTGTCACAAAGACGCTTTACAGAGCAATACATTCAGCATTATTCATTCACTCTGTACCTGGTGATGGTAAGCTACTGTTGTAGCCACAGCTGCCTTGGGGCAGACTGACAGAAGCACGGTTGCCATGCCACTCGGCGCCATCGGTCCCTCTGACCACCACCACCATCACTCACACACACACCACTTTCATACAAGGCAATGTGGGTGAAGTGTCTTACCTGACACACAATGATCGAATTGATTGTATTTAACTGTCCTTAACTATCAACTCTTCTTGGAGACCTGTAGCATGTTTTCGGTTGATAGTAATTTGAGGCCACGATTTAGTATCTTCTTTCAGCCGGGCTCTGTATAAAAGTGCTTAGAACTGTTATTTCTTTTTGTAGTCTGCACTGAAATGGAGCAAAGGATCATGGTCTATGTAGTTTCCTCTGTCTTTTTTAGCTGTTGCTGCACCATAACTTTTAATTTAAGCAAAGAGACTTGTAATACGATATCACAATATTTTGGTTATTGTTACGTCACTAGTGTAAACAAGTAGGGTGTTAGTTTCAGAATAGTTTGTGTAGTTAGCACCTCCTTCAGGCAGATATAAGACAGTGTCCACCAGCGTCTGACCACAACTGAAGAAGAAACTCGGATGAGCTGCAAAACTGACTGAATTTGTCCGTGATATCAGAGAGACGCATGCCCCGTGTCACGTTTAGAGCAGAAGTAAGACTCAAAACGCAAGACTGCGTTTCCGAAATTTAATTTAGCAAAAAATGTAATAAAACTAAGAATGACCAAACACAAAAATCCAAATAGACGTGACATTAGTAAATGACAAATGAACCAACAAAGGGCAAAGGAGAACACAGGGTACAAATGCACACAGATGAATGACACTGGTGAGACACATTACCAGTAAGGCAAACGATCAATACAACAGGAAGTAAAACTCAAAACACACACACGGCTAGAGAAATACAAAATAAAATTGGGTCAAGAATAATAAAATCATTCAGTGAAAATTAACAGTGACACTCAAACAAAAGAAGAAAAAGTTATATAAATTATTTTCACAGAATTAGCAATCAAAAACCACACAAGTGCAAGTAAAATAAGTTAAAAACAAGAATTATATTTTTTGTTTAATATGTTTTTGGGGGTTTTTTTGAGGAGGAGGAGGAAAGGAGAGAGCTGTGAAATATTTTCAACCTAAATAAACGTTTATCCTGCTGACTTATTGAATTCCTCATTTGTTAAGTTTAGGCTTCAGTGTATAACAATGCAGTCCTCACCTTATGAGTATTCCATTGTCATTGTTGCACTCAGGATCACGTTCCTGATGCTCGTCTGATTTTCAATGACACCACAATGTGACATTTCAGGCCGAGCCCTTCTTCAGACGTGAAAGGTTCAGTTTCATACCTGTTAGAAATAGGCCCGGGTCCAGTCAGCCGACCCACCCAAGAAAACTGACCCAAGAAAACTATTGTAATCAAAAAATGTTTAATGGTTCACATGGTTAGCTCAGCTGACTTGGCTCGAAACATCACCTTATAGTGTCATTGAAATAAAAATTTGGGCGCTTCAAAGATTCAGCAATCCCAATTGGGTATTACTGATGTGTTTAGAAGTAAGGGGTCAGGTTATTGCCCTCATAAAGCGAAAGAACATCAAACATTAGACAGGGGTCCAATGTTAGATCACGTAACATGTAGCTGAAATAGGCGGACACACCGATTGCGCCACAGATTGGCTGCACTATACCAAGACACAGCCTCTTTCGATTCACCGGTGTCCAGTGAATCACAAACATCAGTCTGTGTCTGTGTGCTGGCATGATCTGAATCAAGGAGCTCTGACTTGGTGAGACTTGTTTCTAAAAGCTCCTCCTCTCTATTCTGACCGTCCGAAACATCGCTGTTACTAACCGGGCTTGAACTAGAGAGTGCAATCGTGTTATCCAGCACTAAAGTTTGTTGGTCCGCTAAGGTCTCTAAATCTGCGTTCGAAAACGGAAGCGCTGTTGCCAGATTTCGAAATATCTCCTCCTCGAGCTGGTCGAGCTTCTGTCGCTGCTCTCGGATGGTTTGCCTATGATCATTTAAGTTCTGGAAAAGCTCCACCAGCCTCTCCAAACCGTTAATGTTTGTTTGATGTTTCTCAATGAGCTCCTCTTTTTCGACGATTGTGTCCTGCAACATTTCAATCATTAGCTTTAGATCAGCTATCTCTGAAGTCATCTTCTTTACCGCTGTGTTGTTTTTATCTATTAGAGACGTTTGTTTGATTTTGAGGTCTTCGTTCTCATCCTTTTGTTTGTCCACCTCGGCTCTAAGACTATTATTTTTGCACCTCAGACTATCTATTTCACTCAAAAGCTCCTTATGCATGGATTCTACGTATTTATCGATGGTGTTGTTTGCCTCTTTTAATTGATCTGAGAGAAATATCGCCTCTGATTTTAACCGATTATTTTCCTTCATGATTTTCTGTTGCTTATTTACAAATTCATCTATCTCAGTTTGCATCTTGTTCACTTTATCCAAGAGGTCATTAGTGTAGTCTGGACGAGGTGTTGCGCTTTGCTTCAGTCGATGCTGGAGTTTCTCGAGGTCTTCACATTGCAGCTCAAGTGTCTGCTCTAAATCACTTGCCCTTGTGTATTCGTCTTGAAGTATTTGATCTTTTCTCTTGATTACATCTTTTAGCTTTTTGTTTTGCTCTATCAGAGACTTTTCTTTGTTTTCTAGTTTAACGTTTATAGTCTTTAGCTCCTCCAGCTGCTCTGAAAGAAGCTCCGTCTGGTCTAAGGCAGTTTGCAGTTTTTGTGCCAAATCTGAATTTGTCCAAGACATCTGGTCAATCTCATCCTTTTTTTCCTCCAAGAACAGCTGTAATTCGCGCACTACAGAATCTAGACTCTCATTCTGATCAGTCAGAGATTTTTCCTTGATTTCCAGATGAGCGTTCACAGCCAAAAGATCCTCCAGCTGCTCTGAAAGAAACTTCGTCTGGTCTTGTAGAATTTTCTCGTTTATCTCGAGGAAATAAATTCTCTCCTGCATGTGACTTCTTTCCCGATCGCCAGCACGATGGACTGTTTCATACTCTAAAGCAGTTTGCAGTTTTTTCTTAAAAGCCGAATTTATCTGAGTCACCTGGTCAATCTCATCCTGTTTGTCCTCCAAGAGCAGCTGCAGATCATTGACTTCACAGTATAGTTTCACGTTCTGTTTCGCAAGCATACTATTTTTAGCTTTAAGCGCAGCGTTTTTGGCTTCAACTTTATCATTTTGTGACATAAGTTGATTTACCAAAGCCTCCTGCGCTGAAATATTCTCCGTTAAAAGTTTAATCTTGTTCTTTAGACATTCATTCTCATGGGTCAATCCGCGATCGCTGACGGAGGTGTGACGATTATGTTGAAGCATTTTGCTGTTTTTACTTCCTACTTCGTTAACTACTTTTCGTATTTTAAGTTTAACGGCGTTTAGTGTCTTTTAAAAGTGAGTTCTCTGCTAATCAGAAACTTATCACGCAACGTTTTGTATTCCACTAAAAATGTGTTGTGTGACTGTCTGCTCTTCCCCTATCACCACCACAAGAAAATAAATTAAATAACGGCTTTGCATCAAAGCTCAATGTGATGTCATAAGGTGCTGGTGTTACCATGGCAACCGAGCCAGCTCAGATGTTGGTCGAGGTGTTCTATTGGTCGGTTCCAGATGACATCACGGCGTTCCACGGGCCACTGCTGTGGGTGGGTTTTCAGATTCTAGAACACGATGATGTCATAGTCCCAGACAGGGAGGGGGGAGGGGCCAGATTTCCCAGTTGTTACGTTCAGACTGCAGGGCTTAACGCTCAATTCCGATTTTTTTTTTGTGTGAAATCCGATGTTTTTGCGAGGTCGTTCACATTTCCAATTAAATGCGACTTGTATTCGATCCCATGTGTGAACAGTAAACGGCCCGAAAGTGTCCCGCATGCGCACTGGAGGAAACGATGACGTCAACCGCAGCGAGCGTGCTCTGTGTTTACGGAAGTTGTCCAAACATGGACGCGAGCATTGAGCACCTATAGATTTTAAAGTTCCTCTCGTACCGGAGCCTGAACATGAACAACTTACTTGTTTTAAGGAGGAGATTGAGAAGGAGAAGGACGAGGTTTTTTGGCCGTGGCGTTTTTTGGGACAGTGGCAGCAACGTCCGTTGAAAGGAACGTGTGGATGTGGAGACGTAGCCAAGAGTGGTGAGTGGTGATGTGCTTCTCTTCAGTAACACAGAGTTCATTAACAATTTTCAAAATACGCTGGCGTACGTCATATAAGTTCTAGGTAAGTATTGTTTAAGTTATGAGCACGCTGGCATACGACAACATACGGCAAGATCGTCGAAAAATTTTGAGCATGCTGAAAATTTCTTGACGTATGTCAGCGTATGTTTATACATCCTGCATACGCGGCCATAAGTTGTAGGTAAGTTATGTGATCATTGACACACGTTAACTGTAAGTTTCTTATAATTCCAAATACATTGAGAAAATGTCTAGTGTACCCATAACTTATGAGTAACGTGCTTTGAACTTATGTGTAACTTATATAGAACTTATCTCCAACGTATATTGACGTATGCAGACGTATTTGACATGTTCCAGACGACCACAGAACTTACTGAACGTGTTTCTAACTTGTAGCTACCGTATAATGGCGAATTGGCAGCGTTTAGGAGAATCGGTATAAAAATGGGGAGGAAACCGTCAGTACTCCTCCAGACTTTGTGCTCTCATATATCATATGAGCCGATGCAAAACACTTGATCAATACTTCGGCCACAGAGAATATCAGACAGTGGAAAAATGTCCTCACTGAGAGCCATGGGATCAGTTATTTTCATTTTTGAAAAGAGCATCATGTAGGTGATCTGGGGAGAACATCATTATGCCAGCTCAATAAGAAGACTTTTTTACTCACCCTGTATTATCCATAGAATTTGTCCTCCACAAATAATGACATCCAGTCAACAAAACCGCACTATTAATCCATTTGAGTCATTCTTTGAAAGTAAAAAGGCGAGAGTCGCACGAGTGTTTGTTTACGTCCAACGCGTGTGAAGCTGTAGATTAGCGATAGTGACTCTACTTCCTGTGGATTTTATGTCGTCTTTTATGCTTTAAAAACCATGTATTCGAAACCCACATAGCAAAAAATATCGCGGCGGGATACGCGGCGGATCCGCCGGAGATTCGCGGCGGATCCGCAGAACGGATCCGCATCGGAGTTCACTTCACATCGCCGCGGATCAGCAACGGATCCCCGCGCGGATACGCAGCGGATCAGTCGCGCCTCGCGCGGATCCGTCAAAATAAGCCCGGATCCGCGGCGGAGGGCGGCTGATCGCTGCGTATCTCGCGGATCCGCCCAGGACCCGTTTTTGGATCCGCTTTCAGAACCGGTTATCTGTCCGCGGATCTGTTTATTGTGTCGTTAGGAGCCTAAAATGCTTCAGATTAATACTGATCCTTCTTTACTGGACCTATACACACCAGCAGATTTGCATTGTACTGTACAAAATTTTCCAGCAAGTATTAAAAACTAGGATATAAGGCTTAAATTTAAAAACATAAACTTAAACAATTTCAAAGTTGGATCAGTGATACCAATCACTAAATCTCATTAGTAAGAAAAAGAAACTTTTTTTTTTTTTTTTTTACATTGTAAACAATATTTATTTAAATCATTAATTAGAAATCTTAGGACATGAATAATCATTATTAATGTTATTAGGACTTATATACCCTTCGAGTTAACAATGCTTCATTCTTAATATTGAAAATGACAATTTACAGTTTTTACTAAAAATAGTCAAATAAGCAAAGTTTTGTTTTTTTTTAAATGGCAAAAAACAATATAAGCTATATTGAGTAGCCTGGACAGATGAGACAGAGTGTAGCCAACCATACTGTTCAAACTCAACTTAATTTGTGTTTACCACCACAGAACCAAATAGACGGGTGGTTGTTCTATTAGAGTGTGCAGTGTGTGAGCTTCAGAGCCTCTTCTTTAGCTTCAGCTTGAGGCAGAGAGGCAGAGGTGTAGTGAGGGGCTCCTCTTCGTCCTACTGGTGAAGATCCAGTCTGTCAGTGTCCAGCTCTGACTCCCCTCTCACAGCATCTGAAATGACACCAGTGTGTATTAAACACCCATTACACCTCTTATTCTTAAGGAGTTAGAGTTTTGAAGAACATTGTAGTCAGACAGTGGCTGTGTGATTTGAATATGAAAGGTAAAACACTTGAATTGGAGAAATCTATGCACTTACAGAGGGTCAGTCTTTAAACTTCACCACAGCAGGTTCTGAAGAAACAATTGCACAACAACAGGTGTGATTATAATGTGCATATGTTTAGTTATGAAAGTGGATAATACAGTAACTTACAGAGGTCTGTCTTTACATTTTGAACTTGGCCCAGCGAGGGAATCTGTAAAAATAAGAAAACAAATATCAGTTTGGATCATTTCAGGCCACAGTGTTTAATCAAGTCGCAGTATTTACCTCCAGAGGGTCTTTATCATGCTGTTATGTCCATCTATCTTTATTAACCATAGTTATATCTGAAACAGAGATGAAAACATTAATTTACTCATAGGAAATACTTTTTAGCGCAGATAAAACTGAAACTCTTTTGTTTTAGTTATAAGCCTGAGTATGAACATGAGACATATTTCACTGCTAGTTAAATACACAATACTCTACTTAATTTACTTTTTACCACAACATTTTAAAATTATAATATAATTTATGATGGTGTTCATGTCAATTATCAGTGTAATTTTAGATGTGACACATTAGTGTTCATAGTCAACATCTCCACTGGAAGTTCTGAAGCCCCGTTTCAAGTCCCATAACAGAAAGTTAGAGACAAAAGTCAGAATCTGACTCTAAACTAAATCTTCACTGTCACAAAAATCATTTAAAACGTACTGACTTCTGATCAGCGTGCCGGAGCTCTGATGTGACATCCAGGCAGAAGGACGGGTCCTGATGGAGACCACTCAGCAAGAAGGACAGAGTCCTGATGTCATCTGGGGGAAAAACACATAAGTTTTGGTTGGTTAGCTAACGTTAGCTGTTGTTAAAGTTGCTGCTTTTTATTACGTTACGTATTATGGCACGTTGCGTTAAATATTGTATTAAAGCACTGACATGACACTGCACTTTATTCAACTCAACAGTCAACACTCTAGTTACACAAAATAATATTATCTCTGGTTAAAACCAACAGATCAGACCAACCGGTGTCCCGTCGTCCAGGCCGAAGGGAGAGCGCGAGAGCGGGTCCAGCCAGAACCGAGGCCCGTAGACACGACCAATGATCACGGACAGAATTACAATTCTTGTGATCGTAAAAAATTACAAGAATATAAGTTAGTGTGTATATAAAATAGTATTAATAAGATGGGATCTACCTCAAGAGATGGAGTTATCCTGACTCCTGACCTTCACATCGTCTTCATCACGGTTAGCTGCTACTGTCGCTAACTTTCCACTGCACTCGTTCCAAACTGAATTAAAACACACAGAGTCACCAGATGTACACACACCACAATATAACGTTAACGTTTATGTACATTAATGACGACTAATACAATTAACTTTTTAAACATTACTTACATTGAAATCCACGACCACAGGTGATGTGTTTTTCTCTCAGGGTTCTGATAACGGCTCAGAGTCAGTGGCGCTGTTCCGCGCAGCGGAATCCGAACCGTGGTTGGCCGCGGATCCGCGCAATTGATATAAAATCATTGGTCAAAACAAAGTTGTTAGTGTTAAAAGTACGCTTCACAGTGCGGAATCTAAGATGATTTAACAGCAGACTTCTCTCTGTAACAGCAGGCCATCCAGTTAGGTTATTCCAACAGTCAGAATGCGAATTACGGAACAAAATACGCAGCGGAATCCGCAAGGACGCGGACTGTGGGGCGGAATTTGGCGGGACGAAAGCGGATCCTAAAATCCTATGAGTTGGGACTGCACACATTCACAAATAATAATCATTTTGTCTTGTTTCTAAACTAGAAGTGTAAGGCTGTGAGCTCTAGAAGTGCAGTGGGAGTGGTTTTACTGTAGACAGACAGCTGACGAGATCGCGCTCACAACTTTACAGCCTGAGGTCTGCAGACAGATTCTGCAGTATATACCGACCTATCAATCGATCTGTTGCATTCAGCACCATGTACAGAGAGAGACTGATATGATGATAAGTTACTAACACGTTATGTATACGTCCAACTCGTTATGAATACACTATGTATACGCCCAAAATAAAAAAAAATAAAAAAAACACTGTTGGTTCAGCGTATGCCAGCGTTTTAGGGAAATTCTGGTACGTCAGCATACGCTGGCTAAATCGTCAAGGTGTGACAGGGCCTTAACGAGGCTAACTGGTATATTAAGCTTTTCCCAACTTCCGTTGGAAGAAGGGCAATAACGTCTTCCCCTTGAAAATTCACCCATTCTCTTTGTTACGGCTTTAAATTCTAGATCTTGAGAATCGTTGACAACACAGAATGTATGGCTCTTCGCTGATTGGCTGGTGTCCGGACTCGCACTTCCGGGGTTTTTGCAAACCATCTAGTGTATTCTGATTTCTGACCTAGTCACTGGAGAGAAATGAAATTGAGTAGAGGCACTAGGTGGCGCCAGCCTGACTAATTCTTCATGCCTCTTGTCATAAAACTTATAAAATCCTTTTATATTCATCTACAAAATATTGCAACATTTGTACCAAAACTGTAACATTTTACCACTTGATATCTTTTGGTTTGTGGACAGTAGAGAGGTATTTGGCAGTTTGATTTTATTCTAGTCACAACCAATCATGGTTAGGTAATTTTTATTTTTTTATTTTTTTACAAATGTTCCTTTTATAAATGGACGAAACGTATTTGTTGGCTGCTTATGTGGTTACCTGTCTCACACACTGAACATTTTTTGAAACTTTTTTGCGCTCAGTTTTTAACATAATATCATGGAATTTTAACCAACTAAGAAGTGCAACTTGTGCATTTCAAAGGACACCGGTAAGGAACTGTCGGATTTGGTGAAATGGGCTGTTTTTCTCGTATCCATGAAGACCGTGCAAGAGGCTAGATACAGTAAGTAGCTAGCTGTGGTAATTTGAGATGGTACAGTTTTTTTATGTGGCAGCAAATGTGGCAAAAGATCTTCCAGAAGAAACACTTTGAGGGAATAGACCATTTCATCACCAACCAAAACACCAGCACTGAGTAAGAACGAGGTCTTTTCTGTTGTGTTCACCCAGGTTTCTTCACCTGGTTCCCTCCTGGACACTGCTGTGATACTGCAGGACAAAGAGGAGAGACACTTTAGGCTCTTGTAGGATCTGCTGACCCTCCCTGACCAGTTCTTCTGTTAAACTGCACTGATACCTTTGACTGAGACACAAAAGCCACTGAGAAGCACAGCGGAAATATTGCAGCAACATCAAATACAACAATTTGCTGCAGCGAAACTTGAATTTCCCTTAGGATCAATAAAGCATCTCTCGCTCTCATATTTCTGACAGTAGCTTAATGTTCTTAATTACAGCGCCAGGTCCTGAACGCATTTTCGATCTATGCAATTTCCATGCGTACTTTGTATTTTGAACGTTTGTAGGCCTTGAGCTCCCACTACCACTCTCTATCTGATCTGTTTTCTCCAATACAATGCCCAGTTCAATTAAGTGTCAAGTCAATATTTATTATTATGAAGCCCACCTGATCAATGCAGCCTGAATGGAAGAATCCAATATAGAGATTGAGAGGATGAGGGAAAGCATATCACTGTCTCCAGCAGGCACTTCGCTCTCTTTTGTGTTTAATGGGCATGGTTTAAGCATATCCATGGCAACAGGGGCTATGATTACATGATTAACAATCTCATATGGCCATAGGATGCAGTATTTGTTAGATCTTTTGAAGGTCCAATGGATAACAGCTTTGGCGTATTGTTAAACCCAAAAGCCAGGATGAGATTTTAATTTACTGTTGCATCATGTTCCTATTATCAGAACATTAGTCTATCTATGAAAAAGAAATATTAGGGAGATTTGAAAGTTTATAAATTGGTAATATGTTTATTTTATGCTGAGAAATTTGTTTTTTATGAATTATAGTATTATAATGTGTAGGGCTGGGTATCATTAAGAAGTTGCTGATCCGATACATACGTCGATACATAGGCCATGATACGATACATATATCGATACAGTGCACTTTCAGTTTGATATGATATATTTCAAATCGATTCAATACGATACGGTTCAACAAAAAAATAATGACGAAATGTTGGATGTGGTACTAAAAGTGTTTGTTAAACCACTTCCTGTGCAAAATGAATACGAAACAAACATTTTACTCATCAAAACAGTGAAAATGTTAAATTTGTCACATAAACAAGTCTCCTTTCAAGTTTCCAAACAGCAAAACTGTAGCTGTAACAAAATAATTTAGTAAAATATAGTAAAAAATACTCTTGGAAATATATCGATACAACAGCCCACGATATCGATACTGTATCATTACATTAAACGATACGATATATTGATATTTCGATATTTTTGCACACCCCTAATAATGTGATGGTGAGTACTTAAAATTAAAAATTATTTCCAGGACTGCAGAACACAGGGCAGATTGTGTAATGGAAGATTTATTATTTCATTTCGCCTGCTTCTTCAATATGGACAACTTAACAAAAAACACAATTACACAGTGTTATAGAAAATGTATACATATCATTTATTTTGTTAGTTTGTGAGCCAAAAGAGCAGGATTTGCTTTGCATGTGTTTGATCATCACCTTGTTTTTGTTACATTTAATATTAGTGTAAAATCCCTCAGTTGTCCAGATAGAATCCATGGCAAAGAAGAAATTCAATCAAGTTTATTTTGGTTGAATACATTTGAATTTGCCACATTTAATATTACATTAAGCAGTAACTGAACATGACAAGGCTTACATTTATATAGGGATCAATTTTTTTCCACAGAAATTCACACAGAAAGTTTATACTTGCAATTAGCAGTTTTAAATGTACAGGTTTGTGTGAATTGGGCATATTGTAATGTGCCCCTACCAAGGCATGTTAGAAAAAATATTTGCCAAAAGACATCAGCACACAAAAACAAAAGTATCAATGGAAATTTTACCACTGTCCATAACAAAAGTGTCAGTAAAAGTAAGCATTTTTACCTTTCGCTATTAGTAGTACTAGCAGCAGTGTTTGTATATTTTATGTGTATATACAGATTTTACTCCTAACCTGATCGTTTATTGTGATTCAAGCCTTAATAACTCTGTAGAGCAATATTGAGTCCCGCGATATTTGTGAGCCCACAAACTTACAGGAATCCATCTTAGAGTGCGCCCGCTTTACTGTTAATTCATTAGACGGACCGATCACAAAGCAGCATTGGGGTTTGTGCAGAAGTCAAAGGAACCAAAACAAACACGGCACTTGGTGCATCTGTGGACAGGGAAGATGCTTTTCTCTTAACTGATTGGGACAAAAGTTAGATTTTTCAGTTGGTTCCTCTGTTGTGACGCTTCAGCCAGTTACATTCAAGTAGTCCTCATGACTATCTGAGTTTACTGATCACTTTCAGCGAGAGCCATTCCAGACTGATGAGGTGTAGAACTCAATTGACTGTGCTACATACTGTATATCAATCTGGCATGAGCTATTACTTTTTTATTATATTGAGATCTGTAAAGACAAAATGCTGATTAATTGATTCATCTTGACATCTGTTGTCAAATCAAAACAATCAAAACAATAGTTATAGTGATTTAAGATCTAGTATTAGAACTATTTTACTGTGAAAATGGAACTGAATAGGAAAGCACATATGTTGATGGTAAGTGGTCACTTATACAGCACATTTCTCTCTTAAGGCACTCAAAGCTGTTTTCAACAACGAGTCACTTATACAGTCACACACACATTCACATACAAGTGTTTGCAGACACTGAGTGCAAGGTGGGTTAAGTGTCTTGCCCAAGGACACAACATTATTCACCTGTAAGATCTGAGATTGAACTTTCAACCTTCATATCAGTGGACAAACACTCTGCCAAGAAAAGAGAAAAAGCTATAATATACTTTTATATATATATATATATATATATATATATATATATATATATATATATATATATATATATATATATATATATATACACACTTAATAACACTTAATATTAATGTTTTTTTGCATCAGTCATTTCTGGGACAACCCCAGAATTTACCCAATATTTACCAAACATTTGATACTATTCTCAAAATCAACCAAACTTGAACTTTTATGCTTTATTTACTTTACATTACATTTACTGTTTACTCTTAAAGTTTTACTGTATTTGATTTTTTTTTCATGTGATAATTCTTTGCTACTGATATACAAGTATTCTTATGGTATGTTAATCTGTACACAGTGAAAAGAATGCATTTTGAACTGCACATAAAAATCACTCTGGTTAATGGTTAACGAATTTCAGATAATGTGCTTAACAATGATACAATTAATTTTACAATTCATGTAGTTAAAGGCCCGCACCCTTCGCCCTTTAACCTGACGCCACCAGTTTGATCACAGATTTACAGACAGAGCTGAGCAGAGCAGCAATGACAGATCCAGCATACTGAACACTAACATTATTCAGTCTAGTTTTGATTAAGTTTCTATGACGAAGAATGTTATTTGAAAAGTGCGATCAGGAAGGGCAAGTCAGAGGAACCTTGGTCAAAACATAAGCAAATACTGTGGATATTCCTCACCAATTTATGCAAAAATAGTAGTTTGTAATAGTAAATGTATTGTGCTAGCAGTAGAATTGGTAAGTGTAGAAATAATCATTCAATGCACAAGACAACTTGATGACATACATGCCAGTAATTAAATATAATCCTTACATTTTACATTAATCTCCACAAACACCTGTCTATACTTCTAACTTCAGCCATACGTTTTATTTTAGTTTAATAAAACAGGCAGTGTCTCCAAAGTCACTAAGCCAGACTCCAGCAAACAGAGGCTGAGTGAAGGTGGTGTGGACTCTGTGGAGGAGGTTCATGCTCTGACCCTTAACACTGTAAAAGGACAGAGCCCCTGAGCTGTGGTTCAGGTAAACCCCGATTCTGGACGAAAATGGACTTGAGATCTCAGACTTGACATTATTTAACCAAAATGAGTATCTGTTTTCCTTGCAATCTAACGCCCAAGATGCATCATAATCCCCAAATCTACATTCCTCTGTGGTCCCTCGTCTCTTAATGTCCCTGTAGGACACTGCTATACGAACCCAAAGCCTCCCGCTCCACTCCACCTCCCAGTAACAGCGACCTGTCAGACTCTCCCTGCTCATGACCTGCCACCTTTCAACAAACCTCTCCGGGTGATCAGGATACCTCTGCTCTTTAACCATAGCTCTGACTCTTCTGTTTCTCTCAGACAAAGACAGATATTTGTGTGCTGTGTTTGGGTCCAGTGTAATGTCCTGTGCATATCTGATGAAGTCCTCTCTGGTGCATGGCTCAGTTAGTTTAAACTCTCTCAGAGCGATCTGCAGTTTGTCCCTCAGCACTGACACAGCTCTGGTCATGTCCTCAAAGTCCCCCCTTAGTCCGGTCTGGACCCTGGACTCTGTCCTTTTTGTGAGTTTGAACAGTGGAGGACAGTGCAGTATAAACTGGTTATGGTCTGGAGTGAGGGACAGTGTGTCCAGCTCAGAGATGGTCTTCTTCAGATCACAGATGTCCCTCTGCAGTTGGTCTTGGAGCTCTTTGACTTGACTCAGTTTGATCTCGTACTCAGACTGGATCTGCTGCTCCACTTCAGAGCGTCTTTCCTCCAGGAGAAGAATCATCTGAGTGAACATGTCCTCACTTTGTTGCAGTGCTCTCTTGGCAGAGCGGCTAATGTCCTGGGCGTCCTGTTGGAGCTTCTTCAGGTCTGTCGCTTTGTGCTGGAGACTCTGGAGCAGCATGGACTTTTTGGCCTCCAGCTGTGCCTGTCTCTGGGCCCTCTCTGCTGCAGAGGACACTGTGTCATGGCCCTTGTGTTGGTCCACACAGAGGGAACAGATGAGCTGCTGATCTGTGCGGCAGAACAACTTCTTCACCTCGTTGTGTTGTGAGCAGAGGTTTTCCTGGAGTTTGTCAGAGGGCGCCACCAGCTGGTGTTTCTGTAGTACTGCTACATCACGATGAGGCTGGAGGTGAGTCTCACAGTAAGAGACCAGACACTGCAGACAGGAGCTGACAGCCTTCAGCTTCCTCCCAGTGCACAAATCACAACTCACATCTCCAGGTCCAGCGTAGCAGTGGTCAGCAGGGGGCGCTCTGATCTTTGTCTTCTTGAGCTCCTCCACTATATTGGCTAACACTGTGCTCTTGACCAGGACAGGCCTGGGGACAAAGCTCTGTCTACATTGAGGACAGCTGTACCTTTGCTCTTGGTCCCAGTTGGTTTGGATACAGTCTCTGCAGTAGCTGTGTCCACAGGGAAGAGTCACTGGCTCCTTCAGCAGATCCAAACAGATGGGACAAGTTATAGTTTCCTGGTTTAGAGCTCGCTGCGCCATGTCTCCACTCAGTCAGAGTGACTGTGTTAGGTTTACTTTTACAGAAGTGAGTGTAGTGAGCAGGAGGAGGAGACAGGCCCCGCCCCCTTCTTCTTTACAGGTCTAAACATGAGGAAGTGACTGAGGCTGAATTAAACTACTGTGTCATAGATTTCTCTAAAAAACAAGAAACCACTGGTAAAGTAAAAAAAATAAAATAATAATAATAATTGGGAAATTGACTTTCAACAAGTAGATTAGGAACAAATGCAAATGTATATGACTCATCAAACAACAAATACTAATTATTATTGGGAATTCTCTTGTAAGGTCATTAATCATTATTTAAAAAAACGTAATATATAGACTTGAACATATGAGATGTAACTCTAAAATATGTTGGCGTATATTCATTGTATTTCATATTTTCATCTCGTTATTTATTTTTCTTTTGTAATTATATTGATCATATATCTTTTGTTTTACCTTTCTGTAAATCTAGTCTAATCTCTGTATTACTGACCGTATATGAAACCGAAATTGTGAAAAAGGAAATACTGTAGAAATCTAAGCAAGATATTGAATTTATTATTTTGGGGTTTTGGGTGATACCACAGAGAAACAAAGAACTATAGTTTCCGTTAAAGTAATTTTTTAAAACATCTGTACTGTACTTAAGTACATTTTAATGTGGATACTTTTTACTTCACTACATTTGAGAGCAGGTGTCTATAACTTACTTCACTATATTTTTGAAAATGAGAAGTAGATCAAATTATTTCTATAATACAAAGATTAAGCAAATACTACTACTACAACTACTCCTTAACTGATGTAGTCATAGTATTTAGTAATAGTAATAGTATTGAGTTAGCAGTAGAAGTTGTAATGGTAGTAGTAATAATCCTTCAGTGCACAAGTAAACATGATGAATTAGACATTTTCATGAATCTGCTAAAACATTCCCATTGTCTGCTTCCCTCTAACTTCAGATACATTTCATTTGAGTTTAATAAAATGGACAGTGTCTCCAACAGTCCATACACCAGTGAACAGAGGCTGAGTGAAGGCGCTGTGGAGTCTGTGGAGGAAAAAAAACTCTACTTCCCAGTAACAGCAGCCTGAATGGATCAAGGGTCACTGAGCAGACTTTGATTGTCATATGTTCGAGGTGTATTTCACAGTAACTAATGTAAACCCTGAGTCTGAAACTGTCTCTGGGTCTGTCCTCAGTGAAGATTCAGCAAAACATTTCATTGTGAAGAGCTTGTGTTCCTGGCATTCAGTTTCCATCCTAAAAGGTCTAACAATAAAAGAAAAAATAAGACATGGGTGAATCTACTGCTAAGACTGAAAATATTTTACCTCGATTTTGATAACTGTGACAGAAGATAAACTGTTGGAAGAAGAGTATTTCTCAAAAAGATCAGCTGGATCTACCTTAGACAAGATATTAGACAAGATTTATTATTGTTGGTTTTCAGATGCTATCACTGTAATAAAAAAGTACAAAACAAAGTACTGCAAAAGTACATTTTTAAGTATCTGTATTGTACTTGAGCAAATTTTAAAGTGGACTTTTTTTTACTTTTACTTCACTAAATTTGAGAGCAGGTATCTGTACTTTCTATTTCACTATAATTTTGATCTGGACTAAAAAGTTTGTAATTTTTGCTTGTAGTCTGGGACATGAGGTTGAGGCTGAGTGTTTATTTTTTAACATGTTCATTCGTTATGAGCAAACAAATACAACTGCAAGAAAAAAATGAAACTAGATTAAATATTTTTTGATTAGCACAATTCAAATTTCAAAATCACTACATTTGACACTATTCTTGAAATCTAAAATACTGTTACTTTTACATTTGAAGTACACTTTTAGGCCTGTACCTCAGCGCTTTTACTTAAGTAGGTTTTTTTCTTGTTATACTTGAGTAAGTTACCTAAAGTTTGTAAGTAAAATGAGTTCTTCTTCCACCACTGCAGTATTACAAACTCCTGTGTCTCATAGAAGCTGTGGTAAAATGAATAGAACTGATATCTGCTGATTTTGTGCATAATGTGGTTGGATGTCACCACTAATACAAATGATCATATTCAACATTTAGGACTTTTTTACTTTTGATATTTCTGATTCAGACAATAATGATGCAATATTAAAACAAATATGTGGTAAAAACTAGCAATAAACAATTTGCAAGAAAGAAATGTAACTAAAACTAAATAGGTAGCAAAATGACATTAGAAACAAGAATATTGGTCCTGTCATGTTTTTATTAAATAGTGACTCCATAGTGATAATAGTTTATTTGAGTGTTTTTATTTTATTTATTTTTATTTGTACACACTGAAAATACATTTTTATCTTCATATACAACAAATCACTAATATTAAACAGATTTTAGATATGTGCTCAAGAAAAAATATCATAAAATCAAACAATGATACAAAGAATATATATTTAATGTATTATAAATGTACAGGTTTGTGTAAATTGGGCATATTGTAATGTGCCCCTACCAAGGCATGTAAGAAAAAATATTTGCCAAAAGACATCAGCACACAAAAACAAAGTATCAATTGAAATTTTACCACTGTCCATAACAAAAGTGTCAGTAAAAGTAAGCATTTTTACCTTTCACTATTAGTAGTACTAGCAGCAGTGTTTGTATATTTTATGTGTATATACAGATTTTACTCCTAACCTGATCGTTTATTGTGATTCAAGCCTTAATAACTCTGTAGAGCAATATTGAGTCCCGCGATATTTGTGAGTCCACAAACTCACAAAAATCCATCTTAGAGTGCGCCCGCTTTACTGTTAATTCATTAGACGGACCGATCACAAAGCAGCATTGGGGTTTGTGCAGAAGTCAAAGGAACCAAAACAAACACGGCGGTTGGTGCATCTGTGGACAGGGAAGATGCTTTTCTCTTAACTGATTGTGACAAAAGTTAGATTTTTCAGTTGGTTCCTCTGTTGTGACGCTTCAGCCAGTTACATTCAAGTAGTCCTCATGACTATCTGAGTTTACTGATCACTTTCAGCGAGAGCCATTCCAGACTGATAAGGTGTAGAACTCAATTGACTGTGCTACATACTGGATATCAATTTGGCATGAGCTATTACTTTTTTATTATATTGAGATCTGTAAAGACAAAATGCTGATTAACTGATTTATCTTGGCATCTGTTGTCAAATCAAAACAATCAAAACAATAGTTATAGTGATTTAAGATCTAGTATTAGAACTATTTTGCTGTGAAAATGGAACTGAATAGGAAAGCACATATGTTGATGGTAAGTGGTCAGTTAGACAGCACTTTGCTATTTTAAGGCACTCAAAGCTTTTTTGAACAATGAGCCACTCAACCATTCACCTACACATTCATACACAAGTGTTTGCAGACACTGAGTGCAAGGTGGGTTAAGTGTCTTGCCCAAGGACACAACATTATTCACCTGTAAGATCTGAGATTGAACTTTCAACCTTCATATCATGGACAAACACTCTGCCAAGAAAAGAGAAAAAGCTATATTTATATATATATATATATATATATATATATATATATATATATATTATGTATGTGTGTGTGTGTGTATATATATTAGGGTGTCAAATTATGCGTTAATTGCGATTAATTAATTACAGTCATATTTAGCGCGTTATGTTTTTTAATTGCGTTAATCTCATTTTTAATCTCTAACTTATGTGTTTCTGTATGTGAGTTTCTTTATTATAAAACCTGTTTTTATGTGTTGTTGGGACAACAACACACACACACACAAAACACATTTATAATTTTTTTAATTTCGGTAATTCCACTCATTGCCGGAAAGCCACACAAAACGCGCGCTGTAAGAGCGTAAGTAAACGTCATGTTAACGTTGGTTATGTTCAGATTTCCTCGTCTTTGCTACTTTACAGCAAACAGTTTCTTATTCATGGAGACTTGGGCTCAACAGCCAATTTGCAGAGATTTGTTAAACAATAAATTACTTTATAAAGTCACTTTTTCTTTTGATCTGCCACAATAATGTAATAATGAATTTAAATGAAAATACCTCAAATTGAAGGCTTTTCTCAGCAATTTTTAGGTGAGATTAAAATGAGATTAATTAGATTAATTAATTACAGATTAATTAATCTCTCAATTTTTTTAATCGCATGACAGCACTTAATATATATATATATATATATATATATATATATATATATATATATATATATACATACTATAATATAACACTTAATATAATAAGTGTTTGTTTACCACACTTTTTTTTGCATCAGTCATTTCTGGGACAACCCCAAAATTTACTAAACATTTGATCCTATTCTCAAAATCAGCCAAACTTGAACTTTTATGCTTTATTTACTTTACATTACATTTATTTTTTACTCTGAAAGTTTTACTGTATTTGATATTTTTCATGTGATACTTTTACAGAATAATTCTTTGCTACTCAATTTGTACTTTTACATACATGCATACATACATTAATATACAAGTATTCTTATGGTATTTTAATCTGCACTGAAAAGAATACATTTTGAACAGCACATACAAAAAAATCACTCTGGATAATGGTTAACAGATATGTGTTTAACAATGACACAATTAATTTTACAATTCATGTAGTTAAAGGCCCGCACCCTTTGCCCTTTAACCTGACACCACCAGTTTGTTCACAGATTTACAGATAGAGCTGAGCAGAGCAGCAATGACAGATCCAGCATACTGAACACTAACATTATTCAGTCTAGTTTTGATTAAGTTTCTATGACGAAGAATGTTACTTCAAAAGTCTGATCAGGTGAGCCAAGTCAGAGGAACTTGGTCAAACATGCAACAAACATGCAAAACATGCAAATGCTGTGGATATTCCTCCACAATTTATGCAGACATAGTTAGTAATAGTAATACTATTGCACTAGCAGTAGAAGTGGTAAGTGTAGTAATAATCATTCAATGCACAAGACAACTTGATGAATTAGACATACATACCAATAATTAAATATAAACTTTACATTTTACATTAATCTCCAAAGACACCCGTTAGATACTAATTTCAGTCATACATTTTATTTGAGTTTAATGAAATGGGCAGTGTGTCCAAAACTATTAAGCCAGACTCCAGTGAACAGAGGCTGAGTGAAGTTGGTGTGGACTCTGTGGAGGAGGTTCATGCTCTGACCATTAACACTGTAAAAGGACAGAGCCCCTGCACTGTGGTCCAGGTAAACCCCGATTCTGGACGAAAGTGGACCTGAGACCTCAGACTCGACATTATTGAACCAAAATGAGTATCTGTTTCCCCTGCAGTCTAATGCCCAAGATGCATGATTATTCCCAAATTTATATTCCTCTCTGGTCCTTTGTCTCATAGCGTCCCTGTAGGACACTGCTATACGAACCCCCCTGTCCCCACTCCTCTCCACCTCCCAGTAACAGCGACCGGTCAGACTCTCCCTGCTCATGGCCTGCCACCATCTAACAAACCTCTCTTGGTGATCAGAATAACTCTGCTCTTTATTCATAACTGTGACTCTTCTGTTTCCATCAGACAAAGACAGTTGTTTGTGTGCTGTGTTTGGGTCCAGTGTAATGTCCTGTGAGTATCTGATGAAGTCCTCTCTGGTGCATGGCTCAGGTTCAGTCAGTTTAAACTCTCTCAGAGTGAGCTGCAGTTTGTCCCTCAGCACTGACACAGCTCTGGTCATGTCCTCAAATTCCCCTCTTAGTCCGGTCTGGACCCTGGACTCTGTTCCCTTTGTGAGTGTGGACAGTGGAGGACAGTGCAGTATAAACTGGTTATGATCCGGAGTGAGGGACAGTGTGTCCAGCTCAGAGATGGTCTTCTTCAGATCACAGATGTCCCTCTGCAGTTGGTCTTGGAGCTCTTGGACTTGACTCAGTTTGGTCTCGTGCTCAGACTGGATCTGCTGCTCCACTTCAGAGCGTCTTTTCTCCAGGAGAAGAATCATCTGAGTGAACATGTCCCCACTTTGTTGCAGTGCTGTCTTGGCAGAGCGGCTAATGTCCTGGGCGTCCTGTTGGAGCTTCTTCAGGTCTGTCTCTTTGTGCTGGAGACTCTGGAGCAGCAGGGACTTGTTGGCCTCCAGCTGTGCCTGTCTCTGGGCCCTCTCTGCTGCAGAGGACACTGTGTCATGGCCCCTGTGTTGGTCCACACAGAGGGAGCAGATGATCTGCTGATCTGTGTGGCAGAATAACTCCATCAGTTTGTTGTGTTGAGAGCAGAGATTTTCCTGGAGTTTGTCAGAGGGCGCCACCAGCTGGTGTTTCTGTAGTACTGCCACATCACGATGAGGCTGGAGGTGAGTCTCACAGTAAGAGACCAGACACTGCAGACAGGAGCTGACAGCCTTCAGCTTCCTCCCAGTGCACAAATCACAACTCACATCTCCAGGTCCGGCATAGCAGTGGTCAGCAGGGGGCGCTGTGAGCCCTGTATTCTTTAGCTCCTCCACTATATTGGCTAACACTGTGCTCTTGACCAGGACAGGCCTGGGGACAAAGCTCTGTCTACATTGAGGACAGCTGTACCTTTGCTCTTGGTCCCAGTTGGTTTGGATACAGTCTCTGCAGTAGCTGTGTCCACAGGGAAGAGTCACTGGATCCTTCAGCAGATCCAAACAGATGGAACAAGTTATAGTTTCCTGGTTTAGAGCTCGCTGCGCCATGTCTCCAGTCACTGTGTTAGTTTCACTTTTACAGAAGTGAGTGGAGTGAGCAGGAGGAGGAGACAGGCCCCGCCCCCTGCTCCTTTACAGGTCTAAACATGAGGAAGTGACTGAGGCTGAATTAAACTACTGTGTCATAGATTTCTCTCCAAAACAAGAAACCACTGATAAAGTTAAAAAATAAATGAGAAAATGAACCTTCAGCAAGTAGGTTGTGAACAAATTTATATGAATATTCATCAAACATCAAATACTAATTATTAAAGGGAATTCTCTTGTAAGGTCGTTAATCATTATTTTAAAAAACTAAATATATAGACTTAAAAATATGGGATGTAACTCTAACATATTATTGTGTATATTTTTTGTATTCTATATTTTCATTTTGTTATATATTTTTTCTTCTTGTATTTTATTTATTTATTTTTCTTCTGTAATTATATTGCTTATATATGTTTTGTTTTAACATTCTGTAAAAAATGAAATTGAGGAAAAAATGCTGAGGGAAAAAAAACACCTTAACTTGCTTAATCATGCTTCGATTATTATAAACTGCAAATAAGAAAAAGATTAAATGAAAAATGAAGAACAGTTAAATCTACTGCTAAAGTTAAAGATGTTTCACCTGAATTATAGTCTAATCTCTGTATGACTGACCGTATGTATGAGATATTGAATTTATTATTTGGGGGTTTCAGGTAGTATCGCAGTATTACAGTGGTGGAAAGTAACAAAGTACAAAAGTTTCTGTAAAAGTATTTTTTTCTGTACTGTGCCTAAGGACATTTTAATGTGGATACTTTTTAATTCACTACATTTGAGAGCAGGTGTCTGTTGTTTGCTTCGCTATATTTTTGAAAATGAGAAGTAGATCAAATTGTTTCTATTGTCCAAAGATTAAGCAAATACTACAACTACTCCTCAACTGATGTAGTCATAATATTTAGTAATAGTAATAGTATTGAGTTAGCAGTAGAAGTTGTAATGGTAGTAGTAATAATCCTTCAGTGCACAAGTAAACATGATGAATTAGACATTTTCATGAATCTGCTAAAACATTCCCATTGTCTGCTTCCCTCTAACTTCAGATACATTTCATTTGAGTTTAATAAAATGGACAGTGTCTCCAACAGTCCATACACCAGTGAACAGAGGCCGAGTGAAGGCGCTGTGGACTATATGGAGGAAAAACTCCTCTTCCCAGTAACAGCAGCCTGAATGGATCAAGGGCCACAGAGCAGACTTTGATTGTCACATGTTCGAGGTGTATTTCACAGTAACTAATGTAAACCCTGAGTCTGAAACTGTCTCTGGGTCTGTCCTCAGTGAAGATTCAGCAAAACATTTCATTATGAAGAGCTTGTGTTCCTGATATCCGGTTTCCATCCTAAAGGGTCTAACAATAGATGCATCACAAATTTTGGACATCAGGTCATTGCGCAATGCATACTGGGAAAGATTTCCCAGTATGCATTGCGATTTTTTCCAAAAAAGTAAGCATCCAACCGCCATATTTGTTTTCCCAGTGGGATGCTTCTATTGACAAAGCTGATCTTTTCAAGTCTTTTGAACCATATCGCTTTTGTTTCTGGTTCTGATATTGTCATATTTTAGTTTTGGGATTTGGACATCGTAATTGTGTGGTTGTTGCATGTCCTAACAGCAGAAAACTGCTTGAGAAATTTGTTTGCGAACTTCATAACTGCAAAAGGGAATCAGATCTGTGTGAATGCAAATCACCGGAATTGAAAAATAGTGAAAGGTGATGGGCAGTATTGTTACACAGGAAAGACGAAAAAGGTAACCTCTGACTGCTTAAATCATCCCGAGTTTGCAGTGAACATTTTGTATGTGGAGCACCATCAAAGCAAAACCCCAATCCCTCGCTCAACCGTGGTTACGAATTTAAAAAGTCAACGCCAAAGGTTGTTCGCCAAGAAACACCATCCACTGCAAAGCGACCAAGACTTAATGTTGCTGTAAAGCCACAAGAGCAAGAAAGTGCGAGCTCAGCCTGTTTGTCCTTTGCACCTCTCGCTTAACAATCGGGATCCCATTTTGATGGAGCTCCACATATAAAATGTTTGCTGCAAACTCGGGATGATTTAGGCAGCCAAAGATTACCTTTTTCGTCTTTCCTGTGTATCAATACAGCACATCGCCTTCGCCTTTCACTATTTTTCAGTTCCGTTGGGAAGGGAAACAGTTTGAACGCAGGTTTGCAGTCACACAGATCTGATTCCCTTTTGCATTTATGGAGTTCGCAAGCCCATTTCTCAAGCCGTTTTCCGCTGTTAGGACATCCAACAACCACACAGTTACAATGTCTGAATCCCATAACTAAAATATGACAATATCAGAATCAGAAACAAAAGCGATATGGTTCAAAAGACTCCAAAAGACGTAAAATGAATAGAACTGATATCTGCTGATTTTGTGCATGATGTGGTTGGATGTCACCACTAATACAAATGATCATATCCAACATTTAGGACTTTTTTACTTTTGATATTTCTGATTCTTTTTTTTTTTTTTTATTTTTTTTTTTTAAGGAATACTGGCTCCTGCCTCCCATCTGAGAAAATGAAGTGCTCTTATTCTAGAACCAGGAGACTCAGATAGACAATAATGATGCAATATTAAAACAAATATGTGGTAAAAACTAACAATAAACTATGTGCAAGAAAGAAATGTAACTAAAACTAAACAGGTAGCAAAATGACATTAGAAACAAGAATATTAGTCCTGTCATGCTTTTATTAAATAATGACTCCAAAGTGATAATAGTTTATTTGAGTGTTTTTATTTTATTTATTTTTTATTTCTACACACTGAAAATACATTTTTATCTTCATATACGACAAATCACTAATATTAAGCAGATTTTAGATATGCACACAAGAAAAAATATCATAAAATCAAACAATGATACAAAGAATTAATATTTTTATGGAGTTATAGGTCCACACCCTTTTCCCTTTAACACACTGAACACTCCTAACATTAATCAGTTTAGTTTTTATTATGTTTCTATGAGAGAGAATGTGCCCATACTTCAAAAATCTGATCAGGTGAACCAAGTTAGAGGAACCTGGTCAAAACACAGAAACACAAAACAAAGTACTGTAGCTACTGCTCTTCAATTCATGTAGTCATAGTACATAGTAATAGTAATAGTAATAGTAATAGTAATAGTATTGTGTTAGCAGTAAGTGGTAATTGTAGATCATCAAATGCATAAGAAAAATGGATGACTCAGACTTTGATAGTAACAATTAAACATATTTTTCTATTCTTAATTCATCTCCAAAAACTCTCCCACTGTTCACATTCCTCTAACTTCAGCAGAACAGCAAGATACATTTTATTTGAGTTGAATGAAATGGGCAGTGTCTCCAACGTTACCAAGCCAGACTCCAGTGAACAGAGGCTGAGTGAAGTTGGTGTGGACTCTGTGGAGGAGGTTCATGCTCTGACCATTAACACTGTAAAAGGACAGAGCCCCTGCGCTGTGGTCCAGGTAAACCCCGATTCTGGACGAAAATGGACCTGAGACCTCAGACTCGACATTATTGAACCAAAATGAGTATGTGCTTTTCCCACAGTGCAGGGCCCAAGATTTATCATTGTTCCCAAATCCACATTCCTCTCTGGTCCCTTGTCTCTTTATGTCCCTGTAGGACACTGCTATATGAACCCTCAAGTACCCGCTCCACTCCACCTCCCAGTAACAGCGTCCTGTCAGACTCTCTCTGCTCATGACTTGACACCTTTCAACAAACCTCTCCGGGTGATCAGGATAACTCTGCTCTTTATCCATAGCTCTGACTCTCCTGTTTCCGTCGGAAAGAGACAGTTGTTTGTGTGCTGTGTTTGGGTCCAGTGTAATGTCCTGTGAGTATCTGATGAAGTCCTCTCTGGTGCATGGCTCAGGTTCAATCAGTTTAAACTCTCTCAGAGCGATCTGCAGTTTGTCCCTCAGCACTGACACATCTCTGGTCATGTCCTCAAAGTCCCCCCTTAGTCCGGTCTGGACACTGGACTCTGTCCCCTTTGTGAATGTAGACAGTGGAGGACAGTGCAGTATAAACTGGTTATGATCCAGAGTGAGGGACAGTGTGTCCAGCTCAGAGATGGTCTTCTTCAGATCACAGATGTCCCTCTGCAGTTGGTCTTGGAGCTCTTGGGCTTGATTCAGTTTGGTCTCATGCTCAGACTGGATCTGCTGCTCCACTTCAGAGCGTCTTTCCTCCAGGAGAAGAATCATCTGAGTGAACATGTCCCCACTTTGTTGCAGTGCTGTCTGGGCAGAGCGGCTAATGTCCTGGGCGTCCTGTTGGAGCTTCTTCAGGTCTGTCTCTTTGTGCTGGAGACTCTGGAGCAGCAGGGACTTGTTGGCCTCCAGCTGTGCCTGTCTCTGGGCCCTCTCTGCTGCAGAGGACACTGTGTCATGGCCCTTGTGTTGGTCCACAGAACAGAGGTAACAGATGATCTGCTGATCTGTGCGGCAGAATAACTTCTTCACCTCGTTGTGTTGAGAGCAGAGATTTTCCTGGAATTTGTCAGAGGGCGCCACCAGCTGGTGTTTCTGTAGTACTGCCACATCACGATGAGGCTGGAGATGAGTTTCACAGTAAGAGACCAGACACTGCATACAGGAGCTGACAGCCTTCAGCTTCCTCCCAGTGCACAAATCACAACTCACATCTCCTGGTCCAGCGTAGCAGTGGTCAGCAGGAGGCACTGTGAGCCCTGTATTCTTTAGCTCCTCCACTATATTGGCTAACACTGTGCTCTTGACCAGGACAGGCCTGGGGACAAAGCTCTGTCTACATTGAGGACAGCTGTACCTTTCCTCTTGGTCCCAGTTGGTTTGGATACAGTCCCTGCAGTAGCTGTGTCCACAGGGGAGAGTCACTGGATCCTTCAGCAGATCCAAACAGATGGAACAAGTTATAGTTTCCTGGTTTAGAGCTCGCTGCGCCATGTCTCCGTCAGTCAGAGGGACTGTTAGTTTCACTTTTGCACAAGTGAGTGTAGTGAGCAAGAAGAGGAAGAGACAGGCCCCTCCTCTTGTTCCTTTACAAGTCTTAACATGAGGAAGTGACTGAGGCCGAGTTAAACTACTGTGTCATAGATTTTTCTCCAAAACAATAAATCCGGTTTCCATCCTAAAGGGTCTAACAATACAGGCATCACGAATTTTGGACTTCTGGTCATTGTGCAATGCATACAGGGAAGGATTTCCTAGTATGCATTGCGAAATTTTTGGAAAAAGTGAGCATCAAACTGCCATGTTTGATTTCCCAGTGGGATGCTTCTATTGACAAAGCCAGGCTTTTCTAGTCTTTTGAACCATATCGCTTTTGTTTCTGGTTCAGATATTGTCATATTTTAGTTTTGGGATTTGGACATCGTAATTGTGTGGTTGTTGGATGTCCTAACAGCGGAAAACGGCTCAAGAAAGGTTTTTGCGAACTTTGTAACTGCAAAAGGGAGTCAGATTTGTATGACTGCAAATCTCCGTTCAAACTCTTTCCCTTCCCAACGGAACTGAAAAATAGTGAAAGGCGATGGGCAGTATTGTTACACAGGAAAGACAAAAAAAGGTAACCTCTGACTGCTTAAATCATCCCGAGTTTGCAGTGAACATTTTGTATGTGGAGCGCCATCAAAGCAAAACCCCAATCCCTCGCTCAACCACAGTTATGAATTTAAAAAGTCAACGCCAAAGCGAAAGGCATCAGCTGTTTTCCAAGAAACACCTTCCACTGCAAAGCGACCAAGACGTGATGTTGCTGTAAAGCCACAAGAACAAGAAAGTGCGAGCTCATCCTGTTTGTCCTCTGCACCTCTCGCTTAACAAACGGGATCCCACTTTGATGGCGCTCCACATACAAAATGTTCGCTGCAAACTCGGGATGATTTAGGCAGTCAAAGGTTCCCTTTTTCATCCTTCCTGGGTATCAGTACTGCCCATCACCTTTGCCTTTCACTATTTTTCAATTCCGTTGTCAAGGGAAACTGTTTGATTAGAGGTTTGCAGTCACACAGATCTGATTCCCTTTTGCATTTATGGAGTTTGCAAACTTCCAGAGCCCATTTATCAAGCCGTTTTCCGCTGTTAGGACATACAACAACCACATGATTACAATGTCCGAATCCCATAACTAAAATACAACAATATCAGAACCAGAAACAAAAGCAATATGGTTCAAAAGACTTAAAATGAATAGAACTGATATCTGCTGATTTTGTGCATGATGTGGTTGGATGTCACCACTAATACAAATGATCATATCCAGCATTTAGGACTTTTGATATTTCTGATTCAGATTTTTTTTTTTTTTTTTTTTTTTTTTTTTTTTAAGGAATACTGGCAAGAATGTTGGTCCTGTCATGTTTGCATTAAATAGTGACTCCATAGTGATAATAGTTTATTTGAGTGTTTTTATTTTATTTATTTTTATTTGTACACACTGAAAATATTACATTTTGATCTGCCTATACAACAAATCACTAATATTAAACAGGTTTTAGATATGCGCCCAAAAAAAAAAAAAAAAATCATAAAATCAAACAATGATACAAAGAATATATATTTTTGCGGACTCCCCATACTTCAAAAATCTGATCAGGTGAGCCAAATTAGAAGAACCTGGTCAAAACACAGAAACACAAAACAAAGTACTGTAGCTACTGCTCTTCAATTCATGTAGTCATAGTACTTAGTAATAGTAATAGTAATAGTAATAGTAATAGTAATAGTAATAGTAATAGTATTGTGTTAGCAGTAAGTGGTAATTGTAGATCATCAAATGCATAAGAAAAATGGATGACTCAGAGTTTGATAGTAACAATTAAACATATTTTTCTATTCTTAATTCATCTCCAAAAACTCTCCCACTGTTCACATTCCTCTAACTTCAGCAGAACAGCAAGATACATTTTATTTGAGTTGAATAAAATGAGCAGTGTCTCCAAAGTTACCAAGCCAGACTCCAGTGAACAGAGGCTGAGTGAAGTTGGTGTGGACTCTGTGGAGGAGGTTCATGCTCTGACCATTAACACTGTAAAAGGACAGAGCCCCTGCACTGTGGTCCAGGTAAACCCCGATTCTGGACGAAAATGGACCTGAGACCTCAGACTCGACATTATTGAACCAAAATGAGTATGTGCTTTTCCCACAGTGCAGGGCCCAGGATTTATCATTGTTCCCAAATCCACATTCCTCTCTGGTCCCTTGTCTCTTTATGTCCCTGTAGGACACTGCTATACGAACCCCCCAGTCCCCACTCCACTCCACCTCCCAGTAACAGCGGCCTGTCAGACTCTCTCTGCTCATAACCTGACACCACTTAACAAACCCCTCAGGGTGATCAGGATAACTCTGCTCTTTATTCATAACTGTCACTCTTCTGTTTCCATCAGACAGAGACAGATATTTGTGTGCTGTGTTTGGGTCCAGTGTAATGTCCTGTGAGTATCTGATGAAGTCCTCTCTGGTGCATGGCTCAGGTTCAGTCAGTTTAAACTCTCTCAGAGCGATCTGCAGTTTGTCCCTCAGCACTGACACAGCTCTGGTAATGTCCTCAAAGTCCCCCCTTGGTCCGGTCTGGACACTGGTTCTCTTCGTGAGTGTAGACAGTGGAGGACAGTGCAGTATAAACTGGTTATGATCTGGAGTGAGGGACAGTGTGTCCAGCTCAGAGATGGTCTTCTTCAGATCACAGATGTCCCTCTGCAGTTGGTCTTGGAGCTCTTGGACTTGACTCAGTTTGGTCTCGTGCTCAGACTGGATCTGCTGCTCCACTTCAGAGCGTCTTTCCTCCAGGAGAAGAATCATCTGAGTGAACATGTCCCCACTTTGTTGCAGTGCTGTCTGGGCAGAGCGGCTGATGTTCTGGGCGTCCTGTTGGAGCGTCTTCAGGTCTGTCTCTTTGTGCTGGAGACTCTGGAGCAGCAGGGACTTGTTGGCCTCCAGCTGTGCCTGTCTCTGGGCCCTCTCTGCTGCAGAGGACACTGTGTCATGGCCCTTGTGTTGGTCCACAGAACAGAGGTAACAGATGATCTGCTGATCTGTGTGGCAGAATAACTCCATCAGTTTGTTGTGTTGAGAGCAGAGATTTTCCTGGAGTTTGTCAGAGGGCGCCACCAGCTGGTGTTTCTGTAGTACTGCCACATCACGATGAGGCTGGAGGTGAGTCTCACAGTAAGAGACCAGACACTGCAGACAGGAGCTAACAGCCTTCAGCTTCCTCCCAGTGCACAAATCACAACTCACATCTCCAGGTCCGGCATAGCAGTGGTCAGCAGGGGGCGCTGTAAGCCCTGTCTTCTTCAGCTCCTCCACTATATTGGCTAACACTGTGCTCTTGACCAGGACAGGCCTGGGGACAAAGCTCTGTCTACATTGAGGACAGCTGTACCTTTCCTCTTGGTCCCAGTTGGTTTGGATACAGTCCCTGCAGTAGCTGTGTCCACAGGGGAGAGTCACTGGATCCTTCAGCAGATCCAAACAGATGGAACAAGTTATAGTTTCCTGGTTTAGAGATCTCTGTGCCATGTCTCCACTCAGTCAGAGTGACTGTTAGTTTTACTTTTACAGAAGTGAGTCTAGTGAACAGGAGGAGGAGACAGGCCTCGCCCCCTGCTCTGTACAGGTCTAAACATGAGGAAGTGACTAAGGTTCAGATAAACTACTATGTTATAATTTTTTCTCCTCTCAGGTGTCTGTCTGCTGTTTTCTGATAGTACTCTTATGTATCAAGGGTCTCTGAATAGACTAGACGAAAGAGGAGATCCGAGGAAATCCCCTATATATTTAGCTGTTATTTCTATTTTATGTAAAACACCAACGTGTTTCGACTTGCGTCTTCATCAGGGCATGCAAAACTCACAGGTGCATATGGATTTTATTTAAATGTACGAGTCACATGACTACACTGTCATGTGTATACATACATTACAATTGTATGTATTGTGTGTATGTATGTAACATTCTAAACACTCCTAATATTATTCAGTTTAGTTTTGGTTCTATTTCAGTGTCAGAGAATGTTCAGATCAGAGGAACTTGGTCAAAACACAGAAATGTAAGCAACAACTACTGTAAATATTCCTCTTCAATATATGTAGTCATAGTAGTTAATAATACTAATAGTATTGTGCTAGCAGTAGAATAATAATAATCATTTGATGCACAGGGAAAAAAATATGTATTAGGCTTAAATGGTAATCATTAAACATAATCTTAAAATTTTTCATGAATCTCCAAAAACATCAGTCTACATCCTTTTAATTTCAGCCATACATTTCATTTGAGTTTAATGAAATGGACAGTGTCTCCATAATCACAGAGCCAGACTCCAGACTCTGTGGCCAGTTCTGTCAGACTGGTCTTCTCATGACCTCATAATAAACAAACCTCTCCAGGTGATCAGGATGCGTCTGAGCTGCAGTTTGTCCCTGAGCACTGAGCACTACTGTGTCTAATAAAGATAGAGGCTGTGGTGGCAAAATTAATGTTATTGATATCTGCTAATAATTTACTTGGATGTCATCACTAATATAAATGATCATGTTCAACATTTAGGACTTTTAAACTTTTGGATATTTCAATTTTGATTGATTGATTGATTGATTGATTTTTTAAGAGAAAACCTGGCTCCTGCCTCCCACCTGAGAGCATGACTCCCTCTTCTAGAATCAGGAATAATAAAGACAAAAACAAGTGGAAAATTTCACTTGTACAAAATGAGATAAAGAAAGATATTAATTATTCATGTGATATTCAAACAATATATGTGATGGGAAAAAACATTAAAATATGTAAATAAAGAACAACAGATAAAAACTTAAACTTTTTGAAGTGCATTTAAAAACACTCTAGTTAATGGGAAAGAATACATATTTTCATGTAGTTACAGACCCACACCCATTTCTCTTTAACCTGACTCCACCAGTTTGGCCACAAATTTACAGATACTTTACCTAGTGATCAGAGCAGCAGTGACAGGACTAAAATACTGAATACTTGGATACTTGGATTATGTTTCTGTGACAGAGGATGTTTTTTCAAAAGTCTGATCATGTAAGACACGTCAGTGGAACTTGGTCAAAACATTGAAATAAGCAAGTAGAATTCCTCCTCAGTGTATGTAGTCATAGTAGCTAGTAATAGTATTGTGCTGGCAGTATAAGTGGTGATTGTAGTAGTAACTGAACTTAAGTAAAAACATTATGAATTACACATGAAGAATTACCCTCCCATTGTCTACATCCTTAACTTCAGCAGAACAGTAAAAAACATTATTTATTATTTTAGTTTAATGAAGTGAGCAGTGTCTCCAAATGTGTAAAAACGGACACCAGTGAACAGAGGCTGAGTGAAGTTGGTGTGGACTTTGTGGAGGAGGTTCATGCTCTGACCCTTAACACTGTAAAAGGACAGAAGCCCTGCACTGTGGTCCAGGTAAACCCCGATTCTGGACGAAAATGGACCTGACACCTTAGACTCCACATTATTGAACCAAAATGAGTATTTATTTTCTGTGCTGTATAAGGCCCAGGATTTATCATTGTCCCCAAACAGACATTCAGTGGGAGTCCCTTGTCTCTTAATGTCCCTGTAGGACACCGCTATGCGAACCCTCAAGTCCCCGCTCCACTCCACCTCCCAGTAACAGCAGCCTGTCAGACTTTCTCTGCTCATGACCTGCCGCCATTCAACAAACCTCTCAGGGTGATCAGGACACCTCTGCTCTTTATTCCTAACTGTGACTCTTCTGTTTCCATCAAACAGAGACAATTGTTTGTGTGCTGTGTTTGGGTCCATTTTAATGTCCTGTGAGTATCTGATGAAGTCCTCTCTGGTGCATAGCCCAGGTTGAGGCAGCTTAAACTCTCTGATAGTGAGCTGCACTTTGTCCCTGAGCACTGACACAGCTCTGGTCATGTCCTCAAAGTCCCCCTTTAGTCCGATCTGGACACTGGACTCTGTTCTCTTCGTGAGTGTGGACAGTGGCGGACAGTGCAGTATAAACTGGTTATGATCTGGAGTGAGGGACAGTGTGTCCAGCTCAGAGATGGTCTTCTTCAGATCACAGATGTCCCTCTGCAGTTGGGCTTGGAGATTTCAGACTTGACTCAGTTTGGTCTCGTGGTCAGACTGGATCTGCTGCTCCACTTCAGAGCGTCTTTCCTCCAGGAGAAGGACCATCTGAGTGAACATGTCCCCACTTTGCTGCAGTGCTCTCTGGGCAGAGCGTCCTGTTGGAGCTTCTTCAGGTCTGTCTCTTTGTGCTGGAGACTCTGGAACAGCAGGGACTTGTTGGCCTGCAGCTGTGCCTGTCTCTGGGCCCTCTCTGCTGCAGAGGACACTGTGTTATGGCCCTTGTGTTGGTCCACAGAGCAGAGGTAACAGATGATCTGCTGATCTGTGTGGCAGAATAACGTCTTCACCTCATTATGTTGAGAGCAGAGGTTTTCCTGGAGTTTGTCAGTAGCTGGTGTTTCTGTAGTACTTTTACAGAAGTGAGTGTAGTGAGCAGAAGAAGGAGACAGGCCCCGCCCCGGCTCTGTACAGGTGCGTAAGCATGATGAAGTAACTGAGGCTGAATTAAACTATATTGTCATACATTTCTCTTCTCTCTAGTGTCTGTTTGCTGTTTACTGAAAGCGCTGCTATGTGTCAAGGGTTTATGAACAATCTTTGATCATCACATGTTAGAGGTGTACTTGAGGTGTGCTACTGTAAACATTGAGTATTAAAGTGTCTCTGGTTCTGACCTCAGTGAAGATTCTGCAAAACATTTAATTCTGAGGAGGTTGTCCTGTTAATGTACTAAAGGGTCTAGTAATAAGCCAAAAATGAAATACAGTTATTGGATTAATCTACTGCTGAAGATTACCATACTGAAAAAAGAAAGAAAGGTATAAACATATTTTCCACTTAACAACACATTAGACCCTACTTATTTAATTTTGCCATTTGTATGGAAACACCACAAGAGCAGCAAATTTCAAGAGTGACTCTGTAATCTAGACATAATGACTGACAACTTTCAGAATACCTAAATTTCATTCTGATAGATACAGTTAGAGACATGCACATCCAATAAAAGTTGCGAGTGCGTGCTGTTGCGACAAAAATTGTAGTCAGTCGGGTCAAGCCCTTCTTCAAACATGGGAAGAAGGGCTTGATCATGAAACACTGACATTTTAGGGTCATTATGATAAAAATTTGGCATCTCCAAAGAACAGCAGTGCAGACCTGTTTTTGTTTTTTGTTTTTGCACAAACTTTATTCTGATCCAGTGGCCCTTTGAGTTATTATTAAGTTAGTATAAGACAAGATGTGGAATGAAATTTCAAAAATCTGTCATATTTTTTTCAATACTATATGGGGGTGGTAACAAGAGGGTTGAAGGTTTGATACATGATTTAATACAAGTCTGCATATTCTCCCTGTGTGTCATTGTTGTCAGCTTCAACATTCGAGGACCTTCTCAAAATGAGTTAATCCATTCTAAAGATATTTTCCTTCATATTGTTAATCACTATGGCAACTGTCAAAGATGACCATCATTCAGAAAGCCTTGGATAGTGTTCATGATTTTGATCTTCCGTCTTAAACTTGTAAGGACTTCTAACCATTCAAAATATATGATGTTTTAGTTTAAATCTTGATTGAATGGTGTGTATCTGTATGCTGTGAATAGCACCTGAACCTTATTATTCCTAGGATTTAAAAAAATAATAATAATAAAGTTAATGAAGAAAGAAATGAACTGCTACACTTGCACACATGGAGTTTGGATTTCCTTAAAGAGTCAGGTAGCTGCCTCGTTCAGCCACAACATTAGCGATGTCAACAGTCACTGGGCTTGTAATTATATTAGCCTATGACTGAGGGAGTGCCGGTGCTGAGCTGAATTTTAACACTGCAGCACATGAGAGTGGAATGAGAAGCAGTAAAGGAGCAGCTCTGCTATAACAAAGACAGGTCCATAAAAGAGAAATGCATGTGTTTTTAAGTGACCATGGATGGAATTTAAACCTCAGTAAAGCTTAAGTATCTGAACCAAACAATGAAAACACAACAGAACTAGAATATGTGTACAACAGACCTTTTCAACGTCTTTGTCACATAGCAGACAGAATTGAAAAAATAACTGCGGTACTTGAAATATTTTGAACAGAACAATACATTGCTTATATTGTTTTGTTTGTGTGAAATTTTTACTTTTGTCCTCCCAGTTAGATTTGAAATATGAGCAAAATAAAAGTTGTATTACCAAATGAGTGTATTGTGTGTTATGCCACTGACATAAGAACCCTAAAGCAGGATTTCCTCAAAAAACTATTCTATATGTGCAATATTGTTAAACAGCACGAGCTGCAATAAATAAATGAAATACTTAATGAGTCATAGAAGTAATTAATCCAACCCCCTACAGCTCAAATCATATTTTGTAATGAGTAAAAAAAAAACTATCTTGTTATTTTTTTATCTTTGATCATGATCTTTGATGATGAAAAATATTTTACCTTCTGGGAGCAACGGTCTTCAGAAGCCTTTTTTTTTTTTTTTTTGGCCACTCCTATGCAGATGATCACGATTTTTCATTTTACATATGCAGTTTTATTCTTGGCTGTCAAATCTGTTTCTATGAACTGTATTTTTTTCAACAAGTGCTAAAATAAATAAATAAAATATACTGCGGAAAAGTAACAGAATGTTCCTCAAAAATAAATATTTACCCCACTCCGCCAAAATAAATGTTCCATCTATCAGGTATTCGGCAATAAAGCCCTATGCACATGGGATTATTTTATTTTTATTTTTATTTTTATTAAGGACAACAGAATATAACATTTAACAAAATACAATAATCAACATTTAACAAATTACAATAATCAACATAAAAACAAAACACAAAAACATAAAGCAACACCAACAACACCCACAACAACCCAACCCACAACCAAATTTTTGTTTTATTTGGTTAAATAAAACAAAAATAATGTGATAGTGCAACATAAACACACTGCTAGCCTCCCTTACATTTATATATTTGGACCAATTTATAATTGAAATTCCTTTTTCTCCCTTTTTTTAATAAACATTTTTAGTCCATATACTTAAACTAATATTATTTTCACCATCACTGTTTCCTTTTATCATCTTTTACTATTTATTACAATCTCAAAGCATAATTTTAAAGACATTTTCTTTTATGGCATTAGTTTTATCTTGGGATGTCTGTAAAATTGAAATTACCCTACAACGTTCGGGATAAGCAATGTCAGTAAACTACCTGTTTTTACTTTATTCTGAAAACGGTGGACTGATAAACACAGAAACAAGACAACAACCTTTTAATTCATCATGTTGCCAACGTTGTAATTATAGTAATTGTTGTGACAGGCTCATATGGACACAACAACAGTAACATTAGACACTAACCGCTGCCCCACTGTGATTCAGTACTAACCAAACCCAACCCTGCTTATTGTTTCATTCAGTGGCTGTATGTACCAGTGCTGTTACATCTCATTCACATATAATGAGATGTAACACAAAGCATTCTGTTTGCATACAAGCCTCAAGTTGAATGGACCATTATCACAGACAGCTGATGTATTCTGTTATAGTCCAGCACATTCTCTGCCCGAACTGTAATTATGTGTTCTCTCCATTTCCATTACTGAAGCATTATTACAGTCTAGTGCCTGGGGTCCCATCGGCCAGAGCTGCTGAACCCAAACGTCACAGGCACAGGAAGCAGAAACTGTCAAATAAAAGCTGATTTATTACCTCTCACTACCTCTAATAAAGGTTTCAGCTGAAGGCAAAACTGAAAATCAACTTGTGCCTGAGCCCACAGAAAACAAACAGGTGTCACTACAGAATAAATACAAGTGTAGACTTTTATGTGCAAAGAAGTGGTGGTCTGAAAAAGATAAACTGTGAAAAGTTGCATGTGATGCTAAAATCCTTCATTGTGGTACTTGACATACAGACCTACATCTCTACCAGTCATTCAATATTACCTCCCTAACAAGACCAAATCTCTTCACTTTTGGCACACAGAGGCAACTGAAGGTGAGTTTTCCCCAGCTGTATCAGTCAAAATTCAGTGCATATATAAGTGCAAATGACAGATTAGACGATTCATTTCTCTAATAGTGTTTCCTAAAGACTGGGTTGATACCCTCAGGTGGGACCCAAGACATTTTTTTTGGGTTGCCTTGTCACGATCTGCATGTGGATCTGCAGTTACAGTTCTGACACATAAGTGAGGTAGTGAGTCAGCAAATCCTATTCCAATCCAATCCTATTCCCTATTCCAATACTGCTGGTTCAATTGAATGTTGAAAAGAAAAAGAAATGGGCCACATTTAATGTCCAAATAGGCGACTTCTGGATACCTTTTATTGCTGGTTTAAGTACTGTTTTTCATTGTTTAAAACTTAAGTAATGTTAATTGTTCAGAGAGACACGATCACTCAGTCAACAATAAAATATCCTCATTAATGTTCAATAATGGTCAAATCCACCTTTATTTTGGGATTTACAAATAATGTCTATTGACTTGGGAAACACTGCTTTAAAACATGGTTAACATCATTATATAGATTTGACTAAACATCTTGCTTAGTCTTTTCTAGTTTTGTAATTTAGGTGAAGTGTATTGTTTTACTTCCTGATTGGACATGGGCAGCATATATGATATACAGTATATAAAGGCATGTTACCTCGCAACCATAATGTTAACAAGGGCCAAAATGTGTTTAAATCACATAATAGTTATGATTTGACAAAATAAAAATAAATTACAATACCTTTATTTTGTTAAATCAAGGCTTAAACTGTCAGAAAAATACCTTCCTCTAGTGTAAATGTTCTCTGCATTTTGACTGGAATTGATGACGTAGGTAAAGGGATTATATTTTAACTCAAGGCTACTTTCTGTATTTTTCAACTTTTTGTTTTCTACTTTTCTTCACAGACTCCATCTAAACTGAAGTCAAATCTCAGATACTATCCCACCAAACCAAATGATAATTAGAAAAATATGTTAATCTGTCAAATGCACTTTAAGACATTTTTCATTCATTTTTATGTTTGGCACTTCTTGTTCTGTTAGACGGTGTGCAACCTGCTTGTTTACAATGTTATTACTTTGCTCAGAATATTCCACAGTATGGCATTACACATATGGATACAACGAGATGACGCAACCAGGCTAAGTTACAACTCTGATCTATGGAGAGGCGTGAGAGCTTACCTTAACACTGCATATTTTTCAAGGTATTATTTATAGCAGTAAAACCCAATATGTTTAATCCTATACAGTGGAACATTCCAGGCAAAGGAAAACAATCTCCATGGAGACAAGAAGGTGCTTTACCCCCCTCCTGAAACGTTGCATATGCGATACAAAACAATACGCAAAAGTTTACCTGGGATGACTGTTGTTGTTAAAAATTTATAAATAGTATAATTAGGCTACAGATTAAAGTTTTATGGTAAATATAAATTATTCTAAACTTCTTCTAGACTCACAGGAAAATCTCAGATAAATACCTGAACATGATTTAATCCATATTAATTTGGAAATTGCATTTAGTGTAGTCATATTAACCTACTACTAGTAAACAAAATTTGGCAGAAAACACCAGTGCTAAAACGTATCAGCAAAGACACCTGTATGAGCTTAAAATGGCTGAAAAGGGCAATGAGATGAGAGCCTTTTTCTGACCAAATTGACAATGTAACACACCACCGTTTAAGGGATCGTGACATTTCAGGAAGTATTCTTGGCAGCCTCTCCGTGCATTTCGCCGAGGACATCAATGCAAATTTAATCCTGGATCCATTGAAAACTCAAGTACCAAATTAATCAAATGAAAGATCCCTCTGGTACTTTGGTATTCCCAGCCTCCTGTGCAAAGTGTCAAGTCGCCTTAAAATGAACAGTTGGTATAAGTGAGTAAGGTTTTAGAAAAGAGAAAGGAGAAGAATTCTTCCAGATATCACATGTGGTAGAATTAGATTGCTCTTATTGAAAATATTATGGCAAGATGATACAGTAGGCCTGAAACCTTGGTATGAGTTTAATCTGATTTTAGGTGCGATTTTGAGTACTTCTGACCATTCAAAAAGATAGTAATATATTTTGAATTGCTAACTGCTATCACACCAGTGCAAATTTAACATCACTTTGAAACTTTTATTGTTTTGTTTAAACTTGCCAGTACATAAATAAAAGACTTATGATAAATGCAAAGGGCATATATTGACTGCAGAACACTGTGACTGCAAAATGGTTTTCAGTGTGTCAAGTAATCAGTCGTCAACCAACATAAAATCAACATGCAAATCATGTTAAGAAAATTCAATAACAACATGACAGAAACCCTGTCGTCTGGCTGAACATGTATGGAGGAGGGGCCTGGCTGTCTGACAAATATATATAGTCAGTGTGAAAATGAATTTACTGCTGCAGTCACACAAATAACATAAAGTGTTACCTTGAAAGAAAAAAAAAAAACAGATTTGTCGGTGGAGCTATCGTCCTCTGCATCCTATAAATGTATGATTTACAGTGAAATACAAATGCACTTCAAAACACTAAACACATTTTAATCAGAAATATGTATATGTTTTTGAATATCATGAATATTAGGTTTAGTAACGTTTGTATGAAAACTATGAGCTATCTTCTGTCTGATTTACTACTTCTAGTGTAGTACTGTTTATTGTAACTCTTTCTGTTTACACACACAAGACACACTGAGGGCTGTGTGCATTATTATCTAGTGTACTACTTGGTTCACGATGAGACATAACCCTGCCGAAAAAGGAGTGAACTGATTTTTTGCCAAAAGAGATCAGCGACAGTTTATGGATAAATTACAGAAGCTGTAGAGACCATAAGCCATTTGCTCTGCTGCCTTGTATTTGAGAGCTCAAAAAGACACAACAACCTTGAGAGCCTTTGAGAAAATGCCCAAACCACTAAAAAGTCCTTCCACTAAGCAACATCTTGTCTATATGGGAAACCACAAATATAGAAAAAATACCATATGATTATATTTTGTATAGCATATGGTATTTCTTGAACTTTGTATTTGTTCAGTTTTGTGTGATTTTACTCTATATCACAGAATGTCATTGTATATGGATAGTGCTGGGGAGTAACGGATTACATGTACCAGAGTTATGTAATCAGAGTACAAATTATGAGTAACTGTATTCAGTTACAGTTACTGTTTCAGTGAGTGGTAATTGGATTACAGTTTTGTTGAAATAAGTGGATTACACGGCGGTATTTTTCTGTTTTCACATTTTGGGTTATATTCCCCCCTTTTTTTTTTTCTTTTTTTTTTTTCGGTAATTCCACTCATTGCCGGAAACTAAACTAGGTCTAAACTAGATCTAAACCAGGTCTAAACCAGGACTAAAACCAGGACTAAAACCAGGACTAAAACTAGATCTAAACTAGAGCTAAACCAGGGCTAAAACCAGGTCTAAACCAGATCTAAACCAGATCTAAACCAGGTCTAAACCAGATCTAAAACAGGTCTAAAACCAGGTCTAAACCAGGACTAAACCATCCTAGTCTTTGTTTCTCTACAGCAAATCCAAAGTATTCAGATTACGTTACTCACTTTAAATAACTTCATGGATTACGTTACAAACTACATTTTGGGGTATGTAATCTGTAATCTGTAGGGGAATACATTTTAAAAGTAACCTTCCCAACATTGGATATGGCTAGTTTATAATAAACGAGCTTTGGATGTAATGAATGTAATGTATTTTAGGAGAAAGAGAAAAAAGGAACGTCGCAACTATTGTATTGTTTCTACACGGCGCTAGATTTAGTAACACACCAGTACTTCCTGTTTAGAATTGACAACAGCGATTCATTGAAGCTATCTGTTTTTAACCGCGTTTTAGATCACAAACGTGGATGTAGCGTGGATAGTCACCTTCAAATATGATTCCTTACACGGTCAACATCAAACTAGCAGCTCGGACGTTGACTGGCACTCTCAATTTGCAGAATAAAACCGCTGTTGACTGGTGAGTAGCGCTGCTCGGTGATTAGCTTCATTTGAGAGCTCGTTCTCTTCCGACAGATGCGGGGATGTTGTGATGCTCAGGACATGGCGTTTGCACTGGATCTAGATTTACAGCATGCATCTGTCCAATCAAGTTATAAACGCTATTAAAGTGCTTAATAAACGCAGCAAATGTAGGCCCATATGCGGCACTGTTTGCATGTAAGAAGGGCATCCTCTGCTGTCATGTGATATGGCATGATGGCCCTGCATTTGTGACATGTTTGCTTCGCACAGAAAAGAGTAGCTCATGAATACTGTGTCATCTCTGTAAAATTGTAAACTGAACGAAAGTAAATGTTATTAATTAGGTTTAAACGTTGCTAATGGGACCCTAAACTAGACTAAATTAGTTATAGAGCTTTATATTATTCCCACATTTTCATGCATTTCCAAAACAGTATCCCCTCACAACATTAACTTTTGTATTTTCTGCCTCATTTCATCTTCATATTACTTACCATCATAATTGAGAACATGTTTAATGATAATAGAAAAGTTAAATGTATTACTTGTAAGTGCGTATTATATTGTTCATTTGTTTAGTATTTATATTCAGTTTTACATAGATTTTGTTTATAAATGAATTTCTTTTTCCAGGGGTTGGCAGGGGCTCATAGCTCAGGGATGTCACTCCAGCATCCTCATCATTGACCCAAAGACCTCACAGACTATTCAGGTCCTGGAGAAGCACAAAGCCAATGTGGTGAAGGTATGCATGATATTATTATAATGTGAAAATAATGGTGTTTACAGGAACTTTGATAACCAACCCTTAAGTTCCTAGTGTTTCAGCAAATTACATGTGTTAAAAAGCTAAAAAAAAAAAAAAATGTTGCAGTTAGACATTATTTTAATTATATTGGACTAATAAATGTACATAGCTAATGCTCTAGCTGCCACATTCCATATAGAAAGTTCACATGCAGCTCTTATGGCTCCTTCTAACCCTGGCTCCCATTGACTTACATTAGAATATTGGAGCCCCTCTCTCTGTAACTGCTGCTGTGAGCCTTGTCATTTTGGTCTTAAAATGTTTGTATTAACCTGGTCTACATGATCCTGGTATTTCTATTTTGTCAGTTTAAAAAAATCACTCTGTCACCACTAGCATCACAAGCTTCATTTGCATGGATCCGAACGCTATGGGTCACACTCGCTTAGTCCACTTCTTTATACAGTCTGTAATTGGAGCGCACCTAATTGTTATTGTATAATACCTGTAATATATATAATATACACATATTTTATTTTACAATAATTCATTGCTTTACTTTACATGTTTCAACACTTACTTTCACCAGTCTATTCTCATAATGATCAATATTAATAATTAATTTGAAGTTCAAAAATAATAATTTATTTATCTCCATATATAGTATGTGACATCGGTCTTCTAGTGCAAATAGCAAGTTTCTGTTTGGAGGCATGTATCTTACTTTTTTGCACATCCAACCCACTGACAATCAATTATATTTTTAGTTTCGTCTCTTTTTCCTGCGGTTTTTGTGCTGCCCTTAAGAGCAAATAATACACTTAGTCAGTCAGTGTTTGAAGTGGGATTTTTTTGTTAATATGCTCCCTTTTGTTTATTCCTTTTCCTTTGATGTTTATAGACCTTTTACTTGTATTACATTTTCAGGAAACTCCAAGCTCACACCTACATTCTTTTTTATGTATCTCACGGATTGTATTAATGTTAACTTTGTGTCACCTTGGGCAGAGTTGCGTTCATAAGTCTGGCAGCTCTTGTGTTTAAATCAACCACAGAAGCAGATAGAGTTAGCCTTTCACAGGTGGAGAAATCATGACTTTAGGTGTGCTATTGTGTCTGTGTTGTGTATTAGAGTAAATAATGGTCCAATAAATCCAGTGGCGATTATCAGCAGCGCGGCTCAATCCGTAGCTCCCATTTCTCACTGTGAAGAACACTTTAATCTTGTAAGGCGGCGCAGACACAGGGATGGGCCATTCCTCATCATCTGCTCAAGAAACAAAGCTTTAGTGCAATAGCATCTACAATAAAATCTATGCTTACAATATTCATGAGAAATGCAGGCCTGATAAAACATTTATGCAAAGTTCCCCTGTTGGAGCCTATGTCTTTTGAAATAACTATCATTTGTAAGCTTCCTTGTTTCCAATTTCTTTCACGCTATAAAGTAAAATTTGTTTTGCTCCAGTCTCCATTACATATCGAATGTAAAAACAACTCTTAGGGTCAGAATGAAAGCTCTATGTGCTGTTTGCATTTAATTATAAAAAATATATATTTAATTGCGAACCATGGTGTAAGTGTAGAGATTGAGTGGAAAAAAAGATTTCTCTCAATCTGTCTTTGTGTTACTGAATGTGTTTTCTACCTGAGACCCAGACCGGTCTTTATCATGTGGCTCAGCAGAAACTGTCCCCACCTGACAGGAAACTCTTTGTTGTAGTGTAAGTCTCTGCTTTGATATGTAAGTAACTTGTATTTCTGTATAAATAGAGCTCAGATGCTCCGAGGTGACTAGGGGAAGACGCTTGAAAAGCTGTAGGTCTGTGGCCAGGGCAGGCTTAGGCCCTGTCCATATCTGCTGTAACAAAAAAATTAACTTTTGTCTGTATTTCAAAAACAAATGGATTAATTATTTAACATCAAGATAATTTTTTCCACAACATAAGGCGCTGTTAGTTTAGTAGATGTTGTTAGCAGTGGTGTAATGGCCAAACTCCTCTCTGGCCTCTGAACAATGTGGAAAGCACTTATAAACTCCCAGCGAATATGTTACGAAAGTGAGGAATATGTATGGAATGCTTAAAACTGTTTAAAATGAAGTAGTCCTGTTTTTCAGGTTTTTAAAGCTGTAAAAATCAGGAACTGTGCTTTTGAAAGTGAACTATTGAAGAACTAACACGTTCTCCCACCTCTATGTCCTGACCCCCTCTTTACGGAGAAGTCTTTCAGTTGGACAGATTTAGAAATACGTTTTTGTTCCTTTTGAATCAATCTTTTCTTCACTAAAGCCTCCCATATAATCACCTTCTCTTTCTGTAATGCAGGTGAAATGGTCCAGAGAAAACTATTATCACAACCTGAGCTCTCCATACTGTCTGCGGCTGGCCTCAGGCGACGCATCGGGGAAAATCATCGTGTGGGACGTGGTCAGTGGGACGGCCCATTGTGAGATACAGGAGCACTCCAAACCCATCCAAGGTCAACCACATGGAGATTAAGAAACTGCTGATAACTTTTACTTATGTGTATTGACACCCTAACCAAAGCACAGAGAAATTCTTCATTTTCTTTTATTCCCAGTGGATCAGACATTACCATGTGTCATATGTGAACACCATTATAAGGACTGAAAAAGTACTAGTATAGTTAATTTGACATAAACCTGCAGATAAAAAAGCAGGCATCTAGAATGAATTTAAATAACAATTTTGCTTCTAAAACATACTGTATATAGTTTTTGTCCTAGGAGTTGTTATGCATATTTAGTTTGTTGTTATTGTAGAAAATTTGAGATTGTATAGAAAAAACATTATTTAGGTCATGAAACTATTGATTTTGAAAATTTTGTTACTGTCACAGAAGCTTCCCGAGGTCTCATAAATTCATTCAGAAAATAATGTTATGAATAGATTTCTGTAAATTATTTTGATAATTTTTTTTTTTTTTTTTTTAACTTTACTTGAATAACGTTACTGTAAAGTGGCAATACTTTTGACAACTATGACTCTTACTGAACTTGGGTGACAGCATGTCTCTGCCAGAAGGAGATACTCTGGGCTTTTCAGCATTCAAACAGGCACAGTCCAGTCCTGGCTCTCACTTCAGTTTTCTATTTTCCCCTCATTGTCTTGTCTTGTTTGTCTTTAGACTTGGAGTGGCTGTGGACTCAGGATGCCTCTCGGGACCTGCTGCTGGCAGTTCATCCTCCAAACTACATCGTCCTGTGGAATGGAGACACAGGCACCAAACTGTGGAAGAAGAGCTACGCAGAGAATATCCTGTCCTTCTCCTTCGACCCTTTTGACCCTTCCAACATGGCCTGTAATCGTTTTTTTTTTTTTTTTTTTTTTTTAATGGAGATGTATTCTGTTATGCTAAATATATTTTTTTGTTTTTTGTGGCAATTGTTGCCTCAAGTGCTTTAAAAATGTGTTTATCAATTACTAAAATGCTGAAGTGTTAAAAAATAGACAAATTGTTCAGTCAAAGAATTGTTGCTGTATAGTTTAAATGCTTACACTGCAAAACATTTACATGAGACAAAATAAGTTTGAGTTCAGAAATAACAAATCATTTGTTTTTAATATTTTGTCCAAATGTTTTGACTGGAGTAAGGTAATTGCACTCACTAAGTTAACAAAAAAATCAGGACCACATTTCATTTAAAAACTCAATGGCTCTTCAGAAATATAACATTTGTAATCAAATTTATGTTTAACACATTGACAGTTGCATTGTTTGTGAAGCTCTATATTGCTGAACTGATTATTATCCTCCTCATCAGTGCTCACGAGCGAAGGGATAGTCTTCATCACAGACTTCTCCCCGTCCAAACCTCCAGGAAGTGCAGGGAAGAAGGTCTACATCGCGAGCCCCCACGCCAGCCCCGCCCACACCAAACCTGCTCCTGCTGCTGCCCCCGCCCCCACCGGAGCCAAGAAGGCCCTCAACAAGGTCAAAGTCCTCATCACCAACGAGAAGCCCACGTGAGTAACTCTGAATGTATTTAAATGAATACAGTTTCTATGTTTTATTCAAGTGTGGTTTCCCTGTATGTGAAAAATGTGATGGCTTTTGGTATGATAATATAACCCCTAACTAATGTAGATGACAGCGTTCTGCTGAAGCACAGGCAGCTATTATGTTTTACTGGATAAAACTGCTGGAGTGAAATGTTGAACCTACTGCCTCTGTTTAAATGAACTGTATATAGCCTGAGCTTTCACTGTTTAAAATAAGTACGTAGAGAACAAAAATTGTACAACTGGAGTTCATAAGTATTTTTTTAAGCAATTTAGCTAGTATGGTTTAGGAATATGTTGTAATACTGGTTACATGTTTAAGTAGCATAATAATATTCTCCCCTCACTGCGTTTTAAATACAGTCCATATCGTTTGAAGAAACTGCCCTGAGCCAAAGTAAACACAAAGCTCTGAGCAGACTCTAGTAGAACAGGGCTAATGGAGGACACCATGAAAGGATTGAAGTGAAGGCTCGTTCAGGAAAGACTGGTTTCCATGACGGAATATTATGGTTCAGTCAGTGGAGTTTTGACAGTATATTAGTGTAAATGACAGGATTTACTTCTGATATTTGGCATTTCCCGTTTATCTGTGTCGCAGGCTTATGTGAAATAAGTCAGTTATTCCCTCTTTTTAAATTTTTTATCCTTCACTTTGAACAGTACAGTTACATTACATCTTTATTATGCTCTGCAAGAATGATAAAAGAGCTAGAAGCAAGAAGACAAGAAGACTCTTATCGCTAGTTTCAAGCTAGGTTGATACAGCATGAGCCCATTTATAATTGTATAATATGTTAATTAGTTATAATTAGCACAATTTTGATACTGAATACTGAGCTCCATTTTGCCTTAATACAACTCAGTGGCTCGTGGCTTTTAATTCATGGCTTTCTTCTCTTATCAGTTTTGTCATTGTCATTTTCCGGCACCATTTTCCATTGCTTTTCAGTGTAGATATGCTTGAGTATAAGGCTGCGGATTGTGATTAGATTTCCAATATGTGTTTAAAAAGCAGGATTGTGTTCTGAGCACACATTGCAAGCATATCTTCTTTGAGAAAAGACTGAAATATTAACGGCTAAACTAAATATATACTAAATAATCCTTGTAGACAGTACATTTTGTTCTTTACTCAGAACGTTCTGCTATAGACTACAAACTTCATTGGGCAATTATTGGGCAAGTATTGGGCAATTATTTGGACACAGAAGCTCATCACATCGCATCACAATATAATATAATAACAAAGACCAAAAATACAAATAACAAGTAATGATAAAATTCAAAATAAGTAGCAAAAATAGCAAGAAATATAGTAATACTTATATATATTTTAGCCATAAAAGAGGCTGTACCAATCTAAATAAATGCAGCTTTTTAAGCAGCAGGTCAGAGAAAACAAAAATATTGGGCTATGGTGAAAATTTAAGACGCTAAAAAGTGCCCATATCAGCCCGATATATATTGGCCCATATATTGGTCTGTCTCTAGTTTATATCTTCATTTCCACTCAAACTGTACTTGGAACATATTATACAGCCACTTGTCATGTCTATGGATGATCTTAATTCCTTTGATCTACAACTTTCTCTCTCTGTGCAGTTCAGTTATTATCACCATTTGTCTGGTTAATCGCACTCGACATGTTGGACTCAGGGCATCTACGCTTCCAAAGGTCACTCTTTTATATACAGTATATACATATACAGTATATGTATGTATCTGTGATTCAGCTTCATGTCTGTGTGTGTCAGCCTGAATAGATGAAGTTATGTCCTTTGCTTCTTGACCTTGTCCAATCAAAGGCTCTTGTTGGATAAACCAGAATGAATGTTTAAAGCATTTCAGTGCAAGATAATGGATTTAAAGGGAGTATCTGGTACTAATAAAATCAGTTCACCCTCTTTTCAAGCATCATTGCTAAAGGAAAGTGGGATTTAAAAGCAGGTTAAAATGGAATCAGCTGATTTTCCTGTGGCCGGGAGAAATGTTAACTGTTCATTAAATATTATGGGGTTTCTAATTAAAAAAAAAAAAAAAGAAAAGAAAATTCAGTGCTGATTAGCTGTTTAATAGATTCAAAAGTATCTACATTATAAATCTCCAAATTAGACTTAATTTTTTATACACTATAATAAGTAACTAGTTGATAAAACTTGGATTTTTTTGAATAATTAAATGTTCACCACCTGCTTGTCTCCAGGGACATCTAATTGCTTTGTCTGGAATGTTCCACAGTATGGCATTAAAGTTATCTATCTGTCCCGTATAACAGGTTTTATTGCCTTTAAAATCAGCTTCTTAAAATGACTATGCTCACCTCTCCACTGGTTTGACCTGTTAACTTGGCCTGATGGTGTCTTACTTGTTTTAGTTAAATGTTATACCAGTGGTTCCCAAAGTAGCGTCCAGGGATCCAGGGGGGCCTCAAAGGATGTCCACAGAACATACAAGAAAGAAAATTGAGTTTTAAATCAACTTTACATGAGATATTTCTTTATATTAGTATTAAGCCCACAGGAATCGATCATTTTAACATAACTCTAAGGAGAAAACATTACGTATTCGTTTGTATGTAGAAAGAAATATTATTAAATGGGCCCTGTGTGATCATCGCATCAATTGGGGCTGGCCATTGCACAACAGACTTTGGGAATGGTTGTGCTATACAATGGAAATAACATTTCCATGGAGACAAGCAGGCAGCAGATCCTCCACCAGAAAAGAGACAACTGTGGTCGACACATTTCTGCAGCACCTGGGCTGGCATTAGTAAAATGGCGTCGCTGTAGTTTTAATGTGATATTTTCAAGTTTCCTTCCAACAAGTTGCGTTTGGCTCTTCTCTCAAGGTAACGATGCTGACTCAGCCACTGTGCATGGAGGTCGCCACTTCTTAAACACTCTCCAATTTGCTACTCGCTTCATTTTTGGCAAGAAAACGAATCTGTTGAAGGCAAATAGTGACAGCTTATTTGTTTTGGAGGGACGCAGCAGAAGGCCAAACTATTCATCACACCAAGGTTTACTCAGATGATTAAAGGCAGGGCTAATATGAGATTAATGGGTTTAGGTTGAAATGAAACAGGATTTACTTTGAACATGTGAGACGACATGAGCCTGAGAGGAAGAGACGCTAAGCCATTTCATTATTATGTAACAAGAAACTAGGCGGAAATGTTAGACGGAGCTCAAAGTCTCATATGATGGAAACATGACGCTTATTCCTATTATTACTATTCTCACACTGTGGAATGATTTTAATTGGAATGGTTTAATATTGTCTTTTAATTAGCAATTTTAATGAGGATATAAATTAAAACTGCAATGATCACTCACTTTGCCAGAATTTCATTGTAGGCTGTATTTATTTTTATTCAAGAGTGTATTTTATTTTTCCTTCTTTTTTGAGGTCATGCTTTAGTTGTTATTTTTCATTTATAAAATATTAAGCATGTGCTGAGGCCACGGTACCATAATATCTATACATCAAATAATATGCAAAGAGGCTATTTTTGTTAGGCAATCCATCTCTGAACAGAAATGGGGGGCTTAGATATCATTTATTATGCATTTACAACTCCATCCTGAGGCCTAAATCAAAACAAAGAATGCAATACAAATAGCCAAATAGTATGCTAATAAGTGTGAGAGCAACCATTAGGGACAGTTCACAATTAGTGTAGTTCAGGGGTCTCTAACCTTTTTCCTCCGGTGAGCTACCTTGACAAAACAGAAATTCCAGAGAGCTACTCATTTTGGCGGAACTAAAGTGTACATAAGAGACATAACAAGACTTAGATGTGGTACAGTTAGATAAAATATAAAACATTAAACATTATTTATGAGTGCACAAAGTCAGGCATCAAAGTGATAGATTTACAATAATAATAGGCATATACTTCATCAAATTTTAGTTATTCAGGACAATTTGTGTAATTCAGAAATCCCTTGGCGAGCTACTTGAAAAGGGGTGGAGAGCTACTGGTGGTGTAGTTCAATAGACCTAGTTAACAAGCAGAAACTGTAAATAAATTATAGTTTGAGGCTACATTTATATGATGACGGTCTGAACAGAAGATGCAAAAGTGGCGCCGCGTCTTCTCTCTTTATTCCGCGTTTAGACGAGCTTTATCAAGAGGAAATTTGCGTGCATACGGTGAAGCAAAAGTGTGTGGAATTTGAGTGTGTATGCATGCCAGGCGGCTAGGTGGTGACGCCAGGTGGTGATGTATGTGATGTAAACGCGTACAAGACGTGAGCAGATCTGACCAGAGTTTTGCGTCTTGGGCAGTGTAGATGGAAACGCTATAGCGGAGCGTACTTTTCCACTCTGGAGGGTGGTTTCTGATTTTGGCATTTTTAAGCCCATAAAACGCCGTCACCGTCTAAACAAAAGACACTTCTGATAAAATATTTTGTCGTTTTTACCCGCAAGCGTTCTCGTGTAAATAGGCCCTTAGTTTCAGTGCAGTTATCTCCTCCTTTCAGACAGACATAAGGCAGTGTCCATCAGCACTTGACCAGAACTGAAGAAGCCACTTGGATGAGTCTTCACCAAAACTAGAATCTAAACGTTTGTCCTGTTGACTGAATTTTCTTTCTTTCTTTATTTTTGCTATAAACCAGTATGGCTTATATTTATTAAATCTACATTAATGAAAAAAGTATAACAACTCTGAAACTGTTACAATGAACTATGTCTTATTTGTTTTAGAAATATTAGAGCACTCATACCTGATCTATATATAAGATTACGTTATTGACTATTTATCTTCATAGAACACATTCTGCGTGTGCCGTCTCATCCAAAGCCCTAGTTAATGGTCCCACACAGCCTTCTGTTTGTCAAAATGAGATGAATTATTCCCCAAATCTCCAGATCTGGACGTCCCTCGCTGCAGCAGTGCTAATGACAAACCCACATTAATCTACTGTCACTGTTCATTTACTTCCTTTTCACCGCTCCTGTCCGAGCCTCTGTTCTTTGTTAGCTGACACTTCTTTCCCTTGCACTGTCTTGTCAAATATAATTGCTATAGAAAATCACAGGTTTTATTTAAAGGTTGTTACTTTTTCTCCTGTTGTGCTTCAGATGATAGATGGTGATTTAAGACACAGTTCTGCTTGTCCAATCTATTATCAGACACTTTCTGAGTCCAACACAGTATCGTGTAAATTACTACCTTTGCTGTCAGCCAATAATGTGTGAAAAGATGCGCTCCTTTATCAATGAGTGTCATTTGAAAACCACTAGATTGGTTTCATTGTCTCCACTCTGCCATCGCAAACGGCGAGGTGATTTGAATATTTCAAGGAAGTAATGATAGTAATGTTGTCCAAGACTGATTACATACAGGATATCAAGAGCTTTATCAAAACTCTTTTTAAACTTAAAGCTGCACTCCGTATCTTTTCTAGTTGTAGGTCTGTCAACGGCTTGTATCTATGGAAATGCTTTAGCGTTGCTTAGCATTTTCCACAGATGGTATTAATCTGTCAAGCATTTAAGTTTTAAAGTTGTTTTATGCCTTGAAAAACATAAATTTTTACTGTAGCAACTTGCAACCTGACCTGTAACTTGTCGTGGTGTGCCTACCTGCTTGTCTCCATGCAGACCGGTATAAGTGTTATGTCAGAGAGGCAAGTGGTGGACCCCTCTAACTAAAAGCTATGCAGTGCGGCTTTAAAGGAAATAATTGTAACTTGCTTTTCTTGTAGTTTGAATATTAAATATTATATGAGCCTTTTTTAGTTTGTAGTAAACTGGTTTTAGTTGTAGGAACTTAATGCAGAACGAATTGCTTTTGAAACTAGTGCTTGTTATAATTAATAAAAAAGGTTTAGTGCTTGCTTTCTGAAGTTAGTTTGCTTAATCTACTTTAATGTTCTCATGCAGCGAGCCGTCTCCAGTTGTTTTCTTCTGCTGCTGGTGGTCTCCCTTCTATACACTCTCTGAGCCATAATTAAACAAATTAATTACTCTCTCAGTAGGATCCATATACTATATTCATGCAGCAAATTATAATCCTTAAATCATCCACTCTTATGTTTTTTTGCATTCATTGAACAAGCAGATAACAGTTAAAATATTACATTTGTCTGTGCTCTCTGTGCTCTGCTCTTTCCACTGGTTACTGATTCTATATTTCTCAAGTGGACTGCAAGGTTAATCATAATTAAAGCTGCTCGCGGCGACGATGGCCCTCGCCCCGGTACACGAACCAAGGCCTGCAGATCCTTCATCAGAAAAATTACACAGTGCACCAATAAATGTATTTCAGGAGTCTTTGCACCCCTCCTGGCCAATGTAAAAAATGCCCCATATATTTTTGTTGCTTCTAGTCATTCATAGAATTTAATCCCCGAATTTAGTACAAGGGGGTGCTACAGTGTACACTTGTCATATGCTTCATAGTATATTATATTCAGTTCGAATGATTAAATTTCAGCATGATTGGACTATGTATATGAGTGTAAGATTTATGGCCTGAGCCAGTAACAGAGTAACTGGCGACTGGTATTGTTCTTTGCCCGTTTCTTCTTCTGTTTTATTATTATGCAAACAATAATGATTTTGAGGGCCTAAACATCGACAAAAAGTCACCAAACCGGGTATGGAATTTGACAAAACAGGCATCATGACAATGCCCAAAGTGACCCGACTCAACAGTGCCCTCTGTAAGTGGACCCCTATGGAAGTGGGGAGAAGCAAAGTTTGGCGTAGGCAAACGAAATTTGGAACAGTGATAGGGAACAATAAGACAAATCAAAAGTTGAATTGACGCATACCCCCATGACGAACAGAAAGTAGGACATATTGGATCAAAAAATTTGCCACCACTTTGTGTGTTTGTAAAACACTACTAGTTTGTTTTTTGGTCCAAATGAGCTCACATTGAACATGTTACATCTGAACAACATAGGTTCAAAAATGTATACGTTTTTTGTGAATATTCCTAAAGGTTTTTTGATGACTTCTCATGGTCACAGGCTTTGGTCTAGAGATATTAAACTAAGACTCTGAAGACTAATACAACTGAACACTATAGCGCCCCCTACTATAGACATGAAATGTCAACATTATCGTATTTGTACCAAATTTGAGGATTACATTTTATGCATGATTACAAGCAAAAAATCTATTACAGACATGAGGCATTTTTCATGGTTGGCCAGCAGGGGCGCAAACACTTAAAAAAAATAAAATAAAATCTTAGAGGCACATGCTTAGTCCAATCATGCTGGAATTTGAATCACTAATGCGTGATCTTGGCCTGAATATAATATATTATAAAGCATATGAAAAGTGTACACTATAGCACCCCCTAGTGTAGAAATGAAGCATCAACATTATTGGATTTGTCCCAGATTGGGGGATTAAATTCTATGCATGACTATGAGCAAAATATTATATTACAGACATAGTGAATTTGCCACGATGGACCAGCAGGGGCGCAAATACTCCCCCCCAAAAATATACAGTCTCATTTTGACCAAAAACCAAGGACTAGATGAGTTTTAGCGGCAATTTATTTATTTATTTTTTATTTTTATCTGAGTTTTCGCTGGGCCAGTGGATCACATACCTGATTTGGGGGCATTTCATCCATGTTCAGGGGGTGAAAGATGCGATTTCCTACATTTCCTACAGAGAGAGCAAAGAAAAAACAGCAAAGAACAATAGCCCTCGCCAGTTACTCTGTTACGAGCTTGGGTCAATAAAATAAAATATGCAGTTTGACTTGTTGCAAATGCGTGGACTGCTAAGGCTGTAATTATGTAAGGTAATAAGCCCTTTTTAGAATTAAATACCTTGTCTACAGTACTGTGAGATTGTCTGGCCAGCCAAACCCACAAGCTTCGACAATACTAATTTGACAATGATGTGTGGGTCTGGAACTGTACCCTGTCTCCAGATACTTCAGATATGAGTGATTGACAGGCACATTAAACCACAGAAACTGTAGTCCATTTGTATTAAAACAAACATGGTGGCTTTTGAGTAAAAAAACAACAACAAAAAAACAGTTTTAAACAATCAACAAGCAAAGCACCAAACTCTTATTCATCTCAGGTAAAAGAAGTTATATATACAGTATTGTTCTGAATTAGACAAGAATTGTTGAGAGACGTCTTCTGCATTAGAGAGGCATGCTACGAATTCGCATTGGTTGTTTGTTTTGCCCTTCATAGTCCAGTTCCTGACATTATGAATGTAGACAAGATTGGCTGATTATTTTATTTTATGTATTTGATCTTTATCCAACTGTTAAATTGGTTTGACACTTTTAGAATGTATCTTTTATATCTTGGTCTTCATACATTTATCAGGTTACAAGCTTTCTTCATTTTTCCAAGAACACATTTCTTTTGTTTTGTTCCTCTGTCACAAAGCTCTGACGCAGGTTTTTCTCAGAATCTTGCACTTTAAGGTCTCAAATATATTTCTATTTCTGCCCACTGGAAACTGCTGCTGCGATTGTTATTGGTGTGATTTAGTGCACCATCTTGCACAGGTGCTCCCATTGAGTCCTTTTTTATCCGGCGGTCTTTCTATGGTCGGTAATAATCAGGAAGACGCTGTAAAATTTGTGTGTCTTTTTCATGATCTAGGGGGAGTGATTGATGGATAAACCTGCTACTAAGGATTTGTGTTTTCTTGTTTTGTTTTTTTTACCATTTAATCATATCGCGAAAACGTTAAAACCTGGTATATAGAAGTTTTTACAGTCAACATAAACAGTTACAGTAATGATCTGGGGGTGTGTGAGACATGATAATATTCTGTATTATAAGTGTTGCATTGTAATTTACTGTTAGTGGTATATTGTGTCCATCTGGTGTATTTTTATTGTTGTATGTATAAATTGCTTGAAGCTCTAACTAAACTTTTTCATCATGCGACTACTTTCCTTCATGTAAAAGAAAATTTTAGCGTGACTTCATTACAATGCCACAATTTCTTTTTAGTATTTTCAGTTTTGATTTAATTAGGATAGATGTTGTAGTGCTATATCAACAAGACATAATCTTTAATAAGTCTTTAACAATTTAGCAGCTTGGTTTATTTATTGCTTATTACTTGACCACTCCAGACCACTTAACTGCACCAATTGTTGAACATATTGTAAGTATAATTGTGTCTGCATAAATAATTGGGAATATATTTTATGAAATGAGTCTTAAAAAATAATCGACAATCAACGTGCCACACTGGTGAAGCCGTGGATCTGTTACATCAGTTATAAATTATTAAAGAGACAATAATGTTTTCAGACTGAGCTTGATGTGGTCCCACGGTAGCTGTTAGATGTAATTTAATGTAGTAATGGCTTTCCTTTGTGTATTTAGTCCACCCTGTTATCAAATTAATATACTGATTAAACTAGGGCTGCACAATTTTGAAAAAAAAAAATAGAAGAAGAATTGTTTTTTTTGCAAATAAAATGTGCAATTTATGTTCAAAAAGTAGGATTCTCTTCAGAGGGCACATCGTAAAACAAACTCCAGTAGCATTAACATAGAAGACTGAAATATGAACCCATAAACAAATCCAAGAAGCCTATGCATTTCAGTTTGCCTTAGTTTTAACTCAAGGTATTATATGATTTTCTATAAAGAGACTGTCTTTTTTTTTTTTTTTTTCCCATTACAGCCTTTGCGGTTTAATAATTTCAGAAACTCATTGTGATTTCAGTGGCTGGTTCTCAGATGATGTCACAAGATTCTGTTGGCCAATAATATTTAATATAGATGGGAGGCAGTTAAAATACTTCTGTTAAAGGGACAGTCCAGAATTTTGGATTTAGGACCTCATTTCCTAGTGAGCCACAGTGTTGGAGACGTGTGGAGACACTTTTTTAAATATTCCATCCAGTCCATGTATTTGCAGAGGTCGCTGGTGCTAGACTAGTGCATGTCAAAGGCCATAGTTACCTGCCACTAAAAACAGTCTTACCCACTCCACAAAGCACCCGAAGTAAATCTGTTATTACACCAGACTGTCGATGTAAATGTTTGTGTTGACAGAATGAAAAAAAAAATACAACAAAATAAATGAAATATAACTAACCTTGTATCGCATCAATTAGTCGCATGTTGAGGGACTATTTTCTCAGCAGCAGTGGAATTTTACTTTGCCGGTTGGTGAGATAGGTGCTAGGTGATATTAGTCCGCCGCAGCCAAGCTTTCTATTAGTAGTACAACCATAGATCTAAATCCTTCAAATGCAAGGCTTGTTTTACTTCTAAATTATTCTATCGACACAGACATTTACATCGAAAATCTGGCGCGTAATGCATTTGCTTTAAGTGTTTTATGAAGTGGGTATGACTGTTTTTAGTGACCACCAGCGACCTCTACAAATGCAAGTACTGGATGGAATATTTTTAAAAAGTGCCTCCACACGTCTCCAACACTCTGGCTCAGTAGGAAATGAGGGCCTATGTCCAAAATTCTGGACTGTCAATTTTAAAATGTGAAGTTTTGTTATATTACTGTACTGTTTGCTCACTAATGCAAATGATGAGTTTCAAAATGTGTGCACTTACCTTTTGGCTATGTCATCTCAAAGTACATTCGTGTCAACAGGGAAAAATCGTCCTTGTATGAAATTATCACATCTAGACTCTGAAAACCACCAATTGTGCAACGCTAAATTTAATAATTGTCCCTGTTGTTTTTTTTTCCCAGTGCGGAGGCTGTGACGCTGAATGACTGCCTGCAGCTGTCCTACCTCCCGTCCAAAAGGAACCACATGCTGCTGCTGTATCCCAGAGAGATCCTCATCCTGGACCTGGAGCTGAGCCAGACTGTGGGGGTGGTGGCCATCGAGCGTTCAGGAGTGCCCTTCACACAGGTATGGCATAGGCACAGCTTGTCCTCGCATCCAGGTTAATGAAGCCTAAACTTTGTAGGAGTTTCACAAAAAGTTTACTACAAAAGTTTGGGTCAGAGATCATTTGTAGTTTGGGTGGTTTCAGTATCAAATATGTTGCCTTAGTCTCATATTTATTGTGTAATTATTCTTACATTACCATTCCTCTGTGGTACCAGCTTCATGAAATAAAACTTTCTGATCAATGTGACTTAAACAGACAAATAAAAGGTTTACTAGGTTTGCTTTTTAGTATAGTCAAGTATATAGTAGTATACTGTATTTTCCACACCATAGGGCACACTCTTAAGCCTCCAACCGCATCAAAAAAATGACTGCGCACCCCACAATCCAGAGCACCCTATACACGAATCCACTCGGGTATCCCAGCACGACTTCAGTAAACTACAAAGCCGCACCACCCGCAGGCGCACACAAACACACACGGAGCAGACAGCGAAAAACACCCGCAGAAAAACTACGCCGACGAGGAACGTAAAGGAGGAACAAACCGAAAAAGCGAGTCCGATGTGCCACTTCTAGACACAACTGAACAACTGAGTCACTGTGAACACGCCGGACAATCCAGCGGTCCCAGACAGCACCCTCCCAATGCGCCAAGCCGAGAGTCACCGTGAACGTGACAAACAAAGTCCGACTGACCCATCCAACTGTTGTGTTTTGTTTAAAGTCCGGTGCGGTTTATTTGTGAAAAAAGTTTGAAAATAGACCATTTAATGACGGTGCGCCTTATAATCCAGAGCGCCTAATAGTGCGGAAAATATGGTAAGTATAGATTGAACAAAAATAACTTTTTTTTCCTTTTGTGATTATGTTGTTAACTGAATAACCATGATTATTTGTTTTTGTCTAATTGTGATGCTGATCTGTTGGCAGGCACTTTAACAGTGGGCATAAAGCCAAGTAAAAAATATTATACTGCCAGTATTGTTGTCTAACCACAGCTTTCTACCATTGTTATTCTAGAAAATATTTTAAGATAAATGCATTTATTCCCGTATCTATAACCGGAATAGATTACGCAGCATGGGGCATCCCTCTTTTATCCAGTCCACTTTATTTCTATAGCACATTTTATAAAGAGACCAAAAGTGATGCACATAGTGAAATAAAATCAACAACAACACAATAAAAGCCAAAGAATAAAAGTGTCTATTGGTCATTACTAAAAATATCCTAAACACCATTTGCTTCTTTGTGGTTAGTTTCATCCGGCACTTGTTTTATGCGTTGTTTTAATAAAAAGGAGCTTAGCGTGTGGATTTCAGAGAAAACAGCTTAGTTAGCTTACTGCTGCAGGTTAGATAAATATAGGTAAGACTTTGCTTTCCTATTTCAAACCTTCCTGGATTTAGCCCATGGCCGTCAACATAATGCTATTTATGTACGTTCCCTTAAATGAACCGTCTCTGCAGTTTGTGCTTAAAGAATACATATTATGCATTCTTGTGGCTTTAATTCTCCTTTAAAAATGCTTTAGTCACCGTGGGATTAATATTTCATATTTTCTAACTTAAAATAATGTCTTCATTTGGAAAGTATACCTTTTATAAACTACACATTAGTTTTCAATTGAGGCATTTAGGCTTTGGAGCTCAGGAATAGGAGCCAACAATGGCAACAAAGGAAGTCCTTACCTCCAGTGAATGCTATACTAATAAAGTCAGGCATTTTTTGTGAACATAATTTTACCTTAGAATGAATTTGTGTGTTTATGGGCCTAAAACTTTTGAGGGCCCAGAGACTACTTTGATTATTTGTTTATAGTTAATTTGTTTATATATTTTCATACATATCTAAGAAGGAGAAAATGTAATTGACTTTAAACTAAGGTCTCTCTGCTCGAATTAACAGATAAATGATTTAATGAAAAAAGCGCGAATGAAGCAAAAAATGCAGCTCTTGATATGTTCAGTTTTGCATAATATGTTCTTTAAACTGAAAACTGCAGGTGCTTCTCAGAAATCAGTTTCCAATAGTTCCCTGTTCACCCACTGTAGTTCATCCTGCTGTGAGTGTTAAACTCCCTCCTCTCTTTTCCGTCTCACCTTATGTCTGTGTGATGGAGACTCAGCAGGTCAGCCCAGTCCTGATTAGAAGTAATGTGTGGCACCAACTACTTACACTTTTCAATGCCAGCAGCTGCCTGACCTCTATAAGTTCCCATGTTTTCTACTTAACTAAATGATTAGAAATGCAAATAAAACTTTTAGATGGAGGATTTGTCACAGTTGTTCTTTCAGTAATGGAAAAATAAGTTAGTTTGGCTACACAGTTCGGTCTCGAGCAAGAGTATGACCTGGTTAAGTGTTGCATTAAATTAAAATTCTTGAATTTGGGGAACGTTTTAACATTTTAACGCTGGATTTACACCTAATGCATGCAGACTGACTACTACTACCACTACGGTGTACTGTGGTGCGTATTTGACCAAGGCAGCAGTGTTTCACCTGTGTTCACTCGATAGCACTCGTGTAATGACCTGAAAACTGCTCCTGACTGCTGCAGTGTGCTTTACAAAGACCTGCACCTCACTCGGACCTATGCCCGCCGAGGTCTGAGGCCAGTCTCATAGGAAACATTGGTTTTAAAGAAGACATATCGTGCTTGTACTGAGAACAAGGTCAGTAGTGCTCACTGGATCTCAAGTTGAGTTGAGTAGCCTACCTGGTGCTCTTCAGTATTGTTGGCCAAATAACTACTTTTAGCACAACTATGAGTGACTAAATGGTGAGGGGAAATAACCGCAACATGAGAATAGCAAAATAGATCTGCTTTAATAACTATGCATGTCTTGCCAGACCCACGTGAGTCCAGAACCACACCGGCTTGCAGTTAATGTACACCTAGAGTAAGCAAAAGTGTACCTTTCCAAGACAGTTTTGTGTTGATAACAAGACAAAGTCAAAATAATGTCATTTGCACTTACATGTCTTTATCCAAAACATCATGTATTTTCATTTTCCCCATAAATCATATTTATGTGTCTTGACAGCATTTTAGGTTAAATCCATTTACTCATAGTTAAATGATGCTGAAAGTGCAGAGAAGGGCTTTGTTGTCCAGAAGTCGGCCCCAAAGTCACAGCTTGAGAGCGCGTAGTTATTATTCAGCTGTCCTGTCCGGGCCTGGTCCAAGCCTCTCCCCTCTAAGTGTTATAAAGTGCTTGTCATGCAGCCAATTTGCATGACTGATCACACGGCTTCGGGGAAAATGGGGAAGATGTAAGGGCTATGGAGATACAGGCAAATGCAAACGAATGGAGGCCTATCATGTACAGTGCATGAAAGTCATGTATACAGCCTTTAGTATTGATGACACTTTACAGATGCATGAACCTGGTTTATAATGTGATACCTAGCTTCCAAATTTAACTATTGACATAAAGGGTTAAAGGCCCTGTACACTTTTTTCCAACTTATTTGAGCAAAATTTGTCTGGCCCAGTACAGAAATATTTTATAAGCAGCTCTTGAGGTCAGAATACTGTATGTCCACTGTGAGCTGCCTGCATGAAATTATAAAGTATTTTATTGTCCAATAAACAGGAAGTGTGCCGTTAACATGCTAGTTGTTGTTATCATCAGTGTGACAGGAAAATTGGTCTCTAAAAGTGTGGAAAAGTGCTAATAAATGATTGCGTTTAATAGATAAATGTGGAAGAGGAATACATTTGGATCACTGCAAAATGTTTGAAATGTTCGTCATGTTTTAAGATGCTAAAAATTATGCATTTGAAGGATTTTTTTTTTCTTTTGGAGGAGGTGTTGATGAATAGTTTTTTGCTGTCGACAGACAGAGCTCACATCTCTTTGATTGAGCATTGCTTATACAAGGAGGAGCTTAAACACATAAATTCACATGATTATTAGCCTTGTTTTTACACAACCTTGTTTTTGCCACAATAAACTGTCATTCAGATTCATCTTTGGCTCCTGAGAAGTCTAATAGTAAATCGGTGCAGTCAACATGTTTGATAGAGCCATTAAATCAAGGACACCTCCTGCTGCTGAGGCTAATGTTGCCCATTACAAACTCCCCCCAGACTAAAACACAATTATTTGTTTTAACAGAGCTCTGGTTATTTTTTCTCATTACTGAACATGTATTAATTCCTAAAGGTAATTTAAGATACAACTTGCTTGTTTCTTCTGTGTAATAATATAGGTGATCCCTTGTGCCCAACGGGACGCCCTGTACTGCCTCCATGAAAACGGATGTATCACTCTGCGTGTGTGTCGCTCCACCTCCACTGAAGATGCATCAGGTCTGTAAAATACTGTTCCTTCTGTTATTAGCCATGTTTGTCATCATACTCAAAAGAGAAAAAATACCACTCTGAAAATAAAGGATCCAAAAGTTAAGAAAGAAGCTTTATTGAATTAATCTACCATACTTATCTAACTGGACTGGACTGCTGGCTTATATTCAATTAAATTATCAAATTACAGTGTGGAGTGAATTAATAATGCAATGCAAAGCACTCTGGGTATCTTGAAAGGCACTACATAAATCCAGTGCATTTTTATTTCATTTAAGCTGTCTAGGCTAACCTGCCCCTGTGCCCATGAGAGAATTTGCCTTCAAAAGTTTAAGATACTGTTTTATCAGCTTTGTGAAATGGGACCTCATTGTCCGGTCTGATGTCCCCACCTCACTTGTTACATTTATTTTACTGCTTATCTCACCTGGTCTTTTTTCCTTTGCCATTTACTTACTGTGAGTCCCTTATGTGCTCTTGAATCTTATCTTAGTCATTTTACTATCTCCCCTCTCTGCACCTTCTAATGTAAATGTCTTCCTTTTCCCAGCTGCTTCATTATGTGGATTGCCTAGCGTATCTCTATTTCAGCTCAATTACTTCTGACATCATTATGTATTATCACTTTTTACTGCTATCATTCCAATATATAGTGGAAAAGTTTCACTATTTTTGTTGTAAGAACAATTTTAGTCATTGGCTGTAGAGTAAATAATTCATTTTGGTGTGTATCCCTGTGGATGTTAATGTATTCTGCTCTGTTTTGAAAGTTAGATCTTAACTTTTACTCACTAAAAATGAACGGTGATGTAGTTGTAGTAAGGTTCTAAGGCTCTAGTGAGGGTGGATTGACGTATTGCCTCACAACAGCCCCTCTTCGTTTCATTTCAAATGCAGAACGGTCTAGAACCAGACCATGAAGTTCATTTAAATCTGTATTTACTTGGGATGTGCCAGTCATTGTTGCTTATTTATAGCATGCATGTGTCTTTTCAATGTGGTAGACTTCTCCTCATATCCTGCTAACATTCAGAACTCAATCTCGTTTTACTTCACATTTACAGAATTTAGTGCTTAGATTCCGCAGAAATCTGTGCAGTATCTCAGTTCTCTGTGGTTTTTTTTTATATTACGTTTCTTTTGGCACAAATGGACCATGTGTTTCTCTGATTGGTTACTACACGTGTCAGTCACACCCATCAGAAACTGTAGAGATGGGATATGTTCCAGACTATCTATGGGTTTCAGAATGATTAAAAAAAATTAGGAGTGTTTGCATAATAATTAAAACGTAAATATCCTTTCAATGATGAAACATCATTAAATTGTGTAAGTGGAAGCTGAAACCCATAAATACAATTTGAAAAGTAGAGTAAAACCATGTACTCTTTGGTTCCAAGCATATTTATCTCTGTAGTAGACGCTTGAATCTTGATTACAGTGTCAGGGCACTGTATATCCAAACCAATGCAAAAATAAGACCAGTGCTTCTACTCTGTACAATGCCTTCCTGAAATTGTATGTTTTTGTGTATTGTTTCTTGACTTTACACTGTTTAACATTAGTTTACATTTCTCATTTTCCTTTCAGACCCAGAGCAGACAGTGCAGGAGCTTGTGTACGACCTGCGTTCTCAGTGCGATGCCATCAGAGTGACCAAGACCGTGCGCCCGTATCGAATGGTCATCTGCCCTGTCAACGAAAACAACGCTGCCCTGATGGTCAGCGATGGAAGAGTTATGCTATGGGAGCTCAAAGCACACTCTGGCAAGACCACAGTCAATCCCAGGTACACAAAACTATAGATGGACTATTTGTTGTGTTTATCTACAGAGCAGATGCGCCCAACCCGAATGCAGAAAGCTGTTTACTCACTTATCATGAAGTTGCAACGGTACCTAGTGATGATGCCATCGCACAGCAGCTTATCACCATGTGATAAAATAAGTTATGCTGCTAAACTAACATTGGTGAATGGTATATGCCTTAATGACTCAAACTGAGTGGATCACTCATTTCCAGAAAATCACAAACATAACATGGAAAGTCACATATTATATAACATTTTCATAGATGGGAAAGTTACGTAAAAGTTACACTCATATTTTAACATTTAAATTTATTCCTCCCTAAGATCTACTCCCTACTGCCTCAGGATTGAAACCATTTTGTCTACAAACCACAGGCTGATCATTGCAATCTGCAAACGATTGGTTCAATGACATTTCTATAAATTGCACAGCTCATGGTATGGTGGGTAGGTGTTTGAAACTTGTCATGCACATACTGTTGTTATGTCCTTGGGCCAGATGGTTCATCCATATCACTCATGCTTATGTCACGGTAGCTGAAAATTGCAAATCCTTCTATTTCTGATTTACATTTTACACCTTCAATGGAATATTTTTGTCACATATGTTTGAGCTTCAAACATTTGAAGCAGAGACAGCAATTGCAGAAGCATACAGTTAAAAGTTGAGATACTTAGCTGACTGACTCAGTGGTTTGAAAGGGGTATAATCCTCTGGGCTAATTTTAGATTTCTCACTAAATTGTTCAGGTAGGAGGAGGTACATTTAAGATGATTACAAGCTTCGCCGATGTGGCAAGTTCCGTGTGATGGAAGCAAGAGATTTGTGCCCTAAAGCGTTGCAAGCAAAATGATGTATGTTAAACGGGTACTTTATTTTAATGCATTTGGAAATGACAACAATGTTTTAGAAGCTTATATTTTCTACATAAAGTTTTTCTAACTTGCAGATAAAATACTTGCACTAGTCAAATTTGTGATATGGTTAGACAAATAAATCTCCACTCAAATTAGACTTATTTTGGATTGATAAGACTTTCATTAGGATAGGATTGCTTTTCCTTTTTAGTGTTCTCATAACATAAAATTGACACGAATCCTTTTCATTTCAGTGGTGGTCCCATGCAGCCAGCTGTCTTTTTCCTGTGAATTCAATTGACATTCAAATCCCCCTCTGCGTTTTGTTTAGCATTCTGCCTTTCACTGTCTGTTTGGCACACAAAGCTTAAAACAAATGTTTAAAAGAGGTTCTGGCACTGGTAGTGTGTACTGATGTGACTAATAATTCCTGCTACACTCTTTAGAGACGCTATGTTGTCACTCTGAGCCAACCGTATAACGATAAATGAAGATGGACTATTTATAGAGGAACCACTTTGCTAGATTTCAAGCTTTTTTTTTTTTTTTTTTGCTCTGTTATGTTTGTGTCAGGCAGCTAATAGAGCAAAAATGCTGTTTTTGTTTTAAGAAAAAAGCTTTAAAGGTCATATGTTATGCAAAACTGACTCTTGTGGGGTTTTATTGGTTTTAGAATGTTGTCAACTCATCAAAACATACCTGGAGTTGTGTTTTGTTTCTTTCAAACATTTGAGTAACCCTGCCTTATTAGTTAGTCTGTTGACATCTCCAAAGGTCAAAATGAATAGTATCAAAAATTAAATACTAATCAATACTAAAACTAGATACTAATTTGAGCAAGTATTGATACTAAAAAAGTCAAATTCACAGGACAGAAATGAATCCTGAATAATTTTAGAATATGCCCATGAACCACTATGGAACCTGCCAGTATGAACAGATATAAGACCACATGTAATAGAAAAGAAAGTACTATTCAATGTTGAAATGTTGAATCACATTCTTTTGTCTAAAGAAATGGTGTTTTTTATGATCATAGTGGTATCTGAATCGGTATTGACTATCAAGTCTGTTCACTAGTATCAAAATTGAGTGTGAAATTTTAGTGACATTTTTGTGACAACACTATTGACAAAAACATTCTTACAAGTGTTGTGCTCATTTCTTGGTTGATAAACACTGTAGATTAGTAATACAATACTATTAAGACAATACTGTAAACATGTTTATTCTCTTAACAGTGTGAATCCATCTGCTTTAGCCTTCCATAAAATCCAACTTTCTAATATTTACTTTGTTACAGACAACAAATGATTATTCAGCATAGAGTTGGTTAGCCGTTTTTGTGAATTGGAAGTTCATATTGTGACCACTACCATTATGTATTTCCATTTCATTGATTATGTAATTTTATGAATAATATTTCGAGATCATTTAGTATCTCTCATTTGTCCTACAGCTCAGGTCTGTCTCCACTTTACTCTCCTGTGGCATTCTGTGGCGCTCCGTTGGGTCCAAACCAAAAGAGGATTCAGGATCTCTCCCTCAACAGCATGATCGGTAAGAACATGGCACTATACATTATTGTGTTGGATTAAATAAATGTTAAAGATAATGTTGTGTCAATTAAAGATGCGATATTTAGCTTTCCTGGTGGGGATACCATACCTGGTCTTTTCCATGGAGATTTTAATGTTTTACCTGTAAGCTTCCACAAATAAACATGTATATTGTGTTTTATGTATTACAGTTTTTATTGCTAAAAGAAAAAAGATCTCATCTGTCTCTTGGCCTGGTGATACTGTCTGCTTTTCTCCATGGAGATATGTGATTAATGACATGCTGTGGAACATTTTGGGTAATCCAATAACATCTCCACTGAGACAAGCATGTGGCGAAAAGTGACATAATGCTCCTTTAGACCATATTGTAAATTGTTTGTGAGCAAAGAGGTGAAAACTACTGTGTATTTGTGCCATTTCCGAACTTGATAAAAGTATACAATGAAATTATTAGTTTTGGTTAATTCAGTAAATAAAGCAAAAGGGTTTGCAGTTGAAATCTATGCACTACAAATTATTTTAGCTGGTATTTTTAACTCAGCTCAATCATTCCAAGACTTTTTGCTCACTTCCTGGCTGACAAACTTTGTACGTATTATTTTTTAAGCTATAAATGACAATGACTAAATAGGTCATCTACCTAACAGACTGTGAGTCCATCTGTTAAAACAAAAATAATGCCTAAATTTATCTCAGTTGCGAATATGCATATCTTACAAAAATAAACGTTAACATCAACACAGAAAAATGAAAGCTTAGTAGTATTTTACTGTAAAACTGCTGAAACACTATGTGCCTGGTGTCTGCTGAGAATAAATGATATATTGTGTTCATACTGTGACTGGAGCAAGTAATGTAGGTGAAATGTCTTGCTAAAGGACAGCAGTAATCTCTAATGAATCTGGGGGAGTGGGACTTGAACTACCAATCCACAGACACCTTTTCCACAGGCTGTGAACTGTACCCTGGCTACATCGGCAGGGACATTTCCTTCCTGACAAAAAATAAAATGAATAAATAAATTCTTACCTTTTCAAAGAAGTATTCAAAACATTTCAGACTGTTCTGCTATGTGAGCGCAGGCTAATGCAAGGTCAGCCTTTTGATTATAATAAATTATTGTAGATGCTTTTTATCAGGCAGAATGTATGTTTCTATGGCAACAGTGTCTTTGGTCAGCTGTGGGCAAAAAGCAAATATGAAAAGGCAGACATCACAGACACACAACTGGGTTACGCAAGTCATTTTAAATGAAGGGTAAATGTTTAATTCAATAGCCTTTTTCACCCCAGCTTTTATTCTATGTAAATACATTTTGCCTCGTGCCTTAAAATGCGTCAAGGTAATAAAAAAAAAAAAATCCCTTGCTTAAATTGTCTTGCCTTACTTTAACCCATAATTCTAATAATAATGCAAACACAAACATGTTTACAATGACCACATTCAGGCAGGCCAGAAAGTGTGTGAAATTACATCCAAGCAGCTCTCACAGTCCTCCTGGATGCACACGGCTGTGTCCTTTGCTCCTGTAACTTTCCAGTGTCCCGCTAAATTTGAATTTTCCAGACGGAGGAGCTTCACCACAAACAAGAACAAAGTCATGTTTCCTCAGTTTGATTAAAACACGCAGGTCTGACATCAACCACAATCAAGCGACCTCTGAACATGTTTGACAGAGAATCTTAAAAAACTTGTGTTACTGTAAAATTTGAGTTTGCAATTTGTGCAGCTCCTTTCGGACCATTTTATTTTATTTTTCAGTAAAAAAAATCCATTAATCCATTAATCACTTGTAGGGTTGGATATCATTAAGAAGTTGCCAATACGATACATACCTTGATACAATACATATCATCGATACAGTGCACTTTCAGTTTGATACGATATATTTCAAATCGATTTGATACGGTTCAATAAAAAATAATGGCTAAATTGTGGCTGTGATACTAAAAGTCTTTAGTAAACCACTTCTTGTGCAAAGTGAAAATGAAACACAAACATTTTAATCATCAAAACAGTGAAAATGTCAAATTGTCACATAAGCAAATTTCCTTCCACTAAATAAGCAACAAAACTGCAGTGCTGTAACAAAATAATGTAGTAAAATATACCAAAAAATACTCTTGGTGATATATTGATACAGCAGCCCACGATATCGATACTGTATCATCACATTAAGTGATACGATATGTCGATATTTCAATATTTTTGCAAACTCCTACTCACTATCGTGCTGTGCAGCCGTCTGTCTGAGGTGCAAACAGCTGCACAACTCTTCGCTGTGATGCTTTAGCTTTTACCCTTACATAACCTTGAATTATTTACCTCATAGGAGTTTGCTTTTCTCCATAGATTCACAAACAGATTTTCCTACAATGTGATGAATATGCGCCCCCACACATGCACACACATCCAGTACTGTATTTTTATTTATTTTTTTATTTTTTGTAATTTATTCTTGCTCCATGTTGAGTCATCTGACCTCCTGTTGTGACACCTTTTAGAACACACAAGAAACACAATAATAAAATCTAACCAAAAATTCTGACTTCATGCTAAAAGTACAGTCACTGAGGACATTTTAGATCTTACCCTTGTACCATCTGGTCTCAAGTCATGAAAGTTAACTTGACACTCAACTTTTACTTTTTAAAACTCCAGAGAGAGAATATAAAGTCCAGCACTTTATTGTAGTGTTCCCATGCCTCATATTTACCGCTCATGTTTGTGGCCTGAGGGCGTAGCTTTCTGTAACCCTTTTATGTTGCTATACAGAGGATCAGTAGACAGGACAGTATCAGTCTCCCGAGGGTGCTCTGGCCTTACTTTTTCAAAATCTTGCTCACCTCATCTTACAATCTCACCCTCTGTCTCTCCTCCCAAAGATTCCCAAATGTGAGTGATAAAATCGTAATCATATGCATTTTTTTATTTATTTGCGTGTTGTTCAGGGGAGCCGAACTGTCAGAGAGTCAGCGGCCCTTGGGGGAGTGCAGTGCTTGTTGTAATGTGCATAGGGAGGATTTTGTATTTCTGCCACACACAAACGTGCTCGGAGACTGCTGACTGCCTGAAGCTACAGCTCAGAGTGACAGTTGGTGAATAAAGCCCTTTGTTATGAAGCTGTGGGCCTGCAGGATACTGGAATTCTGACTTGCATAGTTGTAGAGGCTAATTAAAATTTGATAGATAGTTTGACAGTGGACTGGCATGTAGATGCTGGCGGGAGAATGCAAATAAACAAATTAAAAACTTGTGGTGTTACTGAGACTGCATAATTTTGGTGCTGAGGTTAACTACACAGGGCATCCAGTATAACAAGGATACATCTATTTGTATTCATGAATTTGACAGTTATTCGTTCTTTATCCCGGTGCTAGAGCCACAAACCTGTCAGTCACCATAGATAAAAAGATTAACATTAAATCATTATCATATTTAGATCACCATGTTACTTTTAGTTTTAGTGTTTTGAAAAGTATATACTCACTGAAAACCAGTGGCGGAGTTAGCAGTTTGGGGGCCTTAGACGAACTTGAGTTTGGGGCTGTCACTACAATGCACCATTTTTTTTGTTTTGTCTTGTTTAATATATTTATTGTCTGTTTCCCATTGTTCTTGAGACATGCACATCTCAATTTATTTAAATTATGGTGGATTGGTAACTTGTTTTATTAGTTAGGTAGCCTACTAGATAACCAGAACTGGGAGTAGTTTTATTTTTTTTCCTATCACATTTTTGCTTGGCACTGAGGGCAATTGGTCGGGGCCCCTCCAGGTTTGGGGGCCCAAGGCAGCTGCCTACTTTTGCCTAATGGTAGCGCCGCCTCTGCTAAAAACATCACTTTTGTTTTTGACATTCTTAGTCCCCCCTCCCTCTTCTATTTGCACAGTCACTCCCACTTCAGAGCGCCGTCACATTACAATAGAGATCAACCTTTTTTTTTTTCTTTCATGGTCGATCCCAATACCCATTGTTAAGAATTCAGAGAAGCCACTGGTCTATAAGCTCTGATGACATTTTTGGGCTGATATGTAATGTAGATTTTGAATATTTTCCTCAAATTCTGCAATGTTTACTGCATATTCATCCATAGACACAAACTTAAATTGGATCTGTCTAGTCCTTTTTTTGAGCATTTATCTCTTTATCGGTGCACTGAAAAATCCAAATCTCAGTCAAACGATATATTGGTCCATCTGTAATAAAAAATAAAAAAAAAACTCTTTAGGTGCATTTTTGATGAGGGAATGTTAGAGAAAAATCCCACACACCGTCTTACTTGCAAATTGTGAGATTTATTAGGACAAACCGTGCAATGTTTCGGCACTAGGCCTTCGTCAGGCAAACAGAATGAGAGCTCAGGTGGCCATCTTAAATAGAGTATGGCAAGCACCCAAGGGTGATGGGTCATAAAGAAATAGTGCACTCAAAACCACATAATTCAAAAAACAAAGACACTCAACATACAGTGTAATGATAATAATAATGAAATATTAATCATTAGTTGAAAACTCATTGAATAATAAGAAAAATAATACATTTTTCAAGTAAGACGGTGTGCGGGATTTTTCTCTATGTTCTTGGGCTGCTCCCTCTCCTCCGATGCACCCATCTCTAGTAAATGATGTGCGAAGTTCTTATTCTTTTATGAGGGAATGTTATAACATGGTCGAAAAAGTTGATTTTGCATAATATTACCTGTTTAAAAACACAAGAGAAACTATATACTGGTCCATTTAATTACTAGCCTATCTTTTCCAAATATAAAGTATTTGAAAGAGTTAAAGGAAACTTAAAGAAATCAGTAGTTAACTTAAGCATTTGTCAAGTGACCAAGTAGCAAAAGAATGAATGAGACAAGGTTGGTATGAGAAAGGAAAACTATTCTGTGCAATTAATCAGATTTTAATCAATTGCGTTTTGATCTTTTCTAACTGTTAATCATCAGCTAGATCTTCTCTCAGATGTTAAGTGTCTTGCCTAAGGAACCAACAGTACGTGGGAACAGGAATCAAGCTATCAGCTTTTGTGTGGATTAGTCTTATTCCAGTTTAGCCACTGGAGTTTTACATCCCACCTCAACACATGCAATGTCCTGAGTGCATATATTTTGGCAGTTAATGGGACAGAAAACCTTTTCATAAAAAATTGATGTTGCCTCTACTGCAATACAGACTACTACAAAGAACCTAGCTGAAACCGTAGCATGACCCATTGACTTTACATCTTGTCTTTATGTTGTTTGTTTGGAGTTTCATCATTATCTTGCGCCATTATCTTTGGAGCTGCCACGCATTTTAAATAGATGATAAAACATGATGGGGAAATAAAATGGATTTTCTGACTCGAATTAAACTTGAGGTTACACTCAGACGATGAAGATCAAAAGGACATGACCGGGCAATTAAAAATACGATCTCATTTTAACATTCAGCTCATTGAAAATACTTGTTAATATAGGTTTGGTAGAATAACGCTTGATGTCGTGCTAGTATATAGTTAAGAAAATAGCTCAAAATCTGATGATGCTTGATTGAAGCTCTAATTATTGAACCACAAAGTCCCACGGTAATTCAATATAACTTTGAGAAGGTTAATTTAATGGGGTAAAGCAAATGGTTATTTTGTACAGCCATAAATTGTAATAGCTTCTGATTAACTTGGATTTTCAGTATATTAAGTTTAATGACACAGAGTAAAAACTAAAGTGTTTTTATTAGCATGAAGTTGGTTAATGGCATCAACTTATGACCATAACTGGCATCTTAATAGTCGTCCAACCTCTCAACTAAATTAACCACTGTCCTTATAGAAAGTAAAACCAAAAAATAAATAAGTTCTAAGTAAATAAGTTCTTACTATTTCTGCCTCTAACCTTTTTGGAACACCCCCTATGTTGTGGCTTCACTTACCTATACAATTTTGTTTGTTTTTGTGCTGCTCCATTATAGAAATTACAGTTAACACCATCTGTAGGTTTTGTTTGGTTAACCAGGAGACCCAAGACTTGATGCCAGCTGATTAAACATATACTATATTATGGTGCCACCTAGTGCCTCCTCTCAATTTCATTTCTCTCCAGCAACTAGGTCAGGAATTGGAATACACTAGACTACGGAAGCCGAGAGGGGTCACAACAAACGCAAACGCCGCAACAAATACAAATGCGACAACACAACAAAAAGCCACAACAAACCAAAAACAGCCACAACACACCAAAAAAAGCTACAACGGAAATGACCGCGGGACTCTATTTTAATGCAAACGGCGCAACAAATTCAAACGCCACAACACAAACGCAAATGCTACAACACATTAAAAAGCCACAACACATTAAAAAGCCACAACGGAAGTGACAGCGGGACTCTATTTTCCGACGGACCGATCAAGCGGCAAGTGAAGAAGAAGAACTACAACATGAAACGAATGATGATAAAACAATAGATTACTTTTACTTACGTTTCCAACTTCTCTGTTTCTTTACTTTTCACGTTGTAGTTCTTCTTCTTCACTTGTTGTGGCTTTTTAATGTGTTGCGGCATTTGCATTTGCGTTGTGGCTTTTGTGTTTGTTGTGACATCTCTCGGCTTCCGTACTAGACAGTTCACAAAAACCCCGGAAGTGTGAGTTCGGCCACCAGCCAATCAGCGAAAAGCCTTGCCTGTGTTGGCAACGATTCCCAAGATTGATTATTTAAAGCCAAAACAAAGAGAATGTTTGGTGAATTTTATCAAGGGGAAAGACGTTATTGCCCTTATTCCTATGGGATTTGGGAAAAACTTAATATACTAGTTAGCCCCGTTAGCGGCACATTACATATGTCACGATCAAATAGCAGTGATTGGTTAAATTTAAAAAAGTTGCCACCTACCATTGAGCAAATGAATTCTAACACTGCAAGGTCACCCCAGTTTTAATCGAAAGAAAAGAGGAGAACAGAGTACTCTATAGAAGATGTTAATGTATCTCCCCACTACAGGAACACCTCACCCCTCTGCCCCCAGGACAGAGGTACAGGGCGCTCAGGTGGAGGAGGGCCCGCTCATCCCCTCGGTCATCACATTTTTTAACAACATTTCCCGCTGAGTGTACTGTAATGTTTATTGTAATGTGTTTGTTGTGCTGTGTTGTTGGTGTATATGTCAAACGAGCTCTGTGTGCGTGAAAATGAACTTCCCCCTGGGGACAAAAGTCTAAAGTCTAAGTCTATCTCCTGTATATAAAAATCAGTATTGCTTTGTATCAAATTGAAACTGAGCTTGAATATTGTAGTAAAATGGGAAAATGTATAAAAATTAAAAATAAAATAAATAAAAATAAATAAATTAAAATAAAATAAAAATAATGATACAAACAATAAATATGAATAAATTATTGGTAACAATAATAATGGAAACATTAATGGTAATGATAATGTGTTTATGTTTTTTGTTGTAAAAAAATATATATTTTTTTTTTTTGCCTGTACCATGTCCTGTTCCTGTGCACCTGTTTTGTCTGCCTCCAATTGACTCCAGCCTGCTATTGGTTGATGTGTTCCACTTGAAGGCCACGCCCATGTTTTGTTTTAATTAAGCCCTAATGAAGACCAGTTAAGGTCCAAACATGTTGGCTTTGGCCATTCAAATAAAGGCCTTTTAACTATATTTTTCCCCGTGCGATGTGTTAACTTTTTCTACTTGTTTGGAGTGCCTGGAATCTGTTGTGTTTGAATATTGTAGTATTTGAAATTTTAGTAATGTCATATCTAGAACAAGTGCAGGGCAATCATTCAGACTCCCAAATAGCTAATTACTAATGTCCATCCATCCCTTTTCTTTTGCTTTATTTGTGGACTGGTCATGGATTAATAATGTCTAAAATCTTCTTTTTTAGGTCAGACCCTGATTGCTGGAGAGACCCCTCCTCCTTCCTCAAACCAACATGAGGTCCAGCTGAAGTTCCTGTTGACCGGTTTACTTTCTGGACTCCCCCTGCCTCCATTCGCCCTCCGCATGTGCCCCCCGCTCACCACCAAAAACATCAGCCACTACCAACCATTACTGGCTGTTGGTGAGTAACTTTAAACAAGCAACACTGGACAGCAAACTCATCTATGAAACATTGGGATGTAATTGAAAATGTCAACTTTTTGTGCTAACATTGTGATGATTACAGTACTTGTTTAATTAAGAAAACAATTACTCAGGCCAGAAAGTGCTAACTGGCTTCCCAAAACTTTTCTTACCCACCCACTATGCTTTTGTGTAGTGTAAAAAAATACTATTAATTTAAGACAAAATTACACTTGCATATTTCTTAGCTCTATGTAGGAGGACCTCAGCAACAGTTTAGTAGTTTAGTTTTTTGCCAATATACAAACCAAACAAAAGATCCATTGTACAACACAATTATATAAAAATAAATACATTCTACTGGCATTATTTAACAATGTGCTTTGGCCTTCATTATCAATATGAATCCCTTAAATATGTGCTCATATTCTCCACTCGCCAGCAATGTAATTAATGGAAATCAAGCAAATTATTACACGTCCAATTATGTTATACCTCATAAATACATTTTGGTTTGAAAGTGAAACGTTCATTTATGAAATTACTACAGTTTAACATCATTTTGTGGGCTGTAGATTTTAAAATATTGATAGCGATATAAGCAGCAAGACATGTTCTGGATATTTATTTGTTTCATAGGGACAGTGCATATTAATGAACATCTATAATTACAGTGTAAATATAACAGATTTTTTTGTCCTGCTTGATCAGGATACGATTTTGAAAAGCAGATTTGTAACACATTCATTTGAAGGACACAAATTGGAAATCTGGGAGTTCTTTTTTACACTCAATATTTTCTAGACTGCTAAGACGCAAATGCCAAGGAGCACTATGATTTTGTATTGTGGTTTCCCTCCTCTGCAATGTCCTATCTATGGTATTTTATTGTCAAAATGTCCTCCTTTCTGGTCATTAGTCACCTCAGCAGTCTCTCCGGACGGCACATTTGGGTGTTGGGGGAAAGACACTTGTCCATTTGATTTATGAAATGTTGGCACACAAAATATAGTCCAGTAAGTTCTGGGGTGGAAAAGTATGGCTCCTCTACTTTTAGTTTGAAACTGTTGGTGGGTAACAGAGGACCTTATAAAACATATGAAGGGGAAATTAGTACTTGGGCAGGCAGTTTTTTTACAGCAACACAATTATCTCAAAATGTGAAAGAGCAGAGAGTGGTCCATAAGCCAGTGAATTGCACAGCTTACACAACACACTCATATCTTCATCTTTCTCGATTTTAAAATTACATGTAATCGTTTTTTTTTTTCAAACTACTATAATTATTTCATTTCCTTGAAGGACATTGGTAGACCCATTAACCTTTATTTCTGTGTCTGAATTTTAATGAGTTTGCCATTTAAACCTATTGTGAAATATTGCACATTTAATCTTTCAGTTTTTATAATTGCCTTTAATAATAATCATAATAATAATTCTGCATCAGTTTTATATAGCGCTTTTCTGGACACTCAAAGACGCTTTACAGTTTGGTGCATTATTCATTCTCTCCACACTCGGTGGTGGTAAACTACTATTATAGCCACAGCTGCTCTAGGGCAGACTGACGGAAGTGAGACTGCCAATCTGCGCCATCAGCCCCTCTGACCACCACCATCACTCACGCACACACCACTTTCATACTAGGCAATGTGGGTGAAGTGTCTTGCCTAAGGACACAATGACAGTTTTTGCGAGTGGAAGCCGGTTTGGCCACATATCTCTAGTCTGAATAATTAAAAGTGCTCAAAGGGAAATATGACGCCTTTCTCATTTACTCATTTACATTCACTCTATACTTGAAGGTAATAAGGCATAGTCACTGGTCAGATCTGTGGAGAGGTGACCCCACTCAAGATAAAAATGCATATTGTATAATATACTTGTATACAGTATAACAACTGGAATTAAATGTAATACCGTACAGTGAAACATTGCCATCAACGCATAACATCTTCAGAGACTGACAGGTGTTGAACCCCACACCAGAAAAAACCCATAGTGCACCTTTAATCTTCACCATGTAAAATCTTCTGTAAAATGTACCGTTAAATGAACATTGTGCTAGCCCATAACCTAGTCAATGTTTACTTCAATGATGTAGACACTCTTCTAAATGTGTTTACCCATTCCATGTTTCAGTCATTTAAATTGCATATAATCTTAAAGTTTGGTTGAAAGTTTGAAAACACAAAGTGCCAAAAAAGCAGGTCATTGGATTTGGCTGTGCAGTTGGTGAGAACTTATTCGACAAAGATAGACTTGAAGTGAAAAAATAATCTGGCTTTATTACTCCCCCAAGATAGCTGCTGGGGGAGAAAAAGAAAAAGTTTGGATTTATTTGTTGTAGAGCAACACAGTGCTTTTTGGGAACCTCAGTAATGATGCATAAATTGGTAGTGTGTCTATGTGAATGGCAAATTAAGAGTGAATTCAAAACGACTATCTTGGCTTTATACTATGAATTCGTGCTATCTCCTTATGCCGGCATGAACATCCATTTGAAGCAATGGCAAGGCAGCTCTTTCCCCCCCATGCTGAAAACCCTGAGTTTAGTTGTCAAGCTGAAAAATGGGCTACGCTTAGTCCCCTGACATGGCCCACATAAATTAATCATAGCTCAAAGACACGAGCTCCCCTCTGTGCCGCAGACACACAGATAAATAAGATCACCTCCAGACCACCACGGTTTCATCGAGAGGTATTGTTTTTACAGAAGGGTGCGTCATGTCTTCACTGTGGAACATGCACACGTCTTTGGTTCCACATAAATCATTTTTTGGCGCAGCATTGGACATTAACGTTATCACAACGCAGATATGGCGTTTATGTGATTGTGAAAAGATGCGAAAAGAGTCAAGGATTTGCCAGAATTGTCACAAGTAACATCCAAATTACATTTACACTTACTGTTAGATCTCTCAACAGAAAAAACTAAATACGATTGATGTTTGAAGATAAATGTAAAAAGGATGATCTGACCATGCCAATCTGGATGAACTTGTTTCTACTTAAAGGACTCTTTCTGATCTGAATTATCACTACCTAAACCTCAGCACCTACAGCCATTTATGATTCAGTGCTAGTGCGGCCTCTACAGCTCGATGGATGAATTTTGGAGGTTCTGAGCTTTCATATGAAGCATGATCTTTCTATATACTGAGAATGAGAAAAAAAAACTTGAATGTGTCCTCTAAATCCAGGCCAAGGCACTGGCATCCCAAATGAGATGCAGCTATAATTGCAATACCGTTTTTAAAACCTTAAGAGCGCAGACTACATACAGTTCCTTTAATACAGTTTAATGCTCAGGACTCCCACGGTCATGGAAATCCTGGAAAAGTCATGGAAATTGAAAATGCCACTTTCCAGATCTGGAAAAGTCATGGGATTTTGTTAATTCAATGAAAGTTTTGGAAAAGTAATAGAATTTTAGTATCTCTTTCACCCAACTACAGCTTTGTGTTAAGTTATCATTAGGGTATTATTAGGGGTGTAATGATATCCAAGTCTCACAATCCAATATTGTCACGGTATGAACTTCACGGTACGATATTTATTGCGATATCGTGGGAAAGCTCATGATATGGTGGGGAGGCTCACGATGTAACAATATCCAAATCTCTCGGTACGATATTTTCCCTATATACATCTCACAGTGCGATATTTATTGCGATATTTTGTGGAGGCTAACAAAACATAATATGCTACTTTTTTCTCTTAAAATGCCTTGACAAGACCAATCCAAAGAACTAAGACTTAAAGGTGCTTAGAACTGTTATTTCTATTATCTATTATAGTCTACACTGAAATGGATCATGGTCTATGTAGTTCCGTCTGTCTTTTTTTTTAGCTATTGCTGCACCATAACTCTTAATTTAAGCAAAGAGACTTCTAATTCGATATATTGTGATGGTTCACAATATTATTGTGACAACTTTGACAATACGATATCACGATATTTCGGTTATTGTTACATCCCTGGCTATTAACATATGTGCCTTTTTTTGTTTGTTTGTTTTTTTTTGTTTAAAGACAACAATAAATGCACTGACAGTATTTTGAATGTTAAAAAACTATAATACCAGACTTTAAGGTTAGTGGAAAGGGTTAACATTTCATATTTAATGCTGTAAATTGCTGTAAAGTCATGGAAAATTCACTTTAGGTCATGAAAAAATCATGGAAAAGTTTAGAAATTTTGTCAGTGAAAAAGAGTGGGAATTCTGAAACACAGGCACTTCTACTTTTCCCACCCACAACAGAAGAAACCAATATCTTTAGTTACCTTACTGTAAATCTACTCTTTCTAAATGAACTGACGAATCGAAATCATTACCCAAATTGGAAAAACAGAAAAGCTATTGTCTGGGTCCACTGTAATTCTAATTGCTTTGTTGTACTTTTATCTTGGCGGAAGTTTATGCATTATTCAGCTATTTAAATGATTAAAATCACGATCTATGGCTTGTAGACACTAGACCATTCTCTAATGCAAGAAACAAATTGCATTCCCTCCATCTGAATCAAAGAGAGTAATCCTGGTCTGTCTGATATTTACACATTTGTGAGATGTGCTTTTGGTGGAACTGAAAGGACCCAAAAAGCCTCCACTCCAATCTGAGCCCTTTTAGCGGCACAGCGGACACACAACTGTAATTTGTTTCTCCCAATGAGAGCTTAAATTCAGGAGCGACGTGAATGGGACTGCAGCCCATCACACACAGATGGTCAGGGGTAGACTCTGCTCATCTGGCCCCCGCTGGCGTCCTGGATGCGCAAACTGGAACGTGGCCGGATCACTTTTCAGTCCGCATGATTCGTCAAGTCCCCATAGAAATCTACACGGAGAAGCAGTTAAACAGACTCCAGCTGCTGAGCCAAAGTATGTCTTTTGTTGCACGTCCTCCTAGCAGTGTTGTAAATAGTGAATAGGTTTTGGATAATGACACTGGGGATTACCACTAGACCATGTTTAAAAGGTGATGAGAGAGGCCTAGGGCTTTTTCTGTTTAATACAAAACGTCATCCAGAGGGTAGCATTTCATTAACAGGCCATTTCTTAGTAGTGCCAATAGGATTATCATTATCGGAAGGTCATGAGAGCCATTTCGTTTGACTTGAGGAAGAGCATTTAATCTTTTAATAACGTAGCCACCAAGTATCGGATCTGGACAGCGGGTAGTGTTGTCACGATACTAAAATTTCAATCTCTATTTTGAATCCAAGAAATAGATTCGATATGCAATAACGATTCTGATACCACCATCTTTAGTTTGACAATAACATAATTTTCAACATTTAAATCAGGTATCCTAGCAATTTATATATTTTGTTTTGTGATATAGTCCAATAAACACGCCTTTAGAAACAAACAAACAAAACAAAAAATGAACGTATCCTATATTTTTTTTGTTCTGACTGGACCTTAGGGTATAAATACTTAGATTAACTCGTTGTTTATTCTTTTACCACCATCTTTAGTTTGACAATAACATAATTTTCAACATTAAATCAGGTATCCTAGCAATTTATATATTTTGTTTTGTGATATAGTCCAATAAACACGCCTTTAGAAACAAACAAACCAAACAAAAAATGAACGTATCCTATATTTTTTTTGTTCTGACTGGACCTTAGGGTATAAATACTTAGATTAACTCGTTGTTTATTCTTTTATAATTCAATCTAGGAAATCTTATTGGCTGCCCATCACCGCCATTCTGCTTTCTTACAAAATAAAGGAAAACAAAAAGCCTCAAAACAGAACTAAACATGGTTATTGGATATTTAATTGGTTAATAAGTTGTGCGGCAGAGGCAAAACATTTGGAGCTCCTTACAGCCAAATTACTTTAGTCCATCAAATAAACTAAAAGCAGTATTATGAGGTAAGTAGTGAAGTTACTGCCATTACCTCAGACACTTTTTGAGTAATGTACTTTTGATGAAAAACACTGTAGACGTAGTATATTTAATTTATAGCCAATTTCCTATAGTAGCTCTTAAATCAGCACGTTATAGAAGTTAGAAACCACACCGCTGGAGTAAGTGCTCTCTTGAATGGGGGCACTGGTCCTGTCTGTCATGCCTGATGGTTGACGTGCTCCTTCATGGTGTGATCTGAGTTGTCAGTGATTTCTGTAATGATGCGGGTTTGTGCAGTGTGGCAGGTGCTGTGGGGCCCCTGGCATCTGTCACCTCTTGTATTTTACTATGGGCCAGAGAATACAGCTCATCAGTGTGTCCCCAGTGGGTAAGTGCTTGGCAGGACACACCTCACTCAGTTTACACTTCCCCTTTTTCTCTCTCTCTCTCTCTCTCTCTCTCTCGCACATACACCTTTTTCTTTCTTTCTCTCTCTCCTCTATGTTTTCTCTTCTGACTCTTTCTTTTCTACCTCTCTTTCCCTATCCCCCTTTCCTAAATGCGTCATCTTGTTTAAAATGTCCTTTCATCTCCTTCTCAATGAAGCGGATGAAAGGACAGGATGTCTCACTTAAGCAAGGTGCAGGACTAGATAACATGGTTGCATTCGTATTTGTCCATTTGGTTACTATAGTAATGGGAGAAAACATATTTCTTTTGGATATCCATTTGGGGAAATGAATGGTGGCGATAAATGCCAGAGGTGTTGTACTGTATGAGTGTAACAAGTTTTATAGGAATGTAAAACTGAACTTGAAATACGTTCGCTTGCATTCATAAGTGCTACCTGCATTCAGAGACTCTTCCTGCTGCAGTATACTTTTGAAGCTTTTGAAACTGTGTCCTTAGATAGGTATTTGTTACATAGTTTTGCTGTATTTTTTATTTTTATCTTGATAAACTCAGATATAGTTTAGAGTGCTGGTTTTGCCCTCGCGGTTCATGTTACTTTGACAAAGATTCACCTTGAATGAAAGCTGAAACACGCGTACAGTAGCTACTTTATCCACAGGTTCACACATTTTTCATTTCTATTACCAATATTTTGCTTTAATTTTTTTTTTATACACACTGATGCAGATATTTTACATAGCTGAATAAATCTAACTTGGCATGTACTGTAAATATGTTATTGCTTTAATTGATTAGCCTCACTCTGAATCAATATCCTGGAACAAATTCTTGGTAAACTAGTAAATTCATGTGGATTGAATTGGAGCAGTGCCCAGTTATAATACTGATATTTGTACATCTTTAAATTAGGGCTGCAAGATTAATTGCGAGGGAATCTAAATCACAATATGAATGGATGCAATTAGCAAATCGCAAAGGCTGCAGTCTTTTGAAGTATCATAATTTCCTCCTCAAGAAACAAAATATCCTGTTTTATTCTTTATATAGTAGTAGTTTAGACCTCTACAAACATGATTTCAAATGTTGTGTTAGTTTGTCAGCTCATATTTCAGCATTTTTGTGAATTCTAGATGCGTTTACAAGGTGAACTTTGAACATTTAGAACATAAATGAGAAATGTAGTCGCAATGTCAATACTTGCAATTAGATATTTTACCCAAATCTTTCAGCCGTACCTTAAGTTTGTGTAGTTACAATGTATTAGAGGCAGTATTCAAAAATTCCAATTGCATACCTCCTATACATTGATTGTAACAGCTCTACTTGGCCTAAAGGGTCACACACACTCTTTGTCCGCTCTTTACAAGTTTGCGCAGAGTGAAGAAACCAAATCAACCCCTGTCTGTGAAGGTGAACTTGCTTTTTTCTACTGTGCGCTACAGATAATACGACTGCTGATTGTAACTGTAGCCAGGGTTGAAACTGCCACTCAGAGAGCCTCGCTACAGACAGACATGATTCACTCTTTGTTTCCTCTATCTCTCACTCCACTTCCTCCGGCACAGCGCTCTTTCTTTGGCCCATTTCTCCAAACGAATCTTAATTGAGGGTGTGCAGCCAACCTCAGTACCCACAAGCACCGGTGTCTGCTCTCCTGTCCCAAACCCTGTAATCTGCCGCACTCCTGACAGCTCCATTACACAAAGCCGAAAGCCCTTTTTCACAGCTCGCGTTTCGGGGAAAGATAAAGCAAATGCTCAAGGAAAAGCCTTGAATAAGATGCCCCACTGTTGTCGTAAATAAAGTTGATATTTAACAGTGCGAAGAAAAGTTTGTGGAGAGACTTAAGATTGTAGTAATACTTTGTTACTCCTTTGGTGAGTTTGTTGATTCACCTGCGATGCTGGGTACAGGGATTTCATGGGGTCAGCTTTGTGGTAGCCTGGAGAGCAAGATTTTTCCAACCTGCAGGCTTTTTTTGACAGGACAGAGGACAGAAATATTACAACAAAAAAAAAAAGTTTTATTTTGTCTAAAAACAAAATGGTTTCAATATTAATTTCCTAAACTTAAGACTGAATTTTTAATAACTAGCATTTGAAACAGAAAATAATCAAATGTATTTTTTCGAACTGTGACTTCTGCTCCAAAACCAAAAAAAGCCAAAAAAAGCTGTAGACCTGTTCATTAAAAAATCCTAAGCATATCGCTGACAATTAGAAATGACTGAAATATATTTGAAATGAGGGTAAAGCGTGGGGAGAGACATTCAGCAAACATCTGGAGCCTGTACAGAACCTAAGTTATTGTGCAGCCTCTTTGATATGTTTGTTTTCCATGACTGTTTTCTTTATTTATTTGAGTTGCATTAAGCTTCCTCTCAATGTCAATACATTCCTGTTTTGCTTAAACTATAGAAAACAAGGATTTGCATCATAAAGGAAAGGCAGCATCCAGGGCAGGCAGCGTGAAAACCAAATGATTATTCGATGGACTCATTCTTTTCTCCAGTGGTCTGTCAAACAAATATCAATTATGTTCAGAGAGTCCACACAAGCACATTTAGTTTGAAATGCATAAACTCCTCTTCCTCCGACTCCCCCAGTGGAGCTGAGGTGAGACAAAAGACGTGCATGAATTCACTGTTTTCAAATTAAGTGGGTTACTGCAGGAATTTTAATAAAAATGCTTCAGAAGTGCCAGGTTTTTTAGGTTGAAATGAAAAACAGTGTCTTTTTCATAAAATAAAACAACACATTCAGCTTACATCAGCTCAAAATTCTGACTCTCAAAAAAGAAGGTAGTTTATGAAGAAGTAGACTAGTTTTAGCTTTGTTCGGTTAAATGGGCATTAGGCGTTATCTGGTTACCATGGCGGTAATACAGGCTGCGATTCGCCATAGATTGACCTTAGTGCATAGCTCTCCATGTTTCCCAGTTTGACAATGGCACAAACTGTAAACAACTTAAAAACCTTGAATTTTTGCCACCATATTTTTCCTATCATTCAGTTCTCATCTCTACATTTAACCTTGAAGCCAGTCGCATCAGCTGAACTGTTATTTGCCACCATAAAGCCATGGTTTATTTTTCAGTATGAAATAGAAAAAAAAATACTTTTAATAAAATGAAACAACATAACATGTCAACTTTATTACATCAGAACTTCAGACTGCGGCATCAAAATCACATCAAACGCCTTTATTTGGATGCCTTTACACTTGAGGGTTCAGATTTTCCATCTGATGTTTGATGCTGACATTTTAGAGAAACATTACAGCTCTAAATGATGATACATAAAGAAGAAAATAGATAGATAAAGTAAGGTTTAGCTTTGTTCAGTAATGTTGTTAATTAGCTATTATGTGGTTACAGTGTACAGTGATAGAAAGCACTATTTAACAGTCGACCGCCACTGTTCTATCAAAGCAGCGTCTTCACCAATGTATATGAATAGCTTTTGATTCATAAATATTAACCTTGTTGGTGCAGATGTTTCCATGTTTCTTGCTTTGAAGGTTGCACAAACTGTAAACAACTTGACAGCCTCTAATTTCCGTCACCATGCTGTTGCCAGTCATTCAATTCTCATCCCCAAACTTAACCTTGAAGCCAATTATATTAGCTGAACTGCTATTTACCACCACGAAGTCATAGTTTATTTTTTCTGGCCGTGGGTAGATGACGGAAAAAACACTGTATAAATTATGTGTTGAATGTTTATTTCCACCTACCTACTTCCTGTTTGCCTGATCCCTCCAGCTGTTCCCCTTATGCAGGGCTATTGGTGCCCACTGTGCAGGATTGCCTATCGACACCTCCAGATGTTGGGCCAGCATGGGGCTGTCTCCGGGCCGACCAGTGCAGAGGGAACATACGTGTGTGTATTCAATCTCATCACACTGGGGGTAATTAGAGAACCAGACGTGTCCGGATGTACTTCAGGCTTCACACCAAGGTCGTAGCCAGTGATTAGAAATGAGTGGGGTATATTTATTTGCTATCTGAAAAGAGGATTATGGAACTGTATTAGCTCACCATAAAAGCCCCTATATTACACCAAATTGACTCTTGTGAGCTTTAAGCCATGCTATAATGTTGTTACATTATTAAAAACATCTCTGGAGTTGTGTTTTGCTTCATTCACACATGTTTGAGTAACCCTTTATTATTAGTCTGTTTACATCTCCAAAGCTCAGAATGCTTTGTTCCACTTTGTGAAGTCATGAAGAAGTAGTTTTCAAGTTAATGGCTTCTTTTTAACTTTAGTTTAGTGGAGATTGGCAATTCCAGGGGGGAAATTAGCCAAATGATTATAGTGAAGGTCTATGGAGTTTAAAAACACAGTGGAGCAATTTCTGTATTACAAGTTGGGGCAGAGTGCTTTCCATTTGAGGGAAGAACCTAGCCTAAATATGAAGAGTTTGTATGTTAAATATATGTGAATGAAAGGAAACACAACTCCAGGTGTGTTTTTGATGAGGAAACAACATTATAACATAGATCAGAAAATAGCCTAATATCGGCACTTCAAATTCAAAATATAAAATGTCAACTTTTGCCTCTAAATACTACTAAACAGCACTTTCAGTTAAGCAAGAATCCCATTTTTGCCACAAAAAATTATCTATAAAGTAGGTGGATGTGTGTAAAATGTTGCACCGATTCTCTGGGAGACTTTAAAATGATTTTGTGATCCGTGTAAAACTTATTTTCTGTCAAGATTTGCAACCCCATGGAAAACAATAAAATATGTATATGTGTATATTTTTTTCATCATATTTTTTGTTATGAGCATAGCGTCTTATGCCTTAAGGTGTCAAATGAGTTGTTCGAATGTGTTTGCAGGTTTGAACGCAACTTGCTTCTGTATTTTTCAGTAACTATATGTTTTTCTTGTCTACACTGAAAATTCTTCCTTCATAATGTGTCATAACATTTCATTAATAATTACTCTGAAGTGTTCTCCTCATTATTTCAACAATTGAGTGAAGACTGTTGAGTGATTTGGGAATACTTCACCAGACTGCACCTCTCCTCTTATTTCCACGCTTTACACTTTAAATATCTCAAAGTGCTTTTGTGCTAGTAAGAATGAACTAAGATGTTGTTAATTTCTTTATTATCAATATTGCCATTACTTTGTTTCTGTGCAGCACTTTTGAAAACTGTACAAAATGTCCTAAACAAATGAAATGGATTGGATACAGAACAATGCCAGAGAAATGAAAGCTTGAAATCCCTCCTGAATTAGAAACAAAACATTTTGAAAACAATTTTCTTAATTCACTCTTGCTGTGAAGTACATAACCAAACTCTCTGCCTCTCTCTCTCTTTTGGATTTGCTGTTCTGCTATTTTGAATCTTTCACAAAAATATCATTGGAGCTGGTTCCTTTTGTATAAAATGTCATCGCTGGTATTTAAACAGATGGAGGAGAAGGTCCCAGAGGCTGATTAAAATGTACCAGGAGCTCTCTGTGGCTATGAGCTGAGTGACAGGAGTTTGATGTACTGCCTCTATCCACATATCTGCAGCTCTGTGATGGGAGGAACACAGGGTTGTGGAGAGGAGGAGCGGAAAGAGGAGAGATTGTGCTTAGATAAGTAACGGTGACCTTTTCCTTCCTTTCTTCCATGTCATTTCTCACAGGCTGCACTTTGTCATGTGTTGCAGGGACAAGTAATGGCTCTGTCCTGGTCTATAACCTCACCAGTGGGCTGCTTCACAAGGAACTCAGTGTGCACTCGTGTGAAGTCAGGTAAGAGGTGAAAAATGGTGCAATGCTTTTAGTCCGTGTGGATGTAATATGTTCAATGGCCAACTATAAAAAAGTATGCATGCTTTTCTTACTAATTAAGGATATGTACTTTTAGACTGTAAGGATAATCAAACTCATTCATCCTTGCCGTTTCAAAAGATATTGGTAGTTTTCAGATGACATCATACTCTCAAACGGAGGGCAAGAGGCCTTTTTTCCTGTTGATTTAATTGAACTTTGTCATGAAATATCTAAAAGGTGAAGTCATAAATGTTAAACTTGATCATTTCTATTAGCAGAGGTGGGGATTTGCAAATCATGACTTCGACTCAAGTCAGACTTGAGTCACTATTTTTAGGACTTGAGACTTGGCTTGATAAAATGGACTAAGACTTGAGACTTAATTTGGACTTGAAGGTCAGTGATTTGGAACTTGACTTGGACTTGAGGCCTGTGACTTGAGAAGACTTGAGAAGCACTTTTCAATCTGAATTCTTTCTAGACCATAATGATTCACACTAAGCTCTTGTCAAGACATTTAAAAAGGAAGAATTTACATTTCTACAACTCTTATATACTCTATAAATACTCATATATAAATATACTATGACTTTTAAGTAAAATTTATCTTAAAAATCAGATAAATTGCAAAAATCTAAGCTCAAAGCAGATGACTTGGACTTGACTTGGACATATGGGCCAGTGACTCGAGACTCGACTTGGACTTGCCTGTATTTGACTTAAGATTTGACTCGAATTTGAGGTCAAAGACTTGAGACTTACTTGAGACTTGCAAAACAAGAACTTAATTATAATAATACACTTTATTTATAGGCACCTTTTGTGGCCCTCAAGGTCACCTTTCAGAGCAGATTAAAAACAGTTCATAAAATGCAGGACTGAGGGTTCAGGTGCAGTAGCGAATTGGAAAAGGTGAGTTTTCAGACAGACAATATTTAGCTGCCACCATCTATATTAAATATTATTGGCCAATAGAATGCTGTGATGTCGTCTGAAACCCAGAAATTTTGGGTTATAAATTGTTAGGATTATAAATTGTTATAAATTGTTAAGTGATATGGCTTTGTTTTCATCACTATGACACTCCAGGAGAGACTAAAAACATGGAGAGAACATAACTGTGACAATAAATTATGATTGAATACATTATGCAAACCAAATATATGACTGTAACATGTATCATCAAATTATTAAAGCTTTTGTTATGAGAATAATTACATTTGAAGTGTAGTTTTGCAGTGCATCTACCTAATGTGCAAAAAGTGCTATTGAATTTGTTGTTGTTTATTACTAATAACATTGCAATCTATCTCACATCCCTCATTATTTCACTTTTCATTCTTTTATTAATTGAACATGTGCTACTGGAACAAAGTGAATTTCGTGTATTTTCCTTTGAAACTGACTAAGTCTGTCATGATAACAAATTTTCAAACACGATATATTGCTATATAAAAGTATAACGATAAACAATCACATTTAATTCCTCTCACACAATAACAATAAAGCAGGATTATCCTTGTAAACCATTAGTATCATTAAAAGTCATGAGCTCCAACAACAAATAAAAAACAGAATGAAGTAATAATAATTAACCATAGAAGTGATTTACTCAACTCTGTGCAGGTCATATCTTATCATATTATAACAAAAATAACAAAAATCAAATCATTATTGCAAAGAAAATGTACAGACAAATATTAAGCCCAAAAATATTGTTATAATATTGTTCCAGCTTTCACGTATTGAACGATAAGGCAAGCCCATTATTATTGTGATAATTATGTGTTCTGGGCAATTTAAACTAACATCTGTAAGATTATTTGATGTTTTTTTTATTTTTTATACCCCTCACCTGGCCTTTGTTCAGGCTCACCTTTGTTCTCTGGTCTTCTTCAGTCAAAGAAGCTTCAAAGCTGGGGCACTGTCAGACAGAAGTAACACAGATAGCTTCTAGTGGTGATACGTGAGAGTACAACAGGAGCGAATCTAATTACAGATGGTAGCTTTAAGCAACATGACTGATGCTTTAATTGGTTATGAAAAGGCAGTTTTTCATTACTTTGACGTTTTAATGATCAAACACGTTATTATTATTATTATTATTTAGGTCTGCACCTTTCAGTATTAAAAAAAACAGCTTGACAGATTATAAAAAAATATTTCTTAAGACTAGAGTTATTTTTCAGACTGAATATTGTTTCATGATTAATTTGGGCCAAACACACAGTACTGTAGCCCTGGTGATGTCTTCCTGGCAGTGTTTACAGTCTCTTTCCTCTTCAGAAGAACTCCCTCACAGTGAAATGACAGCAGAATGAACCTCGGCGTCACAGAGGGCACATTGATTATTGTTGATTGTTTTCAGCCTCATTAGTGTCTGCACAGGCAATTGGCACTCACATGATTACAGTGCAGAGTCAGTGCAGGTTCCTGAAAGAAAATCATTTCCTGTAATGTTTGAGTAGTTAGCCTCACTGCAAAATGGGTTGTGGCATTGATTAAATTCCAAAATAACTAACTGTGTCATTTTGAGAAGATTATGTGCTAATTTTCAGACTGTACACAAAACCAGTTGACCTGGTGAGTCTATTATACCTGTGTGTGTGCATGTGTGTGTTTGTGTGTATGTTCATACTCTGCACATTGCCTTGAAATGAAAAACGTTTTAACAAATTGTGAAGAAACTGAAAAGCTAGCTAATTAGTCAGTCTGTTGCTTTGCATTTTGATTTTAATTGTGTGTCAAAATTCACAATAACACCATTCAAGGCCTTTTAACTTCATATGTGTAGTTTGGAACAGGTCTTATTAAAAATATAACATAGACTATCACATCTATGGTGTGATAGTCTTGTTCCACCAAATCAAGTGATAATTGGAGCAAAATAAAACCAAATGAAAACCTGTCATGTGCACTTAAAAGGAGTGGCAGCATTGGCAATCGGGAGACTTCCCAGTCAGCAGGCAGCCTCTGCGGACCTCTCAGGGCTGTGAGAGACTGGAGAGATGCGAGAGGAGCACACTCTCCGGAGGCCGCTCCCCTCTCCCATCTCTCCCGTCTGATACAGCTAATCTCTGCTGTGGTTCTGTGTGGAGCTGTCATCGCAGGCTGCAGAGCACTGCCACTCCCAAAACCTCAGAAAAGTTCTTCCAGCACACACTGCTATCTCAAGGCACTGTTAACTTCAACTAAACACTTCACGTGACCCTTTCAAAGTAAAACCATTTGTATTGATGAACAGCAGAATGACCCTATTATGGAAAGATATTAAACTGACTAACTGTGCAAAACAAAAAAGCTGTTCTGTCTAGAGCAACAGTGGATTTGTACGCATAAATAATGCTTTGAATTTAACATTTTACTTGAAATAAATTATTGAACATAAAAAGAATATTATAGGCCTATTGTTTGATGCATAGAATTAAATATACGCCAAGATGACTTGTAGCCTAAAAAGACCATTATTATTTCCATCAGGAATGGGTTTTTTTAGAAGTAATGTGTTAAAACAAGCCTGTTTCAGTGTCGACGATCAAGTATCAGAACATGTATGAAGCATAAAATCAACCAGAAAAGGACAAAAATATTACTATACATCCTTGTTTAAGATGTTTCTGCTCATATTATTTTTAATCTGTTTTGTTGTGTTTTTCATTTGTTTTATTAATAGATGATATACTTGATATTTCTTCCACTCTACCTCCACATCACTATCCTTCTTCTGTACATGAGCTGCCTAACCATGCATGGAAATCAATCCATCACATCTATTTACTACATGTTCTCAACACGCTACATAGCAGAAGTGCCTATGGTGTAATTTATGGCTTTGCTTTTTCGTAGTGCTACAACGTACATTTTAATTTGCTTCACAGAAATGTCACTAATTGAATTAATGATGGTTGCTTTTATTTAATCTGTCTCTATTAGGGCTGAGGTACTCTGAACATTTGCAGTGACAAGTCGATGTGAAGCCATTGGTTACACCTGCGATCAGACTGTGCACAAGCAAATAGTATTATTGATTTCTTGTCCCATACCCAGTCTATGGATATTAATTTTACTTTATTCTTTGAAAAACATGTCGATTTCTTGTGGCCATTTAACAAGACGTACAGCAAGTAGTGTGTAATGCCTCGAACCTCTAGAACATTTTCATACATACATTTGTACACCTTAAGGAATTTTACTTACAATACTCGGCATTTGCATTATGGGGTTATTTCTGATAATTTAAAGGTTTGCATCACAGTGGTCTTAATATAAACTAGTTGTCTATGACACACAAGTACACAAGTTATGTTTTATTTAGGAGTTTAGTCTGATTTTTACATATAAATACCAAAAAACTCTACAAATCTTTCAAACTTACTCACTATCTTCTCCTTTCTGCTGTTGTCCCATCAAAATGCTTACTTAAATGATACAGTAAGCCAATGCCAATTTTGGTTTGACTAAGACACCATCGACTGATTAATCGACTAAATGACTAAAGGTCTACATACAAAAAATTTATTATTATTATTGTTTTTGATGTTGTTGTTGTTAATAATAATGATCATAATAATCATAATAATAGTAGTAGTCGTAGTCGTAATAGTCGTTGTAGTTGTAGTGTATAGTGTTCTTCTTCTAGTTACTCATAGTATTCTTTTTTTTTTTTTTTTCCCAAAAAAAAATTTAATGCAAAACTCATTATTATTAACTTTCTTATGCAAAACATATCAATTTTAGTTGTGTTGTTTTAACATGTCTTACGTGACAGCTTGTATTGTGTATATCGGAATTGTAAAAATGCCAGAACAATTTATTTTAATTAGAGCCAACAAGTTGCAAGAAAGTGCACTTCTACCTCCTGTAGTTACTTCTTCTGATCTATTGTCTAATTAACGTCTATGGGCCACGCTGAATGAAACCAAAATGAAAATGCCGAAACAGCAGCCCTCAAGCTTATACAATAAACCAAGTGGGCATATACACACAGCACCATAACATTAGCAATAAATAAGGATTAATTAACCATCAGACTCAAGTAATTCAATGTGATAAAGAATTGATCGCAGCAAAGAGCATTGGTTGAATCAAAGCCTGATTCACTATATTGAGAGTCCACAAAATTAGTACTAATGATAAAATGTAAATGTGGAACTTTTCAGGTCTCGTCTCTGAACAGATTTTATTCATTTGCCTGCAGTTTCACAGTATGCCATTAAAGTTTCACAGGTCATATTTTAGAGTAAGAATACCAGTGTGTTCTTGTAATTAAACACATGGAAGAGGGATGAGTGTAATGTCATTCAGTGTTACTCTCCAAGAAAAGCAGTAACATCTCAATGGAGACAAGATGATGGCAGGACCTATAGAAGTAAACTTACATAGTGCATCTTTAAACAATGAAAAGACCATGTATTTTCTTGGTGTAATATAATTCTTTCTTTTTCCATATTTCCAAAACCAGGCATTATATCACAGCTGTAAGTTAATGTTTCGCCGGCTCTCTCCCAAACAAAGCAAAACAATGCTGTAATCAACAATGAATCCACATTTAAATGTTGAAAGCAGGATCATTCTGAAATGTGTTTTATGGAAATGAACTCCCTGGCCCCTGCACAACCAATGGCAGAGGAGAAGGCTATTTAGCATCTCATTTACATTTAGCAGAGAAATCAGCTAATTAATCATGCAGCTATTGCCAATCTCGTCAGTGCTGAGTTTGTGGTCCTTTAGCTGAACCCGCGTATCCATAGCTCACAAACCTGGGATTTTAGGATTAAGGTATCAGATGAGGTCAATAATGGGGATTATACAACTACTCAGGAGGAATATACTGTAACAAAGAAAACTACAAACTATCTAGGCCAAAATGGATTATATAAGATAGTTTTTTTTTTTTTTTTTTGGTTTTTTAGGGTTAGGGGTTTGATCTCACAGTTCAAACTCTCAACAGATACCTTAGAAGGCTTTAATCTTTACAATTAAACAGATTACAGCCCAACAAAACAAGATTATTGACATACGATTGGACAATTCCTTTACATTGGTTTATTTCAAAATGAGAATGTCAATATTATTTGCTTAATCAATGAGAATTATTTAGCTCACCCTATAAATGTAAGAAATAAGAAATACAATTTTAAAGCTAAATGAATGGTTATCTAATATGTGAAAAATAAATTAAGGATTTGCACTGGTTTTGGTCATGGTGTCAATAATTGTGAATAATCATAAAATGTCAATCACACAATGAATTTCTCTAAAAAACTGGATATCAAGACATTTTGAAGTGCCTACACACACACATAGAAAAGCTGTTTTGTATGGTTGGCACTGACTGAACCCAATTATCTGTTACCACCGTAATGTCTTTTCTGTCTTTTCTTTCATCCACAGAGCACAAGTGTTCTTTCCTTCAGTCCTATCCAACTTGTGTTGTATTTGTGCACAGGGGCATTGAGTGGGTGAGCCTGACCAGTTTCCTGTCCTTTGCCACTTCTGCCCCGAACAACATGGGTCTGGTGCGAAACGAGCTGCAGCATGTCGATCTGCCCACAGGTGAGTCCATTCACTATTGGCTTCACCCCAGGGAGCGCACACATAGTTTTCTATGCGATTCTTTGCATTTTCAACAGCGTTTAGAAGAGAGCAGTCTCAAAACATTGCCTTTTTGTTTTCTTAAAAGTCTGTTTATCGTTTTGCTCGAGGGTGTAGTTTCACACTCCACTAAAATATCGGTGCGAGCAAAACTGAAAGAATTCTCCAACTGAATTGCCTGAACAGCTACGTGATTTGAGTGGTTTGGAATTGGCTGATATATATTCTTTTTAAAAAACAGACATGCTCCCAACCTTTCATGGTCCTTACTATTGTGGCTCATTGATAAGTAAGCCCTGTGTTTTGTCTCATTAAATACCCCATTTTCTCCGAGCCCAACTACTCTTCTGAACTTGCCTACTACTACTACTACTACTACTACTACTACTACTACTACTACTACTACTACTACTACTACTACTACTACTACTACTGCTACTGCTCCTATCTCTGTTCTGATCTATATTGCAACACTGCTCACTCGAGTGCCTATATTATTTGAAATACTGTGTCAAAAATTGATGTATTTTTGTAGGCAGGTCAGGAATCGGAATACACTAGACCAGGGGTGTCCAAACTTTTTTCATCAAGGGCCACATATCTAAAGACAGACAAAGCAGAGGGCCGATCGACGGCCGTAGACTTGAGCTCAATACAGTGAATAATTAAAATATGTGCATGTTTAACACGTTAGAATGAATAAAGATTAATGGCTCATTCTAAGATCCTTAAAACCACACACTAAATATTAAATATGTGCTTTCTCCAGGTAGATTTTCAAAAAAAACTTGCAAAACTTAATTTTTAATTGATGCAGGTAATTTGGGCCAATTCACCTGGAAGCCTGAGGGCCAAGAAAGATTTGTCTGAGGGCCGCATTTGGCCCTCGGGCCATAGTTTGGACATGCCTGCACTAGACAGTTTGCAAAAAGTTGTAGACTCTGTACTAGCCAATCAGTCAAGAGCTGTGAAGCCATGACGTCAAGCTCTAGCAGCTGTCTGGGTCCCTTTTGTGGTACAGCACAACAGCAAACAAAGCGATCCAGATGGATGTAGACGAAGCCATACATTCTGTGTTGGCAATGATTCCCGAGATCGAGGATTTAAAGCCGGAACAAAGAGAATGTTTGGTGAATTTTAGGGGGAAAGACGTTATTGCCTTTCTTCCTGCGGGATTTGGCGCATTACATACATCACGACCAAATAGCAGCGATTATTTAAATAAAAAAAGTACCCACCTATCATCGAGTGAATGAATCTTAATGCTGCAAGGTCAGACGGTTTCCACAAACTGAAACCAGCTGATGAATCAGGCTAGTATTTGAGAGACATGACATTAAAATTCCCAACGCTGTTTTGGTTGAGGGCATAACAGAGGCAGTAGAGGATAATTATTTCTGAACCAGAGTCTGAATTTGATAGCACGCTTGTAGTTGAGTTCATGAGTGGTGCCGCATTGGAAGCATCACGTCCAATATTACCCTGCATTTTTGTTACTGCTGAAAAAACAGACACATTTTGCATTTCTGAGCTTTCTACTGTCTGTAATAATAATAAAGTTTGTCATTTTATGCACTTTTGACTTATTTTCATAGTACTTAAAATGTGCTGTGAACAAAAAGTGATAGTCCATGTTGATGACTCATGATTTCCATTGCCAGTTTCACAGCATTAAATGGTCTGTAGAAGATTACATTTTTTCTCTAAAGATAAATTGTCTTTTCATCATAATTGAACGGTAACATCTGCTAAATCTGGAAAGAAGCTGAGACTATGAAGTATAATCTATTAATTTGATTAGCATTTTCTCAAGTAGTAACTAATACTACCTTGTTTCATCCAATCAGGCATATTGTTACTAAGAATCATGGGGATCCAACTGCCTGACATTATCCCAGACACTTCATTCTTTGTCATGGTGCATTTTCAAGAGTGACACACACAAAAAAAAAAGCAAATAGCTGGCAGGGACTAGAGTTCAAAAACTACAACATGTTCCTGATGGATTGACACCAGGTACAAGGCCTTTAAAAACCCTAAATGTTCACTTTTACACACGCATTTTGAAGGTAGCAAGTTGCTGAGAAAGTTTTTGCGGTAGCCTTGTTCCCGAACGATTTGATAAAACTTTGGTGGCTTGTCTTTGTGTTTCTTTTGTAACTTTTGGGAAATCTGATCTTTTTGTGTCTGATAAAAAGTTTGGACGAAAACATCAATAACAATTTAATTTGAGTGAGTGCAGAGACAGTACAATAGATCTGGGATGGGTTTCCTCTAGCAGAAGCATAACAGGCTTTCACACTTGGCTTACTGACCTCTGTGGAGGACAAGGTATCGAGTTTTATATGTCAAACAGTCTACAGGACATGTAAAGACAGCAACAACAACAGCAACAGAGGCAAATGTAACACAACTCATTATATAGAAACACAAGAACAATTTATTTGGAGGTAGACCAACAATCTCTGAATATTGAACTGTAATTTGTTACACATGGTGACACATTTGACTTTTCAACAACCTTTCACAGTGAAGTTTGAGCTTTCAGAAGAAGAAAACTTTAGTCACCTATTACAGACAGCATAGCCATTGTAATCAAAATTGTGATTCAAGAAGACTGTGCTGTTTTTTCAAATATGTAGGTGACTGACAGTATCACTGTTGGCTTTTTAATAATACATTTTATTTATATGGTGCTTTTCATGACACCCAGACGCCTTACAAAACAAATATTGAAACAGTCAAAGGAGCAATGTACAACTAATACAGAACAGATAAAAACAGTGAAGACCGAATAAGACAAGAATGCAGTTGGATGATACAGTCTTTGAATAGTTGCTGCCTCGACAATAGCAGCTGGTGGATGAATATTCTCCCTCATAAATTTGGAGCTCTTTTCTGTACAGCAGCAGAGCCGAGGTACGTGTGAGGAGTGAAAATGACTCCCGTTTGGCATAGCCTCAAACACAGTATAAATATTGATCATGTTTACTGATGGTAATTGCACATTACTTATACATGCGTGACATGACAGGCACCATTACCGCACAACTTTTCCATAATCTACAATTAGCAGCCAACCTTAACACGTCTAACTTTGAAAAACTGCATCTTGCTGTCTTCTTGAAAATGTAGTTTGTAGTTAGTGATGACAACTAAATACACTACTTATCTCACAGTAATTTTTAGAGCTTGTATTTAAGAAAATCAAAAGTAATTAACTATTTTTTTCCTTCAAAATTATAGAAGCTCAAATTTTGTCTTTGCACTCTTTAAAGCTAGCAAATGTAAGTTTAAACTTTTTTTTTTTCCATAGTAGATGGCAGATGTAAAAACTGTTCCTTCTCCCCTTACCTAATCTTTATTTGTTCATTCTCACCTGTGCTCTCAGGTCTTCTTCTGTCAGACAGCAATAATCTAGATAGCATCTAGTGATACCTTATTTTTTGGATTATAAAGTGCACTGGATTATAAAGATCAATATCAATAATGTTGAATTCTCTTGTCTATTTTCATACATAAGGCACACCAGATTATAGGGTGCATTAAGAGAAACAAAACGGATAACAGACAGACAAGTCAAACTTTATTCAATTCATTCACCATAACTCTCAACATTGTTCATTTGGAACACATACACTCACTTTTTCAGTTCATTCTTCTATCACAAATCCATCAAATTCTTCATCTTCAGTGTCTGAGTTTAACAGTTGGGCGATTTCGGCATCAAGCCCGGGCCTCTCTCATCATTATCCGAGTCAGTCTCTGTCGCTGTTACTTAGCTGTTCAGTGATGACTCTGGCCTTCATGAAAGCTCGGACGACACTTGAGACTGAGACCTTAGCCCAGGCCTCCACGATCCACTGGCAGACCTCGACATAAGTTGCCCGGTGTTGCCTCTCTGTCTTCCTGAATGTGTATTACTCTGCAAGGCTCCTGATTACGGGGGCCATAATGCTCCAACAATTCATCAGTCTGGCTTCACAGCTTACTAAAGTCATTTTGAGAGATTTTCGAGTGGCGTGTACCACAAAAAATCGGTTCGAGGTCAGTGAGCAAAACCAGAATTAATACATAAGGCACACTGTCGATTTTTGAGAAGGATTTTAAATATAGTGCAAAAAGTACTGTGTGTGAGAATACAACAGTGCCGGGTCAGCCCGTCTAATTAAAAATGGCAGCTTTAAGTGCCACACTGTTTAATGGGTTTTTTAAATCAAGATATCTACAGCCAATCCTGTCACTAAAAGAATGCTTTTTGGAGCAGAGTTCAGACTTTGTAAGATTATTTTGTACTTTTTAAAGAGGCACTGATTAATAGGCCTGTCATGATAATTACTCTAGCTACGTTTTCTTAATTTTGTAGTATATGATTAGATTTGAGCTGTAGAGTCGAGAAACTGCCTTCTTTATAAATACTAACCAACTGCTAAGTGTTTCATTCTGCAGTTTGTTTATTGCTTAACTCATGTTTTTCAAATATATGCCTCATTTAGAAAAAGATTTACTGGTATTATCCTGCTTTAGGGATATTGTATCAGCAGCATAAAGTAGTTTAAACATTATTGTCTATTTTGATATTTTCTGAAGCAATATATTTCAATATAATCATGACTGTCTTACTGAGTACTGAGTCATCATCATGAGTTTCATTTCAAAGGACATTTTTATTTGTTTTTGAGATGTCATGATCAATCGATACAGGAACAAACTGTGACACATTTTATTGCCATATCTCCCAGCCCTAGATACAACTCTTCCACTGTGTGTACATAACTGCTTGAAAACTCAGAAGAGGACTTTACACAGAGGGCCTGAGCACAGTCTGTATTGTCTCTCTTGCTCTGTTTGTTCAAACTATCCTTCCTCACTCAGTACACATCACTTTTGTTTCCTCTCCACACTTTGAGGTCACCCTTGGCTCCTACGCTGCAGGCTCTTCTGTGTCTTGTACATTTTTAAACAGCCCCCTCCCCTTCCTGCTCCCAAAATCAGATCAGTGTTATATGCCACACCTGAAGGGCATTGTTGCTTAGTTTATACGGGCACCTTGATCCTCTGCATAATTCCTGTTTTAAATATATAGATACATAACAGGGGAGACATGGGGCTGTCCAGACGGTCTCAGGGCAGCTATCGAAAGTAAAATTACAAGAACAGAAGAAGTTGTTCAAGATGGTTCACTTAAAATGTATATTGCTAATTGGTTAAGTCATTCCGTTGTTTCCCAAAGACTGGATCATGACGCTCAGGTGGGTCGCAAGAGATTTGTTTTGGGGTCGCCTTGTCACAGTCTGCATGTAGGGCTACAGTATACATATAGATCTGACATCTCTGCGTACCACCTTGCGTAACAAATTTTCTGTGGGAAACACTGATTGCTGTTTTTCATTGTTCAGAGTGACACAATCACTCAAATATCCTCATTAATGTTCAATAATGGTCACATATTTTTTGATTTACGAATAATGTCTATTGACTTGGGTCACGAAGATTTGTGACTTTTAAAATTTGGGTCCCCAGAAAAAACTACCTGTGCATTTATTACATTTGTAGACAAGATCAGATTTTTTCACGATTTATTTGTTTATTTAATCAAATGAGAATTAAAGGTGAATTTAAGGTTCATTAAATGACTTTCCTGGTGAAGGCTACACCATCTGCTTGTCTTAATATAGATTACGGTTTGTAGACGGTTTCTCAGTATGACATTAAATTTATCAACACTGTATCTATGGAGACAAGCATGTACGATTTTCTTTTTCAATGCATTTGTTATCAGTAAAAACCCATGTAACTGAATCAATAAAAGATGGATAATTTTATTGGCATATTCCAGGTGAATCAATTATATCTGGACACAAGTAAGGTTTGCGGTAGTTAATTTACTCTTGTATACTGTGCTGTAACATTTGTGGTGCAGGTTGCATCACAACAAATTCCAGTAGTAGTGAATAGAAATTAAACAGTCTCTTATATGGTTCACAAACATTTTCATGATTAGACAAAATTCTCAAATATTAGCCTTGTCTGATCTCTAAATAAATCTTTCATAACCAAATTACCAAGCAGTGTTCTGGCTTTTTCATTTTTGACCTCTGAGTGGTAACAGCCACATTGCCCCAAAATGAAACCCATCTTTGGACTGTCATCTCACAATTGTCTTGTGTTTTCTCAGAGCATTGAATTTAATATGACAATCATGGACTGTGCTCTGTGTGATTGTGCGATCGGTTGCTATGGTTGGTAATTGCGGCCCTGTTTCAAATTGCAGTAATTGTTTTTTTCTTCTTGGAGTGGAGCCAAAGTGGTACAATCTGTCAAAGCCATTTCAGATTCAGGACCAAGCACAGAGACACTGCCACTGTCTGCTATTTCATTCTCTCCCGTCAGATCAGAAAGTGTCCATGGGGTAAGAAATAAATGGGGTTAGAAATATAAAGTAACTCTAGTATTTTATCCACACTTTTCTACCTCTCTTCTACCACTTTTCTACCCTTTTAATGGCGGTACATAATGTGAAAACTTTGAGAGACACTGTCCAATAGCATACTTCAGTATGAGTTCAGTAAAGGCACCGTAACGAAGGGCACACCATGTTTGAAATCATTTTAATCATGTTTTTTACCTGCAAGGTTTTTAATAGTTACAAATCGATGATACAAATTGTAGGAAACAAAATGATTAGACAATAACTCATAGAAAAAAATCACTGCTGTGCTGTACCAAGGGCATTCACTGCCAGCTCAGACCTTATCTTTACATTGTAAACTACACAGGGTTTCAGTGGTCATGGAAAAAAATGTGGAAAAGTCATGGAAATTGAAAATGTAATTTTCCAGGCCTGGAAAAGTCATGGAATTTTAGTATCTCTTTCACGCAACTACAGCATTCTGTTAATTTATCATTAGGCTATTATGATTATTTCTGAACATATGCGCCTTTTGTTTAAAGGAGATGACAATAAATGCACTGACAGTTTTTTGAATGTTAAAAAACTATAATATCAAACCATCAGGTGAGTGGAAATGGTTAACATTTCATATTTAGCCCTAAAAGTCTGATCAATTCTACACATGTAGGGTGCCGTAAAGTCATGGAAATTTCACTTTAGATCATGGAAAAGTCATGGAAAAATGTTGAAATTTAGTCAGTGAAAAAGAGTGGGAAGCTTGACTACATCATCAGAGGTAAATTGCTCCCTTCAATGAAAGCATAGCTGGATTAGACCAGACTGTGACCTGAGTAGACCAGACTATACCAGAACTGTCACAATGTCTTTAGGGTTCATATATCTCCGGTGCCGGGTCCTGTACCGATGGTAAATAAACTTCACCTCTTCTTCAGGAGATGGCATCCACTGATCCGAAGGCTGGCGGTACAAGGTTCAAGCTCCCACAAATGAATGCTGTTGTTGTGTCCTTGGGCAAAACATTTAACCCACCTCACCTCCAGTGTTTGTGTATATTAGTCTGCAAATGTGTGTGAATGTGTAATTGCCTTGAAGGTGGAAAAGAGCTATATAAAAATGTGACAATTTACCATTTAACATTCTTAAACTGTCTCTCTTCCAATAACTCTGCACTCTTTAAAAGCCTTTAGAAAATCTGTGCTTTGTTCATGTCTTTCAGTCATTCTTGTAGCTTCTCTGTAGTATAATAAAAAAAGAGCCAAAAATGTGTGTTAAGTGTCTTGCCCAAGGACACAACAAGCCATGGAGAGCAGCTTTTAAACTACCAGCACTATATATCGGCTCACAGGATAGGATAATGGCACTATACCTTCAGAATCACAGTTATATTACTTGTACTTGGCTCCTTCTTGTGCTGCTTCTTCTGATGTGGACTCCAGCTGAAGTATTTGACACTGCCCTTTTGCCAGACAGATGAAACAGCAGCAGCAGGAGTCAGACTCAAGTGAGATCGATCCTTTTGTACAGGTGTGAGTGCAGGATACATTTCTCATGTTTTCTCCTCTTTCTCTTTCTCTTTCTTTCTCTCACCCACCCCCTTTCTGACAATCCGCCACCCCTTTCTTTCACTCTTTTTCTTTCTTGTGCCTCTCTCTTATTCTCTCACACTCTCTCTCTCTCTGGCTGTCTCGTGACTCCCTCTCTCTCTCTCTTTCTTTCGCTCTCTCTCTGTGTGTGTCTTGTGACTCCCTCCCTCTTTCTTTTCTGCTTTCTCTCTCTGTGTCTCTCTCTCACCGTCTCTCTCTCTCTCTCTCACGTCTCGCTCTCTCTCTCACGTCTCTCTCTCTTTCTCCGTCTCTCGCTCTCTCTCACCATCTGTTTGTCTCTCTCACTCTGTTTGTCTCTGTCTCTCTCTCTTTCTCTGTGTGTGTGTCTTGTGACTCCCTCTCTCTCTCTCTTTCTTTTTTGCTCTCGCTCTGTGTCTCATTTCTCCCTTTCTCTCTCTCACTCGTTGTTTGTTTCTCTCTCTCTCTCTCTCTCTCTCTCTGTTTGTGTCTTCTGACTCTCTCTCACTCTCTGTTTGTCTCTCTCTCTCTCGTGACTCCCTCTCTCTCTTTCTCTCTCTCACTCACTGTCTCTCTCTCTGACTGTCTCATGACTCCCTCTCTCTCTTTCTCTCTCTCACTCACTGTCTCTCTCTCTCTGACTGTCTCGTGACTCCCTCTCTCTCTCTTTCTTTCACTCTCTCTCTGTGTGTGTCTTGTGACTCCCTCTCTCTCTCACTCTGTTTGTCTCTCTCTCTGTCTCTCTGTGTGTGTCTTGTGACTCCCTCTCTCTTTCTTTTCTGCTTTCTCTCTCTGTGTCTTTCTCTCACCGTGTCTCTCTCTCTCACGTCTCTCTCTCTTTCTCCGTCTCTCGCTCTCTCTCACCACCTGTTTGTCTCTCTCTCACTCTCCTCTCTCTCACTCTGTTTGTCTCTGTCTCTCTCTCTCTCTCTGTGTGTGTCTTGTGACTCCCTCTCTCTCTCTTTCTTTTTTGCTCTCTCTCTGTGTCTCATTTCTCCCTTTCTCGTTGTTTGTTTCTCTCTCTCTCTCTCTCTTTCTGTTTGTATCTTGTGACTCTCTCTCACTCTCTGTTTGTCTCTCTCACTCTCTGTCTCTCTCTCTCTCGTGACTCCCTCTCTCTCTTTCTCTCTCTTACTCACTGTCTCTCTCTCTCTCTCTCTCGCTCTTGCTCTCTTATGACTCCCTCTCTCTCTCGCTCCCACGCTCGCTCTCTCTTGCTTTCTCTCTGTGTCTTGTTATTCCCTCGCTCTCCCTCTCATTTATTCATTCATTTCCTCTTTCTCTCTCAATCTCATTCTCTCTCTCATTCTTTCTCTCTTTCTTTCTCTTTCCTCCTTGCTCTAACTCTCACTCTCTCCCCCTCCCTCTGTCTCTTTACCTGTCTGTCTGTCTTTCTTTCTTTCATTGTCTCTACCTCTGTATGTATGTGTGTGTCTCTCTCTTTGGTCCTTTCTCTATCCCTGTCTCTCTTCCTCCCTCCCTCTTTCTCTTTACCTCTCTTTCTTACATTCGCATTTCTCGCTCTTTCTCTTTCATCCTTTCTCTCTTTCTCTCTCTCATTCTATCCCCCTTTCTCTCTCTCCCTCGTTTCTTCCTCACTCTGTCTAACTCTCACTGTCTGTCTTTACCTCTGTCCCCCTCCCTTCCGCCTCGTCTCCCCGTCCCTCTCTCCGTCTGTGTTTCCAGGCAGGTGTTTTGCTTTCCGAGGAGAGCGAGGCAATGACGAGCCCCCCATCGAGATGATTAAAGTGTCTCATCTCAAGTAAGTTACTTCCGCACCACCAACAAAAACAACATTTGCACTACTGTTTTGCCTGCTTTTTATCTAACAAAAACAAGGTACTTAACGCAGGTTCACGGAAAATTTACCTCCATAAGCAAACACAACAAACTCCATGCTCTGTAGTGTAATAAACCTTAAATTTAAATGTTAGGTAGAAAAATGTCACTTCATTGTTAAGAGTCTATAGAATAAACCTGTTTGAAGAGTATGCAAGTATTAAAACAAGGCCACCGATTTATTCACCTTTTATAAAAGCAGGAATTGTTAGTACATTACTTATTTTTACATTGTTCCCAAGTGAATTTAAAAGTCAACACTGTAATCGATGTAAAATATGTTTAATAAGATGAGTACGTTTAGTCAAACCTCACTTCTCTCAGTTCACTTTGTCGGACTATGTTGTATTTTTTTCTCTTCAATTCATGCGCACCAGTTCTGTTTTGATTTTAATGAGATATTGTTATAAGATCTGACAGGCACACATCTGCATGGCTGTCTTCACGTATAATTTTATTCATGCTGTGCACATTTATTCAATCTCATCAACAGTTTTTCAGAATTAAATTACACGTTATTTGATTGTTTGTCGTTTTGGCGACAGGCTAATTATCTGACTTTGTGCGGCAGTTTGGTTTCATGATGTTTTTTAATTGTATCCTAGTGGTGTTGTCACAATAGAAAACATGATACTAAGGAAAAAGGTTTTATACTTGTTTTTATTTTGTACTGTTTATAATATCAGCACTCCTTTTTTTAATATACAATGGAATGTTATTTCCAACACTAAATAATAGTACTTTCTTTAAAACAACCATCTGGTCTTTTTTTCTATTTATCCAAGCAAAATTTGTCTTGTTTTAGCTCAGATATTTTGTATAAGCAGCTCTTGAGGACAAAGTAAGTCCGCTGCCTGCTGTCTGAATCAAATTATGAAGTGCTTTATTGTCTGATAATCAGGAGGTGCGTGTTAGTATGCGGATTGTTTTTGGAGTTACAGTGACAGCTTCTGAAAGTTGTGAAAAGTGCTTTTAAACTAATAATAATATTTAGGATGTTCTGAATATGTATGGTAAGTGAGGAATAACTTTGGAACTCTGCAAAAGTTTTAAAAAGGAACTAGTTCTGTATTTCGTGTTTTTAAGACCGGTACAGTACCTTTAAATTTTCAGGAAATGTCAGACTTTGTCCTATTCATCTTTGTTTTGTTTTATTTTTTCTCTTTTTGTTCTGGTTGCCCACTTAAAAAGAATAATACTGCTCTTATTGTAGTAAACTGAAGTTGTTTACATGCTAAATAACTCTAAACATCAGGCTCCATTTTGTACCTTTTCTCCCTGTGGTGCTTCTGGAGGTTGGAGATTTCTACTCTGAATCGTGCTGCGCTGTGAGCCAGGGAGCTTGTTAAGACTGGATTTCCTGCCAATTTCCACCTCACGGCTGGTTACATCATTCAAACTGGCCACAGGTCCATGCTGTGAAATGCACTGGCTCTTTCTAGAACAATGGGCAGACCCAGACACAAGAGACATGCTTTCAGAATGCATTTTTTACGGTTTTGTTGTCGTATTACAAGGTCTAATCGCACAAGTGCCCATGCAACAGCTGAGTAGTTTAATTCCAACAGTGATAGAAGTTACTACACAGTCCCAGCACATAAAATGATAAAATGATTAAAAGAAATGCTATTATGGATTTCATCAACCTTCTATTTTACAGCTGTAGATTTGAATTGACTATAGACTATATAAAGTAGTTCCAAATTAGGAATTGTAATGGATTTACGGATAAACTAGTGAAATAAAAACACCAGGATCATGTAGAGTGGGTTAATACGAACATTTTAAGACCAAAATGACGAGTTTGAAAACAGCAATTACGGAGGGAATTAGAGGTTTTTCAACACAAAGTGAATTTGAACCAGAGCCGAAACAGTGTAAGTGCTTGTGTTGTATTGTAAGGGCCTTGTATTGATTAAGTTGTTTTGTTTCTCGATCTTTAGACAGTACCTGGTGGTGGTGTTCAGGGACAAGCCTCTGGAGCTGTGGGACATCCGTACTGGGACACTTCTGAGGGAGATGGCCAAGAACTTCCCCACTGTCACTGCACTGGTAAAATCAATTCATTAATTAATCCAATCAACAAATGTAATCATTATTTATCCCCGAGCGACAACTTTAAGGGAAGGGGTTCGATACCATGGAGATGTTTTTTGACACAGTTTTTTTTTTTGCATTCACTCCGTTGCAAGTTTTTTATTGCTCAGAAAAACCTAAAAAATAATTCAATTAAATCTCCATGGAGACGAGATGATAGCGGGCCCTCCACTGGAAATGTTACATAACTTTAAGCTCATTGAGAAGTTAAAATCCAAGGTTAAATAGAAGAATACATGCGCTAATTCATTTCAACTTGATTTCCAGCATATTAACAGTCAAATTTCCTTCACTGGTTAGTTTTAGTTTTGTTTATTATTTAGCTTTTAAATTCACACAAACTACTATTGCTTTGTATTAATCTAATTTATACCATACTTTGATTTATTTCGATTACATTCAAGTTATGTTTCCAGTTATACTACGTAAAATGCCAAGGCTAAAGTCTCCAAAGTAGTTTAAAGTCAGAGTAATCCTTAGAATATACCCATAGGCTGTATAACTTTATAAAGTATTATATTACCATTTTCAGTTTGTCTACATGTTACTGTCCTTGGAGTTATTTTGACAAATCGTTCCCTTCAAGTAATAAATGTATGTTGAAGACGGCCATTACAGATAGAGCAAAGGTTCTTGTAGTTTTGCATCACATCAGCAGTTACCATATCCATTTGACCAAACTATCTGTTAGGGCCATAATGACACGCTCCGTTTGCTTTCTCATTCTAATGCCCTATTGCACTTTTTGACACTTCCGCTGCATGTGTTTGTGTACTGTAGGCAATTTGAAAGATTAGTCCTTAAATTTCTCCAAGCTCAGCACATTAGAACGCAGGCAGCTTCATTAGGCCAAAGAAACGCTCATAAAAGAAGACTTACGCTGGACCAACTTTACTGTACGCCGTAAAATACCCCTCCAGTGTGAATAAATCTGGCAATAACCTTAATAATACATGCTGAACTTCCACACACCCGTATTGTTGTCTTATTTCCATATTGATTTCAATCTCAAGTCTCGCTACAGCTCATACAATAATGTACGGAGCGCTGGGAAATGGCTCTCCTTTGTGGACCTCTGGCATTTACTATATGCACTACAGGTTTTATCTACTCAAGTCTATACCCAATAAGCAATACTTGTTCTGTCTTAAAGGCTTGATACAAGAGAGGGTGACTATAATCCAGGCTTATCATATTTAGTTATAGCACCTTTCTTTTCCGAAGCGGCTCGACTCATGTTTTTGGTGATATATAAATGCAGTAATAAACAATAAATACATTTTAAACAACACACAATACGAAGTAAATGCACTTTTGTTTTTTGCTTTTCATATGATTGTGGGAATTTATTATGTTTATGGGTTTATTACATTTAAAACTGACAACATTTCACTGACAGGACATAGGGTTAGCTGTTACACAAGGGTGAGTTGTATGTTGTTGTACAGTTGTATGGAGTAGTGCTCATTCGCTATCCTAAGCAGACTGTTGTTTTTATTTATTTTGTAATCAATAAATTCACCCCATCTCCTCTTTTTCACGTTTTTGCTGATTTGAGTGTGTTATATAACGATGTTTGTCCATCTGTTAAACAGGAGTGGTCCCCTTCCCATAACCTGAAAAGTCTGAAGAAGAAACAGATGGCAGCAAGAGAGGCCATGGCCCGACAGACAGTGTCTGACGCAGAGCAAACCAGTGTGGAGTCTTCAGTCATCAGGTCAGCACAAGGATTTACCAGTTTTTCAACCATTTAAAGCCAAATCCACTTTATTTAAAACCAGATTTTATAAACAAAATGGATTTTATAAACAAAATGATTTTACAGTGGGCAGCAGTAGCTCAGTTGGTCTCCGATCATTGGTGAGTGGTCAGATCCACTGACCCACAGGTTAGCTTGTGTGATTCCTGCTCCCACAGATAAATGCTATTGTCCTTGGGCAAGACACTTAACCCACCTCGCCCCCAGTGTCTGCGTACACTGGTGTGTGAATGTGTGTGTGAACGGGTGAGTGGTTTCTTGTTGTAAAACGCTTCGAGTGCCTTGAAGGTGGAAAAGTGCTATATAAAAACCATTTACCATTTACAACGTACTGCAAAGCAACACAAAACTACTAAAAGTATAGAAACAAAACCATAAAAATAAAATCCTCAACTGACTTTAAGTGTGTATAATTTTTATTTTTTTTTTTAGAGCTTTACAATATTTAACTTTTATTTTATCATTATAACCACATTGTGCTTTGATTCAGTTACAGTTGTCCAAGTAATCTTTGTTTCCTATGACAGAGCTTTTCTGTGAGCTCTACTTACATTTGTATTTCATTATGAGTTCTACACAAAAGAAAAATATAGTTTCAGTTCCTACTTTTAAAACTATTATAATTGGGGTTAAAAACTGCCCCATCTGTATCTAAGTCCACTGTCTTATTTGTGTGGTAATTGTCTTGTGCAGCCTCCTCCAGGACGCGGAGAGTAAGTCTGAGACGAGTCAGGCCATCTCCGCCCGAGAGCACTTTGTGTTCACAGACACAGATGGACAGGTTTACCACATCACAGTTGAGGGAAACACGGTCAAAGATGGAGCACGGATACCCCCCGATGTGAGTACGAACATGACACTTTAGTAAGGCTGTAACCATCAATTGTGACGAGTCAACAAAAAATAATAATCATAGTTGTATTTTGATAATCGTAATCATTATCAGGATTGTACAGACTCCAAAACACATACTAAATTACTTGGCATTCTTAACTCAAAATGTCAAGAAAGAATAAACACTTCCTAATTTACATAAATAATGCACAATATTCATAAATAGTTTTTACAGAAGCATGTCACAATATTTCAACCTTTATTTGGTTAAAATTGTATTATAAAAAGTGTCAGTGTACAACAGAAATAATCGCTTGACGAGTTTACTAATCTCAAAAATAAATACTTCTCTTGTATTCATACATCTGTATTTTTCTGCCGTATTTGTAGGCTTGTCACTATAACAAACTTAAACAAATGTGTTATATCGCTAAAGAAAATGTCACAATAAATGATGATATTGAAACAATGTTGTGCCACTGACACAATAACCCTAAAGCAGGAACCATTTTCTACATGTACAATATCATAAAAAATACTAAAGTTAGGTAGTATTTATAGTAAGTTAAAGCTACTTATTGCAAACTTTACAGGTCATATCCAATTATTCTATGATAAATACCAAAAAAGAAACAATACACACATTTTAAATTGTGTACTTGTCCTGCAATGTTATTTAATTTGTGGTCCTACAACCATTAATGTGCCCAGAAATCTTTTAATCAGTTAATTTAGTGATTTAATCAGTCAACTAACCCAACTTGGTATATTTTTCTCCAGGCAAATACTTGTTAAAAGTTATAAGAGTCATTGATGAGCTCTGTATTTATTTTATACAGTGCTGTATGTTTGAAAAGTCAGGCCTTGCTCACCTTTGAACTGTGTAGGCTGTAAATGCACCACTCTGATGAAAACAGACAATTCCTTTACAATACTACGAGTTTATGTTTCCAGATTTCACTTCAGTCTGTAATCTCTCAGTGAGATCCAACTGAAATTCCATCTGGATGCGTATTGTGTTTCTTTGTTAAACAGTGGGGGATTCTGAGAGTTGGTGCATGCAGTGCTTGTATTACAGCACATGGGCAAAGATACCAAAGTAAAATCCACACACAATAAGTCCAGTCTTACCCATATCCAAGTCTCACAGAAGCTAGCAGCAGGATTTCATTTAAGATAAAGGTATGTGGTTAAACTGTATAACCAAAAGTATCCAGAACCAGAATTACTTTTCTGAAATTCTGAGAAGGGTTCCAAAAGTTTTTGACTTCAATTGCATGTAAAAGATGTTTTATGATCGGAGAATCACTACAAAACTAATCAAAACTAAAACTAGTATCAAAGTAGATGTTAGTAAAGGTTTTATTAATCCATTGTGAAGGAAATTTGTTCTCTGCATTTGACCCATTCTTCAAGCAGTGCTGCTGGGGAACCTGTCAGGAGCAGTGAGCTGCTGCAGTCCAGCGCTCAGGGACCCAACTCCAGACCTTGTGTTTAACTCATTTGAGCAAGTATCGATTCTGACAAAAAAGCAAAACACACCTTAAGAAAACCTTGTGTGAAAAGTTTAGAATGGTCTTAAATTAAGACCATTCTAAACTTTTGGATTAAGACTCTTAATCCAGTATATCAGAACTGAAAACAAAGAGAAAACTACTATTAAATTGTGTGGTTGACACTGAAGACTTTTTTTCCACTGTGGTCTTAAAATCCGTATAGAGCCTTTTCCTAAGTATTGTAATCGAGTTTGAAAATTGTGTATCGCATTAATGCTGCCGGGCATAAATGAGTAGTTTTAGCATTTTAGATTAATTTCTAGTTAATGAGTAGAATATTTTGTCTGAACAAATACATTTAAATCCGGATTGGCTGACTATATCCTAAAAATGTGTCTAGTGAGTCCCAGCTATCAGTAGCATTTTTCTTTTGCCTGTGTTTACCCAAAGTGATGTTTGTTTACCCAGTGCAACACAATATTTTCTGCCCAATGCACCACAAACGGTGTGTTATTATGTACCACAACTTCTGGCTTCAGCTTTAGTCGAGTTTATCTTTTCAGAACTTGTTCGAAATTGTTCCCCTTCTGAGCCACGATGTGCAAACTTTCTACAGGGTGCTACGAGGAGAATAGCCGGATATTATTTCCTGTCACTTATATTTATCTACTACTGTAACTTATTTCCAGTTGCCAAAACTGTTGACATTGTTGGACATTAGATTGTCAGGAAGAGGAAAGCTACTGTCAAATATCTGATTTGGGAGTCCATTTGTGAGTTACTGTCTATCTTTTCACTCCGTGTTTCGCCTTTATTGAAATGCCACACAGTCTCTGGATGTTCGCCCAAGAATTTATACCACCTTATCACCACGTCGGGTGTTGTAGATTCATTGCTAGAAGATTTGCATAGCCCCAAGGTTTTATGGTGCTTTCAAGATGATGGAGCATCTTCATCTTGCTGTCAAGAAACTGATTGAAACTCCCTTAAAAAGTTTTGTCCCATCAACTTTAATCCAGCCTTAATATAGATTCTCAGATACTTAATGCGATAGTGCAGTCTCCTGTCAGGGGCCCACTCGGAGCGTTCAGACTTGTTTACGCCTGTCACCACCATGTTTTCTTTCATTTTCATCATCAGTTTTATTCTTACTTAGTACTGCTTCATACGTTCACAGAGCAGATGGTGTTTTATACAAAGTGTGTATTTTCCTCAGATTGCTGCTCAAATTGTACACACAACTATTCTATTGAGAAAGCAGAGTTTTTATGATCTTGTCAGTATGGCAAAATTGATTGGAACAGATTATTATTAAGTCTACCATGAGTATTCATGAGTGGGATTGTATTTCTTTGTATGAATTTAGAGTAGTACAACCCCAATGAAAACAAAATGTCAACATTGAAGCTACAAGTTTAGTGTCTTTTAATGTATTCAAAGACACTAATGTAATCTATTTTTATCTATTTAGGACAGAGCACATTAATAAACAATCGTGACAGACCATGATAATGTTTTCAAAGGTAATGTATTTATAGAAATACGGTACTTTTAAGACTTCTCAATTCAAAAGTGTATGACCAAAAGTAAAAGTGAAAGCAAGAAAATAAATAAGATTGTACATGCTACTAGCCTCATCTGTCCATAGGTTTCAGAGTGATGAAAAAAACTTTCAAAATACATCAAAATAATGGTGAAGAGTCCTCAACATGTCTGTAAAGAGGAACCCGAAACCCATGAATACTTTCTCACCAACTTTGTCTCCCTGAAATGGCAGTTGAAGTTGATATCTCATTAGTTGTCTGTCTAATGTCACTTCTCACTTCTTCCATAAGTTGAATATTGAGAATAATATTGTGTAAACAACACAGTCCCCCCTCTCCCAAGTCTGTAATGAGTTTTCAAAGTGACATTTTTCTTTTCCGTTTGAGTGATTTTCATTTTACAGCCATCCAACTCAAAATCCAATACCAACATTTGTACAGCGGGTGAGAAATAGTGCTTTGTGTTGTATTGATTGTCAGATTCATAGTTTGCAGTCTGTGCCTCCACATCGTAATCACACATTCAAGTAGCACCGACACTGAGCTTATTGATGACTTTTTCAGAGTCATGAGAAAGCAGGACCATTGCTATAACGATTAACAATTAAAAATATTATGTGTTTTGAATGTGAAAAAGTCCTCAACATTTTTCTTTTAACAGTAAGCTGAAGTCCATGAATAGGTCTTCTCTTTATATTTTCTTTATTTTACATTCTCAAATATGGCCTGTTCTGCTGTTACAGGGAAGTATGGGGAGCATCGCCTGCATCGCCTGGAAAGGAGACACTCTGGTGCTTGGAGACGTGGACGGCAATCTCAATTTCTGGGACCTTAAAGCACGTTTGTCAAGGTACGTTTTTATGCTCACGTTATTATTCATACTTTGCAACTGATGTCCTCAACATTCCTTGGGGGTGTGACGCTAAAGTTAGACGTTAATTTGAGATTTATGTTAACACAATCTGACCAAAGAGAACTGACTCAGCTGGAAATACGACAGGTGAGCTGATTTGTGGTGGTAAACAAGTCCCTCTCAAATAAAATTACTCTCACAAGCTAGTTTGCATGTTTCAACTAGTCACTCTCACCTTTGTAGTTAAAAAAGAAACACCTAAACAAGACTGTGAACACATATTGATCACAAACTCCTGAAAATGTGTCACTAGTTTGCTTCACTCGTCAAAAATGACAGATGTATTAAAGTTTAAATAAAGTTAGTTCTGTGTACTAATTGTAAAACAAAAGTATTATTCTCACTTATTTGGATATGGGAGCAAAAGTTAGTAATCATAGTTTTCTCCATTAACAAGAAACTCTGCTTTACTGATAGATTTACTTTAGTTCCAGTTCTGCTTAAACATATTCAGAGTTAAGTATTGGGGAATTTCCAGTTTGAGTTTTTAATTATTCTTCGCTTTGGCAGCCGTCCTAGTTTCTCATCATCTGAAAGTAGATTATCATTTTTAATTTACCCTGTTTGACATTAGGGGCATACCAACGCACAGAGGATGGGTGAAGAAGATCCGCTTTGCTCCGGGGAAAGGCAACCAGAAGCTGCTGGTGATGTACACAGACGGAGCGGAGGTCTGGGACACCAAAGAGGTAAAACTACAGTACACAGGGCTTTGGAGTCACATACAGAGAGGCTACATCCACACAGTGAATCCTCTTTGTGCATCGCTTTTTTAGACACCATAACTGAACTGGGAGCCTCTGTAACAGGCTACTACGGATTTATTTTGGCAGAATGGATGTTTTTTTTCTGCAACTTCTCACTAGGGATGTAACAATAATTTGGGTTTGTCAAGATACCAACCAAAAATAGCTGTACCTTTTGCCTTTGTCTATGTTTCAGAGAACTATGATTTGACTTTCATTGTCACTGGGAGGGCCAAGCACTAAAAACACTAGATATTTTATACGTCTTATTGTATTAAAAATGGAACAGCTTTTTACGTGAATCAGATGCAGTCCCTTTTAACCTTGGAAAGTAATTTAAAACAGTAGCTCTCAAACTTCACAGCAAGTAAAGGATTAAAGAAAGGATTTGGCTTTCTGTGTATGACCAAGTATTTAACAGGACTAATCTAGGGCTAAACCAGGTCTAAAAGTGGACTACAACATCCACACTGTCGTTCTAAACAAGAAATTATTCAAATGAGGGCAAAAACTGGATAAAATGAACTCTAAATTAGGCAAACCTTAAGTGCAAACCCTCTTCTGCTTTTATTTCACAAGGGATGTAACAATAACCGGAATATTCTGAAATCTTATCGTTAAGTCTCGCAGTAACATAGTGGGCCTTCATAATACAATCAAATTACAAGTCTCTTTGCTTAATTTCATTGTTGTGGTGCAGCAATAGCTAAAAAACAAAGGGATCTGCATAGGCCATGATCCTTTGCTATGCTTCATTGCAGACTACTATGAAGAAATGTTTTTGATTATGATAAAACCAAATGTTTGTCAAGTAACATATTCACAATTTGGTTAGCCTCCACAATATATTGCAATAAATATCGTACCATGAGATCCATATCATGAAAACAAGTATTGAGATTTGGATTTCTTTTCATCCCTATAAATCACTGGGGATTTGAATCACCATTTGAGAAGTGTTATTTTTAAACTAATATCACAATGACATTAAATTATTATATACTCCATACTGCCATATGAGGAAATATGCAGATAGATAAGAACACCCATATGAGGTAAAGAAATATATGACTACTGCGTTCTGAGTTTATTATAATAGATACAGAAAGGCAATATTTATATGCCAATAATATACTGCCTGTCAGCCTGTACCCGATTCTTTCCCATTTATTTGAGCAAAATGTGTCTTACTTACCCCAGTACAGATATTTTATATATTATATAAGCAGCTCTTGAGGTCGAGATATGTCTGCTGTGTGCTGTCTGCGTCTAATTATAAGTCAGTTAATTAGGAAGCGCTCATTAGCTTCCTAGGTATTATTAGCTTTAGCATGATGGCAAAACTCTGGTGTTGGAGTGTTGTGAAAAGTGCTTAAAAACTAATTAGGATGTTCAGAATGCATAAGGTAAGTGAGGAATGGACCACGGCAAACCTTTTAAAACTAGTTCTGTTTTTAATATATTTAAGATGGCAAAATAGGTAGCCAGGCTGGCGCCACCTAGTGCTTCCGCTCAATTTTATTTCTCTCCAGCGACTAGGTCAGGAATCGGAATAACCCCAGAAGTGCGAGTTCGGGCACCTGGCAATCTGCAAAGAGCTATACATTCTGTGTTTGGCAATGATTCCCAAGATTAAAGCTGGAACAAAGAGAATGTATGGTGAATTTTATTAAGGGAAAAGACGTTATTGTCCTTCTTCCTACGGGATTTGGGAAAAGCGTAATATACCAGTTAGCCCCCCCTTAGTGGTGCATTACATACATCACGACCAAATAGCAGCGTTTGGTTAAATATAAAAAGTACCCACCTACCATTGGGTGAACGAATCCTAATCCTAAAAGGTCAGACGGTTTCTACAAAGTGAAACCGGCTGATGAATCGGGCTAAAAATCAGATACACTATCTTTCATTTTTTTGGTCATATCTAATTATGATTTTTCTTTAAATCTAATGTGTAAGTGCCTTTGCCTGTCGAGATGCAAACCAAAAATGTCTCTACCTTTTGCCTTTGCCCATGTTTCAAAGATCATGCTGATTTAAAGTAGACAAGAGTTGACTAGAGTTGATTATCCCTGGGAAAGCACTAACCACATGAAATATTTTATACGTCTTGATGCATTTTCTTGAATAAGTTGTGGTCATTCTGAAAAAAAGGAAAGCAATTTAAAGCTCTCAAACTTTCCACCAAGTACCACCAAAGAAAAGTTTTGGCTTTCTGAGAATGGCCAAAAGTGTTTAACAAGACTATGTCAGGTATAATCTAGGACTAAATAACATCATTTCATTGTAGTTCTAACCAAAAAATTATCTGAAGGATGCGAAAAGTGGATAAAATGAACTCTAAATTAACTCACATACTGAAACACTGATTTAAAAGATTACTACGGAGACTTAATCCATTTAAATTGTTTTAGATTACCATTTCTTACGTTTCCTCTGATTCATAATTTGATCACGTATTTTAAACCAGACTGTAATTTTTATATCCTTGATCTCAGCATCAGTGAAAATTTCAGTGCAGAGTAACATAAATTTGGACATGCATCAAGGTTTAGGACATTCTGGCACATTCGGCAAAGGGGTCCCGGTGGAGCACTAGCATCATGTTGCAGAGATGGATTCCTTCAGGGGACTCAAGATTAGATTTAGTTTTATTTTGTAATGGTTGAAGGTAGACAACAGATGTGTGGGTCTGCAGAGGACTGGGGCACAGGTTTAGCACAGAAACAGCGAGAGAGAAAGAGGTAAGAGAAGGGAGAAAACACAAGATGGAGCTCTGATATGCTCCACTGATCTGCTGACAACTGGCTCCCACATCCACCTGTGAACATCCAGAGAGGGAACCAGGCAACAGTGTGCAGTCTACTACTCTCATCTGCTTCCACTGACCGATTAACTGGATAAATATCTCCATCGTGGCACCTGTTGTTGGATGGGAAATAGAATCTACGACCGGGTTGTTTATTTTAGTTGGTATGCAAGAAAAAGGATGTAAAGTGGAGCTAGGCGATATGACAAAATAATTACTTTGAATAAAATTTGATTTAGTCGTATTAAATAAATACTGACTCTCAATATGCATTTCCTGAACATCAACAGCGTCACTGGCGTTTAATACAAAAAATAGTTTGATACATTCCTCAAAAGTGTGAACATTTTCTTGATAATTACCGGTCGTCAACCTTGAGTTAGATTAAAATGTTATTATTTGCAGTAAGAAAAAATGTGTCTAGCATGGACTAGAATAACAACGTTACAACTCCAACAGCGTTAAGGAACAGCTGAAGAAAAAAGCATTGTGACCTACGGCTGCTCGATTATGGAAAAAATCATTATCATGATTATTTTGGTCAATATTGAAATCACCAATATTTATACGATTATTTTTAGTTACATGATGCATTTATTCAGCATTTCTCTCTCAAAAAAAACTTTGTTTTCAAATTTAATATAAATATAGGCTACAAATATGAACCTTAGAGCAGTTTTGCGATGTATAAAACATAAAATGAATAAAATATACATTGAACATGAAATAAAGCATAGAAAAACATAAATGTTTCCAAAATAAACTACAGATGTATCCAGATGTTCTACAATCTCTATATTTAAAAATAAAAGAAATATACTTATTTATATAAAAATATCCCAAAATATTAAGCTTTATCGTTTCAACTTGATTACATGAGTTTGAAGATCGTTTGACAAACAAATCAAAATCATGATCAAAATTCAGTTACTTGCACAGCCTTATTGTAACCCTTGATAATTTAAACAGCTCTGCTCTTTATAGAATATAACATCCTGTGTAATAAACATGTAATCTTAACGGTTTAAATGTAATCTTTAGTCCAGTGTTATTACAGGTTTTCACACTGACCGTTACATTGTACATTGTGGTAGATGCAATGAACCAGAAATGAACTAGTGTAAAATAAAGTGTGACCCTTAACTTAAATATGTCCTTCATAAATTTATATATGTATATTATCTAATCAGCCCATGTTGTGTTTGTCCTTGGTCTCCTGCAGGTCCAGATGGTGAGCAGCATGAGGATAGGGCGAAATGTAAACTACAGGATCCTGGACATCGACTGGTGCACCTCAGATAAAGTGGTCCTGGCCTCAGACGACGGCTGTATCCGGGTTTTGGAGATGGCCATGAAGTCTGCCAGTTATCGCATGGACGAGCAGGACCTGACCGGTGAGACGGGGACCAGAAGGGAAAGAAATACTAAAGCTTTAAAGTTATTTGGGATGAAAGTGCGCTTGTTTTGTAAATATGCTACAAAGCAACAAAGCTCATTTAGAGTGCAGGTGCAAGAATATTTAGCAACAAAGTGAAAATGCAAATTGTTCTAAAGTTGCTGACTGGTAGCATTACAGAAATCTACCTAAATCATTCTGCTTTCTACATTGTTACGCTTCCTCCTTTTTGAGGTATTCTTTGCCAAGTAGGGCTCTCAAAAGTATACATTTCTAAAGATTCTAATAGATACTTGAACTAATATTGACACTGATATTCATTTGAACAAATAGCAAGACAAAATTTGACCTTTCCTGAACAGTTTTAGAAAGGTCTTTATCTATATCAAAATTTGTATAAGACATGTAGCTATATTATCATTTTTGTTGGAAATTACATTCTATTAATTTTATGGTTTTAAAATGATCTTGTTTTATTTTTTTTACTTAATCCAATCCAATCAACTTTATTTATATAACACATTTTATAAACATGACAGTTTTCAAAGTGCTGCACAGACAAATTCATGCAATAAAAGAGGGTAAATCATAATTAAAAACAATAAATGTAAAGTGTTAAAATGCATAAAGCTAAAAACAATAAAAAACAATAAATAAAATAAAAATAAATAAATTAAAGACACAGAGGACCACACAACTCACGCCGTGTTAAAAGCTCGAGAGAAAAAGTGGGTCTTAAGATGAGACTTAAACAACACGGTGGGGACTGTTTGGATGTGGGGGGTTATGTATCAAAATTGGTATCACTAAAGTGGCCATTAATAAACATAACAAATAGCCATAGATTAAAATATATATATGTTTCTGCAAAAAAGCATAGGTAACAACCAGCTGTATATTGTAACTAGAATAACATTGCCCCCTTCATAAATTAGCTGTAGCATTAAATTAAACATGTATAATTTGTTCATATTTGTGTAGATCCGGTGTGGTGTCCCTATCTGCTGCTTCCCCGAGCCGCCCTCACCCTCAAAGCCTTCCTGCTCCTCCAGCCCTGGTCCGGCACCTTCACTATGGACATCACTCAAGTGTAAGTCCTATTACTCCTCCACTGTTTCCCATCATTACACCATTACAATGTTGAACGCAGACACTTATGTAACCCAGAAGCAATTATTAAGATAGTGCCGACCATCCGAGTGAACCGTTTATCACTTCGAAATTAAAATAATCCCCAATTTGCCTGTGTAAGGAAGTGTAGAGACTGTAATAAAGTCCTATTGAAGTGGGCCTTCTGAGCTGTTAAATACACAATCATCTTATCACACGTCAGCCTGTTTATAGATGTGGGCTCACAGCGTTATCTGACCTCAGCATAATGTGTGAATGAAGTTATGTATTACAGCTCAGTGTAAATCAGCGACGTGTACCAGTCTAATCAGGTCAGGTGGGTTCATTTGAGTTTAATTTAGATTTTTTTTCCAGAGACTACAATGAGAAAAATGAGATAAAAGGACTGATACAGGAGCAGCTCAACTCTTTGTCAAAGTAAGATTTTTCTGTTTGTAATACGCACACGATGATTTAAAGTTATGTTCTGATGTTTTAAGACTTAATAAGATATTGAAAACAAGTGGACCATTAGGGCTGGGCGAAATTACAAAAAATGAATCACTGTTTTCCCTCATGTTTAGCTGTAACAAATTTTGATTCTTTTTAATTTTGTCTTATTAAAAGGGATAAAAATTACTTTTGATATTAATTTCTTGAAATGAAACAGCAGAGACTTTTAATCAGTCCCTGTGAAAAAGTCTAATATCTGAAAGTCTGAAATCCAAACCACTTTTCTTTTACTCTCAGAGGATGGGATGTAGACCTCTCAATTAAAAAGACAAGGGGTCACTCTGGAGGTGTGAAAAACATGTGTTCAGAAGGTTGTGTCCAGCTTGTAGACTGCCAATTAGTAGATAGAGAAGATACTGAAGACTGCATTTGCGTAATTAATCTCCAAAGATTGTGTGTATTCATAATGCATATTACCTCTAAAGATTTGATGATTAGATGATTTATTGATCAGCTAGGATCTTTGGAATATGGGTTAACTTAATGCAATCTTAATCATAAATGTGCAAAGTTATTCAGGTTTAGCCACTTTAAAAAACATTTAGGTTTCATAGATAAAGTCAGCATTAAATACTCCTCAGCAATGAATCAAGTCCATTAATCCATAGACCATAGATTAGTTTATTTTTTAAGACAAAATAAATGATGCCGTTGTTTCATGCACAGTTTGTTTTAATTTATCCGTATCTGTATTGTATGTCTGATTCACAGAGCAATTACAAAAGAGTCATTACCTAGTTTGCATTAAACCTTTTGCAATTCATAAAAGTCATATGTGCATGAAGTTTTTCTCATTTATCAGGGTGATTGAGTGAAGGTTTTGTTGTGCTTTGCGATTAATAAAAATCTTTAAGAGTCACTTGTTGTGTAGACTGTGACAACATTGATAGCTGTTTGTGACGCTGTGTTTTGACTGGTCCACAGTGACATGAAGAGTGTGCTACTGGACCCTGAGCTGAGCCTGCTGCAGCGCTGCCTCCTAGTGTCCAGGTACGTCACACCCCACGAAGAATTAAACATGTCTGGGCTTTGTACAGGCTGTGATGTCCTGACAGCTGGTGTTTTTCTCACTGAAAGATATTGAGATATTGATATAGGATGCTCAAAGGAGAACGTGTTGAAGATGCACTGTGTAAGTTTTCTGATGTCCACTACCTGCTTGTCTCCATGGAGATTTCTATACTTCTTTACTTTATCTTATTTCCATGGAGACATTTTTTACTCCTAACATCCTTGAAACACCATGAGTTCAGGATTGGGGATTTATTATTATTTTTTATTTATTTATTTTGGGCGGGGATGGGGACCTGTTGCCTCCCCTCAATTTCATTTCTCTCCAGCGACTCTGTCAGGAATCAAAAAACAATAGACGGTTCGCAAAAACCCAACGATTCCCGAGATCGAGGATTTAAAGCTGGAGTGAAGAGAATGTTTGGTGAATTTTATCAAGGGGATAGACGTTATTGCCCTTCTTCCTACAGGATTTGGGAAAAACTTAATATACCAGTTAGCCCCGTCAGCGGCACATTACATACGTCATGACCAAATCGCAGCGATTGGTTAAATGATAAAAAGTACCCACCTATCAGCAAGCAAACAAATTGTACCACTGCAAGGTCAGACGGTTCGTACGAAGTGAAACGAAGTAAAAGCGGCTGATGAATCAGGCTAGATTTTTGTTTGATCACAAGTCTAAAAAATGATAGAAATAAAAAAAAATATTGTAATGCACCTGCTGTAATTTTTAACATTAACTATGCCATGAGGACCATTTCAGGACCAGGCTGTTAAACGCAGCATTTTTCCTGAATTGGTCCTCATTGTATACTTAGTGTTAAAACTTACGGCAGGTACATTACAATTTTAAAGCAAAAAGTAAGTTGAGGTTTATTTGTCACGTTTTTGCTAAGTAGTTACATCTCCTGACAAAATAATTGATTATATTTTTGCTGTACTTTCGTTGCATGTGCATCTTCTCCAAAGGCATGACGTTGTGAGCTTGTGTCAGCAGCTCTGATCTGCGCCCCACTTCTCATCTCCCCTGAGGATAAATCTGAAATCTGGAGCAGCCCTTTCACTTGATATGCACAATCCTCCCGTGTCTGCATTTTTATTTAAAACACACTTTACCTGAAATGTCAGACTCCTGCTCTTCTACTTAATTGGCACAGGCTACATCTGGTTTAGTCCCTCATTAGTCCTGGTTTAGATACAATTCAGGGCGCACCATGGAGCTTTCCAATAAAATCTTCACGGAAACAAGCAGCTTAAATTTTTCTGATGGGATTACCCTCAAAAGTTTCATAGTATAGCATTAAACATATCTAGCGTTTAGTCAGTTCTGCTATGTATTGCTCAAAAATCGCTTGAAGGAATGCTTACTGTAGCAGGGTCCCCTCTCCACACTTGGCCTGGCAGCATTACTAGGTTGTCTCCATGGAGATAGATGACTTTAATGCCATACTGATGAATATTCCCAGCAAAGTAAAAGTTACACCGTGCACTTTCAACCTGTGAAAGCTAAAAAATCTGCCCCATTGTCTAATTAGCAGAACCTATGTTTAAGGTTCACTGAGTTTTTTTTTTTTTTTTATCACAAGTTGCCTTTGTTCACATGGTCACGTATCCTAGCAACAGCTGTGTAGTGATATGCCATTTTAAACAACAGAACAAAATGCTGGACAATGAACGGAGCCAGTGCAGCGGATCTAACCAATTTCTGATCATTAGTGTACTAGTATTTTAATTTAACGTGCTCTGTTTTATATTTAGTTTATTACTGTATACATATTTTGCTTTTACGCCTCATTTGGTATTTGGTGACGACAAACTGACTTGAATTCTTAGGTGGGACAAGCGGCTTTTATTGTCTAGCTCTCATTGGCTACAGTTTAGAGCCCTGTACTCCCGCGGGCCTGCCACGAGACCCACAGGACCCGATGCACAACAGTGCAGCGAGGGACACATTTTGGAAGCTCATTGCAGGCAGGAGCAGGATTGCACAATGCGGGAGCGGGTGGGTGAGAGGATAAACTGCAGTCCCGCAAACTAAATCTGAGTGTAAAGTAAAATATACAAATGATGAATGATATTTTATTTGGCCTTAATTAAAAATATTTTAAGCAGCCTAAATGTGCGGATGTGTTCTAATCTCACTCACATTTTAGACAATTCCTGTCCACTACTCCGTGTTTGATAGAGCTTAAGAACGCAAACGTCCCCATCTTGCAGGACTTGTGGGCAGGAGCGGGACAAATTATTGTAGATGCAGGCAGGAGTGGGACTGCACAGTGTGGGAGCGTGCGGGAGCGTGCGGGAGCGGGCGGGAGCGGGCGGGAGCGGGCGGGAGCGGGCGGGAGCGGGCGGGAGCGGGCGGGAGCGGGCGGGAGCGGGCGGGAGCGGGCGGGAGCGGGCGGGACCGGGCAGGAGCGGGACCGGGCAGGAGCAGGACTGCACAGTGTGGGAGCGGGCGAGAGCAGGACTGAAAATTCAGTCCCGCGCAGACCTCCAACATGTTTTAGTCCAAGTTTGCACCTGATTCAGTCCTGATTCAGTCCTAACCTGTCGTCCATTTGAAACACTTTCTCTTAAAGCTAATTACAATGGCTGACCTGAATGTATGCCTATCATGCATAATTTGTGCTGGATATTTTATTTGGTCTTAATAAAAGCATTTTAAGCAGCCTAAACTTGCAGACGTGGTCTAATCTTGCTCACATTTTAGACAGTTCCTTTTCACTACTCCGTGTTTGATAGATTTTAAGAAAGCGAATATCCCCGTCTAGCGGGACTTGCAGGCAGGACAAAATATTGCAGATGCGGGCGTGAGCAGGACTGAAAATTACAATTCTTTGCGGGAGCAGGCAGGAGCGGGCGGGAGCAGGACTGAAAATTCACTCCTGTTTCAGTCCTGATTCAGTCCTAACCTGACATCCATTTGAAACATTTTCTCTCAAAGCTACCCTCCATAATTAGAGTAGCTGACCCGCCCCTGTTGTATCCTAACATATCACCACTGGATGCTATCTATATTACTGCTGTCTGACAGTGTGCTAGCTTTGGCCTGACAGAAGAAGTCCAAAGAGCACAGGTGAGCACGCATAAATGCCAGATGAGGGAACGAGAACTGGCTTCCATCTACTGAAAAAACTGAACTGAAAAAATCAAATAAACATGCAGATGGTTGGATTCATCTGTTGCTGTGTTTTTTGTTTTTTCAGGTTATTTGGAGATGAGTCCTGACCTGCTCTTCTGGACCGTGGCGTCCCATTACCTGCAGTCGTTCGCCCAGGCCCGGCTCCTCAGTTTGTCGAGCGGAGAAAACCAGAATGAAGAGACTCAACCTTCGCCTCAGAATCACCTCGATATCTGCCACGATGTCCTCTGTGAAAGCTCCTATTTCCAGGTCAGTGCAAAACAAAACACTTCACTTCACTGCGTCTATATGCAGGAACATTGTAGACAAACAATAAATTCCCCAATAAGAAATCACTGGGCTACAAAGCAACTGGCAGCACAGGCGACGACAATGTCAGCAACTCTGCTCTGGCCACACAATAGACTCCACTGTTACTGTTAGAGCTTTCATTTGGTCTTTTCATTTCATTCCTGACCTGTCACACGTCAACAGCATGCCCATCAATCTTACTCAGTAGTTTTAAAACGTTTTTAACCTACTGGACAAATTTTACACTGCAAAAAGGTTTAACCAAATGCAATCTAACAAACAGGTCACATTAGTAATACTATCAAACTATATTTATTCATCTTATGCCAGTACTCACTGTTTTACATGCTCCTCTTTCTTGAAGCTTTGTTTGTTGTGTGAATAGATTCAATTCAAATGCTTCTCATCTATATTATCTGGTCCAATACTTTTTTTTTTTGCTGTTTTGACCCTGTCCACTGTACCAAAATGCTACACAAGATATCTCTGACTGTTCTCTCATATCACTGAGCCTAAAATAACGAATAATACATAAATATTTATGTTTTCTTCATTAATTTACAAATACAGGTGTGGTGATAATGAAATCAGAGAGATGTATCTCTTAGGATCCTGTATTGTATAGTTAGACTAGGTATCATTAAGAAGTTGCCGATACAATACATACCTCGATACATAGGCCACTATACCATACAAATCTCGATACAGTGCACTTTCAATTCGATACGATATATTTCAAAATGATTCGATATGGTTCAATAAAAAATAAAACTTTAATCATGTCTGTGATAGTATAAGACTTTGTTAAATCACTCCTTGTGCAATGTTCATATGAAAACGCCCATTTTTTGTGAATATGTCAAATTTGTTGCATAAACGAGTTTCCTTCCTCTAAACAAGCAACAAAAATGTAGCTGCAACAAAATAATTTAGTTAAATAAACCAAAAAATACTCTTGGTGATATATCGATACAGCAGCCCAAGATATCGATATTGTATCATCACATTAAAAGATAGGATATATCAATATTTCGATATTTTTGCACACCTCTATTGTACAGTGTGAATGCTGTCTGTGTGTTGTCTTTTGTTTTGTTTTGGTTTATTTTTTCTTTCTTTTCTGTAAATGCTATTTTTGTCAGTGTATTTAGGACCTCGCAAACATGATGCAAGTACTATTATACTATATTAAACTAAGTACTATTATATTATATTACTAGCACTTGACAGACTTAGAAAACTATTGTATTGTATAAAATAGTAAAATCTCAAACCTTAATTATGCAAGTAACTCTGTTCCAGGATCCCAAATTTGATGCACATCCAAGCATTAAGCATTACTCTAAATCCAATCTTACTTTTCATATTCCATTATTAGGGGAATCAGTATTTTATTATGTTCTAGGATGAAGTAATGTCCTTTCAATAGACTTGTCTCACTAGCTCCCAGTCTTTTAAGGCAAACTTCTCTTATCAATCTCGGATGCTGTACCAGTGACGTTATCCCACACTGAGATAAGCCCATTTGAAATAACAGCTCTGTTGTGCTTCGTCATTGTTGGATCATTCGTCTTGGAGAGGACATGGCTGACCGTGCTCCAGTCCTTCTGCCTCTGTTTTCCTCTTTAATTATCCACTCTGTTTGTTCTGGGACGGGAAAGTGTGCCCCGAAGATTCATCACGTTTTATGGTCGCCAAGCTCAATGTAGAAGTTTACTCTGGTCGAAGGTGGTGCCAGACATCAGTACATTTCAATATATATGTATATTTTGTTAGGAATATATTTGAAAATCTTGGCGCACCTAAAATTTGCTCATTATTTGATTCGTGGAATTATAAAATCAGTGAGATATTTATGTTAACAGTTCCATTTGATCTGATGTGAGTAATCGAATTTCTTCCTGAGTGTTTACATTTTTGTAGGATTTGATACGAGAAACTATGAAAAATAGGCAAAGTAATGTGGCAAAGACAAAAGGATATGTTAAATGATTCAAAGAGTTGTTTTAAAATTCATTGTACTACTTCATTAGTTACCGTTGATTCCCCAACTTGTGTTACCGGGTGTTTTTGAGGTGCATGTTCACACACACATCTGATTATTCTGGTGATCTGATTTTTACTGACCACGTAAATTTAATCACTGTTCTTGTTACTTGATTCATAAGTACTCAATCGTGTAATTAAGTGCATTGCAGTATTGGCTTTGGACAGCAAAACATATTTTCCCCAAGTGGAACATTAAAGGAACAATTCGACTTTTCACCATCTGTACTGGCAGACATAGATTCTTGCCAGTGCCAAATGTTGCACCATTTTCCAGACACTCAATTACTCACCTAAATGTACAGATAATGCAAATTTATGTAGAGATAGTCTTCCAGAAGTACTTCACAACACTGTCATGTCATGCACTTCCACATGAATGAAGAGCGTTTTGTTGATTTCTGAGCAATAACTTAAACATTATTCATATTGTGCCGGTACTTAGTGGTACAAATGTGACTAACTCCTGAAATGTGGTGACTGACGACTTCTACTTTTTTATTTAAAATTTTGTTTTGCTGTCTTTAGGCATGTGTTTTGGAGTCTGAATAGTCCAGATAATTTCAGTTACCAAAATACGATTACAATCACAGGGTAGCTGCAGGGTCTTAAAAGTCTTAAAAAGGTCTTAAATTTCATGTTCCCAAATTAAGGCCTTAAAAAGTCCTTAAATTATATTGTCCAAGTCTTATTTTTTCACAGAAGTCTTAAATTTCATTAGCCTTTTTTGTATGCTCAACTGGGCTGTAAATGTTAAATGGAGGGAGTAAAAAAAAAAAAACAACAACGTGAAATTGCGTAACATGAATGAACGTCTAATGTGGAGTATACGCAAACAATACTTTGGTTTCTGGCGCTGTCGGCCATGAGTAACAATCAGTAGAGTGGACGAAGACGTTGGATGGATCATGGGGAAGTGTAGGTTTAATCCACAGTGGTTCTTAGATTCTAGATATAGTACAGTAGTTGGTTGGTCATTATTAAAATTGGATCTGGTGTTTTTAAGTGGTCTTAAAAAGGTCTTAAAAAGTCTTAAATTTGGGGTAATCAAACCTGGGGATACCTTGAATCAGGTCACTCTTATTTCAGTATGTCCATATTACCGAAATCCTACAATTGCTTGGTATTAGAACAGTTTATAAAGTAAATCAGACTGGGAAGACAAATGAATAAAGCGAGTGTTATGGTCTTTTTCACTGTTATTGTGTGAGCCCTCACTGTAATCCCATAGCTGCATTAGAGCCCACACAGCTCTGTCTGCATCAGTCTCTTGTTGTCATAAAAAAGGAGCTCCAATGGCAGCCGCCTGACCATAATTACTAATATACCCTCGACTCCAAGTTACTAAACTGGATTGGGCTGTCTCTGTACGATTTATGTCCAGGGCTCCGGCTCACACAAGGATCCATCATAATAAAGTAAAACCTTGCGTTCGATACAGAGACACAAGTCCCCACATGGCACAGCAGGCACAGTCACTTATTCACTTTCTACAGCTCAGTTTTATTGGATCCTTTGCTCTCTCATCTCTTTTATGAAAATAAGGTGTCGTACCGGGAAAAATCTATCTTTTTGATGTTTCAAAATAAAGTGGGATGATCTTTTATTGAGAGCATGTAATAAAAAGTGCAGAAAGAATAATAGGACAAACAGCAGAGTGAGGGGTAATAAAGCTTTGTGAATATTTTAAAGGTTTTGAAATTACTTTTTAAATTACACTTTTCAACTCGCCGCATTCTTCGCCTGCTAAGTTCCCCGTCTATTTATAGTCTCATCAACTTTTGCTGCCACACATTTGCTCAAAAAGTCTTTCCCTATTACTCTGTATTGATTGCTTTGTCTCCAGATGGTTGAATTAATCATTTTGTTTGTTGTGCGCCGCAGAAGTTCCAGCTGGATAGAGTTCACCTGCAGGAAGTGAAGCGCTCCAGCTACGATCACACCAAGAAATGTGCCGACCAGCTCCTCCTGCTGGGACAGGTAGGCACTGCACCACCAACTGATGATACATCCATACACTGACAATGCTTTCTGTAAAACTGAATGGATTTTAATTTTAATATTCTGGGATTAATGGACTTTACTGCAACTGCTACTGCTATTAGTACTGCTACCACGTCTACTACTACTCTTACTCAAACACTGTATGTGCAGATAAAATATTTGATCTACAATGTATAGATTTTACCTGAACTATACTACTACTAATACAACTTTTCAGAAAGTAAAGCTCAGCACTAACAGTTCCAGAATGAATTTTTACTCAATCTTCATATTTTTGACCAGAAAAAACAACTTGTCCACATTGTCTGTACTAAGTGCAGATCTGCTGCAGTTATAATATTCCCAGCGGTTGAAAATACCATTTCCCTAGAGACAGAGGTCACAGGTACGAGGGGGGTAATGAGGGGGAGCGGAGATACTGTGCCAGCGAAAGTGAGGACCGGGGTGTGACGACCATAGTTTTGCGAGAATTCACGTGGTGGGACATAGTCACTGCAGGGCGCAATTGTTGTCAAGGCAGCCACCCTAACTATAAAGCTCTGCGGGAAACATTACGGACGAGTTCCCTCATGAATATTAAAGAGCTGAGCCTTCCGTGTAGCTGCACATGTAATGGTGGAAGGTAAACACACACAAATTGTGTGAACTCACTCGTGCACTGCCCTGCACCAAACCAAACTCAATTTACTAAAATGGTTTGTCATGAATACATGTGCTGTTACACCCCTGCTCAATACTGATTAGTATACTGTACCATGATTGTAAAAAAAAAACACTTCATTTAGACAGTAGTATGTCATTTTCATCATTTGGTCAAATTCATTCTAAAGCGATTCAGGAAAGGTTAATTTCTGTCTTGTTATTGTGACTTTTTAGCATCAATACTTGCATAAATGAGTGTTTAGTTTCATTCATTTGACTTTTGATACTCTTGACAACCCTGCCTATTCTACAAACCAATTTTATTTTGTTCAAATGACCCTTACCAAACGCAATGACTCGTGTAGCCTGGTTGTTTTCCTGCATTATAAACTCCTGCAGGCCTTGTATATCTAACCCACCCTCTCCCTCCACTTATCTGCTGGTATATGCATGCTCTCATAATAGCACTAAGGATATATGCGTGCTGTCTGAGCTAATGATGCGAGTGTGAGGATAAGGACCGCCATCTTTGTCCCTGGAGGCTCATCTGTTTGGCATTTAAGACACCTCTAACACTGGCAATGTCCCCACTCCACTCTCTCCTATCACACGGAGCAATCAGGAAGCCCTCTGATGAAAGAACATAGCTCGTATAAACCCGCTCCTCTGACCCCACGATGAGCTACTGACGGCCATTCTCGCGCTGATGAAAAGAGGAGATAATCAACATCATTTCCCCCAGACAAAGCGCATTGTTTGCAGTGTCTCGGCGGTTGCCTGGCTCCTTTCTTCTCCATGACCTCTAGTGGTTTTGCTTTCACCTTTTGCTTGCAAAGTGGGAGAGACCCTCCGCAGGTGAGACCTAATCAGAGGGGAAGATGTAGAATTGTTATTAACATGCATATTTATATCTCAAAAGAAAATTATAATCTGTTAACTGGACAAAAGTTTTAATATTTCTCCACCCTTTACTGTAAACAACCAGGGTGTGTTGGTTTTAGTGTAGTTCGCTGCTCCCTTCAGATGAATAAAAGACAGTGACTGTAACCAAAGAAGCCTCTAGAGTTGCAAAATGCATTCACTCTTAAAAACTTTTCTCCAGTTGACAAATTGACAAATAAATTGTGATGGAACATATCTAGACAAATGCAAAATATTGGATGCTCTCTCTGTCTATCTATCAATCTTCCTCTGCTTTGTGCTTACTTTGTTGTCTTAGGTTATAGTTAAATACAAAAAAGCACAATATCTCTTCTGTTAGATTCATTTCACTGTTTTTGCTCATGTCTCTTGTCACAGACGGACAGGGCAGTGCAGTTGCTCTTGGAGACGAGTGCAGACAACCCGAGCTACTACTGCGATTCACTCAAAGCCTGTCTGGTCACCACTATCACCTCTTCAGGGCCGTCTCAGTCCACCATCAAGCTAGTGGCCACCAATATGATCGCTAATGGAAAACTAGCAGGTATACACTTCATTTAACATCACACAAACAAAACTGTACATTTGAGTTTTTCTGGAAAACTTCTCTGCGTTTACTGTTACTGCAACAACAGTGCTTTGACTGAGGACTAATGGCCATATGGAAATGTATTTTTTTCCGGACCCAAATAATGAGACATACACTCAACATTAGGGCTGGGTATCTTTCAGAAGTTGCCGATACGATAATACCTTGATACATAAGCCACGATACAATACATATCTCGATACAGTGAGTTTACGATTCAACACCATATATTTCAAATTGCTTTGATTTCATGATTTTCTGGTTGCTGTATAAAAAAAGAGGTGAGGACCACAAGAGCATTTTCTGAAGGTTTAATACAAACACACAGAGCTCTGGCTCTACTGCCTACATGCAACGACAGAGAGAGTGAGTCTCAGGATAGTTTTTATACACTGTTGTGGACAACAGGTGTGAGGCTCATGTCAAACAGAGTGATCAATACATGGTCAAGCAACAACTGTAGTCATAAAGGTGTACTGTGACAAGTTAACTTTAGCAACAACAAATGGTCTGTTGGGATCCAGAAACATTCCTTAATGTAATTTTAGGAAATAACAGACTTCTTCTCCTATTCCTTACATGAAGCTTGTTTGTCCTTCAACTAACATTAAAAAAACATGCCATCACGCTTCAATACGGTTCAATAAAAAAATAATGGCTAATTTGTGGCTGTGATACTAAAAGTCTTTGTTAAACCACTTCTTGTGCAGAGTTAACATGAAACACACCCATTTTAATCATCAAAACAGTGAAAAAGTCAAATAAGTTGCATAACAGAGTTTCCTTCCTTTGATGAAAACATTAAAACTGTAGCACTGTAACAAAATAATTTAGTAAAATATACCAAAAAAATACTCTAGACGATATATCAATACAGCAGCCCATGATATCGATACTGTATCATCACATTTTTGATATTTTTGCACACCCCAGCCAACATGCATAATATCAGAAAACTTATCATGATTTAACACCTGACAAAGTCTAACAAAAAAAAAAAAAACAATGTCTTTACTAGAAATATTGGAACTACACTCACTCCGCATTTGTTTTGTAACTTAGCATCTCAAGTTAAAGTATTTAGGTAGTTTTCCACTTCTATTATAATGCCTTCTTCCTCAGACCTATAGTTGTCATGATTTGCCTTACCAACAACTGTAAGAAATGAATAAATGAAAGACATACACAATATTTTTACAGACCTAGAGACTGTCTGCCTGTCTGAATATACTCTTTTCAATACTATAGAGCCGTATTGACTTGTGTGGCTGTCTTGAACATATAGGCTTACAATTTGTCTGTTTGTGTTGCTGTCAGAGGGGGTCCAGCTGCTGTGTTTGATTGACAAGGCTGCAGATGCGTGTCGATACCTCCAGACCTATGGGGAGTGGAACCGCGCTGCTTGGCTGGCGAAGGTAACTCAGCATGAAGTGTCCATCAGCAGGAAGTACTAGATATAGAGCCATGTTTACACCAGACTGATATGTAGCTTGTATATCTGGAATATGATCATTATAAGAATTTTGGGACCGTGTGAAAATGCATTGGTCTCTTCAACGTAGTTCTAAAAAGTTGTTCATTAACTCCGACAGCTGCAGTCGCTGGTGCAATAAAATAACCCTGATATAATTAGCATGAAGAAGATTTGTCTCGCAGTTGCTCCTTTAAGCTTCCTAAAGATATGATAGCAACAGTACAGTCACAGTCAGGCTGTTTAATCCTTGCACGCACTTCTTTCAAACTGGGACTACACTAAGACTAATTGTGTTACTTAAGCAGAACTAGAACAAGTCTACATCAAAAGTAAATTGGGCTCAAACCAGGATCAAGCCAGGATACAGCCATATAATATCACCATGCATGTGTCATAATAACATATAGCATGTAAATATCAAGCAGTATTTTGTGAGCTATAATACTGGCTTTGTTAATAATTCATAATACTGTAGTTCTTGTTAGGCTTTATATTTTTTAGAGAGAAAAAATACACAGACACAGTTATGCATTACCTGATTTAAAAGTAACCAGTTTTGAGGATGTTCTTTACTGACTTCCAAAATGAATGCGAGAGAAAATAACGTACAAAAGTATTAAAGTTAATTTGTTTTGTTCTGGTTTGACAGGTGCGTCTGAACCCGTGTGAGAGCTCGGACGTCCTGAAGCGTTGGGCAGAACACCTTTGCTCTCCTCAGGTCAACCAGAAGTCCAAGGCCATCCTGGTGCTGCTGTCCCTCGGTTGCTTCTACAAAGTGGGAGAAATGCTCCACAGGTGAGGCCCCGTGTTACGACCCAGCTCTGCTTGGGACAGGGGAAGTAACAAAAGAACCAAGATGTAAATAGTAAAACTAAAGTTGTAATTTATTTAAAAGGAATGTAAAGGTAAAACTAACAAAAGATGATATTTACAAGGATTAACAAAAAGAGGATCTAAACAGAGTAGCTAAATGTGTAACTAAAAGTGACAGAATTGTACAAATTATATTAACACAAAAAGACTACTAGTGTCTCAAACACCAAATTAACAAAAGCTACACAGATACACAAGTGTGGCATGCAGTTCACAGGCAGAACAGCAGTCAAGAGTGGCAGGGGGCAGGTCCTTTTAAGGTGTGGCAGCTGCAGATGTAGGCCCAGGATTGTCCAGGCATTAGGGCGATACACCAATCAGCTAGAAGGGACCGAGGAGCCAGCTTGTGTTGAATCCATCAATCACAGCAGGGGTCTGGAAGATTGAGGCTTGCATGCACACACACACGGATCAGCAGCAGCAGCAGCAGACTTAAACATATATGGCTATAGGACAGGGGTCTCCAACCTGTAGCTCTCCACCCTCTTCTAAGTAGCTCACCAAAGGATTTCTGAATTATACATATTGTACTGAATGGCTCAAATTTGATGAACTACCATTATAACTACTGTACTATTTACCCAGGATATTCCCAGTGTTGAGCCCTGTGTCCCCTACCCCAGCAGATTTATCCAAAACCACTGATTTGCCTCAGTTTTATACAAGAAATGTCCCAGGTTTCCCTATTTTTGACCAATCTGTTCCCTGCCAACAGTAACAAGAGGCATAAATTGTCATTTGTTTTAGGCAAGTTACAGAAAAAGCTGCTTAAAAATCACCCAAACACAAAGAAAATGTGACTATACTGACTTACATGTTAGTCACGAATGGTCTCTACCTAACAATTTTCCTTAATTACGCACTCGTTTCACAGTTTTATTGTTACCAATCACCAAAAAAAAAAAAAAAAACTGGGATGTCACAGTTTTTTTTATTTTGGAAATCTGGTCACCATAAACTTCGTGCACGAATAATAAGATAAAGTTTATGTTATATTGGTATGTAATTGTTCCCCATCTAAGGTTTTCCTATGCTCAATTTCTTGAGCTGAAATACTTAACTTTTTTGCTTTTTTTCACCAGAAGAAAAACGCTGGAGACCCCTGTTTTAGAGGGAACTATAGCCAGTCATAGAGCAGTACTAAAACCTACTTATTTTGCATTACGTTACCAGAGTAAATTGATTTAATGAGAGTTTTGTTAATATTAATGGTTTGATTTAACCATTGTTCATTAATATTATACAGTTTAGTTTTGGTATTAATTAAGGGTAGACTCTTTAAAGGTGCACTATGTCACTTTTCTGGTGAGGTGTCAGGGACCTGCTTGTCTGTATGGAGATGTTATTGCTTTGTCTGGAATCTTCTACAGTGTGACATAAAATTTATCTTTGTTGCATTTTTAGAAATACAATGTTTTTTACATCTTCATTGAGAATGTAAAAAAATTTGAACTTGGCACATCAGTTACTTTAGACGGGTGCATTTGAAAAGAGGGAGCAGCCCAAGAACATAGAGAAAAATCCCGCACACTGTCTTACTTGCAAATTGTGAGATTTATTATTACTTTATTATTATTATATTATTGCATGGTTTGTCCTAATAAATCTCACAATTTGCAAGTAAGACGGTGTGTGGGATTGAGAAAGCAGGTATTAGACACTCCACCACAAAAGTTCTTTGGTGCACCTTAACCTTTGAAAGAGCCTTTGGTCCTTGATCCAGTATTGATCGACCATTCTTCTCAGTGACAAACCTTAGCACTCAGCTCTTACAGTATTAGAAGATGATGTATGCTTTAGCTTCACACCTTTCAAGGCTGTAGTGATAATAGTTACTAACACAATAGCTCTTTCTTTCTCATTTACCTCTGTGTGCCCCCTGTGTCCATGCGGGGGCAGTATGCGTCAGTTTGACCGGGCTGCCCTCTTCATCGAGGCCTGTCTGAAGTACGGGGTGATGGAGGCCAATGAAACGTCCAATATCCTTTTTTTCAAGACGCCATTACTGCCACGGAGGAACATTTACCATAATTATAAAATGTATAACTCTCCACTTCATCCTTTTCTATAGATGAGCACTGAACACAGGAAAGCTTTTACTCAATAGGGGTCGCTCCCCCATCGGACACTAATAACACTCTTTAGCTTTCATCTTTCATCATCATTAGATTTTTATCACAGGAAGAGCTCAACGACTGTCTAATGTGCCTAGAAATGTGTTATAAAACTGAAATGTGACATAATCGTAAGTATAGTGTGCTCACAAATTGACACCTTTCCAAGTCTATCTTTCCTTACTTTTTCATGTAAGTTTCTGAACACGGTTTTTAAAAGGTAAGGTCTGTAGCCTGGGCTTTTACTCTTAAACATGGTACTACACTCACAAATGACCCAGGTTTGCCAGTGCCTTACCCTGCATCTTGAGGTTACATACACGTTTTTCTTATTCTCAGTATACGGACAGAGAGGCTGCACAAACACTGAGCAGGTCCTGGGGTTTAGGTAGTGACCAGCTCAATTTAGGTGTTGGAACTGGCAGCCCAAATGAGAGACCTTGGCCTTTATGTCTAATATTTTTATAATTAAGAATTTGTCAGTATTAGAATTGTTATCAGTAAAAGCAATGTTAGATTTGAACATGTCTACCTTGTATCCGGGGTCATGTTAATAACACAAAACATAGTACATACTGGCAAACACGCATGTAGACATTAAGTTAACAACATCAAGTTTTTTTTTTTAGAACTGTGCTGTCATTCTAAACTCCTTTTAAGATGACGAGGAGAAAATTCAGTTTGTCGACTGGACAAAAGTTAATTTGGTTGAAGACGTTTCGCAGTTCATCCAAGCTGCTTCTTCAGTTCTGGTCAGAATGCTGGTGGACACTTCCTTATATCTGTCTGCACCGAGGAGCTAACTAACTACTCTGAAACTAACACACCTACTTGTTTACTGTTTCTGTTAGTAAGTTAGTCCTATTGACCTGTACTGGTGTGGGGGTCTAATTAGCATAACAATTAGACCCCACACCCAATAACCAAACTAACTTTTGTCCAGTCGACAAACTGAATTTTCTCCTCGCCATGGATTCTACCTGGGCGACTGAGAGATTCTTCACACATCCTTTAAGATGATTTAAGAGATATACTGTATGTTTTTACCACTACAGTAAAATTCTCTCCTTGTTTATCTGCTTGAATATGATCCACCTCAAACAGTATTTAATCTTGAAGTTTATTATTTATTGCCTTCAGTGAATACAAGGCTTGACCGGTGGTTTGTTCATCGGTCAGTTTTAGCTCACATAAGATAAATAACATCCAGCAGCACTGACCAAACCTTGTCTTGTAAGATTTATCTGATAATATTTTTCAGTCAGATATAGTTCTCAGAGTAACATGGATCAGAGTCGCTTTAAATTACACCGAAAGTATCGAGTGATGATGAACCTTGAGGAAAAGTGCTGCCACTGATCATAACCACCATCAACTTTTTGTGTTTAGAAAAGAACAAGCTACAAGTTTAGAGTGAGTTTGACAAACGCAACATTGTGATGGCCAAACAAATTGCACAGGGCATCTCCAAAACTGCAGCTCACAGACAAGTGGATTTAATTGCTTGAGAAATGAAAGATAGTTTTGATTACGCTGGGTCTCAGATGACAGCACAGCATTTAAGCATGTAATATTTACAGTAGCTAGAGGGCAGTTAAAATTACTAATAAACTCTAAGATGCATAGATCATTGTTTTACATTTTACTTTTTAATTTAATATTAATTGTTGTAATCAGATTTTTAATTATTTCACGTATAATATATAGTATACAAGTGTATTACTCGACACGGTTTTGTCACCCGCGTTATACTCAGCTTCAGGGCAATACAGGTTTACTCAAGCATGTCGATCAAATACATTTTAGAATAATGTAAGATATAAGATTACTGAACACTGTAACATGACTTAAAATCTTTTACATAATAATATGGTATGTACGTACTAATATACATGGTCAGGTTCAACTTCAAAATGGTAAACAGCATTTTTTCCTTATGAAAAAAACATGTAATCAATATGGAAACATGATCCTGCCCTCGATGTGCGATTGTGTAATCTGAAAACCACTATAAATGTGTCAGAATTACACCAAGCATCACATTTTGTTGAGCATGTGATTTTTAACTATCATTTTACTATCAGTGGTCTTAATACTGTGACTGATCTGTTTGTATAACCTCCGAGACATACTGTGTTTGTCCTTGACCGTCACTGCACATAAACTGATCGAGGCAGCGTTCCTGGACTACGCCCGGCTGCTGCGCACGCTCGGGCTGAGAGAGGGCGCTGCTCTGTGGGCGTCCCGGGCTGGTACTGCAGGAGAGGCCCTGATGGAGGAGCTGTTCCAGGGGGAGGGGGGCGTCCCGGACAATCTACTGGCTGACGATGAGGTGGAAGTGGGCTTGGAGAGCACTGAGTGAGGAGAGAGGATAAGAAGGATATACTGACCCTTTCGGTGTGTGTAAACAACTTAAACTGTGTATGCTTTTTGGTGCCATAGGTTAATGTATTTTCTCTTGTTTTTTTTTCAATGAAATACCAACAAAACTGTAAAAGATTATTTGGCACATGACATATCCAGTAAGACAAAATGTGTTGCCACTTCTAATTGTCTATAAGTAACATATAGACCTTGATTTTGAAGGTGCACTATGTAACTTTTGTGGATGAAGTTACACTGCGTTGTCTCTATAGAAGTGTTCTTGATTTGCCTGGAATGTTCCACAGTATGACATTAATCTTATCTTAATTTTTTATTATTATTTAACTGTTTTATTATACCTTGGGAAACATGGATTCTTGTTAAGAGCAGGTTTACCTCTTCATAGATCTGATGTGTAACTTGTCCTGGTTTCGTCTCCATGGAGTTGTATACATTTAATGCCATACTGTGGAGCATTCTACTAAAACCAAAACATCTTTATAGAGAGAGGCAGGCATTTATTTTCATTTTAAAAAAGCATGCACAGTTTGATTGTTTACCAGATGCATTATGGGAGTACTACTACTACTACAGGTGCAGGTCACCATCTCATTCCCTTGTGGTAGGTTTGACGGGAACAGCGCTTCATACTAAAAAGAAAGATGAGTTTGTCCATGTCACTGAAGTGTGGTTGTGATTAGTGTGTTTTCGCTGTTTCATATCACCACTGTGCGATGATGTGCAATTGTGTTTGCATGCGATATGTTCAAAACACTTTCCTTAAATTGCCTCAAAGGTTGATTGGACTCATATCGTTCACTGTTATTGTTGTTATTGTTAATGATTGTTTTATGAAATCGATTTTTGAATGTTTATTTGCTAAGCTTTATTTTTTTCACATCCAGATAATGCAATGTGTACCCACCCTTTGATACGCTTAGCCCGCTCTAAACCAAGAATGACAGTCAATTTTGTTGTCACTTGTCCCACATTAAGTTAGAGAGAGAAAGAGGAGAGATACTTTATTGATCCTGAGGGAAATTCAAGCTAATAGACCCTCAACAAAACACCGGATAAAAAATGCTATTGTTACAGTTATTACAATTATTTGAATGTTTTCCATTGTGTACAAGGTTGCATATTGAAAAAAAAAGCTTCAGACTTGAGATTTCTAGTCCAAAAACATGCATAAGAGATAAGGTTAGGTAAAATCCTCCAACTAAAATAGTACTGACGAAGCTCAAGAACTGGAGATGAGCCCCTGTTTACGCTGTTAATAAAGTGTACCTTACCTACATGCGTTCATCCTTTTGGTAGATTTGGCCCTTTAGAAACTGTCCTCTAGTTTTATGCATGACAAAGAGAAAGAAAGATTAGAACCGTGTATAAAATGTCCGTATTTTGTTACACACTCCACTAACATATCGATCATATTGTGTCAAATTGAAAGCGACTGCCTCTAGTGGTGACAAGACTCCAAACTTTTCAACCAAATGCCTGAAAGTTTAGTTTTTGCACTTTTTTAAAACACCAAATCTACCTTTTTTTTTAATTACTGGGTGAATATTTGATCTTTTTCTTTACATCTAGTGGTGAGTGCGTGATCAAAACCTTTATCATGTTCACGTTTTTCCTTATATTTGTACTTAGGGTGTCTACTACTCTACTCTGTAATCCATTTCTATTATTTGCTCAATGAAAGGTAATTTATTATCGTGTGTGTGTGTGGTAAATTACTCCAATTAACTGTCTCATCTTGTCAAAAAGCGAGATTGATAAATACAAGCAAAAAATCTTGACAAAAAAAAAACTTCTCAGAGATAATATGATAATTCTTTTAAAGTTGGTGGAGTTTTTGTGTGGATATTTGCCTTGTGGTGCTGTGTGTTTGGATGGAGACTCAAACTTCATACATGGATCAATTGTAACGAGCATTGAATTCCGTGTTAGTATTTTTTTATTCTTCTGTGTATGCAAGAATCTATGGAGTAGGCTATATGTTTCCCTCGGCCCAGCAAGTTGAAAGTCCATACTATTGTTCAAACCCATAGACTTTGAATCAACTCCACTGTAAAAAACATAAACTACCACTTGTGTCATTAACATCCGCTGCTTGTCTGTACAAACAAAATATTACCTTTGGGTCTTCGGAGAGAAAACGCCTCAAACGGGATATTTTGAAAGAATTGTGTCATTATTTGTATTGTTAATTGTTTACTAAAGCCTAATGCTTTAAGATGAAGTATAACAAGAGAAAAGATGTATGTATATATGGATTACAATAAAAAGTTAACAATTTAGTCTTTAGTCTTTTTTTTTTTTTTTTTTCATTTAACATTCTTGCATTTTTGTTGGATGGTTAAAACTTCACTTTTCTCCTTGGAGATATTATTGCTATGTTTATGTATAGGGGTGTAACAATCTCCGAGTCTCACAATACGATATCGTCACGGTATGAACCTCACAGTACGATATTTATTGCGATATTTTGTGGAGGCTGCAAACAAAACTGTTAATGTGCTACTTTTTTCCTCTTAAACTGCCTTGACAAGACTTAATCCAAAGAACTAAGACTTAAAAGTGCTTACCGTAGAACTGTTATTTCTTCATGTAGTCTGCACTGAAATGGAGCAAAGGGTCATGGTCTATGTAGTAGGGCTGGGCGATATGGATCAAAAAATATATCTCGATATATTTTGCTATATCTCGATATACAATATATATCTCGATATATGTTCAAGAAAAAATAACCCCCTAAAACTGAAAACTGCAAAAACAAATCTGCCAAAATCCACAAGGTCCTTTTTTTTTTTTTAATTGAAGTGTAAGAGGTAGGCAGTTCATATAGGAACATTTAGGATTACAAAAAATAATAATTTAACTGTAAAATAAAATAAATAACATATTTTCTTCTTTTCATTCATAAATAAAACAACTGAACACAAGCTCATCTTTGCATTAACTCTGTTATCCAGACCAGAACCAGAACCATGAGCTCCTTTAGCAGAAGAAGCTCAGGATGTTCCTTATTTTAACAGATCCATGTTATTATCCAGCAGTGAGGAGCTCTGAGGTTTAATCCCACAATCCACTGCAGATCAAACCCAACGTTTCCAAACACTATTGTACAAGTGACACTGCAGCAGATTATTAATTAAAATCTTCTGCATAAATAAACTTTACAATATATAAAGTATAACGACTCCAGAGCCACATCAGCCCGTTTGCGATAATAATGTGTTTAATGCAGTTTTGCGCACATGTGTTTACATTTTACAGAAACCAAACTTAAGCGCGTGACTCATTTGCATAAACAGCACTTCTCATGCAGCTCAGCTCGTTTAGCTTCTTTTGGGCTAAAGGACGCGACTCGGTGGAACATGAGGATGTGCTGCTTATGGTTTTGTCTGTAAATGGTGGAAAAGGTTCGTGGTGCTTGAAGCTTTTCACTGGCACCAACTTTCGGTGTTCACGGTGGTAGTGAGAAGTGAAGGAGACACGAGCGAACAAAATCAGGGAGGCGGAGGCGACGAGAAAGAAAACAAACAAGCGAAGCAGCGAAATCAAAATTGAATATAAGCATCATATCGATATATACGATATGTCAGAATTCATATCGAGTTTAAAAAGTATCTCGATATATTTCAAATATCGATATATCGCCCACCCCTACTATGTAGTTCTCTGTCTTTTTTTTTTTGCTGCACCCCATCCATCCATTTTCTTGCGCTTTATCCAGGGCCAGGTCACGGAGGCAGCAGTCCAAGCAGGGACTCCCAGACTTCCCGTTCCACGCACACGTCCTCCAGCTCCTTTGGGGTGATCCCAAGGCGTTCCTATAAATATACATATATAAATATACCATGAGTTTTTAAGTAAAATTTTGTTTAAAAGTCATATAAATTGCAAAAATCTAAGACTTGAAATGACTTGAAGCTCAAAGCAGATGACTTGGACTTGACTTGGTCTTTCAGGCTGGTGACTTGCCTGTTTTTGCCTTGGGACTTGAGTCGGACTTGAGGTCAAAGACTTGAGACTTACTTGAGACTTGCAAAACGACGACTTGGTCCCACCTCTGATTTATAGGTTTACATTTCTAGACTTTTCTCCTTCTGTCTTTCCAGGTTGCTTTGTCTGAAACAGTTTGTTTTCAGGTCAGTCTGGGCTGGAGTCTTCAGAAGTGAGTGTTTCAAAACACTTCACCAAATGAAAGATGTGAAGATTGTGTTTATTTGAAATAGCCTTCCAGGACAGATAAGGTGAAGTATTTTCTCTGTACTCGAGGAGACACTTCACCTGCTCTACACCAGAGGGCGCTGTTCTTCTAATAATCCCACCAAACAGCCTTCTTAATAAAACAGCCCATGATTAAAGCTGGAGCTAATATATCACCACTCTGTTGCATTAAGACCCAGTACGCAGCCAGGTATATTGAGTTAGAATATTGGTGCATTTATCAAAGTGTCTTTCCAATGAATAACTTCCTGTTGGAACTGGTTTTCAGGATTAATGGCTTTGCTTTTTTTCACTCAGATGCCCCGCCAACAGCTGGCTGCAGCCCTATAGCCAGGTCTCTCTTTGAGCGCCTCACACTTATTCATTGCCCTGTGTCTGGTTGGTCCAAAAAGCAGAGGAAAAGCATTTGCAGAGACAGAGAGTTACACAAATGAGTGGATTGTCCAGCTGTAATGGTTTAATGAATGACTGCCGGAGAGTGGGGCCAGCCCCTTGGAGCAGGGACATCAGCATGCAGCACCTGTCCCACTGGAAGCACCGAGCGCAGGCAGCAGACCAGCAGACCAGCAGACCGGTAGAGGGGGCAGTGGGCAAAACCTGGGCTTGAGTGAGTAGTGTGGTTTTAAATGAAAAGGGACTCTGCAGTTACACACTAAATCCACAGAGCTCTCGGGCAAATGCTTCTTGGAAAATTGGGCCTGTGCGTCATAAGAAGTAATTTAACTGATGAAAATAGACAAAAAAATATTATAATTGTGGCTTTTTTTCTGTTTGTTTTTTTCAAAGCAGTCTACTCTGAAAAAAAATTACTGGTCTATTCGTTCCAAAAGCAAAATTTGCCTAATTGTAAACAGCAATGTTGATCTGAAATGGCTTAATAACACAAGCACTTTTTTACTTTTTATTGTTGAAACATGACATGACATGACTTTTTGAATAGTTATTTAAGTACAGGGGCAATAGGGGTGGATAAAAACTGAAATTTACTGACCACACAAGCCTTGAAACCAGTACTAGAACATGAATGAATTCGTCGAAATGATGAGGGACCACGATGAGCTCACCAGTGACCGTCTGCTCCACTTCCGGATGTAAATTTTCCATTCATTTTTCCCCACAGACTTCATATATTTAGTTCAAAGACATCGGAGACACTACCCAGCTACAGCTGCTACTAACTAATATCCACAATCCAAATCCTGTTTATTTATAAAGCACTATTAAAAATGACAAAGTTTACCAAAGTAAGTAAAGTTTATTTATGTAGCACTTTTCACAGAGACACAGATAGGTCACTAAACTAAAAACAGCAGAAGTCATAGCAGTGCTGTACATAAAGATAAAAACATATGTATAATACGATGAAAAAAATTATATATACAACAATTATTGAACAGTAAAAGACCTCAAAACTAGTTAAAAGCCAAAGAAAGCAAGTGTGTTTTAAGAAGTGATTTAAAAGCAAGAAGAGAATCAGCTTGTCTTACGTGAACTTATTCCATAATTTAGGCCCAACAATAGAAAATGCTGTGTGTTCTCCAAGCTTCTACCTGGACAGAGGAACCACGAGCAGAGCAGATCTGAGGGAACACACTGGAGAACAGTATGGCACCAGACAAAACAAACAAACGTATTTTTAAAATCCACTTTGAAATGAACAGGGAGTCAGTGAAGGGCAGACAGGATTGGGGACACGCGGTTTTATTTCCGTGAACCAGTTAAAAGACGAGCAGCTTCGTTTTGGACTGGCTTATAGTAACATAGAGAGCAGTCTTGTCGTGACAAAAGTGTGGATCAAAATCTCAAAATGGTCTTGAAAGTGATGGCTTTATCTTTGCCAACTGCCTCAAATGGAAAACGCCAGTCTTTATCACAACATTTATTTGTTTGTCAAGTTTAAAGTCGTTTTAAGTCCAAAAAGCATGTTTAAAGTTCGGATGTAGTCGTTTTAAGTCCGAATGTAGTCGTTTTAAGTCCGAATGTTGTCATTTTAAGTCCGAATGTAGTCGTTTTAAGTCCAAAAAACACATTTAAAACACAAGATTTGGTGAAATGCTTTGATAACTTAAAGGTTTATAAAGATTCTAAAATTAGAGGGTTATTGTCATTAGATACCACATAGCTGATTAACCCTGAGCAAGCTTTCACTTATTTATTTATTTATTTTTCTGGAAAGTCTATGGGGAAAATGAATGAGAAATGTACTTCCGTAAGCATGGGTGTGGGCGGTCACTGTTGAGCTTCATTATAGCACATTTAAAAGCTCATAAAGGTCAGTGTTACATAATATGCCTCCTTTAATTAAAACTACCAGTCGAACTAACCTCAGCCACCCAGCTCTTACTTAATCAAGCTTCTTTTTACACTACTTTCTCTCTCTCTTCCTCTCTTATCTCTCTCTTCTCCGTTTCTTAATAAAGACTTGTATTTAGACTTTAGGTTTACACATTGTGCCAGCCTATATCCCTCTTTCTCTCCCCCGTCTCGATCGCTTCCATCTGCCCGCTGGCGTTCACCTTAGTGGGGCCTCAGACTCAAAGAGGTGGTGACAGAAAAACAAGATTAAATACGTTTGGACGTGGACGAAAGAGCAGTGAGTTTTGTTTAAGAGACTGAGATGGCTGGTGTTGCATGCTCCGTACAGAGGAATTAACAGCCCGTTGTAAATGAATTGGTTGAGTTAGACTGAGCCCCTATGTAGTGCACGCAGAGGCACAGGCAGGTCAGAGAGTTCCCATGGTCCTGTGGGGCTGTCGGGGGATTGTAAGTCAGGGTGGGCAAGTCTAAACCTGAAGTCAGAGCTCAGCAAATTCAGTCTTAAATGTGTGAGTTTGGCTGAGAGTGATTTAAAGTTCCTAAACAGAAGTAGTATAAACACCAACATGATAAGATATGTGTGTATTTTGTGTATTTTTTTGTTTTAAATGTCAGCCAATATCGTCTTAAAGGGACAGTCCAGAATTTTGGACTCATTTCCTACTGAGCCAGAGTGTTGGAGACATGTGGAGACACTTTTTTAAATATTCCATCCAGTTCTTGTATTTGCAGAGGTCACTGGTGCTAGGCTAGTGCATGTCAATGGCCATACTTATCCTGCCTCTAAAAACAGTCTTACCCACTCCACAAAACACTCAAAGCAAATCTATTATTACAGCAGACTGTCGATGTAAATGTCTGTGTTGATAGAATAATGTTTGAAATAAAACTAACCTTGCATCACATGAATCGTCACATGTTGAGGGACTATTTTCTCATATATCAGTCCACCTCTGCCAAGCTTTTTATCAGGAAGTAAAACTCACTGCTGCTGCTCAGACATAAATCCTTCAAATGCAAAGTTGGTTTTACTTCTAAAATTATTCTACTGACACAAACATTCACATCGACAGTCTGGTGTAATAAGAAATTTGCTTCGGGTGTTTTGTGGAGTTGGTAAGACTCATGGATCTATTAAAATAACTGGATAGGGTATTGTTGCTTGTAGCTGCCTCCAGTTGACGTAGTGGTCGCTCACTGGTAGTTCAGCGGAAAAAATCCCCTGGGCTGAGACAAGATTTTTCTTATAGAGTGCAATGTAATCACGGCTGACAGGGCACCTACAACTTTCAAAAATGTCATTTTTTGTGGCAATTTTTACCTGTTTTTATATCATAAACTTTTTCTCAGATCAAAATCCTTCAGTTGTCTTAAAACATGCTTTACAATCATTCTCTCTGCTCTAGCTCCTCTCGCTCTGACTGGTCAAAGTGATCACGTGATACATAAGACCGAGCACTACTGCACATGCTCGGTCGGCCCACAGCCACCGAAAGTACCTCGCCGGGCTAAAGGCTAATCTGGAATCATGCGCCATTGAGATCAGCCCATTGACTTGAAATTTGCGGCCATTTTGAAACCCCGGGCCTTGGTAAGACTGTTTTTAGTGGCAGGATAACTATGGCCATTGACTTGCAAATACAAGGACTGGATGGAATATTTTAAAAAGTGTCTCCACACGTCTCCAACACTCTGACTCACTAGGAAATGAGGCCCTATGGCCAAAATTTCGAAATGTCCCTTTAAAGGTCCAATTCTGGAGATGCAAGCACTCACTTTATGCATGTTTTTCAGTGCAATAACCACGACCATAATGAAAAAAACAAACAAACATGCTTTTATTTTAGTCTATTTTGTGGCTAAAATGTTTATACTGCAGTCCTGTATTACGCCAACTTGACTCTTGTTGTTACCTCACCTGGAGTTGTGTTTTGTTTCATTCACAGACATTTGAGTAACACTTTATTATTAATCTGTCTACATCTTTAAAGCTCAAAATGCTCTGGTCCTTCATGTCATAAAGCTGTCGTTGTCAAGTTAACAGCTCCTTTTACCTTACGTTCAGCAGAGATTTGTAATTGTAGGACTGAAATTATCCAGATGATTCTATTGAAGGTGTATGGAGTCTTTAAAGATCAATAAAGTTTGTCTAAGTCTAAAAACACAGTGGAGCACTTCCTGTATTACCACCATACGCAGAATTTGTGTGAATGAAACAAAACTCAACTCCAGGTTTGTTTGTGATGAGGAAACAACATTATAACAGACAGTGTTGGGGAGTAACAGATTACATGTACCGGAGTTACGTAATCAGAGTACAAATTATAAGTAACTGTATTCGGTTACAGTTACTGTTTCAGTGAGCGGTAATTGGATTACAGTTACTTTGTTGAAATAAATGGATTACACGGCGGTATTTTCCTGAATTTCACATTTTGGGCTATATCCGGGTAATTCCACTCATTGCCGGAAACTAAACCAGGTCTAAAACAGGACTAAAACCAAGTCTAAACTAAAGATAAACTTGATCTAAACCAGGTCTAAACCAGGTCTAAACCAGGTCTAAAACCAGATTTAAAACCAGGTTTAAAACCAGGACTAAACCAGGACTAAAACCAGGTCTAAACTAGAGCTATACTAGATCTAAACCAGGATTAAACCAGGACTAAAACCAGGTCTAAACTAAAGATAAACTTGGTCTAAACCAGGACTAAACCAGGTCTAAACCAGGACTAAAACCAGGTCTAAACTAGAGCTAAACTAGATCTAAACCAGGTCTAAAACCAGGATTAAACCAGGACTAAAACCAGGTCTAAACTAGAGCTATACTAGATCTAAACCAGGATTAAACCAGGACTAAAACCAGGTCTAAACTAAAGATAAACTTGGTCTAAACCAGGTCTAAACCAGGTCTAAACCAGGTCTAAGCCAGGTCTAAACCAGGACTAAAACCAGGTCTAAACTAGAGCTAAACTAGATCTAAACCAGGTCTATACCAGGTCTATACCAGGTTTAAAACCAGGTCTAAAATCAGGTCTAAACCAGGACTAAACCAGGACTAAAACCAGGCCTGAACTAGCACTAAACTAGATCTAAAACAGGACAGGACTAAAACAGGACTAAACCATGCTGCGTGGATGTGTCTCCTCGTCTTCTATCAATAATATTTTTAATTTGGTAAAGTAAAATCTGGGCTTTTCATTTTCTTTTAGCAGATAAAATATTTTGTGTTACGATTTCCTGGTCTTTGCTTCTCTACAGCAAATCAAGTAATCCAAAGTATTCAGATTACGTTACTCACTTTAAGTAATTTAATGAATTCCGTTACAAACTACATTTTGGGGTATGTAATCTGTAATCTGTAGGGGAATACATTTTAAAAGTAACCTTCCCAACACTGAAAACAGATCAGAAAATAGTAATGGACCGTTTAAATATGTGATTAATATAAAATGAGAGAGCTATGGAGCGATGTATGTCATGTTTACGAATCTTTAATGCGGTTTTATGCAAGAAAAACACTTGAAAACTTGAGAGGGTTTAAACTGATTTAGGTTGATTTGATTTTAAGTGCATACATTTCCCAGACTCCTCGGCCTCTCGAATGGGCAGTGGGGCTGTTTTGTCTCAGTGGGACGTCTTGAACATGTGCTCAGACCATTTCCACATCTGTCACCCTGAGTTCACCTCGTGCTCCGGGCCAACATCACACTGCAGAGGAAGGAAAGCACACGTCCCATCTGATAACTCTCTCAGGACGCTTTCTCTCTCTCTCTCTCTTCACTCTCTCTACTCTCTCTTTCTCTTTTCTCTACCATCTCTCTTTCTCCTCTGTCTTTTCTCGTTTTCTTTCCCTGTCTTCCCTCAAACTTTTCTCCCTCTGTCTCTTCCCTCTTTTCTTCTTTCTCCTCTCTCTCTTCTCTCTCTAATCTCCTTTTCTCTATTCTCCCAACTCCTCTCTTTCTCGTCTCTCTGCTCCTCTTCCCCACACTCTTTTCCTTACTCTCTCACCCCTTTTTCTTCTGTCTTTGCTCACTATTTTGTCCCTCTCTCCATTCACCCTCTTTTCCCCCTTTTTCAGTTTTCTCTACTCTCTTTCTCTCGCTCCTCTTTCCTCTCTATACCCTTCTTTTCCCTCACTTTCTCTTGTCCTTCTCTCTTTCTTCTTTAGCCCTCTATCTTTTCTTTCTCCTCACTGACTCCCCTTTCTCTCTCTCTTCACTCCCTCTACTCTCCCTTTCTCCCTTCTCTACTACCTCTCTTTCTCCTGTCTTTGCTCACTCTCTGTTCCCTCTCTCCCCCCTCTCTTCCCTCACCCTTTCCTCCCTCTGTCTCTTCCCTCTTTTCTTCTTTCTCCTCTCTCTCTTCTCTCTCTAATCTCCTTTTCTCTATTCTCCCAACTCCTCTCTCTCTCGTCTCTCTGCTCCTCTTCCCCACGCTCTTTTCTAGACCTCTCCGCTCTTCTCTTTGCTCACCCTTTTTTTCCACCTCTTTATGTTTTCCTTACTCTCTCACCCCTTTTTCTTCTGTCTTTGCTCACTATTTTGTCCCCCTCTCTCCATTCACCCTCTTTTCCCCCTTTTTCAGTTTTCTCTACTCTCTTTCTTCTCCCTCTTTTCCCTCACTTTCTCTTTACCGTTTCTCTTTTTTAACATTCTTTCCCCTCTATCCTCTCTTCCCCCTTTTTTATACTCTATCCCTATATCTTGGCTCACGAACATTTCTCTCTCTTTCCCTTCTTTCTCCCGCACCCCTCTTTCCTCTTTCCTCCCTCTCTCTTGCTTTCTTTTCTTTTTTCATCTCTCTATTCCCCTCTCTTTTTTTTCTTTAACCCTCCATCCCCTCTATCTTTTCTTTCTCCTCCCTGACTTCCCTTTCTCTCTCTTCACTCTCTCTACTCTTTCTCCTGACTTTGCTCACTCTCTTTTTCCTGTCTGCCCCTCTCTTCCCTCACTCTTTCCTCCCTCTCTCTCCCTTTCTTTTCTAACTTTCCCATCTCTTCCCTCTTTCCGTTTTCTCTCCTCTCTTTCTCTCGCTCCTCTTTCCTCTCCATACCCTTCTTTTCCCTCACTTTCTCTTGTCCTTCTCTCTTTCTTCTTTAACCCTCTATCTTTTCTGACTCCCCTTTCTCTCTCTCTTCACTCCCTCTACTCTCCCTTTCTCTCTTCTCTACCACCTCTCTTTCTCCTGTCTTTGCTCACTCTCTCTTCCCTCTCTCCCCCCTCTCTTCCCTCAATCTTTCCTCCCTTGATTTCTTTTCTAACTCCCCTCTCTTTCCTCTTTTCTTTTCTTCTTTTTCTTCCTCCCACTCCTCTTTCCTCTCTTTACTCGCTGTCTCTCTCTTCTCTCTCTAATCTCCTTTTCTCTATTCTTCAACTCCTCTCTCTCCTCTCTCTGCTCCTATTCCTCGCACTCCTTTCCAGCCCTCTCTCTCTCTCCTCTCCTCTCTCTTCACTCACCCTCTTTTCCCCCTCTTTCCATTTTCTCTACTCTCCCTCACCTCTCTTTCCCCTAACCTTCTTTCTTGCCTCGTTCTTCTTTAACTCTCTTTCCTCTATATCTTTTCTTTCTCCTCCCTGACTCCCCTTTCTCTCTCTCTCTCCACTCTCTCTACTCTCCCTTTCTCTCTTCCCTCTCTTTCTCCTCTCTCTTCCCTCACTCTTTCCTCCCTCGATTTCTTTTCTAACTTTCTCTCCATTATCTTCCCTCTTTTCTTCTTTCTCCTCTCACTCTCCTCTCACTCCTCTTTCCTCTTTGCTCTCTATCCCTCTCTTCTCTCTCTCTGCTCCTATTCCCCACACTGTTTTCTAGCCCACTCTCTTTCCCCCCTCTTTTCGTTTTCTCTACTCTTTCTCTCACTCCTTTTTCTTCTCTTATCCCCCCTCTTTTCACTCACTTTCTCTCTTTCCTCTCTTTCCCTCTCTTCTCTCTCTAATCTCCTTTTCTCTATTCTCCAACTCCTGTCTCTCTTCTTTCGCTCTCTCTCTTTTCTAGTCCTCTCTCTCTGCTTTAGTTCCCTCTTTTCCCCCTCTTTCTCTTTTCTCTACTCTCTCTCTTTCCCCTCTACCCCCTCTTTTCCCTCATTTTCTCTCTTCCTTCTCTCTTTCTTCTTTAACTCTCTTTCCCCTCTATCTTTTCTTTCTTCTTCCATACTCCCCTTTCCTTTCTTTATCTTCTATCTCTACCCCTCTTTCTCTTTTCTCTTGGCTCACTCACGTTTCGCTCTCTTTTCCCTCCTCTCTTTCCTCATTTTCTTTCTTCCCTCTCTCTCTCTTTCTTCCTTTGCCCTCTTCTCGCTTCTCTAACTTTCTCTCCCCTTTTCCTTCTGTCTTATTTTTTCCAACCGTCCATTTCTCTTTCTCTCTCTGTCTACTCTGTCTTTTCTCTCTCTCTTCTCTCTGCTCTCCTCTCTCTTTGCTCGCCCTCTTTTCCCCCCTCTTTCCTTTTTCTTTACTCTCTTTCTCACCCCTCTTTTCCCTAACTTTCTTTCTTGCCTCTTTTTCTTCTTTAACCCTCTTTCCTCACTATTCTTTCTTTCTCCTCCCTGACTCCCCTTTCTCTCTCTCTCCACTCTCTCTACTCTCCCTTTCTCTCTTCCCTCTCTTTCTCCCCTCTCTTCCCCCACTCTTCCCTCTCTCTCTCGCTTTTCTCTCTATCCCACTCTCTTATCATACTTTCTCTTTTCCTTCACTCTTTCTTTTTTTTTAACTCTTTCCTCCCTATCCTTTCGTTCTCCTCCCTGACTCTCCTTTCTCTCTCTCTCTTCACTCTCTCTACTCTTCCCTTTCTCTCTTCTCTACCGTTATTCTCCAACTCCTCTCTCCCCACCCTCCTCTCTCTTCGCTCACCCTCTTTTCCCTCCTCTCTCCATTTTCTCTATTCTCTCTCTCGCCCCTCTTTCCTCTCTATCCCCCTCTTTTCCCTCACTTTCTCTCTCTTCCTTCTCTCTTTCTTTCTTCTTTAACCCTCTTTCCCCTCTATCCTTTCTTTCTGCTCCCTGACTCCCCTTTCTCTCTCTCCTCTCTACTCTCCCTTTTTCTCTTTTCTACCACCCTTTTTTCTCCCCTCTCTCCCTCCTCTTCCCTCGCTCTTTCCTCTCTTGCTTTTTTCTACTTCTCTCTCCCCTCTCTTTCCTTTTTTCTTCTTTCTCCTCTCACTCCTCTTTCCTCTCTTTACTCTCTCCCTCTCTCTTTAATCTCATTTTCTCTTTTCTCCAACTCCTCTCTCCCCTCTCTCTCTCTGCTCTCCTCTTTCTTCACTCTTTCCATTTTCTCTACTCTCTCTTTTGCCCCTCTTTCCTCTCTTTCCCTCACTTTCTCTCTTCCCTCTCTCTTTCTTCTTTACCCCTCTTTCGCCTCTATCATTTCTTTCTCCTCCCTGACCCCTCTTTCCTTTTTTTATCCTCTATCTCTACCCCTCTTTCTCTTTTCTCTTGGCTCACTCACGTTTTGCTCTCTTTTCCCTCCTCTCTTTCCTCTCTCTTCCCTTACTTCCATTCTTCCCTCTCTCTTTCTTCCTTTACCCCCTCCTCTCTCCTCGCTTCTCTAACTTTCTCTCCTCTTTTCCTTCTGTCTTATTTTTTCCAACAGTCCGTTCCTCTTTCTTCTCTCTTTTCTTTCTCTCTGTCTCTGTCTACTCTCCACTCCCCTCGTCTCTCTCTCGTCTTTCTCCTCGCTCCCTCTCTTTTCCAGCCCCAGGAGAGAGACGAGAGCAGAGCCTCGGGTGATGTTGAAGGTATAGGGGCTCCGTTCTTTATCTGATCTCATTTAGGTGAGTGTCAGTGCTAAGCCAGGCCTATCCACACAAAACAAACGCACACCGCTCGCATAGAAACAGCAGGGCTTTAGTGAAAGACGAAGAAGAAGACGAAGAGGAGGAGGGTGAGGAGGGGTTATGAGGGTCCCACCGGATCTCTGCCCCATCACCAAACTCTTATCAACTCCCTCAAATGACTCGTGGGTAGAAGAGACTGCGGTAAAGTACTGCTGGTTGTGCTGTAGTAGAGCGTGGGCGTAAAAAATAAGTTTCTAATTTCTTTTATCTGGAAGAAATCAGGAAGTAAATAAACTCAGAACGCCGCTGTGTTTCTGCTCTTAAAGGGACCACTGTGCAGCTTTTCAGATGGACAGATTTGGCTTTGGTGATAATGTTCCAAGTATGGCATTTAGCTTATCGATCTTCATTGTGTGATTTTCTGTTGAGAGGCAAGTGCTGAAATGGATGAAGTACTCAGTTTTGTTACTTAAGGGTCCAGTCAAGCGGTAAAGGAGGGAAACAGGGGCAGACTTTTTACATTCAAATAGCTCTTATTCAGAAACTAGAGGGACTATTGAAATAAGTAAAGTATTATAATGTAGGAAAGAGTTAACACTCCAACAGGGTAAAGTTAAAACTGTGATATTCTTTCAAGTTGTTGACAAAAAATTAAACTCATGTCGGTAACGGAGGGAATGAAATATGCAGCACTTTTTGGGCAATAAATACAAACAGTGATAACTCTTGGTTCTCACTTACATATCCTGAACAAACTGTTTGAATATTTGCTTCATATAGTTTTCTACCATATGGTACAAGATTAGGTTGAAAAACCTCTTACTTTTTGAGTAATGACATTTTTTATTAAGAAGGTCATGGTAACGGAGGGAAAATTGTGCAAACAAGTAGAAGGTTCATGATTTTGCATAATTTGTCGCTTTTTTCTTCCGAATACTTTAATATTACTTCAAAATGAAAGGAAACTATTTCTATAAAATATGTCAGTCCTTCCAAGCAAATTTTTATCATTTTAAATACTTTTTTTTTTTTTTTAAATCATGTACCTTCATCAACAGTTCAAAGATGGAATAACACAAGATATGATGAAATACATCCATTTATTTACATGATTTTCAGGTCTTTGAAATTTGGGAAATATTTTTTGTTCCATGTTTCATACATGGTCTGTTTAAAACATATGTAACTTTAGAACAAAAAATGGTACAGAAAAAAGGTCAACAGTTTCATAAACTAGAGTACATATTCTATCTGTTGAATACATTTTTATATCAGATGCATTAACTTGAATTTTTGGCCTTGCTGTATATTTCTTTAACCTTTTAAAAAATGACTTAAAGGGCAAAAAGTAAAAGCATTTTGCCAAGATTTTTAGAACAGTGTGAAATGTGGAAATTTGGATATTTTTTTCAATTGATTGACTTAATGCTTCTAAGCATTTTTGTGCTTTTGTGTATTTGGTCTGGTCAAAGTTTGGACAAAAACTCAAATTAAATGTTCTAAAAAATAATGTTTATATGCTGACGGTCTGAACAGAAGACGCTAAAGTGGAGTCGCGTCTTCACTTTTTATTCCACCTTTAGACGAGTGTTTTCAGCAGGAAAACTGCGTGCATACAGTGACGCAAAAGTGTGTGGAATTGGATTGTGTATGCATGCCAGGAGGCTCGGTGGTGATGTATGTGACGTAAACTCGTACACGACGTGAGCAGGTCTTACCAGAGTTTTGCGTCTTGGGCAGTGTAGACAGAAACACTACAGTACTACGGTATTCAGCTTTTCCACTCTGGAGATGGGTTCAGATTTTTGTGTATTTAAGCCCCAAAACCACCGTTACCATCTAAACCAGACATGTTCAACTCAGGCACAGTGACCAAAATTTGGCCGGCGATATAATTATGTTTGGCCCGTGAGATCATATCAAATATGTATTAGAATTCACCCGCTTGCTACAGATAGACTATAGAGATTTTATTATTTACTTAAACTTGTGTTATTATTTTATATTTTGTTTGATCTGGATTCAATGTTTAAGCAAAACCATTATTAAACATTTATCTTAATAAGAAATGGTTTAACATTACATGAAAATGTTGTGGACGTTTTTCAATAAATACTTAGTTTGGCCCATGACTTAGTTCCTGGTTTTTAATTTTGGCCTCTGTGAATTTGAGTTTGACACCCCTGATCTAAACAAAAGGCACTTCTGATCAAATATTTGTTGTTTTTACCCACAAGCATTTTTGTGTAAACAGGCCCTCAGCCATTTCAGCAGGTCTTACACCATAAAGAAAAGTACTTTTTACTTTTCAGTCCTGATCTAAAATGTAGTGGAGTGTAAAGTGCAGATACACGTTCTCAAATGTAGTGTAGTGAAAGTAAAAGTAAGAAGTATGCACTGTTAAATGTACTTAAGTATTGTATTTAACTTTTGTACTTAGTTACCTTCCAAAACTGGGCTAGTGCAGATTTTCCAGATATTTTTTTACAAAACACATGAACTAGAATAAATACTTTCTATATAATTTTAATGTCCTACTATCGTGCTTCATAACAGAGAATCGCGTGAAACAACAACTACGAGAGACCGGTCTGGGAGTGACAGAGAGAAGTGAGTCACAGATTTAGTTAGAATAAATAATAATCCCAGTTGTTGTGTGTTGTGCTTGGACTCTTTCTGAAAGAGGCTTTGCAATCACAATTCATTCTCTCTCCATATTTGGTTTAGGCTTTTTATTCTAGTATTGTGCTGCTGTTTTGTTCATTATAGAAAACAATAATTAAAGGACTTACTTAAGGACAGGGTAAACTCATAAGTCAATAATTAAAGTCAAATTATCCAGAATTCTACTATTTTGTATTGTTTGGGTTTCATTGTTTATATACCTAAGCAAAGGGGAATCAATGGTTTCATTGTGAGTGTATTCGGTGTGGTCTAACTTCTCTGTCTTTATATTTGACACTGCTAATCCTCCGAGTACAGACAGATGTGTGATAATAGGCTGTTCATTCAGTGACAGGAGTTGACTTCAATGCAGTGAAGCATCATGGGAAATAACCACTGTGGCGGAGGATTAGCAGCTGATGATGTTAATGTCAAGTGGAGAAGGAAATCCTCACTGCTGTGTCAACAATTACACACTCAGCGCCAGTTTGCTGACAGGTCTAATGCCATCATCGTGTAATGTTAGGCCCACAGTACAGGCACATAGACACTTTTTTAACCAACCTGGACACAGTACAGATGGAAAAGATTGATGAATTAAAAAGAAAAGTTAGATTCTATTTGTGGTCACTGTAGCTCCTCTGTTATTGAGGAGTGAATGATGTGATTATGGCATAAAATCTCAGTGTTTTACTGCTCATTTTCCTAGAAAAACATATATTCTGTATGTGAGTGGGCTGTTGGTGTCACCTGATCGTCCCCATGGAGACAGATAAGTTTAAAGACGTACTGTGAAACATTCCAGGCAAAGCAGACAAGCAGCTGCCAGAAGTCCTGCCCTCATGACCCGGCAATGGATAAGTGGAAGAAAATGGATGGATGGATGAAATGATCCTTTTGTAGAGGCATCTTAGATGGATGTCTCACCCGACTCTTCACCCCCACCTTGATTACTCTCCTATATACTATACTATACTATTTTGTACTTTATATATAGTACAAAATCCTGCATGTATAGGATATTTACATATATATATATGTAATAAATAAGCTCAGCTCAGTGCGCACAGCTGGTCCGGCCAGAGCCAGAACACGTGGCCGAACCTGCAGACGAACCCGCTCCTGGAGCCTGCAGCCGAAGCCGGAGCCAGCGGTCGGGCCTGCGGTCAGAGCCAGAGCCTGCAAAGTAAGTATCCATGAATTTGCTTTAAATGACAGATATAAAAGTACAGTATCATGAAATTACTCTCCCGGGAGGAGCTCAGAGTAGAGCTGCTGCTCCTCCACATCGAGAGGAGCCAGTCTACTGTAGAAAATAAAAAATATTAACAATATAAGTATTACAAAATATATTTTACAAAAGCCTTAGTGGATCAGGAAATATTTCAGGATCTTTGTCATAAGCAGATATTCCAGTGCAGTAGAGCATATTTGACTTTTATAGATATTTTGAGTGTGAGAGTGCTTCTCTCTACAGACTCCAGAGTAAAGTCCTGTGTAACCTGCCTCTTCCTCTGTGCCCTGAGTCTGACCCAGTCTGGATGAGGTTTCTCAGTCTGAGGGGCACGTCCCGGATACCTCTGTTTTCTGTTTCTCTACAGGTTTCCCCTCTGAGCATTGACTGGACACAGTGGACTCATGAGGAGGACCTTGGAGGACTGAAGAGAGGAGGACTGTTGGAGCAAAAGCCCATTTTGACTTCTCTCCTCAGGGTACAACCAAACCAGCTGTGCTCTTTACCCGAAATCTCCCTCCCCTGGACCTGAAAGCAAAACATCCGGCAAGTGGTTAACCTGAAATGGCAATTAATCAAATCTAAATAGTATCTACATTACAGTCTAAAGTCATAAGTCATACGCTTTAGTTTTTGGCTTTACTCACTTGACAGTGTTCCCCAGAGTTTGTCTCTTGATGGCCACCGTAAATTATGCCAATGTCAGCTGTATTTTTACATGTGTGCTTTTGGACCACTGTCAAAATAAAGGCAATTGAACAAGTCAACATAACTTGCAGAAAAACTCCATATTCGGGCTCATGGTTTAAACGTCTACAAATGTTTCTGTGAAATGAATTTCTTAAACTACTATTAAGACTAAATGCAGCAATTATCGAGTATTATTATGTGGCTTTGGAAAAAGTAATGACGGTAATAGAGAACCTTTTATAATTAGATGTTTTAAGCAAGGTAACTCATTCTGGTTCATTTTTAGGTCATACAGATGATTTAATAAAAGGTACACAATGAAACTTTTCTATAGGAAAGTTCACTACCTGCTTGTCTCCAAGGAGATATTCCACAGTATGGCATTAAACTGACCTGCCTTCATGAAAAGCAGTTGAGTGAGAGGTGATTTCTATGAATAGATGACCCTGTGCACATTATGAACGTTTTTGAAGTATTTTTGAGAAATACTTTCCCCGCACATCAGCCCCAAAACATCAGAGATTCATCCACACACCACATGTTTAAAAAAAAAAGCTCTGAAAATCCATCTCCTTCATTTTGGAGGAATACAGATGGAAGAATATAAATAGATTCTTTTTGACCCCTGCACACGAAATGTTGGAGATCCTGTGGTACTTTCACAGATCACTTTCACATTTTTTTGTGGATGCTCACAATTGAAATCATATTGGACAGGAGTTAAAATTATTATTGACAAAGAAGCAAATTGTAACATTCCCTTAAATTTTAAAGTTTTTTTTATCTGGCTAAAATAGATATACTGAACTTAACGAACGGCAAACGGATCAAATACCAAAGTTAGAAGAGTAATGCTTAGTATAAACAATATGGAGAAAGTGATGACATCGGTTGGGCTGGAGACAGACAAACTTGAAAATTTATGGAGGGGATGGTTGAATTATGTTAGACAAACATGATGTGACAAAGTGGGGCCTTTGTCTCATTTTAAATTCACGTTAGTTTATGTTAAACATTTAGATTTTTGCTTTGCTTTGGAAGTTACCTGGATACTCACCTGGGGGGAGATACTTCCTGCTGGGCGGAGTGTAAATATAAGCAGGTGTCATCAGTTAAGGGAGAGACTTCTGTGCAGGTTGTTTGGGGTTTTTCGATTTGTGTTTCTTATTTTCTGTATATTTATACTTTTGTTGATGTTAACTGAAGAAGTCTGTTTTAAAATAAATGTTGTCTGGTTAAGGACACCTTTTTTTTGTTGCATCTGCCTCCTACTTTGACCACTTTGGCCAGTTTCCCCACACACAGTCTGACTTTGTATAGGGTTTGAAAATTATCTGTTTAGAAATAAGTCTTTGGCATAATGTATAGGAATGTATATAATAATGTTTTAAAGCACACCCTTGTTCAATGCTACAATGTTATTTCTGATTTATTTAACTTTATTTAAAAAAGAAAGAAAGAAAATCCTTCTCCTTCAAACCACTTTTAATTCACTTTTGTTTCTTCTGTTTGTCTTTGTTCGTGTTTTCATATAGACCAGGGGTGTCAAACTCATTTTGGTCCGGGGGCCGTATCCAACCTACTTTGATCCCAAAAGGGGCCGGATCAGAAAACTCATGACATATAAACCCCAGAAATAGTGATAAGTTCAAATATTTGTGCAGAGAAACTCAAATCTATTACAGAAATCTTTTTTTAATTGATGAACTCTTTCTTTTACAAAATATTATAATATTATGAACAACCTGAAACTTTAAGAAAAATGCAATGTAACCACAATGTTTTAACATTAACTTGTATGCAAGTAGGAATAAGTAAATTTTTCTTGAGAAATCCTGCACTCAGTGTCCACTTTTCTCATTTTGGACATTTTGCTGATGAGGGTGTCACGGTCAACAGTCAAAACGTTCTTCCTTTACGAGCGTTTGGAAAGAGACAAGTCTTCATTTGTGCTGCTCTGGTGGGAGGGGCCACGTACAGAGGTGCTGGAGATGTTGTTATGATAAGAGACGCAGAAAATTACCAATATTTTAATAGAAACTATAAATAAAATATTTTAGTAGAAAATCAGCCGAGGGCCAGATTAAAGGTCTTGGAGGGCCAGATCTGGTCCCCGGGCCGTAAGTTTGACACCCCTGATATAGAGCGTATTTGGGTATCTTGAAAAGCACTATACAAGTGTCATGTGTTGTTATTATTATGCAACATCTCCATGGTGACGGATAAACATACTACTTTACACATACTAGTTCAACCTGCTGATATAAAAGTGTCAGAGTTGTATTCTGGTTTCAAGACAGTTGTGCTACAGTCACCTACCATGCCACTAATCAAAATTGAATTTGCTAAAGTAAAATTTCAGTTTAAGTACATTTTTCAATTATAAAATGTACCTCAAGAGTAAAGTTATTACTATAAAATCAAATTGAGTGAACATGTAATCCCTTTCCACTTATTTCTTAAATGGTTTTAGGCTGTGAATGTAGTGCATTAGTGGTTTTACTGTAAATCAAATTATGGTCAAAACATTTTAACATTTCACATAAAGAGCTGAATATATATCACATTAAAACCGCATAAGTGCAGCAGTACACCAGGCCAGTAGAGTCATTCTTTAAATTCCCCTTTTCAGACATACACCATGGTTTGTTTACTCAGTATTTTGGCTGCAGGCGACTCTTTCCTCTTCCTCTCAGACTATAATACACTGCCTGTTACAGTCACACAAGAATCCTATAGCTCCACTTTAAACAGTCAGAGGTCTGCTCAAGCCATCAGTCTGAAATATCCCATTTAGTCGCTCCCTGTGCCCCATTAAAACACTGCCACAGACCACCCCATCTGAGACTGCATTCAGGAGCGTGTCCAGTCCATTTAATTATACTGCCAAATGTCCACAAGAGGGCAGCAGAGGTCCACAAAACTGCACTCAACTTAAATCTGGATTCAACTCAGACCTGTTGTAGATATAGAGGTCACATTTTCAACTTCCATACTTCTTTTTCATGGTTAAAGATGGTTAAAGATAAATGCTACTTTAAAGTTTCCTTTGCGTGTCCATAATTACAGCTATTTAGTAATAATGATATACTGCAAATGGTACTGCCTTAACTTATGTCATTGCTCATTCATTCATTCATTCATTTTATTTGTTTGAGTGAGGTAAAACAAAATCAAGAACAATAACAACAAAAAAGGGTTAAAGATAAATGCTACTTTAAAGTTTCTTTTGTGTATCCATAATTATAGGTGTTCAGTAATAAGGGTATACAATACTGCAATTGGTAGTGTCTTATATTCGGTCATTGCTCATTCACTCATTCATTCCTTCATTCATTTTATTTATTTGAGTAAAGTAACATCAACAAAAAAAAAAAAAAAAAAAAAAAAATTGGGACTTGGTGCTTTTTTTTTCACTTTTTTAATGCTTACTTTTCATATTGATAGTTACTAAGTGCTTATAAATAACACTGTGGGCATCTCCCATTTTTAGCTTTATATTTTAATGTGCTTATTTTCTTGGGACATGTCCATATATTTATTGTTGTGAGTTGAATTTTAAACGTGTAAATATATGCAGTTAAAATGTAATGTCTGGCCTATGTTGGGCAGAGGTAGAATTGTTATAGTTAGTAGCTCTGTCTGCCACACCGGAGCCTCCTCTTGCCTGTGGCTATGTATTACTAGTGCTTTCTAACACCTTATAAATGGTTTACTAAGGAACCCTAAATTAAAAGTATCCTTCTGAGACCTGGCCCATTCATTTGTGTCCTTTATAGTGGACACTGAGTTAACCAGTCGATCTTTTAAGTGTTTTGAGACAGACTCTTAATGGGGGGACTAGGTTCCTCTATCTAAATAGAGCTGGGGGATTATAGGAACTATCATGTCCAGGATAAAAAATGAACTTGAGTTAGTTTGTGGCTACACTATGATAAAAAAAAAAAGAAGAAGAAGAAGAAGAAATTAAAAGGGAGTCTAAAAACTTTTTGAAGCGACTGCAGAAGCTTGACAGAGATGCTGGTCATCAAAAAAGTTGTTTTTCTTAGCTTGTTAACTTCACATGGATTTATACCAAAATGTCCCCGAAATGTCCTTCCATTAGAGAGGACATGTTGCAAAATTATAAATGAAAAAAAAAAAAAAAAAAATTTCTAAAGTGTTAATTTAATTTACCTCCAAATAGAGAGAAAAATCACACACACAAAAAAATATCGCAATACACTTTTTTTCTTCAGGTCCCAGGAGGTTAAATTTGCTCACATTATCAGAAAAGTTTGAAATTGTAAAATATTGGTCAAATTATGAGTTGGTGGAGAAAATGCTTGTTAATTAACATCATATAACATATAACATTATGTGCACGATCTTAATATGTTGGATTATAGCCTTGGACTCATTTCTATCCCATATTCTCACAAACTCACATTAAGACACCAGCATTTTTCAGCAGTGGAATCAAAGTGGGTGAAGTGTTTTGCCCAAGGACACAACAGTATGCTCCTGCTCCACTGCAGCACCTTCTATTTCCATGTAGTACTGACCAGATCCTGCATGCATCGCTTCTGAGATCAGGCAGTGCAGTACAGTCTCTCCCTGGAGTCGATATGTTTTATTTATTTTATCCAGCGCATCAGTTATCTGTCAGTGGAATTAAAACATTTCCTTTGAAGTTGGACTAAAACTGATCTGATGCAAATGAGGACGTACTGCCTGCAACTGATAACACAATACAACTTGTACATTTGTGAGATCTTTGTTCTTGCAGTCTCACAAAAGCAGCATTCAAACACACCCTCACAAAGTCCAGATTAGCTCAGCGCTCCGTCACTCAGGCCTGGGAGTGCTGTTTGATGCAGAGCAGCTGAAAGACTCTGCCACTCTGTAAACGCATGACATCAGTTTTACATCAGAGAGACGGCGTGGCCAATGAGAGCTGCAGAGGAGAGGGAGACGGAGGGAGGAGAGAGGGGAGTGGGACCGTGGAGTGTATGTATAAGAGGAGAGGGACGGGGGATAAGTGAGAGAAGGACATGGGAGGGCCCCGTCTGACACTGTCCTGTTGAGTTATATGTAATCCTTTTAGATGGGCAGGGCGAGCTTCTGCATGCACATCACTGCTCCAACACATTACAAACTCACAACTCTCTGCTGCATTCTGACAAGTCCAATGGAAATCAGCCACTTCTGTAGTTTTTGTTACAAGCTTTAGGTTTATAAAACTAATTAAACTTTTAGTAGACAATTCAGAATGCAAAAGAAAACTGGACAACAACTTTTTAAGAATGAACTTCTCGCCAGTCGAGTAGCTTCTTCTGTTCTGACAGGGTTCTGAGGAAGAAATAATGAAGTTTAATTTATGTATTCTACTTACGGTTCTTGGAACAGGCTCAAAGGGTAAAACCAGGGCTAAACCAAACACTAAAAGAGCTTCACATAGGACGGAGATCTCCAGCCTTTTTCCTCTGGTGAGCTACCTTTAAAAAACAAAAATGCCAAAGAGCTACTCATTTTTGCGGTCGCAAGAAATTGACAAAGTTAGAAGAGCTACGGCAAGCTTTAGACTGAGTACAGTTAAGATGCCTATAAAACATAAAACATGATCCATTTATTAGTGCACAAGTTCGGCATCAAAATGACACATTTACAACAGTAATTAACCAGCTTTTAGTTATTAAGCCCAATACATATAATTCAGAAATCCTTTGGCGAGCTGCTTGGAAAGGGGTGGAGAGCTACTGGTGACTCCCGAGCTACAGGTTGGAGACTCCTGACATAGGGTGACATCCTTGGTTTTGGTTGGTTGGTAATAATACAATTGAGAAACAAGTGTGTAATTAAGGAAAATTGTTATGGACTCAGCACTAATTGAGGGTGGCCAGACGTCCCTATTTACCCAGGACGCTCCCAGTTTTAAGCCCTGTGTCCTCTGTCCCTGCAGATTTATCCAAAACCATTGATTTGTCCCAGTTTTATTTAATAAATGGCCTAGGTGTCTCTATTTTTGACCCATCTGTTCCCAGCCAACAGTAAAGAGAGGCATACATTGTCATTTGTTGAGGTAAAATACAGAAAAGCTGCTTAAAAATGACCAAAACGCAAAGAAAATGTGACTCTACTGACTCATGTTAGTCCTGAATTGGCTGAGTGCATTGCAGTTTTCTTTCATTACGCACTCGATTCACAATTTTATTATTACCAACCACCACAAACTGGGGGAGTCCCAGTTTTTTATTTTGAAAATCTGGTCACCCCACAACAGTGTGAGTCAGTATAATCACATTTTCTTTGTGTTTTGGTCATTTTTAAGCAGCTTTTCTGTATTTTACCAAAACAAATGACAATGTATGCCTCTTTTTACTGTTGGGAGGAAACAGACTGGTCAAAAATAGGGACACCTGGGACATTTCTTGTGTAAAACTGGGACAAATCACTGGTTTTGTATAAATCTGCTGGGACAGGTGACATAGGGCTCAAAATTGGGACTGTCCCGGGTAAATAGGGATGTCTGGTCACCCTAGCTTCACAGTTACTCAACTAGAATTCTGACCTAAGCAACCAACAGCTCAATCAGGGTTTCAACTGAGCACAACACCAGAACAGGCACTATGAAATTCACTAAATAAAGTGCACCAATGTACCACCAGTTGTGCATTTGCACTTTGAGAATCCCCAGTGTCGTTCTCCTGTGTGACGGTCCAGCCTGCACCACACACATCACAACCTGAATCTGCACTGTGGTTTTCTGTGTCCTTGTTGCAAACTGGCAATTCCTTGAAAAGCAGGAACAAAGAGTAGATTTTCCTTTTGCCTGGAGCTATGAGGTCCAGCCCTCGGAGGAAAAAGAAATGGATCTTCTCCAAATGCCACCGTGGGTGCGCTAATGCTGCTTTTGTTGCTCGCGTTAATTCTATTATGCTAATCGAGGGTGAATCCAAGCCTTCTTTCTTTTCCCCTTGCCTGCTTGCTCCATGCCTGTTCCATGGGCCCCCACCAGAACGCTTCCGGCACAGAGCGAGCTGTTAAATGGTCCCTGGAGGCCCCTGGCAGATTAAATGCAGGGTTACACAAGGGAAAGAAAGTTACCAAATAGGTTTAGTTTTTCTTCCTGTCACTAATGTTTATCTACGTCCCAATCACTTTAAATGCATCTGGGCAGTTTTGCAAGCTCTTTTATTTCATTTTATCAATAGAGGCATTGTTTGTAAATCGGCAGCAGATGCGATAATGATACAAGTAATACGGTCAGGCTGTAAATACATGGAGATTTGAGGAGATTTGTGGACTTTGGGGATGTGCTGTGCCAGACTGGGAGATGTAACTGATATTGGGAAACAGCAGTTTGAAATTTTTACTTTTATCTTTACTGCACTCTCTCAGGGTATGTGTGTGTGTTGGATTGTAGGACTATTTTTTATTTAGTTTAGACCATTATTAACATTCTGAAGAAATAACCATAGTTAATGATGGTTCGTAAGTAAGTTAGATTTTAAGTGGGCCATGAAACAAAGTTATTATTGTCTGAAACTTGCAAAAAGCTTCTATTGTGTAAGAAAAGGTTTAACGTAGCACCCCGGTGTGTGTGTACGATGAAGTATGAATGTGTGTGTGAATGGGTGAATGGTTTCTTGATGTACAGTTTGATGATTTGTCATTTAGATCAATGTTGGAAACTTAGACGAAACATTGCACTTTACCATTTCAAGAATGAGTCTGTGCTTTGGGGGGTCATGTTTTGTCCCAGCCTGATTCATTGCAGCATTAGGATTCGTTCACTCGAAGGTAGGCAGGTACTTTTTGTTATTTAACCAGTAGCTGCTGTTTGGTCTTGACGTATGTAAAGTGCCAGAACGCTCAGTGGTGTCCAGGTAATTGCCGGCACTACAGCAAACAAAGCAGAGATCATTGTCGTTTCTGTGAGGTGAACTTGCGAATTAAAGGTGCAATAAAAAATGTGAAGTTTCCATCGATGCATCCATTTTCTTCCTCTTATCCGTGTCAGTGTATCAGGGGCAGCAGTCTAAGCAGGGACTCCCAGAAAATGCAAAGTTTGTATTTGACAAAGGAAGTCCAAAGGAGGATAGTGTATGCAGTCTGCTATCGCAACTCGGGTTGGTTCAGCTCTTCACTGACTGGCAGGTGCGCGGTCTGCAACTTCCGAGGTTCTTGCAAACTGTCTGGTGTATTCTGATTCCTCATCTAGTCGCTGGAGAGATATGAAATTGAGAAGAAGCACTAGGGTTTATTCCTCCAGGGTTAGTCCTACTTTGTGGTTCAGTATAAGTGCCTTTTTTTAGTATTATATTTTTCAATTAGAATATGACAAACAAACATTTACCTCTGGAGCAAAAAAAAACCCAAACAGTAATAGTAAAACCAGTATATCATCACAATATGTCAAATTACAAGTTTCTTCTTTACTTGGATTCATTGTTGTGGTGAAGCAAAAGCTAAAAACAAAAAGTAAACTGAGGGAAAAATATGGACCATGTTCCTTTCTTCCATTTCAGTGTAGACTACAGAAAGAAATAACTGTTATGAAGCACTGTTATTAAGGCTTGTCACTGTATTTTAAAAAGAAAAAAATTACTTCTGCAAAATATTGTAATAAATATCGGACCATGAGATGCATATCGTGAAGGTATTGAGAAATTTGGATATCATTACATCCCTATTTACTACAGTATTGTTGTAATTATTTTTTACAATTTAATATACATTTATTAGGGATGTAATGCTATCCAAATCTCTTGGTACAATATTATCACGATATGGATCTCATGCTACAGTATTTATTGCAATATTATGAAGAGGCTGATATAATTGTAGATAAAACACATTCTGTTTCTGCTTTTAAAATTCCCTGACAAGATTTTGGTGTGAATTATTTCCGTTATAATCCCAAGAATTCAAATAGAAACATATTTCTTCATGTTGTTTGCACTGAAATGAATCATGGGATATGTAGTTCCCAATGTTTATAAGCCGCTTCTACTGTAAACTATGCATTTAAGTAAAAGAACTTGTAATTCGATATATTGTGACAGCCCACGATAATATTGTGAGACTTTTTACCACGATACCACGATATTTTGGTTATTGTTACATCCCTGACATTTACTGTATAGCCTTTATAATAATTTATGCTCATATTACTACTAATTATAATTATAGGAAGGCACATAAGGATTTCAGTCTAGACAGAACTGCAGCCTGCCATGCTAGTCCCATTATTGGTGTCTGAAAATAATCTGTGTGTGTTGTGGTAAAGCATAAAAAGCTATTTGCCGTCAATGACAATATTTTGTAATTCAGATCTAAGCATGTTTAGCTGTTGATGCATTTCTCATGGCTGGGTAAAAGGCTTGGCGGGGCCCCTTAAAGCACGCTACGACTCGGTAATTATATTTATTGTTCAATCTATAGGGTCTACACTACAGTTTGTGCATCTTCTGGGCAACTCTGGACCCCCCCCAATCCTCCAAAACTGGGCCCACCTCCAGCAGCCCTCTTTTAAAATGTCATGCTTTGTCATCATTAAATGCTATGAATCACGTTTTAAGGACAAGCTTAAGCAAAACATGGCAACTGGCAAACATGGCAGTGATAAATCAGAAATAATGAAACAGCGCTCTAAGTGAAACCAGGAGGGCCGAGAGGAGGACTGTGGGTAACCTGATAGGGCAGGAGGCAGGAGAGCCAGTAAAGCCCAGCCTCAGCGCGACATGAAGCCCACAGAGGAGGCCTGCACACGGGTACGATCTTCTGCACAGACCCTGGGAGAGTGGACATAAGCAGTGCATTGTTACAGAAGGAGAAAGGGCATTCTGAATTTCGCACTTCCAGTCATTGCACAATGCATACTGGGAAGGGTTATCTGAAAAAGAGAGCATCAAACCATCATGTTTCACAGTAGGATGCATTTATTGTCAAAGCCGATCTTTTCAAGTCTTTTGAACCATGTCGCTTTTGTTTCTGGTTCTGATATCGTCATATTTTAGTTATGGGATTGTGACATCGTAATTGTGTGGTTGTTGGATGTCCTAACAGCGGAAAACGGCTCAAGAAATGGGCTTTGGGACTGAGAACTCCATAACTGCAAAAGGGAATCAGATCTGTGTGACTGCAAACCTCTGTTCAAACTGTTTCCCTTCCCAACGGAACTGAAAAATAGTGAACGGCGAAGGCAATGGGCAGTACTGATACACAGGCAGGACAAAAAAGGAATCTTTTGCTGCCTAAGAAATAATTCTGAGTTTGCAGCTATCAGTTTGTATTTGGAGCGCCATCAAAGTGAAATCCTGTTTGTTAAGCGAGAGGTACAGAAAACAAGCAGGCTGAGCTCGCACTTTCTTCACACATCACGTCTCGGTCGCTTTGCAGTGGACGCTGTGGCTTGGAGAACAGCTGGTGCCTTTCGCTTTGGCGTTGACTTTTTAAATTTGTTACCAAGGTTGAGGGATCAGGGTTTTGCTTTGATGGCGCTCCACATACAAAATGTTTGATAAATTGTACTTAAAAAATCATAGTATATTTATATAGGAGTATTTATAGAGTATATATGAGTTGTAGAAATTGATTTAGTTAATTTTCCTTTTTAAATGTCTTGACAAGAACTTAGTGTGAATCATTACGGTCAGAATAGAAAGAATTCAGATTTAAAAGTGCTCCTCAACTCTTCTCATGTCACAGGCCTCAAGTCTGAGTCAAGTCCCAAGAAACTGTTCAAGTCGAGTCCCAAGTCTTAGTCTATTTCATCAAGTCAAGCCTGAAGTCCTAAAAACAGTGACTCAAGTCTGACTCAAATCCAAGTCACGACTTCCCCACCTCTGCAAAAATACTGCAGTAGTCTTCACATAGTTTTGCGGTAAACCTCAGAAGTATAACATGGATGAACTGGTACTCAAAAACCTCACTGCAACATTTCAAATTCTTATCTACCTTTTGGGTCTACAATAGATGGTCAGTAGAAGTTAAAGCGCCCAAATCACCAGAGTTTTGCGGTTCAACACACGCTTGTCTTACTTTTTAATGTGCTTTGGCAAGACACTTTGCCTGTATCAGTGTCTTTATACTGACTGTGATGGCAGGTCAAAGGTCAAGGGTACAGGCACAGAATAGCAGCCACATTACTGTCAGCCTGCCCCGTTACAACTGTGGCAAAGATCTAGTTTACCCAGCGATTAGTTTAAAGGTTGTAAATTACCTTGGAAATAAAAGTATACCACAATTATTCTCAAACTCATGTGTGTGCAAAACTTGAGCCAGTGCTTGGCTGCCTCTCTGTCTCCTGCACTCTGGGGTCAGTTCTTGTAGATTGGTTTTCTGTAATTGTTGTATTAGCTAACAGTGATATTTGCAACAGTGCCACAAATACTAAATTATATGAAACAAAAAGAAATGGACGCATTGTTTTAAAACTAGACTTAAAGAGCCATATTACGTCAAGTTCTGATTTATTAATAACGTTTCCTCATCAAAAACATACACAGAGTTTTGTTTTGTTTCATTCACATGTTTAACGCCCAAACCCTGCACATTTAGACTGTGTTTTTCTCTCGAACACTCTGTTCCACCTTGTCATGTCATGTGGCAATACAGGATGTGCTCCACTGTGTTTTTAAACTCCAAACACCTTCACTTGAATCATTTGGATAATATCAGCTCTAGAACTGCCAATCTCTACTGAACAAAAGACAAAAGGTTGCTGTCCGGAATTTTGGACACAGGGCCTCATTTCCTAGTGAGCCAGAGTGTTGGAGACGTGTGGAGACACTTTTTTAAATATTCCATCCAGTTCTTGTATTTGCAGAGGTCACTGGTGCTAGGTTAGTGCATGTCAATGGCCATAGTTATCCTGCCACTAAAAACACACTCCTTACCCACTCCACAAACACCTGAAGCAAATCTATTATTACTATTATATTATTACACCAGACTGTCGATGTGAATGTCTGTGTTGATAGAATAATGTCTGAAATAAAACTAACCTTGCATCGCATGAATTGTCACATGTTGAGGGACTATTTTCTTATATATCAGTCCGCCGCTGCCAAACTTTCTATCAGGAAATACAACTCGCTGCTTCTGCTCACACATAAATCCTTCAAATGCAAGGTTGGTTTTACTTCTAAAATTACTCTATTGACACAGGCATTTACATCGATAGACTGGTGTAATCATTGTTTTGCTTTGGGTGTTTTGTGGAGTGGGTAAGCAGGCTAACTATGGCCATTGACATGTGTCTTGACACGTCTCCAACACTCTGGCTCACTAGGAAATGAGACCCTATGTCCAAAATTCTGATTTTAAAGTACCAGCATCCTGACAAAAAGCAGAAAGAGAACTGAAAAGTGTACTCAAGTAAAAGTACAGCTATATTTAAAATGTACTCAACAATGCTCTGAGGACTCAAGTCTGCTCTGGTCCTTGATGAAGAGTTTGAAGGTATCACAGAAACTAACCAGCGGTATCTCAAGTCCAAAAATCACATTTGAACTGCAAGATTCAGCAAAATGTTTTAATAACTTCAGAAACAGACTTTACATAGAAATTTGAAGTCTTGTAGTCATTAGCCACAACGCTGATTAGACATGAGCAAACTTTTCACATTTTGGAAAGTCTATCAGGAAAATTAATGGGAAATTTACTTCTGGAACCAGGGGGTGGGCGGTCACTGTTCAGCTCCATTACAAATACATGTACTGAAGACAAATTCGTATGTAAAAATAAAGCACATACACATAAAAAGCATCATTTAGTTGTTTTAAAATGTAATCCGCATGTTTTCTGAGCTCTGGCCAATCAGAGCAGACAATACAGAGACAGTTGTGAGACAGTGGTGCTTCAGGACACTTCTCAATAAGTCCTATGAATTAAAATGTGTAATACATGCATCATGAATTTCTGACTGCCGGTCATCACGCAATGCATACTGGGAAGGATTTTCCGAAGAAATTAGCATCAAACCGCCATGTTTGATTTCCCAGTGTTGACAAAGCTGGTCTTTTCAAGTCTTTTGAACCATATCGCTTTTGTTTCTGGTTCTGATATTGTCATTTTCAGACATCATAATTGTGTGGTTGTTGGATGTTCTAACAGCAGAAAACAGCTTGAGAAACAGGCTTCGGAAGTTTGCGAACTCCATAACTACAAAAGGGAATCAGATCTGTGTGACTGCAAACCTCTGTGTTTCGCTTCCCTTTTTGGAATTGAAAAATAGTGAAAGGTGAAGATGATGGGCTCTCACTTTCTTGTTCTTGTGGCTTTACAGCAACATCACGTCTTGGTCTCTTTGCAGTGGAAGGTGTTTCTTGGCGAACAGATGATGCCTTTGGCTTTGGCGTTGACTTTTTAAATTCGTAACCAAGGTTGAGCGAGGGATCTGGATTTTGCTTTGTTGGCGCTCCAAATACAAAATGTTCACTGCCTTTTTAAGTCAAAGGTTACCTTTTCGTCCTTCCTCTGTATAAATACTGCCCATCGCCTTCACCTTTCACTGTTTTTCAGTTCCGTTGGGAAGGGAAATATTTTGAATGGAGCTTTGCAGTCACACAGATCTGATTCCCTTTTGCATTTATGGAGTTCGTAAACTTCTGAAGCCCATGTCTCAAGCAGTTTTCTGCTGTTGGGACATCCAACAACCACACAATTATGATGTTCAAATCCCATAACTAAAATATGACAATATCAGAACCAGAAACAAAAGCGATATGGTTCAAAAGACTTGAAAAGATCAGCTTTGATAATTGACTCCTCCCACTGGGAAATCAAACATGGCAGTTTGATGCTCACTTTTTCTGAGGATCCTTCCCAGTATGCATTGTGCGATGACCGGAAGTCTGAAATTCGTGATGCATGTATTACACACTTTTGGACACTCTCATTCAATATTTTTTTTCTTTGTACTACTTTCTGCATTTTATATACAAACAGAAGAACTCAAGTATGTGATGAGGATACTGTATATAGACTTATGTTGCACAGAAAAAAGTCAAATAACACAACTAAATATGTTTTTTATGTTTATTTAAAAAGCTTTGTTGCTTTATTGCTACTGAAATGGTTTTCACTTCACAGCTGAATCAACGAATGCCAATAATGCAAACCAGGCAAAACAAAGCTTGGCTATTTTGACTGATTTTTATGTTGTTGTTTTTTTCTCATTATTAACAAGTATTGAGTTATTTTGAGGTTATTTTTTGTTTGCTACATTTCACATGTATCCATTCATAGTTTTGATACCTTCAGTGAGATTCTACAATGTAATAAAGAGGAAAAATACATGAAAAAGCTTGTCGAAAACCTTTGACTGATAGCGTATACTAGATAAAATAAAAGTACAGGTTTAAAAGTCAACTCAAAAAAGTACAATTACCCAAAGAAATCATCTCAACTTCCATGACGTGAGTGTTTGCAATTACTTTCCACCTCTGTATTTGATGTTTATATTACCTGTCTTTTAATATCTCACTCACAACTCTGAACGTCTCGCTTTATAAAGATATATGGTCCAATCAAGTTGAGAGACTATTCTTGACCTTATTGGATTTATAAATATCTAATCAAGACAAACGGGCTGTCCTTTTAATGCTCCTAATCCACATTCCCCTGTCTTTTAAGGAAATCTCACTGAACATTTTTCTACTCCACGTCCAATGATGGCCGATTATCCAGGACTTAGTGTATTTTAAGTCCTGTGCATATAAGGGGCCTCACTACTGTGCACGCCATAAAGGGCAGCAGTTAGTGTGTGAGCGATGATCCATGCGCCAGACACCGGTGGACTTTTTCTCTCCAAAAATGATATCAATTCCCTCACGCTGTAGTACGTTTGGCTCACGGAGGAGCTATGTAGGTAAGAAGTGTGTCAGGAGAATGAATGGTTGTGTCCCAGACTGGTCAGCTAATAAAGAAGGCCGTTAAGTTTAAGGAGGGAGGGAGGGGAGAATGCGTATCATCTTTCACTCCCCTCTATGGCTTGTCATCGTGCCTAAATCAGCTTTGTGTTAAATGTAGCCGATGCATAAAGCTCCGTCCACTGCTCAGTGCACAGAAATGGGACTAGAAAAAAGGCTGGGGAAAACGCAGTCCAGATATTACAACAAGAGATATAAAGAAGTACTCAGTAACATAAGAGAAAGCAGAATGGTTGATGGAAAGATTGTACTTGAAACAGTTTTAACATTTCAGACATCAATACACATTTCAAGCAATGACAAAATATCCATAAATTCAAGTTGTTATACAGAGTGAGTCTGAATATTAGAAGTAAAACGTGGTCACTTCTCCGCAGCTCTGACCTGTAGCATCGTGGTGTCACCTGCTTCTATCCACAGAGATACAGTGTATAAGTTTAACACAGTCATGTCGCTATAGAGTCAAGCAGAAAATTGACAATAATTAAAAATATAAAAAAATTGTACAGGAGACAGAGGTGGGGACATGCAGGTCGTGACTTGGACTCTAGTCAGACTTGAGTCACTATTTTTAGGACTTGAGACTTGACTTGATGAAATGGACTAAGACTTGGGACTCCACTTGGACTTGAAGGTCAATGACTTGGGATCTGACTCGGACTTGAGGCCTGTGACTTGAGGAGCACTTTAAATCTGAATTCTTTCTATTCTGACCATAATGATTCACTCTAAGATCTTGCCAAGACAAAAGGGAAAAATTAAATTAATTTCTACAACTCTTATATACTCTATAAATACTCACATCTATAAATATACTTTGACTTTATAAGTACAATTTAGTTTAAAGTTCATATAAATTGCAAAAATCTGAGCTATGTTTGGTATTTTGCTTAAAGACTTGAAATGACTTGAAGCTCAAAGCAGATGACTTGGACTTGACTTGGACTTATGGGCCAGTGACTTGTGACTCAACTTGGACTTGCTTGTATTTTCTTGGGACTTGACTCGGACTTGAGGTCAAAGACTTGAGACTTACTTGAGACTTGCAAAACAAAGACTTGGTCCCACCTGAGATACATTTTTGTCTAACAATAATGAAGCATATTGGAAAACTGGAAATTATTATCATAAAACTATAAAAATAACTAAATAAATATTTGTTTGTGGACTACTAAAAGTACAATTTCTGAGAACATCACAACAACCAAGTGGAACTAAATGTAACAGTTCCCAGCATGCCCCTCCTTCCTGCCCCTCACAGTGGAAATTGCATTGGCCATGGTGAGGGAGATGCATAGGGCTCAAGTTTCGACTCTTTTTGAACTTTTCATCGTCGATAAATTGCGAGATGAAGCCGATTAGTAAAGTGTATTTTGGCTTCTTCTCACAGCTGGGTGACCGCTGTGTGTTGATATGTACAGACCGTTGTTCTTGGACCATACTTCTGCTTTTTCAGAATAAGAGCTGCACAAAGATAAATAGAGTGCCAATAAAAGTGAAAGGAACACTGTACACATTGCGGGCTATCAGAATCAGATGTATGCATGTGGTTAATGTAGTGGATAGCGTTCACAAGTTCCCACCGATGCCTTGAGTTAAAGAAAAGTAGCCCATAAAACATTTCAGGTGCTTTTAAAAAATGGTTTCGCTCAAGTGGGTTTTGTTAAAAGATCAAAATCAGTCTAATGATGCCCCAATTATTATTATTATTATTATTATTTTTATATCACAATTCAAATAATACACTCTGGTGGCGCCACAGTGTTGGTCAGTGGTAAAGTTTTTCTTGTGTAGTTCCACTTCTGGCCACACGATGTCAGCCTTATGCGCATCCATAGACTACAACTACACAGGAGAGTTAATTGACAAACAAACACGTGGGTCCAGGTAAGTAATGCTTAAAAAAACAAAACTTACAAAAATACATCGATTGCATAGATTGATCACGCACAGAAATGTATTAAAAATGAATATAATTTGGATATGTTTTCAAATCCAGATGCTATAATTTACGCAACAATGTAAATGCTTCTCTGAACTAGCAGTGCTAAAGTGCAAAATGGTAGCTTTTTAGGATGACCAGATGTCCCTATTTACTCAGGACAGTCCAAGTTTTGAGCCCTGTGTCCCCTGTCCCAGCAGATTTATCCAAAACCATTGATTTGTCCCAGTTTTATACAATAAATGTCCCAGGTGTCCCTATTTTTGACCAATTTGATCCCTACCAACAATAAAGAGAGGCATAAGTTATCATTTGTTTAGGTAAAATGCAGAAAAGCTGCTTAAAATGACCAAAATTGTGACTATATTGACTCACATGTTAGTCAGGAATTGTCTCTGCTTAACATTTTTCCTTAATTCCGCACTAGTTTTACAATTTTATTATTACCAATCACCAAAAAACCAGGGATGTTCCATTTTTTTATATTGAAAATCTGGTCACCCTGGGTAGCCTTCAACTCTTTGTAGCTTTTTAAAATCTTTATGTTCAGAAAATGTATCTATAATAAGATTTTATTATAGATATGTTTCAGAATAATACATCTGTTACATCAGTGCGTCATCAAAGTTAGAATTAAAAAGTTATTGTTTCTACTTGTCATTTTGTGTACAATGATTTTATTTATTTTTTTTTTTGATATTTTCCTTAAGTTTAGCTGTGTTATTTCCTAATATAGCTCCTCTTACTTGAGTTGTGTTGCTACTTAGAATTAAGCGGCTGTGGTCGATTATAGCAGTCTTTCACTTCACATAGCTTACATTTATTCTTGTGACTTTTGTATCGGGTTATACTCTGCTACGCTCCAGCAGTAGAAGAGCTATGTAGGAAAATTTGAAAACGATTTTTACTTGAAACACTAATCCCAACATTTATCAACATGATCCTGGAATAAGTAACTGTGAGCAGATGGAGGAGTGAGCATAAAGACTGCTTTTATATTAACTAATACCTTATTGGACAGCAATGTATCACCTTGAATAGGTCTTTTTTCTTTCTTCAAATCTGACTATAATCTTAGAGGAAGTCAATATTGACAAAAATTAAGAATAACATTTTCCCATTATCTTGATAACAATTTTAGATATTTTAACAATGCATGAAGAATGTGCTAAAATCTGAATATGAACTCCAATTCACCTGTATTGATGTACTGAGAAAACGTCATCCCCTCTCTCCATAACTGCTGCGTTATTTTTCTATAAATCAGTTCCTGGGACTCGGCTGCAGATTTGCCCTGACTACTAGCCTCAGTGAGCTTAATTTGACTGGAGCCAAACACTATGGGTGACGTCACACTCCATACGCCAGACCTGAGCATTGTTCAGCTCTCGAGCCACATATGACCGGCCTGTTTAAGATATTTGGAATGACAAAATAAACATATTTCATAATTTTACCTCATGCATAGACTAAAGCTGCATTGCTTTTATTTTAGAGGTGTTTTTAAATGACATTTTTTGTAAGGCAAACTCACTTTTCATTGCTTAGTCATAACATAAACTTACCAGTCTTACCAGCTCGTCAAAACAATGATTTACTGCTTTTTATAAAGAAATATAATTAATATTATGCAGAATTGAGTGAAGCATTTTGTCCCAGCCCTCCACAATATTTTTTGTTTCTCATGTGGCCCCATGAAAAAAAATAATTGCCCACCCACCATCAGAAAATGAGAACGGATCATAAAATTAACCAAAAAAGTGCTAAAATGTCACTTTACACCTTTGTTTTAGAAGTTTACATTAAACATGTCTTTATTTTTTTAACTATAAACGATAGGCGACTAATTGATCTTCAGGGCATACTGTATCTTGTGCATAGTTGACCTAAAATTTCTTTAGCCGACTGCAGCCCTGGCACCCTGAGAAGCCTGAAAATGTTGCCATTTTTTCTTTAAACTAGCAAAACAGCTGAAGTTCTCCCTTGATTCTTTTCCCAGGCCTGTTTGTGGAGGAAGAGGAGAGAAGGGAGGTGTCCGGGTTGATAACCCCTCTCAATCACTCTGACACTGGGACCGGAGCGGTGTCGAGGTGGGGCCTCTGGAGGGGGCTGAGGCTGGACCCCCAAAATGGAGCTACAACAACACAGAAGAGTGAGAAGGTATGAAGCAGGAATGATGATAAGATGTACAGACAGAGAAAGGCAAACACCCATTAACAAGGACTGAAACTGAAAGCCAAGTGAATTTAAGTTTGAGCACTGCTGAAATTTAACAAGGCTACATATGTGCCAAGAAAAATAATGTATATTTCTCCGATTTCAACACTTGAGGCTTGCTCAGTGGCTGTATAGATTTAATTCATACATTTAATCTCTCTGGTTTCTTCTCGCTTTCCACGCTATTGACAGAACTACTCAGCCTTTACATTTTTTTCTCTGAGCATTCAATTTCACTTTCTTTTGTGTAATATAATTTATTACTCCAAAGTTACTAAACCCACTCTTTAATGAAGGCTTTAAATTCCTTTCAAATGAGACACATGACCAAGATTTGAACTGGTAATTTTATGTAATCCCAAAAACCGAGATTTGAACCAAAGTATACCAAATATGACCATCAATACTCTTAATGAAGCATGAAAAACAGACACAATTTGTACTCAACAAATAGTTTACCAAGTGATTCATGCTTAGTACAACTTATTCCATAACCCTAACGCTTAACCCCTTAATTAAGTGGTTATTAATTGTAAACGATTTGAACACTATTTGAAGTCAATGGACCCGTTTCTAATATAAAGCAGATTAGATCAATTTTGCAGTTTATAATGACTAGAATGTAAAATAACGATGGACGCATGTCATTACTTAATACAAAACATTTCTCTACCTGCGAAAGTTGTGAAACATGCATGCTGACTAGAGATGTAACAATATCCAAGTCTGATGATACGATATTGTCACGGTACGAACCTCACGGTACAATGTTTATTGCGATATCGTGGGAAAGCTCACGATATGATGGGGAGGTTCACGATTAACAATATCCAAATCTTTCAGTACGATATTTTCACGATATACATCTCACAGTACGATATTTATTGTGATATTTTGTGGAGGCTAACAAAACTGTTAATATGCGACTTTTTCCTCTTAAAATGCCTTGACAAGACTTAAACCAAAGAACTAAGACTTAAAAGTGCTTAGAACTGTTATTTCCTCATGTAGTCTGCACTGAAATGGAGCAAAGGATCATGGTCTATGTAGTTCCCTCTGTCTTTTTTTAAACTATTGCTGCACCTCTTATTTTAAGCAAAGAGACTTGTAATTTGATATATTGTGATGGTCCCCAATATTATTGTGAGAACTTTGACAATACGATACCACGATATTTCGGTTATTGTTACATCTTTAATACTAACTCATTGCAGTGAACAATTAGGATGCTGGGAGTCCACTAGAAAACTGAGGATTAAATTTGATCTGCTGCAGACTATTAGACTGATTCATCAGCCGGTTTTATTTTGTTTCAATTCGTAGAAACCGTCTGACCTCGCAGCCTTAGAATTAGTTCGCTTCACGGTAGGCAGGTACTTTTTGTCATTTAACCAGTTGTTGCTATTTGGTCGTGACGTATGTAATGCGCCACTAATGGAGCTAACTGTTATATTAAGCTTTTCCCAAATCCCGTTGGAAGTAGGGCAATAACATCTTTCCACTTTATGAAATTCACCAAACATTCTCTTTGTTCCGGCTTTAAATCCTCGATCTTGGGAATCGTTGACAACACTGAATATATGGCTCTTCGCTGATTGGCTGGTGCCCAAACTTGCACTTTTTTTTGCGAACTGTCTATTGTATTTTGATTCCTGATCTAGTCGCTGGAGAGAAATTAAATTGAGCGGGGGCACTAGGTGGCGCCAGCCTGGCTAGCAAACTATTTCAAATGAACTAGTTTTGTTTTTCACACTTTCAAAAACTGTAAATGTACGGTACAGTGCCTGTAAGTGAAAAGCGAGTTTTGAGTGCTTTTTCGCACCCAAAAGCAGCAGAGATATACCGAGCGGGGTCAGAAAAGAAGGGCAGTGATAAGCCATGACACAGAGTGATGGAAGGGCTGGCACAGAGCTGCTTTATCTGTTTGGTCAAATGTTTGAAAGACTCATTTTTCTTTCGCGATCACTCTCCTGTCATCCTGCTATCGGCTCTCCTCAGGCGCCCATGTCTTATCACACTCCCAGAGGCCAATAGGTTTATGTAGGTTTAGGTTATCATAAATATGCATTACCACATTTTTACTGTATGACTGCTATGTGCTGTGCAGATAAGGCCCGGCAACTTCATGCTCTATTTGAATTACAGCCCACTTTTGAACCTGATAAAAATGACACTTAGTATAAACATATAAATGGATGATTGCATATGTTAAGGAATTTCACTGATTGTCCACTGCTTTCAGATGGGGCACAGCCAAGGGGAAAAGTCCGCTCCTGCAGAGTCTTCCACTGCGTAAATAAACTTCGGCCTAAATCTTTCAGGGAGGCTTCATCTGTCACCGGGCTGTGTCACCAAGAGGTAAAAGAAATCATAGAACGGTGTGTTGGTTTTCAAGTTGTACTGTGTATCTTTTCTGTTGGCAGGACCGGTATTGACGTGTATCCATGGAGATGTTATTGCTTTGTCTAGTTGCAAATCAGATCTGTTAAGAGGTGAAAAAGGCATGTTTTTCAAGGTATTTTTAGCAGTAGAAACACTTGTAATTATATAAATACAATGGTTTAATGCAGTACTGTGGAACATTTCAAGCATAGCAATAGCATCTCTATGGAGACATGTGGAAGAACTCACAGAAAAGTTCCATAGTGCACCTTTAACGGAAGCCAGTAAGCCACATGTGGTCGATAACACATTTTACAATGGGGAAACATGAGGTAGTCTTAATCTAAAGCAGCCATAAGTGAGACCAAGTACATACAGCTGTACTGACCAGCTCAGGCCTCTTCTCTCACACTCCACTCTGATAACTGAGATCTATGGTACACAACAAGTCATGGACTTTACTGTATAAACCGGCGTGTCAAGGCAGAGTTTGTCCCATAGTCTCCTCTACAATTAATCTGACTGCTACTTGCTCAAAGCCATAGTAACACAATGTGTTTGACAAAGTTTTTATAGCAACCCCAAAGCGAGAGATAAAAATGGTACATCCCTCTGTATCGTTCTCAGCAGTCTTCAGGCCGGGGCAGGTGAGCTCCCAAAGACAGTGGTAGTTGTGGGAATCTTGAGGTTTACATAAGAGATTGGACAAGCCCTGTTAACAACATGCGCTGTGGTGACTTCACACTTTGCTGCAGGTTGCCAATAACATTTCTACAGATTTCTGCTTGTCAGGGCTAAACAATTAAACTGTGGAAGTTTCCAAGATTGTAAATCAGTTTTATTTGTGTTTGAGCTTATTATAACACAATCATTTACTTTGAGAATCACTTTAGTAAATCCTACCCATGACAGTAGGTGATTTTCACAGTGTTAAAGGTAGTTTAGTTTTATTCAGAGATGCCAATCAAAACAGTATCTGCAGGCAAACAATAAATTAAATAGTTTTAAACCTTAGTCAATTCCAAACAAGTTGGTCAATTATTTTGTTTGTCTGAACATTTTAATGATTATTTATTTCACACTGGTGTCTATAAAAAAACATAAATTGATCTTCTAGAAGATGTAGCGCTTCCAGAAGTCACTAGAAGAGGCTGCTAGAATTGGCTAAGGAAGTGTGTGTAGAATTTGTCGTTCAAATTTCATAATCATGACATGATCTCATTTGTATCCCCAGATATGAGATAAACATGTTTCTCAACTGTAATGTTGACTTATTCTTGGTTACAAAAACATTGACATGATGGCCAAGTTGTCATGTTGTCATTTGGTGTTTTGGTTCTCAAGACTATTATCCAATCAGAAAGCAGAATGAGCCTCCTCATATAAATAGGTTGCCAATTAAAACAAACTGTTGGATATAAGCCTAAAAGATCTTCTCTGATCTGAATCCTTGCTACCTGGAGCCTCTGCAGCTCAGCGTGTGAATTCTGGAGCTTTCACTAGACCTGTCCATTTTCTGAGAATGAGAAAAACGTGTGAAGACACTGTGGCAACCCAGGCTCAGTTGTGATGGTATTATCCTTTTTAAACCAGTAGGTGTGGATGCTACAGTCCCTGCCTTTAATAAAATCAGTTTAAAAGGACAGTTTATGTCTGTCTACTAAGAAAACATATAAGGGCACAGTTGAAGCATTTTAGAGCAATACTTAAAAAGGTCTGCGTCAGTGGTTCTGTAAATTGTGACTTAAAACTTCAGTTGCTCCAGTCCACAGGTTGTTGAATTTGTTTGCACAATGTCTTTGCCTGCTCTGTTCATTCTAAGTGGTGCAGGACTGCAGTGTCACGGTACAGAGGTAGGGCTATGGTGAACTGCTTTTCAAAATCAAACAACTCATTGCTGTTTCTTCTTAATCTCTGTTTGTCTCTCGTTGCGAGCGCGGGCTATTAATCAGGCCTAACATAAATACATTGTGACAGCAGATTGTAATGGTGTGTGTGACTGCTGGCAGCGGGTGCTCAGAGCCAGATAAACAAGATAAGAGGGGAAGCAGACAACCACTGCAGCCCAGATGTGGTCACTTTGTCTGGGCAATAGTGTTAGGGCTGGGTGATATGGTCATGGTGATAAAAATCAAGTTGTGGTTATTTTGTCATATCACGTTTTAGTTCTTTGCGGTTTAATAGAACTCTGTGCTTAAACACTCCTATTGGTCAGCCTCTTATGCCCTGAGTGAGTAGATTTAACCAATGACTGTGATCCAGGAACTTTGATAAGAAACAGAATACTTTAAATATATAGCCAGTATAAAGTTTAATTGAATTGTGATCAAATCAAAATTCTAATCTGGTTCTAAGAAAATGTGCTATAGACTTTTAGGCACAGCATGCACCCCCTAATTAGAGGTACTGAGGAGTAGGTCTGATACTCAATAATACAAATTTTGATACCACATTGATGATAAAAATGCTCCTTAATAATGACGAAATGCTCATTAATAGTCATTAATGTTACCATTAGTGCAGGGTTTCATTCAGAAGTTACCAGTACGATACATACCTCGATACACAGACATGATACAATACATATCCCGATACACTGAGCTCTCGGTTCAATACAGTGTATTAAATCAAATTGGTTCAGTATGGTTCAGTTAAAAATAAAGGCAAAATCATGGCTGTGATACTGAAAGTCTTTGTTAAAACACTTCTTGTGCAAAGTTAAAATGAAACACAAACATTTTAAACATCAATATAATGAAAATGTCAAATGTGTTGCATAAAAGAGTTTCCTTCCTCTAAACAAGCAACAAAACTGCTCTGTAACAAAATAATTCAGTAAAATATACCAAAAATTACTCTTGGTGATATATCGATACAGCAGCCCACGATATCAGTACTGTATCATCACATTACACTACGATATATCGATATTTTGATATTTTTGCACACCCCTAGTTTCCACATGCTCTTATACTAGTTCTGAAGCTTTTAGATTTTTTTTGATGATTGTTTTTTTCGTTATCGACATTTGCTTGACTGAGTATTTAATTTTAGTAATAGCGTTAGAATTGATTAGTGTAGTTTCGTGTTTCTAGATTCTGACACAGACACTACTTAGTACCAGAACGTGTTGTCTGATGTGTTGTTTGTTGCCGATAAAATCAATGAAAGTGTTTCCAGCCGTTGTAACCCTTAAAATAGAAATATACAAAAGTTAAAATGTCAAGTGCATCCATTCATTAAGTACCATTTTGTATATAACAGACATTTGTCAGCTGTACTGGGCATAGTCTTATGAACCGTCTCTTTGTGTACGTTGCTGTGTTGTGGCTAATGCTTCATGCTGGTTGAAATGTCATAACTTCAGGTTTGTGCTAACACGCAAAGATGAATGTATTTTTACCATACCACCCCCAGACCTAAAATGTTAGTCCAGCAGTAAACTAGCCAGCGTGATTGTTTTTAAAGCCCACAGCAGTAAAAAAGGCCTGAAAGATGTCTCCCAAACATTGTATAAATATTTATTATTTCTAAAACAGGGCCACACCAAAAGCATGCTGAAAGATCACAATGGAACGCAAACCACATGCAAGCTCAGAGTAAAGAAAAGTGATGCATTTATTTGATTTGGGTCATGGTCCGTCCCCACATTTTTATGCTTTTGTCTCAATATTTCAGACTTTAGCTTCAAAGACTTGGCATTGCAGTAAACCACTTACAGAACAAAGCCGTTGCTGTGCTGTCATTTCTGCTGTTCTCTGCCCAGTTCTCACATTTGAAACGTTACGATTATTTTTATTTGTTATGAATCTTTTTTGTTGCTATCAGCCGTGTCTAGGTTAAATTTTGCGATACTCTAAAAACATCCAGTTGACAGAATATAACCTCATTTAACTGTAAACAACTTTATCCAACTCTCACTACAAAATAGGACTGGTCTGGTTTAGTCTGTTTGATTGATCTATGTTGTCTTATTCGTCTACGTTTTTTATTTGTTGGCCATGGGGTTGTCAAAAGTCTGATACTAATCCATACAAAAGCTGGTATTGAAACTACATACTCATTTCAAGTATTGGTACTAAAAAGTCACATTCATAAGACATAAATGAACCTTTCCCAAAGAGCTTTAGAATGATTTTGAGTTGTATTGGAACAAATATAAGACCACATAGACTATGGACCACTATGGAACATACTTCAGGGTTCCCACTCTTTTTCACTGACAAAATTTCTAAACTTTTCCATGACTTTTTCATGACCTAAAGTGAATTTTCCATGACTTCACAGCACCTACATGTGTAGAATTTAACGTAATTTAGGGCTAAATATGAAATGGTAACCCTTTCCACTCACCTTATGGTTTGGTATTATAGTTTTTTAACATTCAAAATACTGTCAGTGCATTTATTGTCATCTCTTTTAAACAAAAGGCACAGACATTCGGAAATAATCATAGTCGCCTCATGATAACTCACCAGAATGCTGTAGTTGTGTGAAAGAGATACTAAAATTCCATGACTTTTCCAAAATTTTCATTGAATTTACAAAATTCCATGACTTTTCCCGGCCTGGAAAATTAAATTTTCAGTTTCCATGACTTTTCCAGGATTTCCTCGGCCATGGGAACCCTGATACTTGGACGACTGAGGGATTACACAGATATAAGGCCACATGGTAATATAAAAGAAAGTACAATGATTTAAGGTTGAAAATTACATTCTAATGTCTAAATAAATTGTTTTTTATCATTGGGGTATTGAAATCATTATTGAGTATTGAGTCTATCCCCTTGTATTGAAATTGAGTTTGAAATTTTAGCATGATGTCAGCTCAACACTAGTTGGCTAATAATTGTACAACAGAACAAAGGAGAAAGCACGGAGTCAGCTGGAGTTTTTCTTGTGACTGAACTGTTTAATCTGCCTTTCACTTATGTTTATTTCTCTGCAAAAATTGTTGTATTTGCACAAGATGATATAAAAAAAAAAAAGAACTTCTGCTAACACAATCACTTTCAGTTGATTCACTGATGCACGGGGCATGACTGTACTCAATCAAGAATTTGTTTAGCCATCTATCCTAATCCTATTCTAGTTTTAATATTGCAGTTAGATTAGAAAATTTTAAATCAATAAGCTATATTCACGAAAGACTTGATACTACAATGTTTTGTAATTTGCAGGGAGCATTATAATAACCAGTAGCGACTATTCAAACTGCATGTGATTTTGATTGAACTGCAACTCTAGTTTTCGTGTACTTCAAGCCATTGTAATTTAATTGCAGAAATACAATTGATCTACCTTGATTTTAAAAACACATAAAACACATGTATGTAGTTGCATAAGGAGTAAAACTTGGCAACCTTCCCTTTCTATCATGAGGACAACATGGATCGGGATTGTGTTGTTTTTCTCTTTGCCTTGTGTAGAAAATAATAGTGTGTTAAGGCAAGGAAACGAAAATTGCAAGCGTCATGTTTTTCTTTTGTCCCAGGCCCAGCATCTTTTCGTTGAGTGATTGGAACAGTCAATTCAGCGTGAACCTATACATCAGTGCAAAGGTAGCGTAGGATCCCCCTGCCTCTCACTCACCCATGCATGCCTCTTAAACATGCACTCGATCAAACCCAAATGTGAGCAGCAGCAGCTAAACGTGTACGTCGGGGCTTCTTACTGGAGGAGGTCCTGGTCCTTTGTTCCTGTCTGTGTATCTGCTGTGGTCTGTCTGTCACAGCTCTGAACGTGGCCCCCTGCACATGCTTCTAATCAGGAAATCTTACAGTCTGCCAGACCACTGTACTGTACTGTACCCCTCCTCCTCTCTCGCTCTCTGCATCAGACTTTCACTGCACTTAGCGCTATTAAAAACCCCTCTGTCTCTTTTCTTTCTCTCTTCCTCCCTCTTTCCCTCTCTTGCTCTCTGTCTCTCTCTCTCCTTCTCTCTTTCTTTTTCTCTCTCACTCTCTTTCCTTTTCTCTCTGTCTCTCCCTCTTTCTTTGGCTTTCACGGAGGAGACTCACTGGCGCCATGCTGTGGGGGAAAAGTGGTAAATCATGCAGTGTCTGAAGTAGAAGTTGAAATGGTCAGATAGAGAACAGTTGTAATAAACTTAAAACTTTAAACTCACACTAATTAATTAATTAATTCAAACTAAATTTTAATTATGGCTATTTTAAAGTGAAATATTTAACATTCTTCTGTGCATACCACTATTCCTATAAATATAGAGTAAAGAGCATGAAATACAAATTTTTTTGTATTTTATTTATAATAATACATGCATTGTTATTATTGTTATAAGAAAAAAGCAGATACATGTCACACTGCATATGAACAAATACAACGAGAGACTTTGCAAGATTTTGAAGAAAACTCCACATTCATTTTAACATTCTTTAAACACTTTTCCCCTTTTTGTCTTATCAGATGCCATCAAAACAAGTTGTTCTCTCTCTTTGACATGAAACTTAGTAAAGTAGAGCTGTCAAAACACTGAATAACCTAGAGTAGCCTTCACTGAGCAGCAGATCGGGAGTCCTCATATCCTGCTTTAACATAATCACATTTGTCACAGATATTTCTCTTTTTGCCCACTGGCTTTTACCTTTTGCCCTGAGTTTTACACTCTACCCCTCTCAGGTGAAGTCACTGACAGCTGGAGTGACAGCCTCATTAGAGCTTCATTACACGGCTGCTTGGACAGGAGGAGGAAGAGGAGGATGAGGAGGAGGATGGGTCTATAAAGCAGGACAGGCCGCTTCAGTGACCCACTCACTCACACAGGAGCACGCACCTGGCCCAGGTGAGAGATTCTTCACATTCAGCCCTCCAGGTAACCAGCTCAGCTCAAACTGTCAAGACACGTATGTATACAGCAGGTTGAAATGTATGTATTCACTCAACATGGTACACAATCTGACATCAGCATTCAGAAAAACAAAAAATTTAAACTAAAATTAACATATCAATGCACAATCATTTACCAAATACCTGTATATTGATCACAAATGCGGTAATACTCTATAATGGGTAAAAATTGCTCATGAAAATACACCTTCAACTGTCTAATCCCATCCCGGTGACATTCTTGATTTGCTCTTCCTTAATAATTGGTTGTATTTCTAATATTTAATACTACTCAGAAGTGAACCTCAGCGGCTTAACGTGCCACAATCACAAACTTATTGTCAGTTCTGTTCTGCAATTGTCAACAAAGCTCTTCCCCAGGTTTTGTTTTTGAGAAGAAACACATTGGAGGCTGAGAACCATTAAGTAGTTAAATTAAGTGCTTTGAATGGAAACCAGATTTAGCCATTTTGAAAGGTTTGGGGATTGAATTACAAACCCACAAGTATATTATGAACCTTTACAGAAGACTGATATTAGATTTAGATGTTGAAAATAGTTAGAAATTGTGCTCCAGGCTGGATATTGCGTTTGTAAAACTGCTGAGGTTCAGAATAGAAAAAGAAGGTCTGTGAGGTGCTAGTTCATTGTATTGGTGTTGCTTTTAGGCACCAGTGCATTATTACTTATTTACACAGCTTTGTGCATGTTTGAGCACCTGTCCACAGCTCGAAAAACCTCCCTAATATTGATAAATGGGCCTTGCGGAGTCCTTTGGGATCTTATAGAAACAGGCTGCACCCAGAATTCTTTGCCAGTGAAATATATCTTAATGAAGGAAAAGCAGGAATAGTGGGAATTTCAGCTGCCACAAGTATGTACAGGGTGCTGTTAAATGAACTGAGCGCTACAGTCAGGAATGGGACCAAATACAAGACGTGTCACTTTGGGTTGTGTGCATATGTGTGAATTTTAAAAAGACTTGGCCTGGTTTAGCGTGCAGAGTCCCATTTGAACTCGTGAACTGACTTTTAGGAAGTGGGTGTTTGATTCAGCATTTTTTACCTTGACGTTTTAATGTTTGCAAAAGAGACCACCAACGCAGGGAACAAAAATTTATGAAGGATATTAAAAAATGTGTAAAATCTGATCTTAACCACTGCCTGACTGTGCAGAAACGCCAATAATTAATCTGCCCAATGTTGAGATGATTGTGTTATACTTTTCCCATTGGTGCTCAAGGGTAGTTTAAGTCTAATATTCACACCTCATTCCAACCTCTGGCACTGTTAGACTGACCATTAAACAGATGTGGCAACGGCTAGTTCTCATCATAGCTTTTTCGAAAGATGCACTACGTAACTTTTTTGGTGGAAAGCCTGTCACCATGGAGTTGTTATGTTTTTTCCAATAATGCTAAATTAGTATTAGCCAGGTTGGTGCCACCTAGTGCCTCTGCTCAAGGTCATTTCTCTCCAGTGACTAGATCAGGAAACGGAATACACTAGACGATTTGCGAAAACCTCAGAAGTGCGAGTCCGGGCCACAGCCAATCAGCGAAGAGTCGTACATTCTGTGTTGGCAACAATTCCCGAGATCGAGGATTTAAAGCTGGAACAAAGACAGTGTTTGGTGAATTTTATCAAGGGGAAAGACGTTATTGCCCTTCTTCCTATGAGATTTGGGAAAAGCTTAATATACCAGTTAGCCCTGTTAGCGGCGCATTACATATGTCACGACGAAATGGCAGCGATTGGTTAAATAAAAAACTACCCACCTACCGTCGAGTGAACGAATTCTGATACTGTGAGGTCAGACAGTTTCCATGAAGTGAAACCAGCTGATGAATCAGGCTACAATAGTATGTCACCAAACATCTATCATAAGTTTTTATTGCTTAAAAAATATCTACTTATCTCTTAGTTATATACTTATATAAGCAGGGTCACATGTCCACATTTCTGATTTGTAATGACCTGCTGGCATCACCTGCTTGTTCCCATAGAGATAGATAACTTTAATGCTGTATTGTGAAACATTCTTTTTTTTTTACTATATTTCTGTTAGAACGTTTTAGTTTTGTATATCACATATTTACATACACAGATTATTAGTGTTGCAGATCACAATAAATCATCCGACTGACCTCATCTGAGGAGTGTCTCAAGAAAAATGTCATTTGTTCCATAACCTGAATTTTGTCGATTATTTCATCCCATTCTGAAATAGTAGGAGATTTGTCTTGTATCCATTTTCGTGTGATCCCTTTCTTGCTGGCTGCTTGTAGTATTTGAAGAAGGTATCTGTCTTTTTTTTTTTCAGCCCTATGAAACATTCTTGGTAAAGCATTAATATCTGCTTGGACACAATCATGTGGAGGACTGCCAACCAGAAAAGTTACACAGAACATTGAATAAAAAAAACAAAAAACACTCACTGTACTTGTAAGATGTAATATGTTATAATATGTATTGAGTGATAGCAGTTCATTCTAAAACCCCAGTGCATCCTACTTTCTAAGAGCTAAAACAATCGATACATCTATTAAATCTGACTGTTAATATTTAATACATTGCTTTGTTCCTCAAGGGTATGCAACTGTTCCTAATATTTAGGTCTTTTATCACTTTTTATAACGTCTTATATAATATCTTTAAATATGTATTACTGATGGACAACTGCTGACTTCCTTTTTCCCACTGTGCATATTCTTTTCTCCCTGCGTAACCCATATATTTGTACCTGAGGTGGTTAGCCCATAAATTTGACACAGTGGCTGCCTTTCCAGTGAAGCACAACATTTGAGCATGATCCCACTTTTCCTGAGCTCCCAGGCACCAAAAGGACTGCGCTTAAAACCAGCTACAAAATAGAAACATCTTTGGCACGTCTCGCTGACATTCAAAACCCTGCGGCGGCTGCATCTCGGGGCATATCATTGCTCTATTTGGTGAAATGATAATTATGATAATGAGCAGTGGAGGGGCCTAATAGTCCCTTTTCCCCGCAACAGGAACTATAGCAGAGCTGTGCAGAGGCATGCCAAAACCACAGTGCGCATACAGCTCAGAGGAAGACAAGACAGGCAAACGAATGCAGAGCAGAGCAGTCCTGAAAACTGAGAAGGGGTACTCTATAGGGTTTTGATAAATACTTTCATATGGAGCGTACCCCACATGTTTGATTCTCACTGAATGCGGCTGGTTTGGCGGCCTTATAAAGCGATCCAAGAATCATTTCCATGACTAGACGGCTTTGCTGTGCATGTGTATTTGATTTCTTCATGTTTTCTTCTTTCATGTATATTATGATAGCTGTAATTAATCTGGATATATTTCTGAAAGACCCGAAAGACACTCAAACATTTATTACTTTTGTTTTTCAGCGGCATGTATAAGGAACCACATTAAAATCTCAGAAAAAGTGAAGTGTTTGTAGACTCTTTGATTTATGCTAAATGACCCAAGATGTGAATTATAAGTAACATTTATAAAAAATGAAACTCGATAACACAGTCTGTTTTGAAAAGTGTGCTTATTTGTGTCCTTTGGGTGTTTTTCAGTAAAAAGTCTAGTAGCTTTTTTTTTTTTTTTTTTTGGTAATTCCTTCTTAATGGTGTAGTAAATGTTAGTCCCATTGATAGATCTAGCCTTTTTTGCCCACCCACTTGTCATTTGTTCCAGTTTATACTCTGCAATTATCATATGATATGGGGTTAGGCATGGGATGTGATCATTGTGATAATTATTACAATTACTGACCGCTTTAAAATGTTGATTCTATATTAGTAATTATAAGTATTACTAAGTTCCATGTTGAAACAAATATAATATTACACTTTGTTATAAGTGAAAACAACAACGATCTAGAAGAATAGTGGCTTCTTTCTGCACATTTGGTGGTATAATGGTGATTATCATCACAGTTACAGTACCGCAAATGATAAACAATATTATTGCTTATTGTCCCATGAATATAGCTGTGGAGCAGCTGCCTCCAGGATGCAAACTCCTTCAAATGTAACATATTTATATGATTTGATAAAACATCAGCTGTCAGTGCACACTGGTTCAGTTTGAAAACTTGGAACTTCGAAGACATAATTTTGGAAATATAAAACATGTATAGGCATAGTTTGCACATGCAAATATTCAGCATTGTCAGAAGTGTATGGTCCAGAGCTCAGTTGCTATTCCTGAACTGCCTGTGCAGTAAAACCCTATTCTTTCCTTTCTTCTCATTCATTTTGACATTGGCTCCCCTCTCTTCTTCACCTGGCCCTGTGCTGCTCGCTGCGTGGGTAGGGCATGTCACTGATGTCATAGCCTGCCCCGAGCTCAGCTCAAGTATAAAAAGATCCCTTCTCTTTTTCCAAGGGTCTGAATTGGGCTTTAGATGGGCTATTTGTGTGGACATTATGCTTGTGTTGCCAGGTTTGAGTTGAGATTTCCAGCGCTCCCACAGAGTTAATGGTCACGCTGTGAATGGTCACCAGGGCAATAGTCAAACAGAACGATGATCTTTTCGAGGAAAGAGGATGTGCACGCTTGTATTTTAAGGTGTTTTTTAAAGGTGCATTGTGTAACTTTTTTGGTGATGGGGCCTGCCTGGCTCTTTAGCTTTTATCCAATAGCAGGTGTTACCATAACTCAAAAAGACTATGATTGCATTCTTACTATGAGTGGGGTTGCCTCTCCGTAGATCTGACCTCTAACTTGCCCCGGTGGCGTCACGTGCTTACACAGTGCAGAAGGCTTAGTTTAATTGATGTGTGACAGGAGGTTTGCAGACAGTTTAAGTACTGTTGAAACTTTTGAGAGGTTAGCTAACATTTAGACAGGCTTACACATTTTTATTTTTTGTCTAAGGGCGGAGTTTTCAAGTAACATTGTGTCCCTTTTCCAAGCAGGTCACTCTTGGTTTCTTGTGTCACTTGATATCTCAGTTTCTTTTAATAGCTTTAACTTTTTAACATTTTTTCTTTCTGTAATGGAGTTTAATCTTGCATCTTGAACTTTATATTATTGCAATGTTCTACTATAAATTGTATTGCTGGTTTATGTGGACTCTGTTACAAAACTATTTAAAAAACTTGTCCAGATGATGACTGTTGAAAACTTCTCTACACTTCTTAGATGATTCCTCAATAGTTTACAAAAAATATAGTTGTGGATAGTGGTTTTGTTTGTCCACCGTACAATTCCTGTAGGTTTGACCCAGAAACCACCAGCACCACAGGGCAGGAACTTACTGAGTAGTACCAGATCTCCTAATTGGATGCAATAATACAAGATAAGAGCTCTACAGATGTTAACGATAGCATTGTCCCATCTGACCAATTAACTATTATGCTGTTGACCAAACAAAGCACAGGTGCACTGTGTCTCTCTCTCTCTATATATATATATAATTTTCTATCTCTTGCTCCCTCCCCCTTTCTCCTTCTTTCTCCTTCTCTTTCTCTCTCTCTCTCAGGTGGCCTTCCATGTGCCCTGTCTCCACACTCCTTCAGTAAACACATTGAACGCCTGGTTTGCTTTGCTCTGCACCGTTGTTACACTTACAAGAAAAAAATGTCTTAAAGAGGCAGTCGTGGCCTTGTTTTCCTGAATAGCTTGACATTTTACAGTGTACAGGAATGGCTCACTCAACATCACTTAGAGCGTATTTCCCGTAAGGCTAATAGAGCCGTGTTGACTCAGTGAAGGAGGTCACGATTGCTGATGTCTGACAGTTGAACCAGGTGTATAGCAAGAAAGGCTGGGCGATATTGACGAATATGAATGTGTGGATGTTCCTTTGGGATTACCTCGATGAAAAAAAAGGATTATATTTTTGAAATCCATAAGAAATGTGCTGAATTTGTCTTAATTGCGGCACAAGTCATTGCAAGTCAGTGTGCCACTTCTGCGCAACTCTGATCTTGAATTTGGCCTATTTATCTCTTTAGTTTTTTTAGTTTATTTAATTAATGAAACAGGGACAGTACATAATATACATTCACCTTAACAGGAGAGATTCATTGTACCGGGTTATAGCGACGGTCCTCATTTCCACCTGTAGTCTCTGGGCAGGTTGATGTTATAGTTCATAAAATCAAACATACAAAGAGAATATCTTTATTAGGACTGGAGCATCATAACAATTCTGTATCATCAGTGTTGGGGAGTAACGGATTACATGTACCGGAGTTACGTAATCAGAGTGCAAATTATGAGTAACTGATGAGTTACTTGGTTGAAATAAATGGATTACACAGAGGTATTTTCCTGTTTTCACATTTTGGGCTATATCCCTTTTTTTTTTTTTTTTTTTTTTTTTTTTCGGTAATTCCACTCATTGCCGGACACTAAACCAGGTTTAAACCCAGGTCTAAACCCAGGTCTAAACCAGGTCTAAACCCTGGTCCAAACCAGGTCTAAACCAGGACTAAACCAGGACTAAAACCAGGTCTAAACCAGGACTAAAACCAAGACTAAACCAGGACTAAAGCAGGACTAAAACCAGGTCTAAACCAGGACTAAACCAGGACTAAACCAGGACTAAACCAGGACTAAAACCAAGTCTAAACTATGTCTCAAACAGGATTTAACAGGACTAAACCATGCTGCGTGGATCGTGTCTCCTCCTCTTCTATCAATACTATTTTTAATTTGGTTAAGTAAAGTCTGGACTTTTCTTTTAGCAGACAAAACATCTTATGTGAAGATAATCCAAAGTATTCAGATTACGTTACTCACCTTAAGTAATTTAAGGATTCCATAACAGACTACATTTTGGGGTATGTAATCTGTAATCTGTAGGGGAATACATTTTAAAAGTCACCTTCCCAACACTGCGTATCATCTTTCACACCCAGTTGTCTCAGCACCTTAAAATCATCATCCTTCATCCATCCATGGAGATGTATAAATTAAATGCCATACTGTGGAACATTCCAGGCAAATAATTACTTTTACATGAAGATGAGCAGAAGGGGCAAGTCTTTTTCATTGATCAGTCGAAGGTTTTTTAATCGAGAGGTCTACAGTCCTGTCAGTAGAAACATGTGGTTTCAAGTTGAATTCAGATTTACGCCACTTGATATAGTATTTTATGTCCATGTTTTATATAAAATAGCTCACCCCTAAGCTCCAAGTATAGCCCAAATATAAAAGAACCATGACATAAACAATGAAACTATAGGAACCACCATACACCCTTTTCTTTTCCTTGTATCTATTTTGTTCAATATTTTTATTATAGAGAATTGGGCTGTAAGATTAATCACAATCAGATCTAAAATGCAATGGCTGCAATTTTTTAAGGGCTGTAATTTCTACTACAAACAACAAAATATCTTAATCTATAATTACTCCTATTGTGCATAAATCCTACTAACCTTGCGGTTTAGATCTGTACAAACATGTTCTGAAATATGATTCTTGTATTAGTTTGTCAACTCATATTTCAGACTTTTTACCATTTCTTCTGTACACATTTAAACTTCACATATTCCTATTATAAAAAAATCACAAATCTAATGCTTGTGATAAAAATAATTTGTATTTTGCCCATTATCATTCAGCCCTGGTGTATATTGTTACCCTCTGCCGTAGGTGTGTGTTCATAGTAAAAAGGATCTTAAATTTCTTTAAATAAATCTATTCTTGTTAGAGTAACTGTCTTGTGTTACTACTACTTTTGAACTATTCTGCACATGAAGCACACTCCCCTCTATTTCACCAACAATATGTAGCGTAATAGTTTGGCTCAGACTGGCAATTATTGTTTTGATTCAGAGCTATAAGTGTGTAAATATGCCCATAATCGAGCTGGCAGGACTGCACTGACAGAAATGGTTTCCAGACGCAAAGGAGCCAGTGGAGGAATGTTCACTTTTTGTAAACAAAGAGAAAACCCTAAAAGAACCAAAACAATGCAACTTTTGAAAACTTTTCCCATAAGATTTTCTGCTGTTACTGTTTCTAATCCATTATTTCTCTTCTTCGGAACATTTTTACCATACCTGGAAAATACTGGGATATTGTCAGTGTACTATGCATTCATAAAGGCCAGTTTTGTTCCAGACCATGCGTGCCTTCACTGTTTACATGTGAATTTGAGTAAGTGAGTGTAACTTTTTCAATAACACTGGAATGGGGTCTTTTAGGGGGATCACATCCGCTGCCAGAGCCCTGCACTGTGTTACCAATGCGGGCCTGAGCGATGGTTCTGCCTCGGGATAATGAGAGGGGGGCCAGTAGAAGAGGGTGCAAGCATTTGGGGATAAGCTTTGGCTAATGACGAGGAAGTCACAGTTAGCTTTGATGTGCACGGGTCCATTGGCACATTGATAGTAAGCTGTGTGCTATAGCGAGGAGAGCGCTAATCTTCTTATGCTTAACATTCCTGTATTTTTAAGGAGCGCTCCGTGTCCCTGTCTGGGCGTTTTATGGGTTTGTTGGTGAACAGTTCGCAGGCGTGCACCCACACTGCAAAAAGTGAAATCTCTTACTTGTCAGTTTCACTTGACGAGAGAAAAAAATGACAAGTTTTCAAGTAGAACACCCATGAATGCTTTTGAGTATTCTAGTCATGTCTCCCAGGCCCTATTCGAACCCTCCTTACGGTGAGCAGTAAGATTGTGTCCAAATGAAACTCATTAAACATGTTTATATGTTGATTTTGGCAAAAAAAAGGTATTTTCAAAACGATAAAAGGTAACATGGTGATCTAATACGTAATGTGTTAGCAGTCAATACCACACAGAGGTGTAATACTCCCTCTTTAAGATAAGAAAAATACAACACTTTGCACTTAAAATATGAAAAAAAAAAACCCTGTGCTGCTTGAAAAAAACAACAACATAAATACATACTTACATTATGAGTAGGGATGTAATGATATCCAAATCTCTCAGTATGATATTTATTGCGATATTTTGGAGAGGTTAATATAATTGTAGATGGGACACTTTTTTGCTTTTAAAATACCTTGATAAGATTTTGGTGTGAATTATTTCTGTCACAATCCCAAGAATTCAAGTAAAAAACATATTTCTTCATGTTCTGCACTGAAATGAATCATGGGATATGTAGTTCCCGATGTTTATAAGCTGTTACTACTATAAAACCATGCATTTAAGCAAAGGAACTTGTGATTTGATATATTGTGACAGCCCCTGATATTATTGTGAGTCTTTTGTCAATACGATATCATGATATTTTGGTTATTGTTGCATCCCTAATTATTAGTACTTATATATTGGAGTATTTTATGTGTAGAGTTGAAACTACTACAAGTAAAATGTTCTTAATTCTAATCTGTCTCACTGTATTGTATCTATGTATTATTATTATTATTTTTTATTTATGTGTTGTTACTGCAAACCAAAATGCCCCGCTCTGGGATAATAAAAACTTCTTGAACCCAGATATTACTTTTTGCAGTGCGTTTCACAGTTGGTTTGTATAAATAAAAACAGAGAACGTGAGAGGAGGCTGTGGTTGGAGGGCTGGCTTTCCTAACGGTGGGAGGGCCACTTTAGGTCACAGTACGAGATGGTTTGTGCTAAACTGGAACAGGTTTACCAGTGGCTTTGGGGTCGATAGCCGCATCCGTTATTGGCACAGCGCGTCTAATGCTAATCGCACAGAGGAAAAACTTGATTTGATTTTGGACATAAACTTTTTTCCTTTCAAAAGAGACATCATAATCATAATCGCTCGCTATGATTGATTTTTCCTCACGTCTGCTTGGAATGGTTTGACCAGAATGTTTCCTTTGTCGTCTGGAAGGTATTTATAGACGTGAGATTTCCAATTAGGCTGAATTGGCTTCACGGCGACTTTAAACAATATTCCTTGAGGTGATTTGAAAAAGTACAGAACTGGAAATTGTTGTGGTTATGCCAGTTTGAGAGAAAAACTCCCCAAAACGTCAACGAAGATGGAAAATCTGGTGCTGGTTTGTCCTCCCCCCGGCCGCACTGGCATTGTGACTCACCAAATAACCAAATGAGTTCAGCTTGGTTCACAGCGTGGGCCACAGCAGGGGCTCCATCACAACATTAACTTGTATATATCTGTCTTAGAATAACACATTTTCACGAAGCATAAACTTGAAATAAAACCGAAAACGTTCTTCAAAAGTTCTTCAATCCTTTCTGTGTTCTTACTTTAATTTGTAACTCATTTTAGTTAATTTGTTTGACCTAAATTATGGTAATTTTTCCTCATTACAATAATTTCAAACCAAATGTCTTTCTGGAGTTGTTATTACATTGCCTGTAATGTTTCACAGTGGGGCATTAGACTTAATTTAATCTCTTGCAATTATTCGATAACAGATGTTTTTATTGTTTCGAGAAATACCTTGAAAAATAAACATTCTTACACTGAGTGGGGTCGCCTTAGATCTGATTTGTAATTTTACCTGACAACGTGCTTATGCCGTACTGTGGAACATTCCAGAGACGACTAAAAGTTACATAGTTAGGCTGACCAGAAGTCCTTATTTACCTTGGACAGTCCCAGTTTTGAGCCCTGCGTCCTCTGTCCCAGCCGATTGATCCAAAACCTTTGATTTGTCCCAGTTTTATACTAGAAATATCCTTGGTGTCCCTATTTTGACCACTTTGATACCCACCAACAGTAAAGAGGGGAATATATTGTCATTTGTTTAGCTAAAATACAGAAAAATTAGCTTGAGAGTGACCATAAGAAAAAAAAATGCACCATCAGAAGTCCCTCAGGTTATGGTGGACTCACAAAATAAGTTATGAATGTACAGTCAGTTACAGTTACTCTCTCTTTTCACTATTTTATTCATGCCAACCATCCCAACCAGGGTGTGTCCCAGTTTTGAATTTTTTAGGGAAGCGTGCCTATGTTCCTACTGCCCTTATTTCTAAGGTTTTGGGGTTTTTTTTCTTTCCAGAACTAGGCCCTATGTTCTCATATTTCCTTTACCATCCATTTGCTTTAGATTTTATCCCCATTTCTCCCAATTTGGTCAGCAATTACACCCAACCTGTTATCCAGCAGCAGATGTTACAGATGTAATGTGGAGGTCGTGGTGCAAAGGACCCTAGGTTGAAATTACTAGGGCGCTTATGGAAAAAAACATTATCACGATTATTTTGGTCAATATTGAAGTCACGATTATTCAAACGGTTATTTTTTAGTTACGTGATGCATTTATTCAGCATTTCTCTCTCAAAAAAAACCAAACCAAAACAAAAAATACACTTTGTTATTAATAATTTATGCAAAACTTTCAAATTGAAAATAAATATAGGCTACAAATATGTACATTAGAGCAGTTTTGCGATGTATAAAACATAAAATGGATAAAATATAGTTTACTTCATACATCAACATGTATCCAAAATAAGCTATATATCCAGCTGTTTTACAATCTCTATATTAAAAAAATAAAATAAATATACTTACTTATATAAAAAAATATCCCTAAATAAACTTGGTTAAGCTTTAAATAGTTTCAACTCGATTATATGAGCATGAAGATTGACACACAAATCAAAATCGTGATCAAAATTCTATTAAATGCACAGCCTTACTCTGAATCATCCCCTTTAAATGCGGTATAAAAATAAAAAAAATTACTTTTCGAATTTCATTTTGAGAAAAATCTTACAATTAATACAAATCTTAGGAATGAGGGAACATAGGGCTGTGGGAACATAGGGCTGATCCCATACATAGTGCATCTTTGAACTTCTTTTTAGTACTTCTGTTTGTTGATGTTTGGTCTAGAAAAGTTGATGAACCCTCCGTCACCTCTCGTGTGCTTTTTGGCCGACAGAACATAAGCTAGCAGCTGTGTTAGCCAAAGGCGCTATATCCTGCATTCACTTTCACAGCCAAAACCCACACCCTCCAGGGCACGACCAGAGGAATGCACCCCGACGCGGCTCTCATCTCTGGGTTTGGACTACCCCGCTGCACCAGATCTCCTCCAAGACCCCCAGACGCCACAATCCAACTGTTTTCCATCGCTCACGCTAACTCCTCACCCTTTGTGCTCCTTTCTCTCCTTTTGTGCTAGTTTGTTTGCAGAGCTAGAGTACACATTGCGGTGTACAGGGGTTTGAGCCTGATAAAGAGCTGCGCCGGGCTGCTGTGAGGGCCATGAGAGCACAAACATTACGCCATTGAGTAAACGCACTGCGGGGCCCCCTCCTGAGCGCCTTTTGTTATTGCAGCTCTCATGCATCAGGTCACGGCAGACAGAATGCAGCTCATATGGCACGTCTTATCTCAAAATCCAACCCCAAACCCACTGGTACAGCCTATTCTGGGAAGTGGGACCGTGCTAAGGCGTTCTTCTTATTCGTTTTGAGGGATTTGATGTAATGCGATTTATAAGTGCAGTTATGAAAGGGTGTTTTAGCTTAAGTCTTTGATGGCTATCAGTGCTGTTTGTTTGACCAAGATCAATCATTGTTGTTGAACATTTGCCAGTGATATTAATGTTTGAATTAAAGCAAATAGCTTTCATCAAATCTCCATTTATCCATCGGAGACTAGTGTAGTTTGGCAAAGTTGTGGGAAAATCATCTCTACTGCACTTAACAAACATGAGCCATCCTTTTATTTAACAAAACACAGGAAGTAAATTGGTCATTAGCTAGTTGACATCTCTTTCTCTCAGTATTACCTGGTCCAGAAAATGTATCCTTAATCACTTTATTCATTTCTTTAAAGGCACTGTACCTGATTTTACCTGATTGTCCTAAAAATGCGGAAAATTCATTTAAAACAGTTTGTAGTGGTTCAAAGTTATTCAGCACTTTCCTTATGAATTCTGAGTCTTCTAGTTTTTCATCATGATGGGTTTATAGGCACTTTTCACAACTTTCAGAGGCCAAAGCTGAGTTTTACCCACAATAACTATCATGGCAATCACACACTTCCCGGGTAAGGGTGTGCACAAATACAGTATCGATATCAATATCATGATTATTTTTTGGTATATTTTACTAAATTATTTTGTTACAGAGCTGTTAGAGCAATTCATCAGCCCATCTGACCTCACGGCGTAAAAATTCGTTTGCTCGATGGTCGGCGGGTATTTTTTTTTTATTTAACCAATCGCTGCTATTTGGTTGTGACATATGTAATGCACCGCTAACGGGACTAACTGGTATATTAAGCTTTTCCCAAATCCTGTAGGAAGAAGGGCAATAACGTCTTTCCCCTTGATAAAATTCACCAAACATTCTCTTTGTTTAAATCCTCAATTTTGGGAATCCTTGCCAATACAGAATATATGGCTCTTCGCTAATTGGTTGGTGCCCAAACTTGCACTTCTGGAGTTCTTGCAAACCGTCTAGTGTATTCCGATTCCTGACCTAGTTGCTGGAGAGAAATTAAATTGAGTGGAGGCACTAGGTGGCGCCAGCCTGGCTAAAAGATTTGTTGCTCTTTTAGGGAAAGGAAACTCATTTATGCGACATTTCACTGTTTGGTGATTAAAATGTTTGTGTTTGATATTAACTTTGCACAAGAAGTAGTTTAACGAAGACTTTTAGTATCACAACCATGATTTAGTCTTTATTTTTTATTGAACCATATCAAATCGATTTGAAATATATCGTATCGAATCTAAAGTGCCTTGTACAAGATATGTATTGTATCGTGGACTCTGTATTGAGGTATGTATCTTAATTATTCCCAGCCCTACTACTCAGACAATAAAATAATTATAATTAGATGCAGAGAGTACTCAGCAGACTTTTGACTTATTTTGACTTCAAGACCTGCTTATACAATACATCTGTACTGCGGAAGATACATTTTGCGCAAATATATGGAAAAAAGCCAGGTACAGGGCCTAGTGCATGCAGACTTATGGTTCAGTCACCCCCTTACTACACGTTTTTGTTTGGCTGTTCTGTTGCTAAGTTTGAGGAAAGAAAAAGTGAGTTATAACAGGAAACATTTCATATAAACACTGTCAACCTCTCCGAGTGAGACTGATTTTTTCTCAAGCGACTGGCTTATGTTCTAGTGTACCTGCCCTATCTGGAACATGTGAGTGAAATGTTTTGCTTTTTGTGCAAACTGTACCCTATCTTTTTGGATTCTTGGAAACTACACGAGCATATGATTGCGTGAACAACACATCTCAGAATACTCCTGAACTGATGAAGCATGATCTTTTTTTTTTCAAACGATGGCTTTGCTGGAATTTGCCTTAAAGGTTCAATATATTTGCTATTTTCTGATCTAAGGTGTTTCCTCATAAAAAAAAAAAAACATCTATAGTTTTGTTTTGTTATGTTTTGAGTTCTTCTCTCAAACAAAAAACACTCTGTACCACCTTGTGATGTCATGTGTTAACACAGGTAGTGCTCTAATATTTTTTAAACTCCGTACACCTTCACTAGATTAATTTAGAGCTGATTTTTTTTCACAAGAGCCACATTGGAGCAAAATCAAGAGGAGAGCCACTTATACCCAACATACTCCAATATACCAAGTCACCTTTGCAAATGTACATTTCTACATCTAAATTGGACATCCCACAAAAAAGAAACACACCTAATACATTTGCATTTAAACCATATTTACCTTAATACTGGGGTGAGCGGAAGCTGGCATGCATCATTACTATTACTAATCTGCATAAATAAACTCAGCTTTACAACATATAAACCATAACCACTATAGAGCCACATCAGCCCGTTTGCGATTATAATGTGTTTAATACTGTAGCTTTGCGCACATTTGTTTACATTTTACAGAAACGAACCTTAAAACCACATGGATAATTTGCATAAACTATAAGTGCTGAAAAATAAAACAGCTCTTTCCCTCCTTTCCTGATGCGTCAGCTTCTGTTGGACACAACTCAGTGTTATATGAGCGTTCTCTCAGTGACAGATGGTTGTTGATGCTCATGGTGAGTCTTTTCTGTGTTTATGTCACGTTGAAGATGGTTCATGTTTTCAGAGATCATACCTGTGCAGGTCATATGAGTCATTTCACTCTCTTTAATTATGTTGACCACTTTATTTAGATGATGTTAATCAAGAGCAGTACTACTTTTTAAACGCGAGTTAGGTCAAAACATTTTTTTGCAGTCGGAGTTGTGAGTGGGTTAGTTGAAATCGTCGGTCAGGTGCAGGTCATTTATACATGGACCCGTGCTTCATGGTTGCACGTGTCACAGTGCCCCCTGTAGGAAACGCTATTATTTAAGCCTTGATTTATACTGGGTGTAATGCAGATATTTGTGTTGCAATGTTCACTATATGTTTATCTAGCATATTTGAAAAAAAAAAAATTGGCTGTGTTACTATTTTTGGTTTAAGATTGCAAACCACCAATTAAAGCTTGACAAGCCACGCAATGAGTATCCCTGATTTTGATCATTTCACCTCTGGAATTGCCAAAATCTTCTGAACAAAAGGCGAAAGGGAGGTGTTAAAAACTACTGCTTCATGACACATAAGGTGGAAGAGAGCATTTTGAGTTTTGGACAGACTAATAATAAAGGGTTATTCAAACATGTGCAAAGTCAGTGTGCCTAAATAACTGTGTGTGCACATGCCAATGGCCTCAAACAGGAAGTTAGGGTTACCAGGCTGGTTAAGGTTTCTTCTATGAGGCACAACCACGTCTCAGTCTAGGCTGGAGTCAGAGGGTCTCACCTTGTTAAAGCTGGGCACTTAATGAAAACTGATGACAGATTAATCATTAGAGCTGCCTACAATGGACATTTATACACTTCATTCACAGGTGACCTTGGAGACTGGGGACCTGTAAAGTGGTAGTAAACCGATATCCAATCTTTTCATTAGAAGTTCCTAATGTCTCTTTCAAAGTTTTTAAAAACTTCTTCCAGGAACAGACAACAAACTGCACTTACTTTGAGCAATGAAATGAAAAGGCCATTGCCATCTTTAGTTACACTTTGCTAATATCAGTCTGAAAACGTACTCATTATTTTTATTTTTATTTTTTTTTGTCTTTTGTGCTGCAAAATGTAGAAAAAAATATGACTCTATGTAGTGATATTCAGAAAAGGAGACAGTAAGTCCAGATAAATTAAAAACGTAAATGTCCTAATTTACTAGTCAAACTAATCTAAATTGAATCTTAACTAACGCTAAACAAAACAAGGTTAAAATCTAACTTTTTACAATTTATTGTCAAAAAAAGTCACAGTTAGTTAGCTTCAAATGTGGTTTACCATTATCTTGATACTGCTCATTCTTTATACATTGTGCAGGCCTAGTTTCTGCATATTTGGAGAAGTGGCCAACACTACAATAGCCTTTATCCCAGTCAGATTGGAAACTTTAAGATGATCCATAGTTTGTGGTCATGAGCTAAACCTCCTCATCAGCGCTGTTGAGATTTGTGGTGGAGGTCTCCTTGACAACTGGCTTATTGAAAATCACAGGAAGACAAGATAATATGGCTGTAGCTTTGATGGAATTCATCCCACAACACAGAATAGTATTGTATCATGGTTTTAACATGTGTTGAGCTAGCACATTCTTTCCATTCTTTCCACTCTTTATAATAACAAAATCGTTAATAGCCTCAATAAATCACAAACAAAGACTTTATTCATAATGTACAAATAGTTTATTAAGAAAGATTCAGTTTACCTGGGATCCAGAATACACACTTCTTGAATACTTGAATATGAAGATGTGAGTTTGGTCACGGGTGAATCTCCCAGAGTTTCAGATGGGCTGATTGACAGATGGATTAGACTATCACGAACATGCATGGTCCATTAAAGTAAATAATGCAGCTTATAAAATATCACAGGGGCCTGAAAAACACTGTGGATTTTTGAAGAATCATTGAGCGTAGCACTAAACGCTGTTACTGAGAGGTGAGAGAATTTTGAATTTGTTGTAAATGATAATTGCCCAATGAGCTTCATTGTTTCACATGTGTCACTGAAATAAACACATCTGAGTATTTCCTTATTCTTTATTAAGGCAGATTTATTATGCAAACTCAATTTTCATAAATTTTAATCATGTTATTGTTGTTTCCCCTTCTGATTTCCCCTTTTATTTGGAGTGATTCGTATGTGTGAGCAATCTCCACTTTTATTTTCTTAATAAGTGATACACATAGATTTAGCAGCATTACATAGTCATTTTGGTCCAAAAAAAAAAGTGTGATCTGTAACTATTCATTGGAGTTGCCGACTCTTTTGTCACGACGTTTACTGTGACACTTGTCGCCACTGGGGACGTCAGTTTTTAACGTGGAAGTCAGCCAACTTGTTTCTTTTATTAAGTTGTTTTAGATTAATGTTTAAAATGTGCAAATTAGAACATAATGATCCACCGGTGTTGTAGATTATAACTATATAGCAGACATAAGCACAATATGTGTTCTTTAAGGCTATACAGTTATTAAAAAGTGCTCCATAAATTGTGTGGGTGAAGAAGGCAAATGCAAGAAATTTTACAGTGAAAAAGTATATAACAGCACATAAAAAACACCTTGAAGGACTCTACTAGTGGAATTTTCCTTTAAGACCTCATCTTAACCCACCGCTGTGTACATATTTAAACATGAAGCCTGCTATAGTACAGCCATAAGCCTGCATGTCCTGACAAGAGCTAGAGCGCTAAGGCACAGGATGTACAGCAGATTTAAGATAATCGTTCATTTACCTTAAGCACCTGGGAGCTTGTGCAACTCTATCCCTCATAAAAAAAATAATTTTAAATGGTGGCCCAGTTTTATTTCACTTCAACTACATTGAGATGAAGTCCAAATTTTCAGTTGAAAGTAAGGTAACAGCATTATAAATCCATTTTGAGTAATACGGGACCTTTAAATATTATGTCTTCCTTTAATTTTTTTTTATCAGTTACTCGATCTTTATTTGTATTGTAAACAGCAAACAGCCATGTGAATGCATTTGTTTCTTGGTCAGAGCAGAGCTGGACGTGAGCCAAAGGTCTTTATTGCCCTGAAAACATTAGCAGTGATCACTTGTTTTTGCCACTGACTGCTACAGACTCATTATTGTGATTAATAGATAGTGAAACTGTAATGGGAGTGAGTTAGGTCCAAGAATAGCACTGGGTTTCAGTGATATTTTAACTTCTCATCAGTCTCTAAAGGGAGAGATTAGCTTCAGTAATGACTTTGTTTGTTACAGAAAAGTCTGAGTTTTCTTAATGACTCATTCACTGATTAAAGCATTTTTTATTTTTACAAAATTGTTTAATTCTTGTGCACCTGATCATTACAATGTCCTGCTAATAATAGACAGATAGTTCTTTGTTCATAGCCATATTATTGGAATTTATTTAACAGGGTCAGCTGTCTTGAAAGTTTAAATACATTTTGTATGAAGGAGTATAAGCAGTCCCCATGAAGGTAGTAGTATTTCCTTTACAATACAGTCTTAAAAATACATTTTTAAATACAATTTACTTTTTGTTGAATAATATTTAAGTAACATTGTGTGGGATCCAGAATACACATTTCTTCCATATGTTACAAAGATGTGAGTCTGGTCACTGCAGGGGTGTGATTGACAGGTGGATTACCCAATCAGGGACATGCATTGTCTGTCTGTATCTGAAAAAATAAAAGGAAAAAAACTCACAGGGGATTGAAAATCATGGCAGATTTCTGCAAGACTTTAGTGGTTCTCAATGAGAGAAGCACTAAACTCTCAATTTGAGGTGAGCGAATTAGATTTTATTTGTAAATGATAGGTGACCAATGAGCTCCTTTGTTTCACGTGTCAATGAAAAGAATGAGCCTGATTAGAAGATCACATTTTGTCAGGCTTGAGGCACAATGGAGGGCGTGAGGACCAGACTGATCAACCTGTAAAGAAAATACAAAGTAACAGAACTTCTTTGATTACTTCCTCCTTATTTGTCACATAGCAGAGCAGTTTTCCAATCCAAACCTTATATTTTCCTTGTTGCATTGTTGCTCTTTTTAATGGAGAATTTCATTTACAGGGGAAGTGAGCATAAATTACAGATAATTGTAGCGTTTGGATGTGAGACAGTGGAGTCGCTCGTCAAACAGGAGGCTGCTGAAAGTGGACGCCTGAGAGTTCACGGCTGGTTGGAGCCAATGCACAGAGCCGTGTGTGTAAGAGGGTATTTATTACATCGTGGGGACTGAAATGTCACTATGGGAATCTGGAGGTAAATCCTTCACTACTTCATCGACATGGTTGGGCACATTTAGGTTAGGCAAGTAGTGATTAAGGCAAGTAGTGGCCAGTTCCCAAAGGCTTAAAGTATAAACATATTTGTTTATGTATTCTTGTTTACTGAGAGCTGCTTTTACAATATATCTACACACGGACAAGATCCATTTTACTTTATATCGGAAACAGCTCCTTTAATTGTCCTATTACCCCTGCATTTTGCCCTGCATATTACTGCTGGGGCCACATGTCAGAATCATTGTGTAATAGCAGTGCCCTTCTCCAGATCTTATTTTAGGTTAGGTTAAGTTAAGTTTACTTCGTTAAACTTGACATGAGTTTCAGCATGTTTTCTGTCTGATCATAAGTCTGTTTCATTTTTATAAGGCCCATATTACCCTATTTTCTGATTTTAGGATGTTGTTTCCTCGCCACAAACTTACCTGGAGTTGTGTTTTATTTCACTCACACATGTTTAACACACAAATCCTGCATATTTAGACTGAGTTCTTGAAACAGACCTGGAATTGCCAATCTACTGAACAAATGTTGACCAAAATTACTCAAACGTGTGTGAATGAAACAAAACACAACTCTAGATATGCTTATGATGAGGTAACAGCGTTTTAACATGGCTTAAAGCTCACAAGAATCAATTTTGTTTAATATAGGACTATCTATGTCCCCTTAAGACACGTGAATCTGCTTTGTGGATTATGCATGTGTGAATATAAAGACTAGTGTAAGAAAGGACCCCTCCCTCTGTTTGTTCTCCCCAGCATGGCTCTAACACCAGGCTCTGCTCCAGGACTATATTTTATAAGTGTATGTAATTGTCCTCTACAATAACAGCCACCATGTTTGCTCTGGCAGTGGACAGTGTGCAGCAGTGTGAGAGGGGCTCGGGGCCAGCTCTGTGGGGCTGGTCATGTTTTCTTATGGTATCTAGATTCGCTGGAGTTGCCAAGATCTTTGGGGGCAGCGAGAGTGCATGGACATTTGCGTTGCAGTTAAGCTTTGTTCACAGACCCATATCAGTAACATACCAGTACGCACCGGGATTGCAGCCTCTTGAACCTACAACTATTTGCTCTCTTCCTATAGTGCTGTAGGATTACTTGCACAGTTTAGTTCCAAGTCCTATTTTTTAGTAGTTGACCCAAGGATTTCTGGGCCGATTAAAGACATGCCCCGTGCATTGGTTAGTCAGCTTTAAGGGTGTGGCAAGAGCTCTCAATTTGATTAGAAACTCTCCAAAAACAACTCTATAGAGAAGTAGTAAACTAGTCAGGATGGCGCCACCTAGTGCCTCCACTCAATTTCATTTCTCTCCAACGACTAGGTCAAGAATCGGAATACACTAGATGGTTTGCAAGCACACCGGAAGATGTAGATTGTGCACCGGCCAATCAGAGAAGAGCTATGAAGCCAAAACTGGGTCCCTTTTGTAGTACAGCACAACGGAAAACAAAGCGAAAGTGAATTTTATCAAGGGGAAAGACGTTATTGCCCTTCATCCTATGGGATTTGGAAAAAGCTTAATATACTAGTTAAACCCTGTTAGTGGCGCGTTACATACGTCATGACCAAATAGCAGCGATTGGTTAAAAAAAAAAAGTACCCACCTACCCTCGAGCGAACAAATCCTAATGCTGCGAGGTCAGACGGTTTCCATGAGGTGAAACCAGCTGATGGATAAGGCTAGTAGTAAACAGCACAAAAACTGAAAAGTCTGAAATCTTTGCCTGACCACCCTATCCCTTCTGCAATCTGTTCGAATCCAGAAGGAACTGGAATCAGATCTTAGAGCCTGGAAAGCCTCCGTCCAAACTTGAGATGGTCCAACCACAGCTGCTAATTTGTAGCATGTGTCTCTCAAATGCAGAAGACCTCTCCTCTTGAAAATTCTCGTAACATTCAGAACCAAATATATGACTTCTGAGATAAGTAATAGTTTGGAGCTTTAGTAGTTGATTCCCAGAAAGTCCATGCTATTTCTCAGTCCTTTATGTTGTTTTTCCCCCTTTTTTACATCTAAGCAACCATGTTTGTTTTGACGTGAATTTGTTAATCTACATGTCAACCACGCTCTATGAAATCAGGGACACAGGATAACTCACTCCATGCTTTTAGCTCTTTGTTGTTTTGCATAAATATCTTTTAATCTTGGTAAAATAATTACAAAAAACACCAATGACAGATTAATTGCCTAAATGACTAAAGAACTACAATCTTACTTGTTTGAACACTGATATGGATGGTAAGGCTGACTCATTTTGGTCACATAGCTGAGTAATGGTGAGAATAAATGTTGGTTGATTAGTTTTCTTTTTACAACAAGCAACAAAGGGTCTAATTATTGTTGTTTGTGTTTCATCAGTCATACCCACAATAGACATAACAACACTTTCTTAAACCACGAGGCCTTCTACTTTGTCTTTGGTTAAATGTGCCGGTCAAACTGACATTGGCTGACCCTTTCTTGAGTTGACTTCAGCCCGAGCTGTTGTCATTTTTGACGCAACCACTTGTAGGTCAGAGACTGAGTTTCAGTGCTGGCTCTATTGTAATGCAGTTTTATATCAAAGCATTCTCCCATTTTATCATCCAAGTCTCTCTATGAGCTCATCAGATCTGACACCAGCACAGCACAGCCCTGTCTCGTTTCAACACCCCCCTCTTTCTTTCTTTCTCTCTAACTCTCAGTTTTTTTTCTTGACTGTCTCCTTTCCTTTTCTTTTTCATCTCTTTTTTTCACCTCCCTCTTTCTTCTGTCTCTCTTACTCCCTCCCGCCCTTTCTTTTTTGCTCTCAGCGGAGTCTTTCTTACCCAGTCTCTCTCTCCGTTCGGCCTTTCCTCCCTCTGTGTCTTTCTCTCCCTCTTCTTCTCTCCCTCCGTCCCTTCTCACTCCTTTCTCCCTCTTTTTGACTCTCTGTCTCTCTGACCCTCTCTCTCTCTTGCACCCACCCTTCCATACATATCTGCAGTTTTCCCTCGTGTCTCGGGGGCAGAGAGGTGTTGCCCTTAGCCTCAGTCAGGTGCGTTGGTGGAGGGGGTTAAGTGGAGCCTGGAGCAGCCCACAGCAGCAGCCTAAGCCCCCTGACAGACAGCTCTTTATGGCCCAGGTCCAGGTGTGAGAGAGAGGGAGAGAAAGAGAGAGAGTCTGATTAAAGCGTCTCACGGAGCTCCGCCTCTTTGCTGTGTGTAAAGACTCGCCACGTACTGAGGTATCCGCAAACATGGAGATTTATGGGCTCTGTCGCAGCACCATCTCAGTCAACACTTATTTATTGCTTTATTTTTTATTACTGTGTGAGAATTTCTAGCCTGGCGCAAACAGAAAATAGTTCTTCTTGTATTATTACTTAATTCACACACCCTCATTTAGACATCTTGGTGATACTTTCTGGATAGTGTTAAGAAAAAAAGAAGGGAAAGAAAGTAGTTTTATTTACATTTCCCAAGATGTGTATAATCAAACACAATGGCATGAATAAGTCCATAATTGGCAAGTCTCAGTCAAGTCCGTGACAAGTGCCAAATCCTATGCTTTGAGATTCATGTCCTTTCAAGTACTTGCAACCAAATCATATTTTTGCAATTGATATGATGTTTCTAAATTTTCCACCTAAAAAAATAATCACAGAGACAGACGTGAGGAGTGATACAACATGGCTATATCTATCTACAGTGGTCCCTCGTTTATCGCGGGGGTTACGTTCTAACAATAACCCGCGACAGGTGAAATCCACAACGTAGTCAACTTTATATTTTCCAATTATTATATCTGTTTTAAGGCTGTAAAACCCCTCACCACACACTTTATACACTTTTCTTAGACAGGACACTTACAACCCTTTTTGCATCCTTCTTAAAACTTATTGCTGCTTTCGTCCTTATTATCGTTATTTTCCTCCTTCATGTAACGAACCGAAGATTCATTTATTCCGTAATGGAGCCTACAGTGCAGAGTCCTGCACGGGTTCATTTTTGGGGCCTCGCACCCTCGCAGTACAGCACCGCACCCACCCATTAACCTGAGATTATATGAAATTTTTGTGCTGCATATGCCACAGACTAAAACAGGACTAAAATAGGAGTAAACCAGGATTAAACGAGGACTAAACCAGAACTGAACCAGGACCCACTGTCGGGACGGGCTCAGGGGTGACAGCAGAAGAAAGGACTGGTGTTCCGGCGCAGAAGTCTACCTGGCAGTACCCGCCCGCATACCCGCCCGTAATGTTCAGCAACTATATGGTTTGCATGTTTCTCTGCCTTTTAGGTGCGACCACAGGAGCCTTTGTTGGTGCAGAACGTTTTGTCGACATTGTGGGTTTTGTCGGTGAGAAAACGTCTTCAGAATCTCACGGCTAGCGACCAAATGTTTATGTAAATTTGTCAAGCTGAATGCATTCTGTACTGTACAAGAGACACAACACGGAGGAGATTGATTGACAACGGTCTAGAGTTCCTCAGCCAATCAGGTTGCAGGGGGAGGAATACAATGCAAGTTCATACACTGTAAAAAAAAAAAAAAAAAAAAAAGCATGCAAAATTGCACTAAAAGAAATTTGTGAAACAGCGAGACCGCGAAAGGTGATATATATATATCTATATATCTATATAGATAGATAGAGATAGAATATAGATATAGAATATTTACGAATAATGTGTATTGAAGAAAATCTGAAATTGTTCATTCTCTTTGGCATTTAGATTTAATAGGACCACTGCCTTTGTTACTTTGAAAAAAGACCAATATCTGGCAATGATTATTATAGTATTTATGGTTGACTAGTCACAGTTAGTCAACTAATCCTTGCAGTCCTACTGGCTTATAAAAAAATGTATCTGATTCTCTCAAAGAACAAAAGTGATATGTAAAAAATTAAGTTGATCAAAACCAGAACGCTCCAGTGAATGTGCCCGTACTCAATCTCAATGTTTCATGTGCAAGCCAAGGCCATTCTTCTTCTGGAGTTTGTCAGAATGTTAGCGACCCACACGTTATTTACTTCCTGTCGGCTTTGGCAACAGGAAATGGATGGAGACAGGGGAGGCAGCACGCATCAGTTCAAACAACATCTGCTTACCACCGTCCGCCGTGTTTGGGCAAATATCTGAGCTCCTAACATCCCCTTGGAGATTACATACCCTCTGTCTCCTCTGCTCATGTCAGCCATCATAGTCCACTGTGGAGCAAATACAGCACTGACTTTGACTAAGTGATGGGTGTATAATGTCTGTATACTAAATTAATTATTGTATCCTCATGGAAACTAGGGGTGGGACGAGACACAATTCCCACAAGATGAGAGGAGACATGAGATTGGGTTCATGAGAGCAAGATAGGCCAATATTTTTACATAGTTCATAATAATTGTTGTGAAGCGGGTAACAATTTTGACCTCTTTTTTTGTGTGTGTTTTTCCTGTCATTGTACTTGCATTTTGGAAGTATGGCTCTTCAAAATATGTAACTCACCAGCGGTTTACCCTTTTTTGTACAATCTACATGTAAACACAAGGAAAACATCTCACAAGATTATTTCCTCATGTGGGCACAATATTGTAGCAATTTTATCTCACAACATCTTGATGCTCTGATCCAGCTTTTTCAGTTCCGATATCTATTTCAGAACTGCCGCTTTAAGTATTTGCTGATATTTCCCGATATCAACAAATACGAGTACAGATTGAACAGCATTTATTTTCTTTATACGAAAATAAAATAAGACAAAGCTGATCCAAATGTGTTATGTAGCTGTTATTTATCTCTCAAGAAACCACAGAACAACTTTGTATAAATAAAAAGTTCAAACATTACAAAACTTTTTCTGGGCCAGTCTTATTACATGTATGTCAAAATGGGATATCGACTGAACCTATGTTTTCAGTATCGGCGCTGATATCAGATACCAGAGGTGGGGACTTGAGTCAGACTTGAGTCACTATTTTTAGGACTTGAGACTTGACTTGACTTGAGAAAATAGACTAAGACTTGGGATGTGACTCGGACTTGAAGCTCATAGACTTGGGACTTGACATGGACTTGAGCCGTGTAACTTGAGAAGACTTGCTACTCTGACCATAATGGCTCATATTAAGAGCTTAACAAGACATTTAAAAAGGAAAAAAATTGCATTTCTACAACTCTTATATAAATACTGATATATAAATATACCATGTTGATGATTTTTAAGTACAATTTAGTTTAAAATTCATATAAATTGCAAAAATCTAAGGTGCTTTGGTTTAAAGAAATGACTTGAAGCTTAAAGCAGACGACGTGGACTTGGCTTGGACTTATGGGCCAGTGACTCGAGACTCTACTTGGACTTGCCTATATGTGATTTGGGACTTGACTCGGACTTGAGGTCAAAAATTGAGATTTACTTGAGACTTGCAAAACGACTTCATCCCAACTTTGTCAGATACTGGTATCGGTTCGATGCATCCCTAAACCTAAAGCATGCACTAATACTTAAGAGAGATACTCCTTACTAGAATTATTGCTCAATGAGTGTCTGGACTGTGCATTATCCCCCAGTTTAATTGAAGGACGGGTCAAATGAGGTGTGCAAATGGCTCTACAGGGACATTAAAGTCACCTTAACCTACAATAAGGCACATTCTTTTAGTTGTGTTTCGGAGTAAGCCCTATTTGTCGAGCATGCTCCAGCACATCTCTTCTTGAACAATCCTTCAAATCCCCAAGGTCGAAGGTCAACCTCTAAGTTGAGTTCAAGTGAAGTCATTTGCCTTGTAGCTAAACAGAGAGACAAAACCAGCATGACCAAACTGCAGTCATCCAGAAAAAAATAACCGATTTAACCAAAGCCACAGGTACAAGTCTGAACCTGTGAGACCACGTTGAACCCAGGAAAACACCTCTCTTGTCTATTTCAGCTCACTTTTAATCAGATGTAGTTACGACAATTTTCTCAACATTACTCACAAGCTTTGGGCTCATTATGTCATGGATTGTTGCACTAAGACACGCCCCTGTTCTCTCATGGAATTTCTTAGATATGCCTTAAAATTGTGTTTCCATGTCCTATAGAATTACTCACAGCTACTACCACTGTTGTAAAAAAAATGTCTAGTTTAAACATGCACAATGCAACTTCTAATGTATATAGACAAGCAGACTGCGGCTTGTCAATTTGAAGAGGTCCTTGCTTTGCCTGGAATGTTATTTGATATGACATTAAACTTTTCTTGCTTTCATTTAATTACACATGTTTTTATTGCTCAAAAATGATTTAATAAAAATACTGTGAATTGGCTTACAGAGGTGGGACCAAGTCGTTGTTTTGCAAGACTCAAGTAAGTCTGAAGTCTTTGACCTAAAGTCCGAGTCAAGTCCCAAGTCATAGACATGCAAGTCCAAGTCGAGTCTCGAGTCACTGGCCCATAAGTCCAAGTCAAGTCCATGTCATCTGCTTTGAGCTTCAAGTCATTTCAAGTCTTTAAACCAAAGTACCAAATATAGGTTTGATTTTTGCAATTTATATTAATTTTAAACTGAATTGTACTTAAAAAGTCATGGTATATTTATATATGTGTATTTAGATAAGAGTTGTAGAAATGCTATTTTTTCCTTTTTAAATGTTTTGACAAGATCTGAGTGTGAATCATTACAATGGAACAGAAAGAATTCAGATTTAAAAGTGCTAAATAACAGATATTTTGTCACGTGTCTGCACTGAAATGTAAGGATCGTGTTGTGTAGTTCTCTCTGTTTTACTGTATTGTACTGCTATATTACTGTAGTACATTTGAGTATCACAGTACTTCAGTTACATCCAAAGTACCAAACAGAACTTGGAGGGACATGTTCCAGTTTGTTCCTATAAAATTCTGCGCCGCATTTAACAACTGTAAAGAGAAAAATATTTTATAAAACATTTTTGGGACAAGCATAGAGTTTTCTCAAGTCACAGGCCTCAAGTCCGAGTCAAGTCCCAAGTCACTGACCTTCAAGTCCAAGTCGAGTCCCCAGTCTTAGTCCATTTTATCAAGTCAAGTCTCAAGTCCTAAAAATAGTGACTCAAGTCTGACTGAAGTCCAACCCATGACTCACAGGTCCCACCTTTGTTGGCTTGCCTCTCCGCAGATATGACCTGTCTCCACTAAAAAGTTTAATGCCTTCCTGAGAAATATTCCAGGCAAAGCAACATCTCCATGGTAACAAGCAAGTGGCAGATTCTACACTGAAAATGTTACAGTGCTCTTTTAAAATGCTTTAAAACACTAATTCTGATGCATTAATTCTGCTAAAATATCAAGCCAGTGAGCCATTTTGTTGTATTTGAATTAGCAAGAGTGATTTTTTCACCTTATATGCAATATGAAGGGATATATTACATCAGTAGGCCAGGTCATAGAAGGTTATTTTTTAATATACCCCCGTGTCTCTTATATTTGGTCTACAGTATGTCTTTCTCTATACATTTGTGCTTACTGCGGGGGATTTAAATCCACTTCATGATTTTTCCATTTCCTCCCTAGAGCCCCCTGCATTTCAAAGTCCTGTCCTTACATGCATGTATCTAATTGGTGCAAATATTTATATCCGATTCTTTTCAGCAGAGAATCACTGTATTGGAAAATGGGACAAAAGAAGCAGTCGTCAGGAGGGGCTGACGTTAGATAATACCTTATTAATCTTACCTCTCTGTGTGTTTCCTATCTGGATTCCCATTGGACAATCACTCATTTAATCTTTATGGGATAGTGGAGTTGTGTTGGGGAATATTCTGGCAGAAGTAGGATCATGCTTGTCCTGACAGGTACAGTTAAAAACACTTCAACTTGATGCTTTGTGCTCTTTATTGTCAGAGGTGACAGAGGAGGAAAAATTATGCTTTGGCCAAATTGTGCTTTGGCCACTAGAATTACCGAGTGGGAAGAGTAACCAAATTTTAGTAAGAAAGAGTATCATATCAACCAGGGTGTCCAAACTTATATACTTACTTACACGCATATTGAAAACATTTTTTGAGCTGAGGGCCACAGACCGGGGTTGATAGTGAGTCATTCACATTTTTGCATTTTACACAACTTTGACAGATTCCTGGCCTGTACCTTTAGTAAAGCTTGGAACACCTAGACCTACAATTTCAGATCTGTATCACAATGCAATGTGATGTTATTGACGTAAAAGTGATTCTGTGTATGATCAGTCCTAGCTGGAGTTTGGACACGCCAGGCTTAAACAATATGTGTCAGAAAACTATTAGGAAAAGCACAGTTTCTTCATAAAGTTACTCAATAAAATGTAATTGAGTAAATGTAACAGAGTACTACCCACTGCTTCGTGTGGTTGGTTCTGTGTTCTGTTTGCGTATGTGTCCAGCGGTCTCCATCAGGACCTCTGTGGAGAGTGACTCCAGTCATAATGTTTGGATTTGAGGCTCACTTTATGTGGCTTTGGACGGGCTTCTGGTCTGAACAACAATGTCACTAACACAACTGCGTTGTTTCACTGAGCTGTTACTCTGATATAACATGGCACTAGGGTCTGCTGTGCTTTTGAAGTCCTTTATGTGGATTTATATTGTGAGATACAGATGTTGCAGGTCAAAAATACTTTAGTGAGTTTTGAAGTAAACATATTTTAAGAATACAGTAAGGAAATATATTGGTCACATTTTAAAGTTGCAATTATTTTAGAGATCAACACCAGTTTTCCTTTTCTCTGTGGGGTCTTACTTACTAAAACCAGCTGCAATCTTGTGACCCGTGTGAATAGTTTCTAGTTCATATTTCAGTATTTTTTAAATGTTTCAATGATTTAAAATGTGCACAGTGAGCAAAGTTTTATTTTAAAAGAAAAATTACACAATTTTTCAAATTGCAATACTGTAAAAAATCCAAAATCATTCCAATCCTAATTTAAAGTTATACACATATGAGTCAAATTTTTGCTCACATTTTAACAAAAAAATTAAGTAATGGAAAGGCTATGAGAGATGTTTTTAGTATAAGGCTTTGTAGCAGATGTGCGCATTTCTAAATTGTGTGTGTAGCAGAAGAAACGTAAAATATATCATGCTGTTTGCCAGATGCTTGTCCAGTGCAGGGGGTAAAAGTTTCTTATACAAATCATCGGTTCCTGACAGGCACAAATACACAAATGTCACACTCAAATCTGCTTGCGTCTCCTCTTCTCCTGATGGGGTCTGGCCTCCCCAAGGAAACCACTGTTAAAAGGTCCTATATTATACAACATCTTGTGAGCTTTAAGCCAAATTATAACACTGTCACCTCCTCAAAAACATAACTGAAGTTGTGTTTTGTTTCATTCACACGTTTGGTTAACCCTTCATTATTACTCTGTCTACATCTGCAAAGCTCATAGCTCAGTTGACAGGTTTCTTTTACCTTTATTCCAGTAGGGACTGACAATTCCAGGACTGAAATCATGATTCTAGTGAAGGTGTATGCAGTTTTAAAACACAGTGGAGCACTTCCTGTATTACCACATGACTCAGAGCATTTTCTGTTTGAAAAAAGGAACGCACCCCCTAAATATGCAGGGTTTGTGTTAAAATGAGTGTGAATGAAGCAAAACTAACAAAAGAGCTTTCTTTTGGCACAGTACTCAGTTTTTACTCAGTTAAATGTATTTATTATAATTGTGAATTGTACTTCTCTGAGTAGTTTTAGCACTATACTGCTGTTTGAGCAGCCTATGAGTATTCAGTAGTTATAGTTGAGTAAAAGTTTTTGGTCACTTATCCTGCTCTGAGTAAGCCTACATGTGACAAAAATTTTATTTTGAAATTTCTTTTCACTTCTGAATCCATTTTGTGCATGATTTAATGTTATTAAATTCACTTCAAATTATAAATCAGTTGTTATATCGTGATCGTTACACACGCCATTAAATAATAGTATTCCCAAATACTTTTTTACTCTTACTTGAGCAATTTCTTGGACCACTACATTGTGCTTCTACGTTGTGGTTTTACTATTTTGAATTAACAGTACTACTTCTTTTTTTTTTGGCTACTCTACCCACCTGAGGCCATAAAATCATTGGTTTCATTGGAAAACAACTAGACATTGTCACTTTCAAAAACCTCTAAATCCCAGTTCACCAGCTTCTGCCACCAGTCCATTTTCCTCTCCCGTTTGTCCTTCCGATTCCAGTCTTTTTTAACACATTCACTTTTTCCTTATATTCCCCATGTTATTTATATGAGTTCACCATGGTCCAGTGGAAGGTTCCCCTGGGGAGGCAGAGCAGTGGGCTGACGGCTCTGACCTGTGTCTAACCTGCACACAGAGGCCCTTTGTGCATATATACATTTTATAACAACTCAACTTTTCTACTTATAGTGTCGTTCAGCAGACACGGAACAAGCACTGCAAACCTCTATATAAGACAGAGAGTGATGAGAAAGGTGCTGTGCAGAAATAAATATTATAATAAATACAACCAACTGCTACAAACATGCCACTACTACTATTACTCTTCTGTTTCTGCTACAAATCATACTATAGTTGTACTGTTTACTCTGGCTATAGTTACAATACCACAACTTCGGCAGTGAAGGATGGGTCAAATGCTGAGAACAAATTTCCCTATGTGGACAACAAAGTGTACTTTACCTTACCTTACCTTCCACAATCTCTTTTACTGCATCTACTACTAACACTATGTTTACCACAATACATTTTACTACTCAATACTGTATATTTGTTTCTTCAGATAAAAGGCCTGAAGGAACTCAGTGCAATAATCTATTTATTTATTTAATGTTTTTATTGGTATGGATGTGAGAATGTGTCTATATTTATTCATTTTTACTGCTGCATATTTGCTCTGTAGAAGTTTTGTTGTATTTTGCACAGTGACAATAAATCTAAATCTGAATCTACCACTACTACTGTTCCAAGTGTTGCAGTACTATTACTAGAAGTACTTCGACTATTTATATTACTAGTCTTGCTTGTACTGTGAAGTAGGCTATCAAGGCCAGATCTTGCTGTAATTATTGTTTCTGCACCAAAATATGCCCCCCCAATTTTCCCCAAGTAAGGCTATATTTCAGAAAACAGAAAACCTACTCCAAACACTTGATATAAACTTTTGAGAAAAATATTTGACCAAAAGTATCCCGTTACTTTCCATTTTTTGCCTGTGCTTTCTGAAACACAAACAGTTGGATTTTTCCTGGTGGTAGGCAGGGAGGATGGCTCATATTTTCCATAGAGTGAAGCGTGTCATGAACTTTGGGGCTGTGGGCATTGGCAGCCGCTGATGTAGCCACAAATTCAAACCGGGTCCTCTGCTCTGAGAACGTCCTCTCTGCTCACGGGACAATAGCACCCAGATGTGGAGATGTTTTCGAATAACGCTTTGGTCTTCTCACAAATCTAGTATCATTTTCAGTGCTTTTCCTGATAATGTATTCTACCCAGACGCACACATATTCAAACCAGTCATCACCTCTCTGTGTGTACAGCCTGCAGCTTTACAACAGTGTGGATGCAGGACTTTCTATTCAAATGAGTGAAAAGATGAAACTATGGTAATTCAAGCTGTCTATCCTGATCAAAATCTAGCTTTTACATTGCTTTCGAAGTCATGGTATTTTTTTGTTATAATGCATAATTTTGTTTAAATGAACAGACAGGTAGAAGATGTGCAAAACAATCAATAAACAACTTATAAAATGTCCACTGCATGTAAAACTGCTGCACATACACATAAACATTTCACATACATGGAACATTAACCATACATGGAAAACAAATCGCTGATATCAAATAGACTGTACAGTATTGTAATATATATATATATATATATATATACATAATACATGAGTTCATGTCTTGGCAACAATGTCAAAGAAACATGCCATTGGGATAGATTTGTGTTTTTCAATGAATAATAATAACTTAGGGTGACAGTAGCTCAGTTGATAACTAGTTGATGGTTTGAATCCCACTGTCCACATAAACATCATTGGTACAGCGGTCAGATTCACTGACCCACAGTTTGATGGTGTTCTTCGGCAAAACACTTAACCCATCTCTCCTCCAGTGTCAGCAGACACTGGTATATGAATGTATGTGAGAATGAGTAAGTTGTTCTTTGATATAAAATGCTTTGAGTGCCTTCAGGGTGGAAAAGCGCTATATAAAAATGTGATCAGTTACCATTTAACAGAATTGTATTTATTAATTTATTTCAGAATAATATAATTCACATAAACCCTAGGTGTTGGCAAGTAAAATTGTTTATTGTTTCAATATTGATAAAATATATTATAAAAGAAAAGCAGGTCACTGCTACTTATCTTTGTCCACTCAATCCGAATAGTATTTTTGAAATCATGGTCTCTATTTAACTAAAGTCAGTCCTGTTTTGTCTCCTGATGTCACACTGAGTCGTCATTTTGATGAAATCAGTGACAGTTGCGCGATAGACTTGCAGCTCTGACACATGGGGAGTCCTTTGCTTTGTTGCTGAAATCCCCTCTGAATGTCACTGCTCATAATATCTATGCTTTTCATCCCAATACATCCTGCCTCTAGCATAATCGATATAGTAACTTATAATTATAGTTATCAGATTCATTTTTCTCATAAACATTAAACAGTTTGTCAACAGTTGAGTGGCCAGTGTTTTCATTTTGGCAAAGAAACATTGTGTGAAAGGAAGGGAGTGGACCTCAAAGATTTATGACATTGCCCCTAAAAAGTCAATATGGGTTTCGGATTACATCTACGGAGCAGTGCAGATTTATGTTTAATAAGCTTCAGGTGTTGGCAGGCTTGGGTTCGGGGCTGGGGAGGGCATAGTTTACTCCACACACACAGATCCTGTTGAGTCCATTTTAGCTGTCAGACTCTGGACCAATGAGTCTGGAAAAACAGAGCAAGCTTTGTGCCCGAGCGCTTACATGTGGCAGTTACATGTGGCAGTTATGGCCGTGTGTAGCAGTATGACAGCAGTGTGTCAGGGCAGAGGCAGACAAATGGAAAAGTTTATATAAATACTTAAATGACAAAAAAACAGCTATACAATGGAATGTTTATAAGGGAGATTGATGGCAAATAGGTTGACAGTCTGTCTCAGGGCAGCTGTGACTACAACCACCACCAAGTGTGGAGTGAATAATGCACTGTAAAGCACTTTGGCTATCATGAAAGGCATCAAACAGGCTATAAGAACTAGTAACCATCTGTATCCCATGGCCATGCATTACAAACAAACCAACCATGGCAGCTGTAAAAGCCTCAAAATCTGTGGAATTGAACATATTATACAAATAATTAGAGGAGGAGATAGACTGAAAAAACAGAGAGAGTCCTATTGGATCTACACTCTCAAGGCTACCCAGTTTACAGGAATCAATAGTTAGATTTCTCCCCCTTACTTTAAAACCACATGTTTTAAATGTACAGTCTATTCCTATTTTTAACATCTTTGTCTCCTGTAACTGTTTAAGACAGGCCCTCTAATATATTATACAAATTATACATGTTGTATCTGTAGCACTTTTGTATTTTTTGCACTATATATATTTATACTATGTATTTTTCTATATATTGGTTGTTGGGAATTGTACTATTTATACATTGTATACCTTGTATTATATATTATTTCAAATAGCTTGCAACTAAAATCTGTTCAGCCTACATGCCCCATCATGCACCAGGGGACTGTGCACAAGCCCACTGTGAACATGTGACCTACACCTATTACTTTAAATCTGTACTGTAACAACCATCTTGAGCTTGCCCTGATGAAGGCCGAAATGTGTGATATTAACTTTATCTGCTCTGTGGTATTAAAGGCTTTTAATTATTTTGTACTTTTTGAGTGCCTCAGTTTTTTCAACTTTTTATTTGAACATTAAATGCTTTTCATTATTATTATTACATATTAACAATGTGTAGAAAATAGTGTTGTATATAAATAGTGTAGAAAAGTGTTGATAAATATACAAATATTTAAATTATATATGCACATAATATTGGCTATATTTATTTGGGTATTCTCAACCAGTGTTGTGCAATAAAGATTACCCCCATATTGAGAACAATGATAATACTTGAAAAATTATTATTCAAAATATATATTTTTAATAAATAATGTGTAAATGAAAAAAACATACCCAAAATATTTTTTATTACATTACATTGCATCAATAAGTGAAGTCTGATGTGAAATATTTTGAATGTACCCTCTGCCTCCCATGTTTCCATAAAGACACCATCTTTTTGCATCTACTAAGAGCTAAGATAGTGTGATGAGTGGTGATACGTCTTCCCTCTAAAATGTTGTCCAGTTTACATAATGTGTCCTTTTTGTGCGATTACATAAGACAGGATTGTAACATACACCTTTTCTATAGCTGAGATAAGATCAGATTCATATAACAGATATTTATTTATTACACAGAAAAGCTGCATTGTAAAGGTGACGGGTGAGATTGACAGCAGCTGTTAACACGACCCCTCCTCTATTCATCTCTCTCCTTTTACTTTCTGCAGTGAGAGTGACAGACAGAAGCACACTATAAAAGACATTTGTATGTTTAAGGTGTGCCCCCAGCCAAAGCTTTACAATGTCTACCTGGAGGATTTCAAAACACCTCCCGCTTTGGCCCTGATGGTATTGATGTTTGGCAATGAGACAAAGACATAGTTTAAGTTTAGACCCTCTGTACCTCGCACATGTGTTGAGTCTTGCCCTAAAAACCCCATCTTAAACTCTTCATAGATCCTAGCTGTCAGTTATGGGCCAATGGTAAATCATGTTAGTGAGCGTACCTGCTGACATCCCAAAATGTCTGAAACCACCAAAAAGTGCAGCTCGAGCACTTTTCTGGAGTTTGTCTGAAATGGAAAAATGTGAAACTGAATAGGACGAGTTAGCCTATGGCATTGAACCCATTACCCTCTGTCAAAGTTTGAAAGTTTTCAGAAGGAAGGTTACTGACTCAACATGTCCTCTCCTCATATTAAAATAGGCTACAAATTACTTTTAATCCTCACTGAGGCAAATACAAGTCTAATTTTGAACTAGCATACATGGGAATTGACCCCATATGACTGGAGTTGCTAAGTTACTACAGCTTCTATGGACATCACCATATTAGGCAAGGTGTCTTGTCTTGTATGCACAGGTCTTTATAACTCTGCTACTCTACTTTAATTTGTCTTTTGCGTTTGACCCATCCTTTAATGCTGCAGGGTCGACCTGTCAGGAGCAGTGGGCCCCACAGTGTAGTGCAGGGGTCTCCAACCTTTTTCCTCAAGTAAGCTCCTTTTAGAAAATGAAAATGCCAAAGAGATACTTATTTTAGCGATCTCAAGATCAAAGCCTTTGTGGCCATACCGGCTTGTCAAAGCCTGATCCAGTTAGATCTCAGAAGCTAAGCAGGGCTGGGCCTTGTTAGTACTTGGATGTGAGACCACTGGGAAAATCAGGAGCCACAGTGAGGCGCCAGCCATGAAATCTGTTGTTGTGTCCTTAGGCAAGGCACTTCACCCACATTGCCTAGTTTGAAAGTGGTGTGTGTGTGTGTGTGTGTGTGTGTGTGTGTGTGAGATGGTTGTGGTCGGAGGGGCTGATGGTGCAGATTGGCAGCCTCGCTTCTATCAGTCTGCCCCAGTGCAGCTGTGGCGACAATAGTAGTTTACCACCACCGGGTATGGAGTGAATGAATAATGCTCTGTAAAACATCTTTGAGTGTCCAAAAAAGCGCTATTTAAAACTGATGCATTGTTATTATTATTATTTTATTTTATTTTTTTAAAGCCATGGCCTTAGATGGGAACAGTTACATGTTTGTAAAACATAAACCATTATACATTTATCAGTGCACATATAAGGCATCAAAATAATACATTTACAATGGCAATGGACATTTAACTAATCAAAATTAAGTTATTCAGCGCAATACGTAGAACAGGTAGCTCCCGAGCTACAGGTTGGAGACCCCTGGTATAGTTCCTGGGGACCCATCTCCAGATATTGAGTCTAGCTTGGTCAGAAGTACCTTAGCTGGAGGATTTTACCTATTCTGCAGACATTGGGATAAGGATGCACAACTCACAGAAAGTAGGTTCTTTAACAACCTCCTTTTCAACAAAAAACATAACTACTAGGTCTAATACTGCAACTCCACCTATGAATACGGTAGCTATAATCCCACCAGTAACATAAGGCCACTGGCTTCCATTTCTTTAGATATTTTTCAAATATTTCAAAGACAATCAATCAATTTTGTGATGGCAGTGAGCTCCTGAAACTTCCCACCTTAATTATCCAATCTTCTTGTTTGTTGCATCCAAAAACCTGCTGTTGTCTTGCTGGAAAAGCGGCAAGTAATCCTATTGTAAACTGTAAACTAGGCCACCCAAAGAAACAGGTCATTATGTTTGCAGAGTCGAAAATTGCACTAATTTAAACTAGTCCCTATCGCGTTAGAGTAAATTGAAGACATTAAATATAATAGCACCTCTAATAGTGGCAGATCCCATTTTTAAGTATCTTGGAATTGTTTCTGTCTGGGGAAAAAATGTTGTATCAGTTTCTTACCAAGCCAGCTAGAGTTTGCATTCCATAAGCATTTTGTGTTATAAGGAAACAAGAGGAAAAGGTGTGTGTATTCTTCGAGTGGGAGCTGAAGTTGGGTTAGAAGGCGATAATTGCAGATATTTGTACACCGAGTCATGTATAGCAAGTGAAGAATAGGGTTTGTGGGATTGGCTGAGGTTGTGTTTTTGTGTGTTGTGTAAAATGGCACAAGTGGCCTTCATTCATTGGACACACGCTGCAGGGCCAGATCTGTTACTGCCTCACAATGGAGCGCAGGTCCCTGGGCAGTTCTCAAGTAGATCACTTTACCCCAAGCACCAGCCCAGCCTCTCCTTCCTGCTCCTGTCACACCAACAGGTTATGATTACATGTACAAACCTAGATACTGTCGAGGCACAGTACAAAACACACATTTGTATCTTATTACTAATGCAAAAGAATTTAATTGCATGGAAAAAATGTTTAAAGTTAAGACATTTTAACACCCATCCAAGTGGCTTTTCCACCAACACAGTAACTCTAAAGCAGAATTATTAAAATCCACAGTACAACTACATTATACTTTGGGAAACTACTGTGAAATCTATATCTAATTTTTGTTAGTACAGACTTACGTAATAACTAGATTATTTTAAACTGTATAAGGCCTAAATTGTACAGTGTCACTACCATCGCTTTATCTAACATTGATTTTTGTATTTCATTACTTGAACCAATCACAGTCGTTCCCTCGCGGCGCATCCATACGCACTGAGAGCCTCAGACTGAAACTTTACACTGCCCAAAGAACAACACGGAAACCCCATACCACACACACCTACCTGTCCATGGGTGATCAGGTGGCCGAGCTCCTTTCAGTAAACAAACCTGTTCCATAGATTTGAATACACAAACCTTCAAATTCTACTGTGGAAAATGCTGGTACCCTTTACTCTTTACGCTTTACTGTGACAACAAAACTGTGTTCTGACAAAAAAAAAAAACAACTTAAGTTTATAAGCTCATCACAGTGAATCAGTGAATAATTAGGAAGCTGTGGAAAGAAAAGTGAAGAATAAGTTTGGACTGCTTGGACTGTGTAAAATGAACTAGTGCTGTTTTTCATGTTTCAAGGCAGTATAAATCAGTAGGGATGCACCGTTCCGATACTGGAAAATTAGCTGGATCAGCTATCAGCTTCCTGATGTCGGCTCAGCCAAACTGATGTAATAAGCCATTTACTGGATATAGTTGGTCCAGTATCATAATGTTTGAATAGTACAAAGATAGTTGCTTGAGGGTTTTGTCCTATTTAATTTTTGTTTAAAGAAAATAAATGCTGTTTTCAGTCCTGGCACTGGTATCAGTTCATAATGTTTACTGGCAGATACTTAAAGCTATAGCATCAAAATTGTTTTTGGAACTGAAAAAGTTGGATCGGTGCATCACTATAAATCAGGTATAGTGCCTATAAAGTCCAAATAGGATAAATATATGACTGCCCATTGTATTGAAACTGTATGTGACTGCACTCTGGGGCTTCACCCAGTCTTCACATTGAACATTTCAAGGCCAAAAAAGTTTAACTGTCTATCCACAAATGATGGTTATGATCAGAAATTATACTTTACATGTCACATAAAAAAGCTTTAATTGCATGTTCTCATGTGGAAGCGGATTTGTACTGTATGAAGAGGAGTTCAGATAGTCTCATGTGGACCAGTTTTAAACAGACAAGAGGATTTGAGCTAAATTCCTCAAAACTGGGTCCAACTCCTCTGATTTACCGCAGGTCTGGTCTGGCACTGCTGTACACAAAGATTCATCATTAATCTTGGTTCCTCTGATATGTGCTGGACGACCCAATGCACCACTGTTTGCTCTGTTGTGTTTATTATTTTTGCTGTTTTAAGAATGAAACCTTTCCCACGGCTGGGGTCTTGTTCTCAGTAAAATAGCTTTGGAGTTCTGCACTTATAACATTTATTCTATTCAATCAAGCATTTACTTGGTCATGGGTCAAATACTGTCTGTCTCACTTGAGTTTGCTGAGGGTAGGGCTGTCTTATTATAGAAACTATTCAGCAATTCCATTTGTCTTTATTCTATGATTGATAAACAAGAACAGATACAAAATATATATATAATTTTATTACACACTTGACCATAACGTATTCCCAGACCATCAGTTTTTCTTGTAAAACAATATTGAATCTGGACCAAACACCAAATAATTCAAGATGTGCTTTTTACTTTTAGTAAATAATTGCTCGATATAACATTTCTGACTACCTACATATTTTTTTCTTCTTGTAGAATTAACTTGACATATCGGCGTTAGATTTGAACCTTTCTGGTCCATAGATATTTTTTACCTTTGCCAGAAAATCCAGCCACTTCCTGTACGTACTGTGTGTTTTGTTTCTGAAAGGAACTGTGCATATTTTAGCACAAAAGGAGACTTCACATTGATTTAGGGTCAGTGGAGGTAATGTTGATAAATGCGCCCCCATCCCAACTTCCTTTTACTCCCTGTTAGGTTGAGTACATTGTATATTTGGATGAGTAATGACCGGTAGTGCAGCTATCCATAATATTGTTGAGCAGCCATGTGTATTCAGCAAAATGCACTTTTATTTTGAAAAGATGCAACACCACACCAGTCACTAAAATATCATCGAAAGACAATAATTGTAAAAGAGGTGTAAATAACACCTGTGTTACTGTATCTGTCTCTTTGAATTTTGAAGTGGTTCTTTTAGTGTCTCTTTTTTGTTCCGAAGTTTTCTCAGGAGTCAGGAGGACCTTCCAATATGGCCAATTATCCGTCCATTTTCTTCTGCTTTATCTGAGGCCGGTTGTGGATAATTACATTAAATTACCTTGAGTTTGATTTTTTTTCAATGCACACCTGGCAGTCTCACAAGACATACTGGTTGAAAATCTAGGGTCTATTTTGCATAGGGACAACGTTGACAAATTTTTATATTTTTGAAGTATTGCGATACCAGTAAGAGCATAATTTGACAATGTCTTTGCTGTAAATGTATTTGTTGAGGTTCAAGCATCACAGACATACAAAGACTGAAATTATCCACGATGTATATGTTGTATACAGCTTTTTGCAGCATTTTTAGAGAGGTTTTGATTATTATTATATCTTTAAAACTAAATTCTACGTGTATAGCTACTAGTTTTTGGTCAGTAGCCCATCACATGGAGCCATAGTGGTGCAGTGCTGTCATCACTTTTCTATAAGGGAGTCGCCTGGAGCGTTAAACAGACTGAGCTCAGAGCTGATTAACTCGTGTTACTATACATTTACCATCAACACTTTGTCACATAAATGGCTATTATTACATCCACCGTCAACTCCCACATTTTTAGAAAAATACAAAATTCTACCACTGTAAAAGTCCCTTAAAACCACCATCAATGCACTTTCTGATAATGATTAGTTTCTGTACTATTTAATATGCCATTTCCTTTTATTACACAGTGAGAAAGTGTGAAGCCGTGTTTGTTTGTACTGTTAATTATTTAGCAGGGCATGACCTGTCTGTGCGACTGCTTATTAAAAGGTAATAATAACTGTTGTGGTACGGGAAGCATAAAAGCTCCACATATGTTTCATAGGCTCACTAAAAACATTACGTTGGTACTTCGTTCTGTTTAATGTTGGGTATGTATTTTTGGCCCGTGAATTGGCTGACAAGATTGGTGCATATTTGTGAAGGATAGAACATCTTTGAAATGCAAGTACGACAATAACTGAATATGGTGTAGCCAATGTGTTTCGAGTTATAGAATAATTCATGCCATATTTGTATTAATTCTCATGAAATACACTACCGGTCAAAAGTTTTAGAACACCCTTTTTTTTCCAGTTTTTTTATTGCAATTCAAGTCATGCAAGTCCAATGAAGAGCTTGAAATGATACAAAGGTAAGAACTGAACAGCCAGAGTTTAAAAAAAAAGATGAAGGATACAAAACACAAGTCCTAGCTCTCCCAAAACTACCTCAGGTAAAAAGAACAAGATGGTAAGCTTGAAAACATGGAGTGTCCAGCACAGTCTCCAAACTTAAATCCCATTGAGCTGGTTTTGGGATGAACAGGACAGAAAAGTGAAAGCCAAACAACCTACAAGTGCCACACATTTACGGGAACTTCTGCAACAGACTGGGGAAGAACTTTCTGAAGAAGATTTGATTTTTATTGTAAAAAGAACGAGCCACAAGTGTGTTCAACTGTTTTATCTGCCAAAGGTGGACACTTTCATCAGTCAAAAGTTTAGAATATGATTTGGTCAACAGTAAACAGTAAAAAAAACTACAAAAAGTGTGGTATTCTAAAACTTTTGACCGGTAGTGTAACTTCATTCAAATAACACGCCAGTTATGTCAAAGTTTTTGCTTTTCAAGTCAGTGCCTCCCATCTTTCTGTTTGAATGGAGCAGCCATGACTGCTTTGCCAGGCTGGCGCCACCTAGTGCCTCCGCTCAATTTCATTTCTCTCCAGCAACTAGGTCCTCGAAGTGCGAGTCCTGGCACCAGCCAATCAGCAAAGAGCCATACGTTCTGTGTTGGCAACCATTCCCGAGATTGATGATTTAAAGCCCAAACAAAGAGAATGTTTGGTGAATTTTATCAAGGGGAAAAACGCCCTTCTTCCTACAGGATTTGGGAACAGCTTAATATACCAGTTTGCCCCGTTAGCGGCGCATTACATTTGTCACGACCAAATAGCAGCGATTGGTTGAATTTAAAAGAATACCTGCCGCCCAGCAAGCGAACAAATTCTAATGCTGTGAGGTCAGACAGTTTACATGAAGTGAAACTGTCTGATGTATCAGGCTAAGGACTGCTTGAATCAAAGGTCAAATCACTTTTGACTTATGTCAAATGTGGAAGACATCTCTTAAATATTCTCAGATCATTGAGAGACAATTATTTAACTCCTTTCTTACCTCTTTTGCCTCAAAGTTCAGTGCTGTGCTTGTTGAACTCCTCTGTGTTTTTGTTGTATTTTACTTGTAAACCACCATGTCTGTTTTGAAGCATGAGTCTTTCTGATTGGTTAATCCACCTGTCAGTCACGCCCATCGGGCATTGTGGAGACAGTATTAGTCAGTTAGATCTGTGTACCCTTCTTCTCTTTTGTATTCAGGTTGGACTGTTTTGCTTGGCTTACTTAATTGAAAGGCTTTACACGTGCTAATGACTGAACCTGATTACCTGACACTGAAAACTTGTACTTCTACTTGTAACTCCACCTCGACACAGATCAAGCTCACACAATATATAGATTTTAATTATGTAGCCTGTATTTTAAATTGTGTGTACCTGTCTGACACATAACCACCCTTATTTAAGAGCGACGGGAATTCCCAAAACTCAACTGAACATATAAATTTCACAATATACTGTTACGAGTTGAAGAGGTCAAATGAATGCTGACAATTTAATTTTCTTATCTAACTTCAGTGACAGTTTAATTCCCTGATTATTCCCGTTCCAAGCCTCTCTCTCCTCCCCTTGGGCTCCTTGACTCAGTGGGAAAGAGAAAGTGTACAGTTCTTGGGTGAACCGGGTGCTCGACATGTACAGTCTTGCTCAATGACTTCATGCCATAGCTGGGTGTTGTTATAATGCCTGCTTTCTCGTAGTATCTCTAGGCCTTTTTGGCTGCGTCTAACCACATCCAGGGAGAGAGATAGAGCTTCACTCCCAGGAACACACTTACGCGCTAAAGGGCAAAAATAAACATAATAAAAAATAAACCACATGGAGAAGCCTCTGTGAAGATTAGTCTTTTTTTAGCAGCTAACTGGCACAGCGCTGTATTTACCCATGCAGCCCACAGTGAGTGTAAAGTTGTAATTTTTCAATTTGAGATCTAACAAGTTACAACACTTCGGTCAGATTGTGTTTTTCTGTTCCATGATGCAAGATTCTCCTCCACTGGCAGTGAGCAGGCCTGGAAGACTTTACTGCATAAGACTAAAACGTAGTTAGCATCATTAAGATTTTGATTTGCAAATTGGATTTTCTGGGGTTTGCTTCCAAAAGGGTTTCCTGTTAACCTCACTGGCCTAAAATCGTGGATCTATTAAAATAACTGGATAGGGTATTGCTGCTTGTAGCTGCCTCCAGTTGACATAGTGGTCAGTCATTGGTACTTCAGTGAAAACATCCCCTGGGCTGAGACAAGATTTTTCTCATAGAGCGCAATGTAATCACAAACTGCTCGTGTTCGACTGACAGGGCACCTACGACTCTCAAAAATGTCGGATTTTGTGGTGATTTTTCCCCATTTTTATATGATAAACTTTTTCTCAGCTCAAAATCTTTCAGTTGTCTTAAAAAAAGCTTTATAATCATTAGCTCCGGCTTTGCTCTAACTCCACCTCCGCTCTGATTGGTCAAAGAGATCACATGATACACAAGACAGTGCTCCATGCATGTGCTCATGTGCATTTGCGTGTTTGCGAAAGAAAAGAGCACTACTGCGCATGCTCGGTCGGCCCACAGCCACCAGAAGTACCTAGCTGGGCTAAAGGCTAATCTGGAGTCATGCGCCTTTGAGCTCGGCCGATTGACTTGAATGTGTGGCCATTCTGAAACCCTGGGGCTTGCCTTAAACCTGCAAAGTAACCTTATCCTTCAGCTAGGTACTCACAAAACACACACAGAATGAAGGAAATATAGCAAAAATGTTGGCTATATATGTAATATGTGAAACAATCACAAAAAACCTCAGTATTGTGGATTTTATTTAACTTATGTTCCTGATGAAGGGTCCACCATCTACTTGTCTTAATGATGATGTTATCATTTTGCCTGAAATGTTCCACAGTATGGCAATAAACTTAATTGCCTTCATGGTGATGCCAAAAGGCCAAGCTACTAGTCATGGATATGGACAGCTCACAGTAAGAAAGCTAGTTTCTTGGCACTTAAAAATGTCTTTAATAAAATGAATAGATAAATGTGTTTAATGCCATACTGTGAAATATTCCTGATAATATTCCTGGTAAAGCAATAACTCCATGGGGTCAGTCGTTTAGCGGACCCTCCACCAGGACACTTAATGCTCTTTAAACCTTCGCACAGGTGGTGTTATTCTGACTAATGCTATGGAGCTCTGAAACTTGTACTTTGATGATACCGGGGAACCTCCTCTTCCAGCGCAGTAGTCTTTCTCTTGTCATTTTTGTGGTGTTTTTACTGCTGCCGGTGTGAGTACTAAGGAGAAAGGTGTGCCATCGTGTGCCATCATGTTCAACAACAATGAGAAAGACAGCGGTAAAATCACATCAAAGTCACTTCCTGTAACTCCTCTCACACTTTATTAGAGCAGGTGGTGCAGCAAGACAAAATGTACTGCAGAGGGTTTTCAGAAGTATCAGGAAGTCAATATTAATCCTTACCAAAACTAATAACGATACTAAAACTAATATTAAAAATCACATTAACGGGGCAAAATTTTAGCTTTCCTGAACAGTTTAGGGCACACTCACACTAGGCCTTTTGAACTACACCAGGCTCAAGCACGATTTTGTAAGGTTCTATGGCCCGAAGCTGAGAAAATAAGTTCAGTGGCATGAAATATCTTTTATTGAGTCAGAGGTGAGTCCTGCTGTGATACACGTTCCTCTGTGATTTTATGGATATGGATTTTATAACAGCGTAGAGGTGTGAAGAGTGAGAATGTCCGGAGGAGAAAGGCTGCAAAACTTGAGCACAGTTTTTTGCAGCAGAGTTTATTCACCGTTTTCCTCGTATGAAGAGTATGAGTAAAACGTCCGTACACCTGACACGGCTTGTACTCTAAAGTGGTGCGTGTGCGTGTACATGATCAACTGTGCCGTGCTTTAACTCACCTCCTCTACCCAGGCCGAAGTCCCAAACGCGCTGTGTCTGGGCACGGTTCAATTGTGCTCACACTGGACAAATGTACAACTGTTTAGGTTGCAGTTTGATTCAGCCAGTGTGAGAGCATCCCTAGTATGCATTTGAGTTTTATCAGAACAGGTATAAGACAGTATGGTAAAATAAAGAAACAATAGTTATATTGTGTTGAAAATGACTATTACTTAAAAAGCAGCATTTTTCATCTTCATTCTGATATCATAATCAGTATCAGGTATTGTGTCAATTCGTCTGTATTTGGAATTAAGAGCCTGTTTACACGAGAAAGCTTGCGGGTAAAAACAATAGAATATTTTATTGGAAGTGCCTTTTGTTTAGATGGTGAGGCCATTTTTGGAGCTTAAAAACGCAAAAATCTGAAACCACCCTCCAGAGTGGAAAAGTTGAATAAGCTCTGCCGTAGCATTTCCATCTACACTGCTCATTGCCCAAGATGCAAAACTCTGGTCAGATCTGTTCCTGTCATGTACACATTTACGCCGCATACATACAGTACACAGAAACAAACACATTGGATCTTTTCCATGCGTCGGACCTTCAAACTGCTCTGGCAGCTCTAATAAACTTACAGGCGGCATCCCAACAATTGTACAGAATATGCAGAGATACTATTAGTGAACAGAGAAGGTTCTGCAATTACCTCAAATTCTGGATGCACCAGCTCATCGCAGGCAAGTCAGACGGCTATGGACGAGACCTGGGAGAACCAGTCGATGGTGAGAAAACTTTGTGGAAGGAATAGCTGAAGAAAATGTGTGGCGTGAAAACTTCTGTATGTCCAAAGATACCCTTGATGCTTTAAGTACAAGCATACCCAATTGAATTCCACACACTTTTGCAACACCATATGCACGCAGATCTCCTCCCGAAAACACTCGTCTACACGCGGAATAAAAAGTGCAGATGCGACGCCACTTTTGTGTCTTCTGTTCAGACCGTCATCATATAAACGGGGCCTAAGATTAAAATTTTAGTATTGTGATAACACTAGTACTGCACACTTCTTATTAACTGCTTTTGTCAGATTTTGGAATTGTTTTAAAAAGATTAGCTTCAGGTATAGATCAGAACTTAAACTACACATAAAAGCCATTTCATTTTTTCCATTTCCAAGTTAAAAAATATGTTAATTCATTATGGAGCATAAACTTTGTTATGGTTTATGTAATCCACTTTACATTATTTATTTCCAGCACTGGTCTGCTCATTTGTACAATTACTTTTTTGTATTATCTTTAACTCATTTTAAGTAGGCCATTAAACCTTCAATTAGATACATGAGGTAGATCTCAAAGTTAAAAGATGTGAGAGAGTTTGAATGTTATAGAAATGCTAAATATGTGTTTTGACCTTCAGTGGGATAGCAACAGGATTTATGAATACAGAGAACTAACTATGAAGCAACACAGATCATTTTTAAAACTATATTTTCTTATATCTTTCTAAACATTTGCAACATTTGCAGCTTTACCTCTATTTTTCTATCCCTTCACCCAAAATCGACCTTTGGCTTCGACCATGTATTTTCCAAATAGCAAAGCCAATGTTCAAGCCACTATATTCCTCAAGTAACCACTATTGTGCTTACTGTTTTCATATGCACTTTTATTAACGATGACCACAACCTCAAATATGTTACATTAGGTTAATTTATTTGAAAAGAAATAAGAGTTGAGTGCAGCATTGGGTAAGTGGTTGCAATTTGAAGCATTTATTATATGCATTTGTAAAAGTTGATTTAATGTAACATGTTAAGGTAACAAGATATTCAGAGAAAAGTTGTATATACCTTATCTCATACTTTTTTTTTTAGAACCAAAGATTCAATATGTAACTTTTCTGAGTCTGCTACGTTATTGTCTCCATAGAGATGTTTGTGGCCATACCAGCTTGTGAAGCCTTATCCCATCAGATCTCAGAAGCTCACCAGGGCTGGGTCTGGTTAGTACTTAGTTGGGAGATCGCTGCGAAAATCAGGTGCCACAGTGGAGCGGTAGTCACAAAAACTGTTGTTGTATTTTTAGGCAAGGCATTTCAGCCACATTTTCTAGTATGAAAGTGGTGTGTGTGTGAGTGATGTGGTGGTCAGAGGGGCCAATGGCGCAGATTTGCAGCCACACTTCTGTCAGTCTGCCCCAGGGCAGCTGTGGCTACAGTAGTAGCTTACCACCACAGAGTGTGGAGTGAATGAATCTGTGAAGCGTCTTTGTGACATATGTCTGTGAAAATCGCTACATAAATAAAAACTTACTTTCTTATTTACTTATTGCATTGCATGTATTGTTCCATATTATAGCATTACATTTTTCTATCTCCATGGAGATGTTATTGCTTTGCACTGGATGTTCCACAGTATAGCATTTAGCTGTTATATATCCATGGTAACAAGCAGGTTCCATTACTGGACCAAGTTATAAGTCAGATCTTTGTGGATATGTCCATGATTTATTTTTGACCAATAACAGCCTGCAAATGAAATGCATAATTTCATATTTTGGAACATTCTAGACAAAGGAATAACATCTCTATGGAGGCAAGCAGGTTGCAGGCAACCCAACGGAAAAATTTCATAGTGCAGCTTTAGTAATGTCATCCATATTCTCTTCTTTCAGCTCTGTGGAAAAGCATTTAACTTTTGAAGACCTTCTATTTATTACATGCAAAGTTGGCTTTAGTAATTTCCCATCTCAGATTCTGAATATTCAGGTTTAGTCTTGGGCCAGTTTTTCAGCAGACAGTAACTCATGGAGGATTATGTGTTTCAGGTGAGTGCACAACCTGATCACTCATTTCTCAGTCTCTTCACCTTCAGCCAAACAGTCAATAAAGCAGAACCATCTTTACTGTCCCGGGTACAGCAAAATCCTCTGAGTCTCACAGTATAAAATGTCTTTCATACTATTCTCTGTATCCTTCCGCCTACCTACTATTATTATTAGGTCTATTGGGGTGCATATACTGTATCTGGTAACTGGTGGGAGCTGGCTTGTTCAAAGAACACTATCAATAATTTATAAGCAAAAAAAAAAAAAAAAATCCATCTTTTCACTGCATAGCTTCGTAAATCTGAAAAGTGTTAAGGGATTCTTGCCTACAACAATTTTGTAACATTAGCAATTCTTCTATGGAAGATGCTAAAACAAGCTTTGGGATAATTGTTATTTGTGATTCATAATTCTCTACAATGACTCAAAGTAGTATTTTGGCCATGTTTTCAAAACGTATTCTAAAGCCTATAAAGTTTGTTTTCAATGAGTATACAGAAGCCATTGTGCTGTCCCTATGTGAACTTAAAGGCTATGTACCCAATTGTTTCCGTGTATTTGTACAAAATTGATCTTGACCCAGTACAGATACAGTATATTGTAAGCAGTTCTTGAGGTCGTGTGGTGTGTGCTCTCTACATTCAATTAGAAAGCATTTTATTGTCCTATAATCTGGAAGTGCGCGTTAGCAAGCAAGTCGTTGTTATCTTTACTAAGGCCGCTCTGTTGTGAAAAGCACTTATAAACTTGCAGTGAATAGTTAGGATGCTCGGAATGCAAATTTGGAGTCATATAGTCCTTGGTTATAATTGTCTCATTTGAACTCTGAACTTTTCCTTCTCATCAGTTTGCTCTTTTGAGGATTGAACTCTTCTGTTTGGTTTTCGCTGTTGGTTTACACAAATATTGCATCATGCATTTGGTAATCTTCACTGATATCTCTCTGACAGAAAGCAGCCCCAGTCCGTCTGCACTTATCCTCTGTTGTCAAACCACGATTTACAGCTGAAGCATAAACTCAAGCCGACCCAGAGCCGGAGAAGACATTTCTGACAAGGGGGACTTAAACACGCACTTCTCAGCCTGAATGCACAGAACCCAATACTGCCACATGAGGACGAGTGGGGCCTGGTTTCCAATGCACCATCTGGCTCACTCCGGTGCTCTGGATGTAAAACTGTACAAAACACCACAAATTTACTACGCTATAGCTTAAATTATAATTCAAGTCAAAAAGTGAAAAAGAAATGATAAAGGACTAACAAAATAATATCTATTTACTAACTTGGTCTTGATGGGACCAAACCATGAATATTGCTAGTCCAATAAGGTTCACTTGGTTTTCTAATAATTTATGTTATTAGGTTCTTTTTTCAGACCAAGAGTTTGGTTTCATACCTGACAGTTTGGATTGTTCGTGATGTTGCTGTGACGTGTCCGCTCAGCTGATTTATACAGGTTTTGGCGTTGTCTTCTTACCGGAGGAGGCAAGATGACGGCGCCATCTGCAGCCCGACTTCCTTAGAGCAGTATCCCAGGTGTGTGACAATAAAAAAGCCCCTCGTCCCAGTTAATACACGGATTATATTATTATATCAGCCTCCTCCGACAGGAAGACAGCTCCAAAACCTGTATAAATCATCTGACTGGGCACGTCACAGCAACATCACGTGACCACTCTGAGGACGACCGCTAGTGAGCAGGTATGAAAACAAACTCTTGGACTGAAAAAAGAACCTAATAATGTGAATACTGCTGCAAAGCTGATTAACTTAAATTACTTCAGTTAAGTGTATCTGAGTAGCTGGAGGGGTAAATAACCATTAAACCACCAGTCATAGTCTACGCTACTAACAATTGACTAAGGACAATTGACTCAATCTAGAAAATGTGGAGACCAAAGGGAGGAGCGGGGCTCAGAGCATCAAAAACGAAAGTGAGACTCATCAGAAATGTTAATATGTTGTTATTGGTGAATATAGCATTTTCAAAATTATAAAAACTATGTTATGTTTTAGCAGTTACTCCATAGAAGTAAAATACCCCCTCTTTAAAAGAATCACTATTATTAACCAAACACATGTACGATTAAACCAGGACAAGCTTATACCAGTGATGTGGACAGTCTTGATGAAAGTGAATGACTTGTGATCTGAGAGTGCATGTGTTTGTGGAGTTAGTGAAAGTTGCATTTGCCAAAGTTGCGCCTTCATGTGGACGACTCAAACCCCAGGTCCCCCAAAGCATGTCTGCCGTTTGTCAAATGAGAGACTTCCACCACAGGGTTAACTGGAAACATAAGGGTCCTGGTTAGATCTGCGGGAGTCGAGGATAGAGAGTGGGATAGAAAGAGAGAGAGTTGGGGTGCTTTCTGTGCAGACAAAACAAAAGCATATCCTTAAACTGGAAGGCCAATCAATGGAGCGAGACACAAACGAAGCTGGACAGATTTTTATTGTAGCTGCTGGATGGATGAAGTGACTGAGGAGTTTTTTTTCCTATTTAGGCCATTGTTTAACCAAATTCATTCCAGCAAAAACCTTTTTATTAAAACATACGATTCCATGTTCATAAGAATGCTTTAACCTTATCTCTACCCTACTATATCATTCTGGCTTAGCTTTGACTGGTTCACAGTATGCGTTTAAAGTATGTATAATACATATATTCAATTGCAGGTGTTTTTATTTCTCAAAAGTGCCTAAAGCTATTTGTTTTCTTACACAGTGAGTTCTCCTCTCCACAACTCTGACCTGTAACCTGCTTGTCTCCATGGGAATGTTAAATATCATACTGTGGGACATTCCTGGCAATGCAATAACACTGGCATGCAGAAAACCAGGTGGCAAATCTTCCACCAAAGTTACATAGTGTGCCTTTAACTAGACATAAATAATTGATCTGAACAAAATACCAACTTCAGCCAAAAGGGTTCAGTAGCAACGGTCTACATTTTTAATATGTGCTTTCCCATTGTCAAGTATAAGACGTGTAGCTTAAAGCGTTCGCCCCTAAGCCAAGACATTCTGAGCATAGAGCTCTGCAGCATATTGTTTTATTTATTAAAGGAGAACTATTCTGCTAAAAAATCTGCTACTCACTGCTACTGCAACGCTCCATAGGAAGGGCCCACAGCTACACAGCACTTTGTTGTGATGACGTTTACTCTGATGCTGGCTCCCATCGTGCACTGCAGTTTTCTAACATGAAAGTCAGTGGACTTGTTGCTTATATTAAGTCGTTGTAGATGAGTATTGTGATTTCAGATGTGCACATTTTAACAGTGATCCACGGTAGGGCTGGACTGTAATATGGTATTACGGTATCCCGCGGTATCAAAAAGTAGCAACAGTATCAGTTTCATTACCGTCATTAAAAAAATCTGGAGCGCATAAGGACCTAACATTATATTATAATTTATTGATACTTAAATTAGTTTGCGCAGCACAAATGAATGTGTGGTTGTATTTTCAATTTAATGCTGTCACAATTTAAAATTAATAGTAGTCCATAATGTTTATTTTAATCTGCATGGGGAGATGATGTTCGATTAGTTTCACTCTGTTGTCACGTGACAGCTCATAAGGGAGACCAAGACAAGATGGCAAGTCTGGCCACAAGTAAGTTGGTCCCCCCCAAAAAATATTAGTACTTCTGCAGTTTGCCAGCATTTTGGCTTCAAGCTACTTAAAACCACATGGCTCATTTGCATAAATTGTAAAGCGATGATAAAAAAAAGCTCTTTCCTTCCTAGTGTCCTTTAGTACAGCTTCTGTTGGACTAATGGACAAGACTCAGTGGAATATGAGCGTGTGTTGTGTTGGAGATGTTTCATGTTAAACTTTTCAGAGATTATAAGTCTGCAGGTCATACGCATAGACCTTATAGTGGTGCAGCTTCATAGCTTACCAAAGTCATACTAAAACATTTTGGTAATACCGTACAGTAAAATCCTGAGAAGGATTAACGGTATCAAAATTTGGATACCGCCCAACCCTACTCCACGGTGTCATTGATTATAACTATATAGCAGACAGAAGCACAATAGGTCTTCTTTGATTTACCTCTGTTATGACAAGTATATCTCCACCATTATATCTTCATGTCCTCAAAACCTGCCCTCAAACCCACAGCCCACAATGTTACTCACAACAGAACAAACCTTCACTTGAAACTAGCTTACACAATACTACTGCTATTGTACTTTTGTGTGTCAATGAGTACGACTATGTTTGCCTTTTACAAAAGCAAAGAGCACCGCACAAAGCAGCGTAAAAGTGAGGCCACACCACAGCTCACCCCCATTGTCTGCCCTGAACAGTCTGCCAACACCTACACTTAAATAAGTGACAGCTCTTTGTCATGGTCAAAGACAACAGGAAGCTCATCAGGAAGGAAGTCTCCCAGATATTTTTAGATTTATGAATGAAACAAATTATGAAGCGCAGGTGTGTTATGAGAGATACAAGGTCACAATAGAAGAAAGAGGACGAGTATTTGCTTTTCAAGTGATGTTACGCTGGAGCAATTAAACGTAATGGAAATCTGTACTGCTGCTGTAGCAACAAAACATGACTCTGACAACATTCAACTATGAAGGTGTAGTTGGAGGCAGGTTACGCAGAAAGGAAACTGTTATTATCATAAAGCACAAAATATATAAAGGGCACACAAATAAGGAGTTTTTGAGAATAACCGTATTGATGTAAGATCTGATTTGTTTTCTATACACATTTATAATTGGATTAACAAGCTAAAACGTACAAACTTTTTTAGAGCAGCTCACTGGCAGAAGGTTTGCCAGGAATTTGAAGGTCAGTCGCTCCAAACTCTGGCCCTTGCCTGCTGCTGTTGTTGTGTCCGTTTGTAAGACATGTCATCCATGGGTGTGAGATCAATCATGATAGAATACAAATCATAGTTTGAATGTTCGCAATTAGCAAATTGCGAAGGCTGAAATGATTTAGTTATTATAGTGTCCTCTGCAAGAACAAGATCCCAAATAAATAGTGCCTGCATTGTTTCGGTGGTGAGACAGAAGTGCTGGCAATCTCAATTGAAGAAAAAATATTTGAATTGTTCCAACTGGACTATTATTTATGTAATGTCCAATAAAATCTCTTCATGGGATCTTTTTATCTATACAACCTGCAAACCCGGTACTTTAGACCTATTCAAAAATCTTTTGAAGATAATTTGTTTCTTATGTCTCTTTCTTAGTTTATAGGCCTGTTTCAGTGTTCTCTCAGATGTTCACATAATGAATCTTTTAAAATATCCCTTGTGGACTGAATTTTGTTTTTGAATTATAAATTGCAAATTGAATCTCAACCATACTACTTGTCAAAATGATCACTATTAGATCATTGTCCGAAATTGTTGAGCCTTCACCTGTATTCCCTGTAGTGTCTGTCCAAGCATCCAAATATGCAAAAGTTTTTCTTAATCAATGTTATGACAGTGTCAGTGCAGGCCATTTATTCTACTGATGTCATTTTAATACACCTTTTATCACAAATTTCTATGGTTCAACATAATAGCATCCAGTCCCACAGATGTTTAGTGATTTTTGTCCTCCTGCCAACACACATCAGTACTGTGTTAACAGGTGTGCCTCCTCATGTCTCCCCTGTACAGCACCAAGATGGCGGCCCTCACGCAAACTTTGGCTGATCGCTTACCCCTGTCTCTCTCCATCTGGTGCGAGCTGTGGCCCATCTACAATCCATTAGCACGTCATCCATCATTCATAACACCAAACGCTGTCTGAGTGATCCACGCTAATGCAAACCAAAGCAACACTGCAGCTATCACAGGCGCGCAGTCTGTCAGGGAACGCCAAGTCTATCACACATTTAGGACCAATGAGAATGCTGGCAAAAACAAAAATGAAAGAAAAAAAGAGAAAGTCGACATTTTAATATTGTTTTTAATGAATATATGGTAACATTTGACGCAAATGTAGGGCTAAGTGTAAAGTTGAATTCTTTGCGGTTCTTACATCAACAAACACAACTTATTTTGTTTTAATTTCTGTTTATTGAACCTTATTATTATTGTGTTTAACAATGCAGGACCTGAATATAATTACATATCCTATGGTTTCAGACATTTAAAACAAACTATAGTAGAATAAATTATATTTTGATTAAGACATTTGACTTGGCTTGTATTTAGCAGTGGGACAGAATCTTCTTTAATGCTCATCACAAGGTATGTTGCTCATAAATAGTCTTTCCTAAACATAGAAAAATAAGGTTAAATTTACCTGGTCAACTGAGGGATTACACAGACAAAAAAAGCTAAATTTCTGTTTTGAAAGCACTACTTTAGATTTAGATTTGGTAATTTATGGCTTATGAGTGCAAGATGATACCTCTTGGACCTCTGCGACCCCACCAAATTGGCCTAAACTCCCATTGTTTACCACTGCCACTGCCTTAACTGCTTATATTTTGTTGTTATTGATAGAGCCTTTATTGCCTTTTTGCCCTTCTTCACCCTTGACCGGCCCGCTCCAGCTACTGCCCTCCCTCCAAAGCCCTGATTGTGTTTTAATTTTGGGTGCTCTTGGGTGACTGGAGTCCCACTTTGTTTACACTGATCTGCAGAATGGGGCTCTCTGCTGCCACCCAGTCAGCTCCTTATCTGATGCAATGGACCATTGATCACCTCTTAGCCCCACAATGAATCACCTCTCTGTTACTTAAAGGGGGTCATCCTGTGTAACCCTAAACTAACTTACTATATTGCTGCTTTGGGTTCACTTAACTTGCAATTGCGGTTGTGCCCTGTCCTCTTATGTGAGCTCTGAAGCATCTGTGTACGATGTATGGAGGATATTGTTCGGCTGAAATTAAATGCAACGTTGCGATTCATTTGAACCTGCTCATGCAAGTCTGCAGGCAATATAGTATAGTGCAGTTGCATGTTGTAGCGTGCTGGCTCATACCACTGGTAATGGACCCATGTGAACACATTTGCACATATATTTAAATAAATAATAAGTCCCCTATGGGAACAATAAAGTGTACCTTGCCTTATCTCTATATTAAAGGTGCACAGTGAGACTTTCTGGTGGAGGTATAGAGTTTCCAAGACTTTCAGAATTATGAGAAAAGGACTGTTAACAAATATGTTTATGTATTACATTTTTCTGAATAGGGAAAAGACTTTGGGTTGGTTTTTGTCACATCAAAGTATAATTCAATTTAAGTACTATACTATTGTAGTCTTGCTAGCTTTTTAACACTTTTCAGTTCATTCAATCAATTTGTTCAATTTTACCCATTTATTTATCTTCTTTATTTATTTGACAGGGACAATGCAGTCATACATAATCAGAGGCAGAGCGAGCAGCTGGTGTGACGCACGTTGACATACACACACAATACAATATAATATTTACAGGTGGGTACAACTTTGGTTTGTTTTAACCAGGACTTGAGCCTCAAGCTAAAGCTCTGTTCTGCACTTGAGTTCAGGTGGTAGTGAGTTCCATAGTTTACAATATTGATATGAAAAGGCTGCCTGTCCACATGTGGTCCTGCGCTGTAGGATTGTACACTTATTACTGGAGGTGCTTCTGGTGACTCTGTTGTTGGTTTGTCTCTTAGTAAATGTATTTAGTGGCTCTGGTGCTAGATTATGAATGTATCTGAATATCAGTTTAAGAGAATAGAATTTATTAAAAGTCTTCTGTTAATAAATATATTTCTTCAGTGGTGATATTGGATTGTTTTTTTGTTTGTTTGTTTTTTCCATGATGTTTATTGCTCGATTGTAAAATGAACCAATGCGTTTAGTGACTGAGGGAGCTGCCTGAGCCCATGCTGTCATGCAGTATGATATGTGAGAGCATATCATAGCATGCATGTATATCAGGGTCACCTAGTTTGCAGTATAGTGCCTGATTCATTTGAAACAGCTGAGATTGTTATGTATGGTTTGGGATATTTTTTGTCACTGTTTTAATTATGTCTTTTTACTTTGGTTAATCCTGACACTTCCGATTTAGTCACAGAAAGTCACCATTTGTTGTGGTGCTACTCAGTTTAAGCACCACTATGCTTCATTTTATTCATCCAAATGAACTGTTTTCGTGCACCATGCAGTTTTGAAATCCCTCAAGAATCAATATCCGACCACAGCTCCTAATCAAGAATGACTTTTATCATTCATAAGAAGCTACTTGTAAATATTTATCCATTGCACAAACCCCAAACCCATTAGGCCTTAAGTAAACTAACATAATTCTTTCCTAAGTATGCATATGTGGAATCAAACAAGTCCGTTGCTAAGTTAATATAAGTGGCTCCATATGGTTTGTGTTGTTATTCAAGTTGCATTTTTGACAATACTTTGGCTTTCACAATTAACCCATGTCTGCCCAGACAGTCCCTGCTTCTTGCACAATCCTTCTTAACTTCACTCTGGTTTGTAATTTGTCACAACTATGTCACAAACGAACCGAACACTATTTAGAGTTGTGGAAAACATCTATTGCGATTTTGTTCGATGAAGGCATTGTTTTGTTGTGGGTGTGACTAATACGAGTAATAAGTTACATACGGCCCTTTGTTTTATGTTGACACCAAAAAGAGGATGTCAGGCTGAGTGGGGATTTGGTTAGGATCATAGATGTTGTGTAGACCTTTTAATTACGCATAACATTTCTAAATTGTGACATGAAATCATCCATACCACAATTTGAAATGTAACTGTGGTTCAGTGGTTCAATAATGTCTGAACTTGACAGCTGGCAGAAATTATATCTTTATGCTTGTCTCCATAATTTAAAATCTAGTTAATTAGGGGTAAAAAAAAATCTTTCTTCCACATCGACACTTTAAAAAAACAGCACAGTAATGGCATAAGAATAAGATGGAAATAGCACGATACCCACAATAACAAGTAGCCTAATAATCTGTATCTGATAATTCCTATTATAATGGAATAAAGTAGAACAACAGATGTGTCCTATTTCCTTAAGTGAGTCAAGATTCAAGACCATTTATTGTCATATACATAGTAAGGAAAAACAAATGTAATAAAATTCTATTATTATTATGTTTTATATGTATCATTTACTGTCTACACGAAATGACGCAAAACAGGATTTTAGTTATGAAATACAGATTTTGGTAAAGACTAGATCTTATCATTTTTACATTTTTCACTCATTGAGTTTGTTTTCTTGAGAAAGCAAGCTAGAGGCTAGGTATTTTGTTTTTATGCACGTTGTCATAGGAACAAAACGCACTTGATTCAGTGATAGTCGGCTACTTGAGACCCATTAAACTTAAAAAAAAAAAAAAAAGTTTGCAATGTTCAGTTATGTTTGTCTTCTACAAATCACTGCAAATATGCTGTTATCATGAAAAAGAAATGTGCACAGATCTTAACAAAATGCATTTTGGTGTGATGCTTTCTGACAAAATTATTTTTCAAGTAAGCGGTGAAAGGACAAAGCATATTTTTGGATTGGACATTGTCAGACATACTTTTTAGTGCATTATTCAATTCCTTCTCATTTATAACTTCCACAGCTGTCCTGGGGCAAACGGAGAAATGTATGGCTGCCATTTTAAGCCAAAAGTCCTACTGACTTGAACACATAATAGTTCTTGCAAATTCAAGTTAAGAGTAAATTATTGAATACTCCCCCCTTTCTTTCCATATGTCCAACTCTGGATTCTTTCAAAAAGTAGCTGAAGAAAATAAAAAGCTTTTTGGTTTACTTGAGTCCTATGACCCTATTTTACTTATAGTTGTTTTTTTGGTATATCTGCTCTCTGTAAAACACTTGTGTTTTGTCTATGAATAGTGCTGTATAAATAAAGTTTACTTCCTTACTACAGACCCATTAAACTTAAAATAAAAAAGTTGGCAATGTTTGGTGATGTTTGTCCTCTACAAATCACTGCAAATATGCTGTTATCATGAAAAAGAAACGTGCACAAATATTAAGAAAAGGCGTTTGATGTGATGCTCTCTGACTAAATCATTATTCGAGCAAATGGTGCAAGAACAACTCATATTTTTGGATTGGACATCGTCAGTATAAGAATTGCTATTTAGTGCATTATTCAATTCCTCCTCATTTATAACTTCCACAGCTGTCCTGGGGCAAACAGAAAAATGTATGGCTGCCATTTTATGCCAAAAATCCCACTGACTTGAACACATAATAGTTCTTGCAAATTCAGGTTTAGAGTAAATTATTGAATACTCCCCCCTTTCTTTCCATATGTCCAACTCTGGATTCTTTCAAAAAGTAGCTGAAGAAAATAAAAAGCTTTTTGGTTTACTTGAGTCCTATGACCCTATTTTACTTATACTTGTTTTTTGGTATATCTGCTCTCTGTAAAGCACTTGTGTTTTGTCTATGAAAAGTGCAGTATAAATAAAGTTTACTTCTTTACTACAAACCTATTAAACTTAAAATAAAAAAGTTGGCTATGTTTAGTAATGTTTGTCCTCTACAAATCACTGCAAATATGCTGCTATCATGAAAAAGAAACGTGCACAAATATTAAGAAAAGGCATTTTGGTGTTGATCTAACAAAAACAACTTCTTCTTTGGGCTTCCTGGTTAATTACAGTGTAACTACCATAATCACATGTTTAGTTACCATGTTTTTTTTCCATCTCATTACCAAGCTATTACTGCGTTGTCAAGTGGAACGCTATCTCTGTCGAGCCAGTCAACTTCCCCCACATTTTCTTAAAGGTTAAAGTTAAGTTAATCTTGCTAACCAACATAAGCAAACACTTAACCTCCTTTCTGGGGGCAATACACAATAAAAATGAAGTGCCAATATTTCACCTCATCATGGCTTTACGCACAGTATTAATTATCCACATCAGCGTGCTGGCTTAAGTCCAAACTGCAGATAAGTGTAGTGGTTGTAAGTCAGACCACAGCCTCCCATTGCTACACTAGTGAAACTTATTAGGCCCTATATACTTGGCCCATTACGGTTCCGGACCTCATGGCACCAAAATGTCTGCACCCTCAGTTTCATGAAGGGCGGGGGTTAAGGGCAGATTTCTGCTTCCCTCCTGAGCTTAGTCAGATAGCATCACACCAAAAGTAGTAGCAGCACTTAGACTCTGAAACTGAACCACAAAACCCCCTCCTCCTGCCCAGGACTTAATTGGACCATAATTTTACAGTACGCCTTGGTTGGAGATGTGTCCCGTGTGGGGAGAGGGGCTCTTCCAAACGCCCCATTAAAGGATTTCAGCAGTGTGCATTCACCCCATAAGGTAGAGTTTCAGTTCGGGTCAGCATTCCTCAAAATAATCACAGTCAGGGGTGGGAGAAATAGTCTAAACTTAAACTAAAATCATTATTTGAGCAAGTGGTGAAAGGACAATGCATATTTTTGGATTGGACATTGTCAGTACATGACATGCTATTTAGTGCATTATTCCATTCCTCCTCATTTATAACTTCCACAGCTGTCTTGGGGCAAAAAAAGAAATGTATGGCTGCCATTTTATGCCAAAAGTCCCACCGACTTGAACACATAATAGTTCTTGCAAATTTAAGTTAAGAGTCAATTATTGATGCTCTCCCCTTTTCTTTCTGTGTAGCCAACTCTGGATTCTTTTAAGCAGCTGAAGACATTCCTGTTTAGAAAAGCTTTTCGTTTACTTGAGTCCTATGAGACTATTTTACTTAAAGTTGTTTTTTGGTGTACCTGCTCTCTATAAAGCACTTTGTGATTTTATCTGTGAAAAGTGCTGTATAAATAAAGTTTACTTACTTACTTAAGTTTAGTTACTTACTTACTAATGCCGGACATACACTGTGCGATATTGTCGATCGTTTCACTCAGCCCCAGCTCAAACTGTACGACCAAATCGCAGGGTTTAAAAGTTCACAGCTTCATTCATGTTCTCACACTATACAAACTACTTCAACAGAGCGAAACCCTCACCAGAGGTGACTGGATTTCAAACAGGTTTGATATTCTTGCGACCTACGATTGCCGATCGGGAGCTGGTCGTGAGGTTTTAATCGGTTCTTGTTACCCCATGTTTACTACACGAAGCACGACACACGATTAAGTGAAAACCCAATCCCAAAAACAGTGGCATGAGTGAAAACTCATCTCAAAAAGGGCCAAAAATCGCACAGTGTGTGCCAGCCTTAAAGTGTTATGCCCAGTGACACAACAACCGCTTGAGGTTCCAGATTTGCGTTAAGATTTTCTTTTAAGGTGCACTATGTAACTTTTTTGGTGGATGGTCTGCCACTGACTTAGCTCCCTGGAGATGTCAGTGCTTTGCCTAAAATATTACTCTTTAAATGCTTTAAGTGTAGCTCCAGGTGGTGCCAATAGGTCAAGTTCCTGGTTAGATCAGTGAAGAGGCGAGTCTGCTCACACAGTAGGAATGCATTTTTCAATGTTGGTAAATTGAAAACACGTACAGAGAAATAAATGCTAAATTGATAAGTTTAAGGCCATGCTGTTAACTTTTCACTTTAGAAATAATAAGGTCTTTTAAGTGCACCTGAAAAATACATATGCCCTTTCACCAGTACTGCTAACTGAATGTCACTCCTTATATGGTACGTGGAAAGACCCAATTCATCAAAACACCGACAAAACCACTTCATTTTTCCCTTAAATGAAAATATGCTCGTATCATTACACTGTACTTTTTAACGCCTTCCCCTTAGCAGCAGCAGCTCTGAGGTGAGCACGGCTGCCTCAAGAATGTGTAAAGCGGTAAATAGATTCCCTTTTCGTCCTTCATACTATTTTAACTGGAGCCCATCCAGTCAGCTTATTACCCAGAGAAACAATGTCTCCACTGTGTAAGCACGGACTCGTCAAACTTTAGGCAGCTCTCAGATAAATGCGCTCACACTTCTAGACTTTCCACACCATCCCACATAAGGAACCATTACCACCATTGTCGATTCATGCGTTCACCTGTTTAAATACATGTGTCTTAAAGGTGCTATTTAACTTTTCAGGAAGAGGGTCCCACACCTGTTTGACTCCATGAAGTTGGTATTACTTTGCTCAGATTGTTCCACAGTAAGGCATTAAACACATCTATCTTCACGAGGAGCTGGAGACGCCACAAAGCCAAGTATTTTGAGCTTTGGAGATGTAGACAGACTCAGACTAATAAACCAGGATTACTCAAACATGTGTGAATGAAACAAAACACAATTCCCGGTATGTTTTTGATGTGGTAACAACATTCTGACATGACTTTAAAGATCACAAGAGTCAATTTTGCGTAATATAAAACCTTTAAGTTAACAGGGCTTTTGTCACTGTTAGTCAGCGATTTTTCCTCCAACGTTGCCTAAATCTGGCCATATTTGCAGGAGCTTGAAGAACGCCAACATTCACACCTAAAAAGGAATTCAGCTTTGACCAATGGAAAAATACCACTTCTTATTAACAGTGGTGCTTATGCAGTTCCTTCAGATGCAGTTAGAGGCACTTAAAAGGACTCCAGAGCTACTTTTGGTCCATTGGGGGATGTTTATGCAGTCTGATGATTAGCAAGTGCATGACAGTAAATGGTTGAAACAGTTTGAAACTAAATTAAATGTCACTTATGTTCTGAATTCTTTCAAAGTTTGGCTCCAAATGCAACAGTTTTCCATGTTGTGGGTTGGTGTCGTCTGCAGTGCATTTTTCTCAGGTCACTAGCACCACAATTAAAACTGTCTTAATTAAAAGGAAATCTGTGGTAATCCAGAGTAGTTAAATTCAGATTTTGATTATTACTCTTTCCCTGAAGCAACGGCAAAAATGTGGCAGCTTTGGTTGTGACGGCGTTTACGGCAAGGGGAGGCGGTAACTGGCTCCTAACACTTCACTTGGCACCACAGTTTTTCAACCCAGAAGTCAGAGCAATTGTTTCTTTTATCAAGTTGTTTTAGATGAATTTTCAGATTTAAAATATCCAAAATATGACATAACGATCCATGGGTCTCATAGATTATAACTTCATAGTAGACAAAAGCACAATATATCTTCTTTAAAGGTGCACTGTGTAACTTTTTGGACATGTTATTGCTTTTCCTGGCCAGTTTACAGGTCTGATTTGTGGAGTGGTGATGGTTTTAAAAAGTCTAAGAGGGCAATTAGGACCTGAGCTCTTGCATGGCATGCTTTATTGATTTCTCTTTATTATTTGGGCTGATTGGGGACCTGATGAGTGCAAAAACTAAGAATTATATTTATTTATTTTTTTTATAAATTTATATGTCAACATGTGATATATAAAACATTCATTTTATGTTTTAATCATTTTGATGGAACATAATAAAATTACAATTAAATTAACTATTTTTTAGTGCCTGAACAACCCAGAAAGTGTTGAACCTATATGTTTGCGTATGTGGACGCCAGGTCCTAGAAGGCTACTACTGCAGGCATTTTTGGTGCAGCTCTTTCTCTTTATCTTGGTTTGTGGCTGGTTAAAGGGTCCATTTTATGCTATTTTCTGAACTATTTTATTGTTTCCTCATCACAAACATAGCTGGTGTTGTGTTTTGTTTCATTCATACTTGATTAACATGCAAATCCTGCATATTTAGGATGAATTCTTCTCTCAAACAGAAAGTCATGAAGAAATGCTCCACTGTGGTTTTTAAACTGCATACACTTTCACTAGAATTATTTGGATAATTTCAGTCTTGGAATTACCAATCTGTACTGAGCAAAAGGTGAAAGGTAGAACTTGAAAACAGCCACTACATGCCATCACAAGGTATAACAGAGCTTTGGAAATGTGCTATACTCATAATAAATGGTTACTCAAGTACATGTGAATAAAACAAAACACAACTCTGGGTATGATTTTTATTTTGATTCTGAAATGGCTCAAAGCTCTCAAGAGTCAATATTGTGTAATAAAGGACTTTTAAATGATTACACAGGCTTATTTGATCACTTTAGGTAGCAGAACATTTCCCTCTGTCCCTTATTTTCCAAGATGAATTCACATTACTAGCTACAAGATATTTTTGAATGCATTTTACTGAAATATTTTTGATACAGTAGCGTTAAAGCGACTTCTAAACACTGAAGACAGATTATGTGCTTAAGTGCCTCTACGTGTGAGAGGTGAAGTCAGACCTTGATGAATTTGGTATTTTAGAAATGTCCCTCTCCTCCCAGTGAAAAACATCCATTCTCAGGTATCGTTTTACTCAATCATAGCTTCACCTTTTACTGTAGCGCACAATCCAGCATTATGCCCCCCTATTTGCTTATATACATGTCAGTATTTGCTAACTGCTCGTAGCGTTGAAACCCCATGCGTTGGTCTTTTATTGCTTACACATATTTCAACACTTTTCCTGCCCCGCGGCGAGAGGAAGACCAAACATCCTCTGTCGTAAATTTTCTGACTCAGGAGTATGCCACACAGGAAACCATAGAGTCATTCGCACAGGTCCTGAGGTGCAGACCAGAGCATCGTATATCACCGCTGCAGTCAACAACAGCAGCAGGCCTAAGGATGGATGTGATTTTTGGAAGGGAAAACACACCACTTTTACTTATCTTTGAATTCAAATAAGAAGATATCTAAGAATTATTAAGTGAAAATTGGTTGAAAAAATAAAATAGTTGTTATAATCTTGTCATCTGGTATTTCAGTGAACATATGCTATTGTAATTATGAACAAACTAAGGTAACACTTTATAATGACTGCAATATTTGCTGACTTTACAAAACATGAATAAAGACTTAATTTATGATGAACAAATAGTTGACAGTTGATAAAGAATGATTCAGGCTAAATAACCACTAAGGGGTTAGATATTGTGGTTAAGGTTATTAATAAAAGACTGCTTGAGACGGCTATATAAATATAATTTATGACACCCATGGATCATTATGTAATTTGCACATTTTAAATCAAAATATTCATCAAAAACAACTTAATAAAAGAAACATGTCCATTGATTTCTGCATTTGAAAACTGTCATGCACAATGGGAGCCATAAACGTCATCACAAAAGCAAAAAGCAAAAGGCCATGAAGTTGTCAGCACCTCCAAGGTGTAGCTGCAGATCTCCTTTGCGAGTAGCAGTTTTTGTTTTTTTGTTTTTTTTTCATTTGTACCAAACTGCATTAGCCTGATTCATCAGCCGGTTTCACTTAGTTTCACTTCTTAGAAACCGTCTGACCTCGCTGTGTTGAAATTCGTTTACTCGAAAGTAGATGGGTACTTTTTGTGATTTAACCAATCGCTGCTGTTTGGTAGTCACGTATGTAATGCGGCACAGACAGGGCTATCTGGTATATTAAGCTTTTACCAAATCCCATAAGAAGAAGGGCAATAACGTCTTTCCCCTTGACGAAATTCACCAAACATTCTCTTTGTTCCTGCTTTATCAATTTCTGAAATCGTTGACAACACAGAATGTACGACTCTTTGCTGATTGGCTGGTGCCCGGACTTGCACTTCTGGGGTTTTTGCAACCCATCTGGTGTATTTTGTTTCCTGACCTAGTTGCTGGAGAGAAATGAAATTGAGCGGAGGCACTAGGTGACGCCAGCCTGGCTAAAAGTGTATAGCACCAATTAAGAAAATAAAATTAGAGAATGAAGTTAGTACACAACAGTGGTCGTATTCCAGTGGCGTTGAGAACAGGAGTGGATTGGCACTGTGGTGTCTTGAAAATCAGAGGTTACAGATTTCTCAAACATGCACCAATCCCTTTAAATACAACTTCAAGATACTCTGAAAAGTCCATTTTGCATAATAGGTGTAGTTTTACCCACTTTAATGTTTGACAAGTTAATTGTAAATTATTTTTAATCAGTTGTTTTAGTGAGAAGAATGCTTTTCTCTAAAAAAAAAACAGTTATACTAACAGTTGTGATAGTTTTTTTTTTTTTTTTTATGTTAGCAGTAGCAGTGAAAGTGGTTATGTCTGGTGCAAAATAGTGGGCATAATAATCGTATGACAGTATCTAACAGTAATTATTGAATATGTTATATACCAATCATTCAGTATAAACATATTTATCTCTGAGGGGCAATCTAAGCACTTTGAACATTAAGTAAATCAAATTGAATTTCTCCTTTGCCAACATTAAGTAAAGTTCTGTCAGTATGGAAAAACACACTGAGCATGCATCTTTGTCACTGCCTGTCTCCACGGTACTAAATGAGTGATTTGCATGTCTGTGTATGTGACCCTCTTCACTTCACTAATCTAATAGGAAATCAAATCCAAAGTAAGATTACGTCAGAGCTGGTCTCGATCTGCAGATGAAATGGCTCTCGTTTATCAGACATGATTCATACATCACAGTCTTCTTATTTACCTCTCAGTGATGGATGGCATCATTATGGAGATTACATTTGATCTCGATGTGTATCTATGTCTTCACCAGTCTCCTCAGCCTGTCCGACAGTCTTTTACGGTACATGAGTTTTTTAGAAAGAACAAAGATGGTTAAATGCCTGTTCTATTTTAACATACAGTTTTGTTTTTGTATGTGAGTGCAACTAAGAATTATTTTGCTTATAGATAAAAACTTTGTTAAGAGATTTAGCATAAGATTGCCATGAATACAAACTTATTTTGAACCACATAAAGCTAAACCTAAACTGCACTTGCTGGATCATTTTTGAAGACATGTTTTTACGGTAATTCAATAAAAACACATTCTTCTTGTGCTGTTTTGACTTCTGACTATTCTGTGTTGATAATATAACTTTTTCTCTTAGTAAAATTTATGTTTTAGAATCTATTTACTGTCCAACAATTATAAATGAACAAATTAGTTGTTAACAATCTTTAATTTTAATTACTGAATGCATTTTTTTCCTTTTATAGTATAAGTCAAGAAAAACACAATTGTTCTTTTTAATATGGGTCTGTGCAGCTTGACTCAGTCCAAGGACTTTGTCTTGAGATATTTATCTTTACCAGATAGGACCCTTTTGTCTGTTAGCAGCACAAGTTTCACTTCATTGTCTGAATTTAGGTTGGAATTTACTTGGCAAAGGTGCTTTCCAAGTGCTTCAGGTCAAGTTAAGGTATTCAGGTTACTGTGCAGTCTTGTTTGTTGCACTGTTCTTTTTTTTTTTTTTTTTTTTTCCTTTTTTCTAACAATGGCAAACAATGCTATGAAGAAACAATGGTTAATGAAGCACTATGTCACTTTTCTGGTGGATGTTTTGCCGCCTGTCTGTCTAGGTGGAGCTGTATTTTCCTTGTCGAAGCTTAGCTCTCCTATTACCATTATTATTGTTATTGTAATCTTTATTAATGTACATGATCCCAATGAAAACTAAATAAATATGAAATAATTGAATAAATGTAATATAGGTTCTGTGGGACATTCCAAGAAAAGTGATCTCCATGTGGACAAGTAGGCAGGACAAGTAGACCCTTCATCAAAAAGTTACATAGTGCCTCTTTAACCCTAAAAGAGGTTCTGTTTATTGTAATAAAAACTTAAATAACTTAAGGATGTACATGCAGTACTTTTCTATTCCCGTTAGGATAAACAGGAAGTATTTATTTACAAATACACCTTTCCTGTTGTGGCTCAGTGTATGGTCATAAGGTTGACTCATACACTCATTAAAACATTTTCTGCATTTTTCTTAGCTTTTAAAACACTTTGGTTTATTTTGAATCTCGGTGTGGTCGTCTCTTTAGTAGCACCCACAGTTTGTCACCCAGCCGCCTCTGCCAGAACGCTCCCTGCCTGGTTTATGGGTGTTTACTTAAGAGCTGTGTTGAGTGCGCAGTGAGATGTCTATCACTGAGAAGAAAATTGACAAATGCCTTAGCCGGTAACACTACTTGCTTCTGTGACGATATTTGGTCTCAGTAAGGCATTTTAAGACTGGACTCATTCACTGTTCATTATGTTCATTTTCTGTGTTTATTTGTTCTGGGAAAATACATAAATGTAGCCTGACTGACGCCCAGGACAAAAGAGCGGGGAAAAGCGGGGGTTCAACTTGACGATAAAATGACTGTTAATGCAGCTGTGTGTATGCAGGCCTTGTATTTCTGCTCAATCCCCAATGCGTTTAACCTTGTTCGGAAACCACAAAAGAGCCATCTCGAGATTAACCGGAAAACTGAGTAATGGTGTATTGTGGGAAAACATGGACCACTTTAATTTCAATAAGAATGCTACTGCTGCTGAGTAAATACAACCAAATGCAAAAATGGGCATCTATTTGATTACTGGATTCCTACATGATGTAACTATTACTAGTATAACTCTTGTATAAATGGCGTTTATATGAAATTATTTTAGGTAATTGATAGTGATTTACAGAACATAATTGTTTAGATGGAGGGGATCTTGATGCTGAAGTGAAGCTGTGTTATATTGTTTTTATGCCACTCCATTAAAGGTGCATTTTAGTAACTTTTCTAGTGGAGGGTCTGTTAAATGCTTTTCTCCACTGGGATGTTATTTCTTTGTCTGGAATGTTTCACAGTATGGCATTAAACCTTTCTATCATCATGGAGACCAAGCCAAACCAAGTTACTGGTCAGATCTGTGGAGAGGTGACTCCGCTTACAATCAGAATTCATGTTTTTCTGAGCTATAAAACCATCTATAATTTAGTAAATGTAAGGCAAAGCTGTTAAAGTCATACTGTGGAACACTGCAGACAGAGGACTGACATATCCATAGAAACAAGCAGGTGACGGACCTCCAACCAAAAAGTTACATAGTGCACTGGCCATACTATTTAAGCCCCTTGCCAATTAATGTCATATACTGCAGTATGCACTGAGCAAAACTAACATTATGGTCATGAATAAAACATAAAATGAAACGTGTTAACTCAGACTGATTCTAGTATTAAAATTGAAAATCAATTTCATAATGTAGATATTAGCACAGACAGAGAGATTTGTGCAGTTTAAATGTGAGACATGTGATCTGTGAACATCTGTAGCCTTCGAACTGCACAAATCTCTCTATCTATGATTTGATTTTTTATTTTAATTTTAGAATCAGTCTGAGTTCACGTTACTTATTAACAAATTGCTTATTTCTTATGTTTCATTCTTGATCATAACATTAGTTTTGCTCAGGAGTATTTCTCTACTCGCCTTTACGTTTTCGTCTTTCTTACCTTGATAGTTGTGGATAAATTCTTCATGGACAGAATATGTCCTTTCTCGACTTTGTTGGATGCAGACTTGGTGATGGGGCAGATTTATGAAGCTGGTGGAAAATATGCAAGACATTTCCATAGATATTTTGCCATAGAAAAGCATTAACGTAAATGGCATTTACCCTACATCGCAGCACTTCCGGCCATTATGAAAAAGATCTATGGACACAACAACAGTATGTGATGGATGGTGTCTAAAACAATTCACCAATCTAACAAACTGCGTAACTTACTAGAGCACTTGAGATCACATGCATCCTCTTTGACTATCTAATAACGCATAATGGCTTTGTATTTTTCATAATTTTAAAAGGACTGTTTTTTGATGTCATGCTTGTTTTTATCTTTTTGTTGCCGTAGTGGAAACCTTATGACCTAGACTGAATTGGGAAATGAGCCACAAATATCTGTAATTTGAGATTAAACTATCATTCCTCTGTTTATTTATCTATGTCAAGTTCTCCCACTTGAACTATATAAAAAGTACTAAAAAGTCTATACCCTGAAGTAGCACTAATTGTTTGAACACCTTTCTGTATCCCTGTGCAGGAAGCCCCAGAGCAGGAGGGGAGAGAGAAGGGAGCGTGAGGGGAGAGAGAAGGGAGCGTGAGGGGAGAGAGAAGGGAGCGTGAGGGGAGAGAGAGGAGCAAAGGAGGAAGTCTCGTCACAATGGCTGATATGGGACCGCAGAGCTCAAGGCAACACCTACATGATTAGATTAACACGCGAACAAAATACTCCCTTCCTTTGGCTCATTTCTGTGGAAGCACTCGTGTCTTTGTTTCTATTCCAAATGTAATTAGATTTAAGTAAAGCGAACTCTGAAAAAGGTTTAATCAGAAGCATTTCAATGAAGGGGCCAAAAGTTAATTGCTTTTTATGTAATGACTTGATACAGCTTTTACAGACCAGATACCATGGTGTAATTCAAATTAGGATCGTTTCGTTTTAGCCATAGTGTGCATTTTCAGTGTTCAGAATACAGAAAAGGTGATCACTCTTACAGATTTTCCAGTATATCACACTAAACTTGCTCATCTCTATGGAGACAACCAGGTCAGGTCTGTGGAGATGTGTTCCCATTTCAAAGTAAGCAATAAACACACTTGTAACTGAATAAAGTTTTGTGCCATATTGTGGAACATTCTAGGCAAAGCAATAACATCTCTACAGAGACAAGCAGCTGATAGACCCTCTACCCCAGAAGTGGGCAATTATTTTTTTTCCATGGGGCCACATGAGAAACAGGAAATATTGTGGAGGGCCGGGCCAAAATGCTTAACTCAATTCTGCATAATATTAATTGTATTTCTTTATAAAAAGCAAGAAATAGCATTGTTTTTATGCGCTGGTAAGTTATAGAGTTTATGGAGTTTATGTTATGACTTAGCAAGGAAAAGTGAGATTGCCTTACAAAAAAATCTAATTAAAATAGAAAACACCTCTAAAATAAAAGCAATGCAGCTCTAGTCCATGCATGAGATGAAATTATGAAATATGTTTATTTTGTAATTCCAAATGAGCCAGAGTCAACCAAATGTGTGGCCTGGAGCTGTACAATGCCCAGGTCTGTTCTACCCAAAACGTTTTATAGTGCGCCTTTAAGAACATTAATTAATATTGCACAACTGTCTTACTGTCACTGACATAATCATGTACTGCATTTATCTTTATGGCAGAATGTTTGTCCGTGACCATGGTGACACAATGCAAACATTAGCAAAGGCTGCCAACATGGATTTAAACAACACATTTTCTGGAGCCTGTGATCAATAGAAGCGTTCATGGTCCAGTAAAGGTGTTTGATTTTCAACAGGGAGAGTGAATAACAAAAAAACTGTTGGATAAAGTTAACTAGCTTGTGAGTGTAATGTTATTGGAGTGAGACTTTTTTTAACAGCCTGAATGAGCTCACCTGTTGTAGTTCCAGCTAAGTCAGTTTTTATGATAAGATTGTGTTAAAACAAAAGTTTACTTCACATTAGTTAGTATTATTTCATTTCATAGCTTAATTTAATTCCTTTATTTAGACTTTTATTCTAATTTGGGATTCACACATTTTAGTTCATATAAGTTTGAATTATCACTTGTACTTGATTTTTTTTTTGTTTTTTTTGTTTTGTTTGATTGGCCAGACGGAGGACCCTTGGCAGAGACCATCCACTCCGAACAAAGGGGGGGAGCGCTATTTAGTTAGTTTTACATTTTAAGTTTAAGTTAGTTTGTCTAGTTTGTTTAAGGTTATTTTATTATCACTTATTATTTTATTTATTATACTTATTTGCCTTCCTATTACTTTGATTAAATTAGGAGTTTTAGTTAATTATTTAGTGTAATTCCTTCCTCTTGTTTTCAGTTTTAGTTGGTCCTCATGTATTTAAACACCTCTGTTATTTGCATGGTTGGGTTAGTTTTGTTGTGTTCAGTTTGATTTAAGTTATCCCAGCTTTTTGTTAATGATTTACCTAATTTGCCTTTGTTAAATAATATTTTTGACTTAATTAAATTTAAACTTATTTTTATGCCTTGTCTTTGCCTTTCTGTTTGGACCACTACACTTAGATTGAATTCTATTATGAGTAAGAGAGCTTCAGACAGAGCAGTGCCTTCATTTAGCAGGGAATGTGGATGAATGCAGCTGCAAAAAAATCAATAAAAGCTGTGTTGGTAAGTTAGCATGTTAACATATTGGCCTGCATGCCGAAGACAAATCCAGTGTCATGCTGACTACTTGAAGATCGTAAAGTTCAGTACAGAATTGCTTCCCCATCTGTTCCGGTGCAGGTGGAGCTTACTTTGGCGACGCAGGTGAATATATTGTCCCTGTTTATGGCCTGAACCTGGTCAGGCTCAGTCACTTCCTGTTTTGGAGTCATTCTAAGTTCACTGGTACAGCAGAGGAGGCATTATTACTGTAGAGTCCTGCAACAGTCCTCCCCATAACTATTTCCTGTCCGTGAGCTTGGCCTCTGGAGATGCTCCGCTGTCACTCGTTCTAAAGTGCTGAAGCCTGTATTCTAAGCTCAATCTCCCAAAATGCACCTCTCCACTCTGCGCTTCGAGGCCTGGGAACGCCATAAAGCCCGTTTTACAAGGTGACATGACATAAAAACACAGGGAGAGCCAGCGGAGAAGGGGGCAACGCCAGGAAAGCGAGCAAAACTTTAACATTTGCTTATTTCATTTTGTATTAGATTTCACATTCAAAGAGGAGGACAATCGTTTGACGCTTATTGCCGGGTTTGTGGGTCTAAAACAGCGAGTGGATTCAATAGCTGTAGTGGTGGTGGTGGGCCGGGGTCTGTCTGCCATCACCCATGTCCACTTACACAGTTTGAGGGTCTCGCGGGGGTGGAGAGGGGATTACTGCTCTGACTGATCCTAGAGGGCCACGCACTTAACACTACTGTAAACAACAAGCCCATTTGAGAGCTCACACTCAGAGCAGAACCAGGGCCAGTGTGCAGATCTCTGGCACAGATACAAAGCAGTGCCAGTCTGTACTTCATTCAGCTGACTGGAAAATTCAATCTATTAAAACGCGTAAAAGGTTATGTTGAGATTTTGCACTTTGAAGTTTGGGATATTTCCTAACTTTTAATGCCGTCCAGACTTAGAAAAGAACACTTTATACAGTTCATAAGTTCAATTGTTTTAATACGATTTTATTTCATTGTCCATTGGGCTGTCTCCAGTTTTAGCACGTTTTACAGTGAAGTCATAAAGCATTGGGAAGTTCAATACGCATTTAAAGTTGGATTGAAGTGATAATTTTTGCTTCTAATCATGATAGAATAGTTTTTGTCATATTTGTTACAGTTTATTTTGTGACTTTTCCACAGATCATAGGTCAGATTTCAGGAAAACTCACTCACCAATGTATCCACTTCTCAACCATGACTCACTGATAGAAAAACTGTAATATTGTTATTCCTTTGTATTATTTGTGCAATTTGTAGCAATGAAGATGTACTGAATGCTATAGTTAGTTAAAACATTATCACTATGTTACGTCAGTTTTAGTTTTAGCAGGTACAACGACACACAATACTCAATACTTTTTGGATTAATTTACAAATTATGTAGATACTGTGTGTGTAATAAATGTAACAATTTGATATGAAACACGATACATGGCTCACGATACGATATTATCACGATACATGTGATAATTGATTTTTTTGCACATGACACTCTGATATGTTGCTGTTTTTTTAAGAACCAAATACATTTTAGCAGCAATATTTCTTTGTTAAACCACTTCTTGTTCAAAGTTAATATGAAATGCATCTATTTTAATCATCAAAACAGTGAACATGTTAAGCGTATTGCATAAACAAGTTTTCTTTCAGTAAATACGCAAAACAACAGTAGTATATCAGTACAGTACAGTAGTTTAATAGTATATCTATGAGGTTAATATTTATCAAATTTGTATTTTTATGTATAAAATTCTTTATAATTCAACTATGATCCCTGAACTTTTCACATTTTAATTTAAAACCAATGCAGAGATTCATAGATGCAATGCTCATCAAAATCATAATTTCATGTTCCAAAATGTGTCACATCAAGAGCTCAGTTTTCTATGATAAAGAGGCTGTAAATTGTGGAGCCAGTTTTCACATCTGGTTAGTGACAGCAAATCAGAGGCGCTGATATTTCATAATAATTTTTGATAATCATTCAATTGTGGATGTTGCATTGTGTTTTAATCCATGTTTGAATCAAAATAAATAAATAGTGTGGTCACAAAAAATTGCTAAAAGATGCCAAAAAATACTCCTAGTGATATATCGATACAGCAACCCATGACAATGACACTGTATCACAAAATTTAGTATCATGATATATTGGTATTTTGATATTTTAGTACACCCATAAATAAATGCATATCTTACTTAGAATTATGAATTAATTCTCCTTATGTTTCTGCTCCTTTTTTTTAATACCATTGGCTTGTGCTCCAGATTCTTCCTATTCAAAAACCATTATATTTGAATGGGACTACTGGTGTACCCAAGGACCAGTTATCCCTTTTAATTAAGACCATATTTTTTTCCTTCCTTATTCCCTCTCTCATTTTTGAAGTTCACCAAAGCTATGAAAAATGAACTGTTTTTTCCTATATCTAATTTATCATGGTTTAGCTGGGATTACACTGAGGTTTTTGACACTCATTGAAACTGACATGAAGACTTAAAGATGCATTCTGGAACATGTCCCAGACCAAGTTATATTTTCTCATCTCTAAAATGGTCTTTTGTGGTCTTTTGGTGTTCACGTTCCTCCGTTTGCCCTCTTACGATTTTATTATATGGGCCTCAAGAATTCGCTTTGTTCATATGTGGGAGATAATAACACTGGTCTAGTCTGGATAAGGCAATAGCTGCAGACTTAGCAGTGTTTTTTTGCGTGACAGGGGTTCATATAAAAAGATTTTGCTCCATAATTTGCTTGGCTTGGGTCCGCTCCAGAAAGGCACAGGAATTTTCGTCCGTTTTAAGGGAAGGGGGCTGGTACAGTGGACTAAACCCCCAGCTCAATATGGTTCACATTTTTCTCTGCCTGTAAATGTGAATGAATTATCTCGCTTTGGAGTGGAGGAGAGACTTTGATTTGATCTTGAATGTGGTAGGAGGGCTGCTTTCAGACAAATGTTATGCATTGTAAAGTAATGGAGGGAAAGGAAAAGACTAATAATAAACGATCATTATCATATGACCGAAAGTAAGGTGTAATTAATTGTGAGTAAGTTTTGTCACTCATCCAAGTAGTTTCTTCAGTTGTGACATTGCTCTGGCTTAAATATCTCCTTCTGAAGGAAGAATTAACTTGACTGAAACTACACACCCTTGTTGTTTACAGTAAGAAGTATCTGGTATTATTTTAATCCATTGAATTATACTCAAGTGTGAACTGTTGCCTAAATATTTATGACCCCAATGTGTCATCGGGCACCTATTAGCATACTTTGATTATGTGTGCAAAGTGTATTTAAGTACACAACAGTAAACACACTACCAGACTAATTAACTACAACTGCTGCTGTGGCAATTACTGCTTCAATCAGCACTACTACAGGTTTGTAATAACTAGCATTAGTGTTGCTACTACTATTCCTAAACAACATTGCTATGAGGATTGACTTCTGTAAGAGTAAGGGCTTTTAGGTACGCCTGTGTACACTTACGATACTTTTGAATATATTGAAATATATGTGTCAGGAAGGGCATAAGATGCAAATATATAGTAGTAGGCTATTCAAATCACTAAAACATACAAAGTAGTTGTTTTGCTGTAGTGACAGCAGAAATGAAACGTGAATAGAGAAACACAATTAGCGTGCCCATTAGGGATGTAATAATAACTGAAATATTGTGACATCATATCGTCAGAAGTCTCAATAATATTGTGGGCTGTCACAATATATCAATATATCGAAGTAGAAGTTACTTTGCTTAAATGCTTGGTTTTATAGTAGCAACAGCTTATGAACATCGGAAACTACATATCCCATGATTCATTTCAGTGCAAATAACATGAAGAGATATGTTTTTTACTTGAATTCTTGGGATTTGACAGAAATAATTCTCACAAATTCTCTCAAAATCTTGTCAAGGTATTTTAAAAACAAAAAAGTGTCCTATCTACAATTATATTTGCCTCTCCAAAATATCACAGTATATATATAATATCGTACCGTGAGATTTGGATATCATTACATCCCTAGTGCCCATCTATTAATACTGCACCTATAGTACTGTACCTATTCAAGCTTTCATAGTAAGACGTGCATGCTACAAACTCTCTCAGTAAGACAAATATGCAACAAACTAAACGTGCTGTATGTTACTTTTTTTTCTACTATAATTGATGTAATTGCGTTTACTGTACATAAGACTCAATGTACTCCTGCAGGTTCTGTGTCCTCACTCAGTTCCCACGTTGTTAGTAGTATTTGTTGTGTAGAATGAGCGTGGATGTGAGACCTAAACATTACCCTGCAGACAGTGCGAGCAAGCGGGGAGTCAGTCTGTCTGTCCCACTTTGGTTAATTGTGTTTGGAGCAGCACGTTTTGAGCCGTTTATTCCCGCTCTGCTCCTGTGTTGACAGCCAGGGTGCTCTTCATAAACAGTATAAATCACTGTGGATCTAAGTGACTCATCTTCATCAGTTGTCAGAGATTTCACACAAAAGAGCCAAATGCAAAACCTGGGCAGGTCCCTGGGAACAAGTCAGACATCATAATCGTCATAATACTCAGCTCATTATCTCTGCTCTTCAAAGGTTAATGTGGGAAAACAGCTCTGCAATGCACTGCACCTTTCTGATATATTACAGAGTTATTGCCAAATCAGTAAACGTAATATTTTTGTAAGTTTATTGGTTTATACCTGGTTTATGGGGCAACAGGTGGTAGACGTCATCTAATAAAAATGACGTTGATAGTTTTATCCCACTGATCAGAGCATTGTTGTGTCTCTGAGCAATGCACTTCATCACCGTCTTTATCCAGTAATATGTGATGTGTTTGTGCATGATTGGTGGTGGTCTGAGAGGCCATCCATCCATTTTCTTTCACTTATCTGAGGCCAGGTAGGCAGGGCAGCAGTCTAAGCAGGGACTCCCAGACTTCCTTCACCCTGGACACTTCCTCCAGCTCCTCCAGAGGGAACACAAGGCATTCCCAGGCCAGCCCAGAGACATAGTCCCTCCAGCGTGTTCTGGGTTGGTTGGAGAGGCCATTTTAGCACATTTGCAGCCAGATATCTGCATGTCCCATGGCAGCTCTACTACAGTAGTTTGAAGTAGACATTCTAAATTGACTTAATTAGCTTACTCAAAGTTTTATTTTGATTCATGCATTTATTCCTGTTTTGTCTTTCAGTTTAGATTTGAGCCTCATAAAATTTCTGTCTTCACCAACCTCATGTAGGTAGAGGTAAAAAATGACGCATTGCAAATTTTCAACAAGAAAAGCAAAACAAAAACAAAAAAATCTGCTACTTTGTAAAGTGAAAAGTCATTATGAAGAGTTTCAGTTCTGCAGTTTTAAACAAGAAGTAAATGCCTGTTTGTACTATTAAGTTCTTGTAGATCAGGGGTCTAGATCTAGAAGAACTTAATAGTATCTCCCTCCATCCAGATTTTAGTTCTGATTTTAGTCCTGGTTTAGACCTGGTTTTAGTCCTGATTTTAGTCCTGTGTTAGACATGGTTTAGTCCTGGTTTAGACTTGGTTTAGTCCTGGTTTAGACCTGGTTTAGATGTGGTTTTAGTTCTGGTTTAGAGGCACAATCCACTCTACGTACGCAAGAAGACAGGGTCCATGCAGCGTACGTGAGGAGGCGCGATCCACGTGGCGTATATGAGGCAAAAAAGGGATATGTTCCAAACTGAATAGGTTGTCAGAATGGTGACATAAATTTTCAGCTAATACATGCACACACAATTGCTGATATCCATACCACTGCAGATGTGTACAGATGTGGACCGTTATTTTTTCTTCACGTGTGTGTCGCGCCTCCCCAGTGGCTCTTTGGCTCCTCCCAGGGTAGTTGGGCCTCACCTTTTGAAAACCGCTGTTCTAGATCCGTATTGCACTTTACAATGAACAAAACGTAAAATTGTAATCTGCCTAGTAGGATTAAACTGCCCTTGTTTCTCAGAGTTATTGTAACTCATATCTATTGCCCATCCATATTTGTCTATTTATTTTCACTCCCTTCCACTCTGCGTGAGTCCACTCTGCTCCTCTCATGGGAACCACTCTCTTTTCGAAGCTCCATAGCCAAGGAATTTCGGCAGGACCTCGTTGGTTTATTTGTGCAGCCCTCCGTGGTACTTCTGACTGCGCTGGTTCGATTGAGCCTGGTCCCGAACGCGAACAGCTCATGGAGAGTTGGAGCTGCATCCAGATGGTGCAGAGATGTGTGCCAGTAGAGAGAGAGAAAGAGGGGGTCTGAGGGCTTGGACTTTAGCCTAGAACCACAACCTCCTGACAGGCTACAGGCGCAGGACAGACCCAGGCAGCACAAAGCCCCCTTTCACCCCCCTCCTACCACCTCCCTACCCTCACCCGCACCTCTCCTCCGTCAGGGGCAGACACCTCGGGGAATATATTGAATACAGACGTGGGCTGAACCTTGACATTTAAATTCAAATATTCCAAAATATGACACATACGGAGAGGCAAACAAACTTATGACAAAATGTATTCATTCCATGGATCATTTATGCACTGCAGTTGATCTCACTGTTTTTAAAGAGCGGGCTTTCTAACTGGTAGGTTGCCGTCCAGAAAGTTGTGAGAAGGTTGAGTGCAGGTTGAGTGTGAATTTTATTATGCAGAAGCCAAATGACTAACCAAGAGTATCTGTATTTTTTCTCTTTAATTAGCCAAAAATGTTTCATGTCATTGAAAGCTCACCAGTGGTCTTATGGTCTTGGTTTCCATATAAAACAGTACCTTCATTTAACATATTATATTTTTCTTTTTTTTTCTTTTTTTACCTTTGTAACCATGAATTCTTACGACAAACCAAGTCTCCTTTTCACATCAATCCAACCTGTGCCTTTGCCTGGTGGCGTAACCATTAGGGATGTAACAGTAATCGAAATATTGTGATATCGTATTGTCAAAGTTCTCACAATAATATCGTGGACCATCGCAATATATCGAATTACAAGTCTGTTTGCTTAAATTAAGAGTTATGGTGCAGCAATAGCTAAAAAAGACAGAGGGAACTACACAGACCATGATCCTTTGCTCCATTTCCATTTAGACTACAATAAGGTATAACAGTTCTAACACTTTTAAGTCTTAGTTCTTTGGATTAAGTCTTGTCAAGGTGTTTTAATAGGAAAAAGTAGCATATTAGGCTCCACAAAATATCGCAGTTAATATCGTACTGTGAGATGTATATCGTGAAAATATTGTACCGAGATATTTGGATATAATTACGTCCATAATCGTGAGCTTTCCCACCATATCTCAATAAATATTGTACCGTGAGGTTCAGACCGTGACGATATCGTATCATGAGACTTGGATATCGTTACACCCCTAGTAACCATGGAGATATATGTTTAATGTTACACTGTGTAAGGTTCCCCCACTAGAAAAAGTTACATACGGCATCTTTAAACTTGATCGATTTGCAATATAAGATTTATAACCCTTACCCATCCATTTTACATATGTTCTATATAAACCAATGGAATGAGAGTTTTATCACAAGTAATGAATCCTTTATCTTGCACCGTGGACCTATTGCAAATGTAGAATATATGTCCGAGCTGCAAAGGGACTATTGACCACTCACCTATTGATCTGCGCACACACACAGCCAGACTCAGTGCAGCCATTTGAACTCACTAAAGCACAGCACTATTCTGGAAAATGTGAAAAATGGACAGAAGTGTCAAGCCTTAGTGGAGATGGATTCTAACCCGTAGCTGAACCCAAAACTCTCTCTGTCTCTCTCCCTCCCCATCTCTCTCACTCTCTAGCTGTGCCTCCCTCTCTTTTGCTCACTTTTTCTCTCTCTGTCTCTCTTTTGTGCCACTCTCTCTTCCCTCCCTCTTTCTTTCGCTCTATTTCTCTCTCTCTTTGTCTTTCTTTCTCTCTCTCTCTCTCTGTCTCTGCATCTGATGTCTGCCTGAATGCCTGCAGCACACCTTGAACTGCCTGGCCCTCTCTGAGCTCTCAGACACAAAATGCACTCAGAGCAATCACGCCCACTATTGTCTTTTAATGAAACGGATAATGATTCAAGATGTTGCAACACTTTTTTTTTTTTGCGAGTGACAACAAATTCAATGCTTGAATAGCAAATATTTGGCAGCTGTTTCAAATTCACACTGTCTATATTAAGAGTTTATAGGCTTAAATAAAATTGTGTTGTCGAAGAATAAACAACTTGTGGGTTTAGTCCTGGTATGGTAACAGTTAGTTGTGGTGTTAATGGCTCTTTATAAAGGTACTGGTTAGAAAGTTACACTTTTGCCTTAAATATAATAGGTGCTTCTAAATAATTAAAATTTAAAAAGGCATTATTTATATGATTTATAATATAAGTTATTGTTTAAGCATGCTTCTTCTTTTTATAATGTTCTCGTAGTGCAGCAACCACTTCTTTTGAGCAGAACTACCAACCTGGAATTAACATATCTTGACTTAACCCTGATTTGCTCATAGTTTAGTCAAAGCACTCATCCCTCACTGTCTTTTAAATAACAATCTTAAAAATATTGCAACATTCTGGCAGATGGCGGCAAACCAGAGGAATTTAAAGGAGAGAAAAGCATGTAGGACTGAAAGGCTTTGAGCTAAGTCATTAACACAGAGCTATAATTACCTGATGTTGTCTCAGTGGCGAGCTTTGCCTGGGCAGGACAGGGCTGGCTCCTGTTGTGCGCAGCAGACAGACAGGGACACAGAAACACGTCACTCACAGCACTTTTATTTAATAACCTCCTGCAGAAAGAATCACAAAGAGGAACAGTTTCAAACTCTGCTCTCCCCCTCAACTTTCAGCACTCAACCATCCTGACCACTGCAGGTGAAAGAGCACCGAGAGGAGCAGAAAGGGCATCGGGGTAGATTAAAAAAATACAACACCTTTTTTTTTTTTTTTTTTAAAAGAAAGGTTTAAAGGTGCGCTGTGTGTGCACTTTTTGTTGGGGGTCTGTCACCTTTTGGTCTTCTTGAAGATGTTATTGGAACGTTTCACAGTATGGCATTAAACGAATCCATCTTGTAGTAGTAGTTTTCAGCAATTAAATACCCTAAAAAACATGCATTTTTTTCTGTGAGCAAACTCACCTCTCCACAGAGCTCACCTGTAACTTGACATAGTAGCTTCACATGTTTGCAAGTTTGTTATACTGTGTGTCACTCCAGGCAAACCTGTGACCTCCATGTAGACAAACAGCACACTCTTCTCTAGAAAAAGGTACACTGTGTACCTTTTAAGCATTTTTAATGAATTAACATGTAACTTTTAATAGAAAGCACATAACAACCTAAATGTGATTCCTATATTTTCTGATCCTCTAGTTTGGCAGTAACTATACTAATTATACTATGTTAACCATGTCAGTAGGAGCTATTGGTCATTATCATTTTAGTAATACCTGCAAAAATATGGTAACTGAGTAAGAGCATAGCAGTTTTCACATACTATATCCCAGAGTATCATTTTGGAGTAGTACTTTTAACTGACTAGAGCATTCTAAAGCCAATTGTTCCATATCCAGTAGAGCAGTGCAGGTGAGCTGAGGTGTTCATGTTATTTGTGCCCCCTGTGTGATTTACTCCCCTCATCCGTCACCACGGAGCTGTCATGAAATCGTTTGTCATCCATTGAAAACATGCCACCATCAGTTTAGAGTGTGCCAGCACCCGCAGCTGAGTATGCACCCCTATGGACACAAATCTTTTATTTGACGTAAAGTCAAATAAAAGAGGTGTGTCATAGTTCTTCAGGGGTTTTTTTTAGAATCATTTTTATTTTAATATTAATTTTATTTTGGCTGTTTGGTTTTGTGTATTTGAATACTAGTGTTTTGAATAGGTTTAGTCTAATGTAAAAGATTAAGAGTTATGGTGCAGCATATCGAATGTACAGTCAGTTTTACATATTGTGGTATATTGCTGTGATATTAATAATGGCATTAATCTTACCTTTCATGGTCTGATGTGTGGAGTATAGTAAGAATGTTTTTTCAGGCACATCAGGAAATCAGGAACAAAACAATTTATGATAATTAAGTTTAAACAATCCAGGCAATGCAATCATATGAGACAAGCAGGAGGTTTATTCTTTTCCAGAACAGTTCCATAGTGCACCTTTAAAACCATATCTGTCCATGAATTTGAAGAACTTGGGGCCAACATTTAACTACCTCTTAATTTCTCATTTCATTATAGAAAAAGATCGTCGGTTATAGCTTGTGATGCATTTTGTATCAAATTTATCCACAGACATTTGATAAAATTAATCTCCACATTTCACATTTTGAAACTACAACAATCCAAACTTCTCTTTTTGCTTTTCCCTCCACTTCAGGTTCTCCTTCCCTCCAATCCTCTCTCCCTCCCCCTCCTTCTCCTCTCATACTTCTCGTCTACACACCATTCAAATGTGGTCTCTGGGGAGCCATATCTCTCCTGCTCTGGCCTCCTGCACTGTTTCAATTAGACACCGTTTATGGGCACTCGAGTTTTTTTTAAGACTCTTTTATTAGCCCAGCGCTATGTTGACTGTGCGCAGTAACAGTATTGGAGTGGTTAGCGTCTCTTGTGTGTAAATAGCAATATATCTCCATAGAACGTACAGGGGCCAGACTTTTCACTATCCGAGCTGCGATTACTGCCATCTTTCTGTCCTCCTGTCACTAAAATATTACTCTCTGGATCATTTTGAATTTGCGTGAGGGAAGAGCTGTGCATATTGGAGAACTTGGCTTTTGTAGAATTTTGAGACGTAGTACAAGGAGACAACATCTGATTCACGGTTTTCCCAGCACACAGAGCTATAAACTATAGATTGGATTCGTGAGACTTCTTTCACATGCACAACTCAAGGTATAAATATGAGAAGAGCAGTAAAATGTCTGGAAGATGGTTGAAATAGTGAAACAACTCAGATAATGCAAAACCAGAAGCAAAACATTCACCAGCAGGATTGAGTACTCTACCTTACTTTACCCTACTGTTATATGTGCACTGAGAGAAAATGAAAAGATGATTTCAACAAGATGTCTTCTCAGTTAGTGTCCAACTTTTTTCCATAAAAACAGTTTGAAAATGTGTCAAGGCTTAGACTATTCAATTGCACTAAATAAGTTGCAGTGTATTTGTTATGTCTGAACGTTGAAAAAAGTAAAAGGTAATTTTTTATAGAATCTCTTGCTTTTTGATTGTTTTTTAGGAACTAGAGTCTGATAAGTGCTGTAGTAGTGTGTCTTGCTTGAGGACACAACAATACAATATTTAACAGTGTGACAAGGGTTTGAACCTTGACACTTTTTAGTAGTAGATGAACTGCTGTATGTACCTCCTACTGTTACCCCTGCCCCTCAAAAAGTCACTGACCCATTCCCAGTTGAAACCACTATTTTAGGAAAAAAGTGAAATTATCCCATGCAGTGGAAAAGACTTTGATGTTTGGACTAACATCCCAAAACCACATCAAACTTTACAGCTTTGGACGTCACTCATGACATCATCAGTGTGAGACAGGACAGCGAGGACGGGGGTAAACGGTGGGCGTATGTGATTGGCATTTCTGGGCACAGGGGCACAATGACTCAGTATTTTTACAGCACACCCAGAGCTGAGGACAAGCCAGGAGAATAAAGTATAAAAACTCAACAGCTAATAGGGTTACTTGTCATTCGTGTCATTACACAGGGCAGTGTTTTTCACACCTCAAACTTGAAATATGGCATCATCAGCCATTTTGGATGTTCTAGCTCTTAAGTTTTAGCCAGGCTGGCGTCACCTAGTGCCTCCATCCAATTTAGTTTCTCATCAGCAATTAGGTCAGGAATCGGAATACACTAGAAGGTCTGCAAGAACCCCAGAAGTTGTAGACCGCGCACCGGCCAATCAGAGAAGAGCTGTGAAGCCATGACGTCAAACTCAAGCACCTGTCTGGGTCCCTTTTGTGGTACAACACAACAGTAAACAAAATGGTTGAGATGGATGTAGATGAAGCCATACATTCTGTGTTGGCAACGATTCCCGAGATCGAGGATTTAAAGCCAAAATAAAGAGAATGTTTGTTGAATTTTATCAATGGGAAAGACATTATTGCCCTTCTTCCTTCGGGACGTGGCACATTACATACATCATCACCAAATAGCAGCGATTGGTTAAATATAAAAAGTACTTGCCTACCGTTGAGTGAACGAATCCTAACGCTGCCAGGTCAGACGGTTTCCACGAAGTGAAACCGGCTGATGAATCAGGCTGCTTACGTTAAGGAGTAGTAAGTAAGTAGTAAAAATAAAACTTATTTTGACATAATAGGCTGACAAACATTGTTGGTTATTTCAAAATTAGAACCTGATTTCAAAATTTTTACTTTTTAGCCTAAATTTTGCTGATAATAAGGCATATCTTTCAAAATGCATTAAAATTGATGTCTGAATTTCCAATATTTTCATAATAAATATTGTATTGCACTTAGTACCATATCAAAGTACAAGGATTCCTTTCATCTTAAAAAATAAATTTAAGCTTAAATCTACTCAGACTGATTGTTGTAATGGTATCGGGTCACTCATTGCTAAACAATAGAAGGCAGTACACATTGTATTACATTACCTCCCTTCTGGTGATTTCAACAGCAGTGATCTACTGTTCTGCACTTGAAACTTGTGCTTACTGAACAAACAAAAGCAGTCTAACTCTCAAACATGTGATTGTGTAAAATCTGGCAACCTCTGGCATCTTTTTCTAAACAATTTTATCGCATTTTCCACCATCCACTCTCCAACCTGTTACTTTAAACTCTACAGCACTGCAAACCTTGCACAAACAAAGCAGCCTTATAAAGTAACTGAGTGAAATGTACAAATTACAGCATGTACGGGAGACAATTGCACCAGTTCAGATTGTTTATTAGATTCAGAGGGAGACCAACCCCACTCTCATGACTTCTACATCCTCACGCGCAGAAAAAGACCTCATCAAAGTGGATCCCTCTTGCACCAGGGCTGTGACCTGCTGCTGAACCAGTCATTACCACTATGCTCAACTGTAATGCTAGTGATCAGGAACGTGACATAGTTCAACATGGTACTGACTGAGCAAAGGTTTAGTCAGGTGTGTAAATATACATGTATGGTGTTTTTGAACATTTGAAAATGACAATTGGACAAAAGCCCCAGGCAAATACATTTCTGATCTTTACTGAATACAGACATGTATTTCTCTAAGAATACAAATTGACAACACTAAATTTAGTTACACTTAGTTAAATGTTTGATGTGGGCATTTTTTGATCGATGACCAGCACTGTGGAGTTTCGGTTGCTAGTTAAAGGTAAATTGCTTTGTAATCATTATTATATCATTCAATACAAGCTACACAATAAAGGCTAGATCAGATAGAGGACTGAGTCACTGCCACAATGTTCTGGTAAACACAGAGAACAAATTCCAGGAGTCATATCAGGCCGGGTGCTGACCAAATCGACTGAGGGTGCATTAATTGTATGCGCCTAAAATGAAGGTTCACACTATTGTAAATGAAGTTGCAGTGCACTCTTTTGCACCCCTATGGAGCTCAGGTCTGAATCAAAACCAGAAACATCTGGCTGTGAAGTGCCAGTGCCAAACACTGAGCCACTGTGATGTTGCACAAGAACAGGATTGGTTAAATCTAGCTGTCGCTCACTCAGAGCCTGACAGAGTAAGAAAACCAGAGAAAAAATGTGTGTGTTTGAACAGACAGCTGCATTAAATAGAGAAATGGTGAATCACTGTATGACAATAAGACCAAAAGAGCATATTATCACAGGGAATAGATCATGATTCGATTTTCAATCTCCCTGCATTGTTGAGTTCAAGTTTGAGAACAATGTCTTTTCTTCAGTGGGGTAGGCCTGTAGTAGTAGTAGTAGTGCCTATAATGCCTATAATAGCTATAATCTCTAATTTTGTAAATAAAATGCTTCTCAATTCTGTTTAAATCATGTTTTGACCTGATTGGCCAGTAGAGGGGGCTTCACTGAAAAATCTACTTTTCACTTTGAAATAATATTTGCAGAAGATGAAGTGACTCTGAGGGGAGAGAAAGTTCAGACTTAAGCCCTGCCTATGGAGGTCACTTAGCAGCTTTGTTAAGACTACCTCCAACTCCACCCCCAGCGCAGGACCCCTCTCTCCCTCACCCTTTACCCCAACTCAGTGTGTGCTGCTGGGGGCTTATCTGCTCTGGATGTGGGCTCCTTCGACTCTCACAAAGCCCCGTGTTGACATTCCAGAGGACCAAGCCTTATGCAAACACACCAGGCCCCACCAGATGGCTAAGCAAGGGAGGACAGTGTTAAGACCAAGGAGGGAACCAAAGGCCAGGAAGGAACAACAAGATCAGAAAATAAATGAGCTCAAATCAAATACAATGTCAGAATACCCCAGAAGTCGTGGTCAACAGATGGTCCAGTGTTGTGTCTTTGATCAAATCTGCTGTCCTTTGCTTCTTGTTTGTCCCCTTGCAGACCATACATAGTTTTTTCTTTTCTGTCCTGCAGTCACTGGCCTCTCCCACCAAAGTCAATCAAAGCTAATATTTGGGGGTCACCAGGTTAATCTCCAGAGCATTTGAAAACCATGGAGAAAAGTCCTCCAAATGAGAAACTGGTTGAGAGATTTGTGAGACTGTGGGTCATGTTTACCTATAGGCTAGAAACTTATTAAACACATACCATTTTTACTATTACCCACTGCTTTTCCAAATTACAATGCACTTATATGCAAGGACTATTGAGGTTTATGATATGCGTGTCTCTCTGAATTGTTGTACACATTATCAGTTTGGAATGGTGATCAGAAAACTCTGAAAATCATGATCTATTTGAATCTAATTGTTCGCAGAACAAGACAAAAAAATTAAGCCTTTGTCACATCCAGTTGAGAGAAAAGCACAACTTTTCCTGTCCACAGATGCACAAAGCTCTTACCTTTTGCACGCTTTTCACAAACAAAATAGTCTATGTTGACTCTAAAATAGGCTGAAGTACATCTGTCTGTATCGCCATGTTTGTTTTGTTTGTTTGGGCACTTCGCCTTTGGCTTCCGCATAAACCTCAATGCTGCTCTGTGATTGGTCGCCCACCACCTTTCGGGCCCTATCTTACCAGCGGACACATGCCAAGCTGAGCACGAGTTGGTGAACTCACAAATACCATGAGAATCCATTTTGCTCTGTGAGGTTATGCTTTGACCACACGTGTTATTTTACAAAGGAGTCTATTTCAACAGCTTGGTCTGCAGGCCTTGCCCACTTCTAAGTTAATTGCACTTTTTGTGTGATTTTGAAGCCGTTGTGTGTGGTGTCACAATGTATGCTGTATTAGAATCCCCCCAAATAGAAATGTCAAAATAAATATGGTAACTAATAATTGCTATAATTACATATTTGACATAATATTAAGGTGATGAACATACCCAAAATCTACTTCATTTACATCAGCGCATCAATCAATGGTAAGTAAGTTGAAAATCAATAGTAAGTAAGTAAAAAATGAAATGTGCAAGCTTCCATAAACAAAATGTCAGTATAGTGGCGGCCCATCATACTGTATAGTACTTTAAACTTGTACACTTACTTGTTAAACATTGCATTAGTAGTGATAGGAATCCTGTGATTATCTGGGAACTACACGTGATTTTTACTCCGTCATTGCTTAAAACCTATAGTTTTTTCTTCCTTGATGACTCTTGGTAGCTTTACGTGTAAATAATGTGTTCTTTAGCATTAGGCAGGATTTACCAGGCTTGGACTTGTTCAGTATAAACATTCACGTAAGACGTTTTGAGTTTTTCCCGCTGTAGACTTGTCCCCTCTTGTCTCCGGATCCCGCAAAGAGGCTTGGAGCAAGAAGTTCGTCCCAAAAAACATTCCTCTTTTTCCATACAATCGGATTGCACTGGAGCAGAGAGAGGAGAGAGAGTGGTAGTGTACTGCATACACCCTTATTAACTATGGGGGAAGCCGGATATGTACTTTTATCACTAGGCCTGTGTATTGTGCTCAGGGCTGAAGGGGGAGTGACAAGAGGAGGGCAAATAAAAGATTAGCTTGTTCTATCTTCTCGACATGCCCGCTGATGTGTGTGCATGCCTCTATGACACGAATACAGGCTCAGGTTACTTTCTTTATTTACAGTTACAATAAACAGCCTGCACTGTGAGATTGGAGCTGGAAAGAGCTTGGTCTGTACACTTTTGGTTTGGAATCTGGCAATGGAAACTTCAAGATAATGGTGCATTTTTAGATCGGAGACTTTAAGATATCAGCCAGGCCTTCTCCAACTCAGCAAAAATATAAAACTAGAGGTTACATTTTGCAGTCAATTAGAAGCTACTAGTATTTTATTTAGCAAGTTTTCATTATTTAACATAGTTTTCCTTCTGAGCCGAGTGTCTGACAGAGTGGCAGCAGGTCACAGTACCTCCTGGAAATTTTCCGAAACCTTCACTCTTTTTTTATTTGACACCAGTCTCTTGCTATTTTTGCTACTTATTGGCCTGAGCCAGTAACAGAGTAATTGGCGAGGGCTTTTGTTCTTTGCCCATTTCTTCTTATAATTTTTTGCTCAGTAGGAAATCATATTTTTCACCCCCTGAACATGGAAGGAAAGTCCCCAAATCAGATTATGAAATCTAATACAACTAAACACTATAGTATAGAGCCTCCTACCATAGACATGAAATTGCTTTAATTTTGAATTTATTATTACCATTTATATTTTGTTCTTTTGGTATTGTAATATATTTTGATGTGTGAGCCACTGTGTCCAGATAATTTCCCTTGTGGATCAATTAAATTTGTCTAAAGGCCGTCACACACTACAGGAGAATTTGCTTGATTTTGGCTGCAATTTGCTTCTCCCGCAGTTCGACGAGGTGTGACCCAACTTTGTGTCTTCGTGTGTGATTTTGAAGCCGCTGTGTGTGGTGTCAGTGTGATTCTGTGCTACTCTGTCAGATCGTAACCACCAAACATCAGCAACAGTACGGTAGCAGCCAATAAAACAGAGTGTCAGGGGCAGATGGAGTGACTGACACAGAGACACAAGATACAAACGCAAAAAATAGTGAAAATAATGAGAAGACTTTATTATTCACCTCCTCTCGTAAAGATGTACATTTAAATGTAGCATCTCATCCATATTATCCATAAAATTTGCCCTCTGCAAATAATAACACCCACTTCACTAAAAAACACTATTAATCCAGTTTGAAGCGTTCTTTAAAAATAAAAAAGCAAGGTGTATATCCACGCAGATCAGGGTGAAGCTGCAGATTAGCGATAGTGACTCTTGTGTACTTAATCGCCAACCTTCTGTGCATTAGAAATCATGTATCTGAAGTGTTGCATCACATTCCACAAATAAAAATAACACAGTTTTGTCTTGCATCTAAACTAGAAGTACAATGCTCTGATTTTTGAACACTCAAGAGTCCCAAAGTAAGTTGTTTTACTCTAGACAGGAAACAGCTGACGCGATCACGCTCACAACTTTGTAGTACACAGCCATATGCCGCAGTAGTCTTTGTGATCGGAGATTAAAATCTCATAAGATTCTCCTCATGTCTGTGGTTTGCAGTTTTTGTTGCACATTTAAAAATCATTTAAGGCTGAAAAGTCCTGTAGTGTGTGCCGGCTTTAAGTCTTTCAAAGTTAGCAAAATATTACTGCATTCTACCATTGTGTCCTTGGGCAACACACTTCACCAACCTGGCTGCTGGTCTAGGAATGAATATGGTGTGTGTGATTAGTAGTTGTAGAAGCCAGGAGCAGCCACAATTCCATCTATGAGTCCCAGGGCAGCTGTGGCTAGTTCAGTAATATACTATTTTCTGACAATACTGGGAAAAGTATTAATCCATATCAACATTATAGGACTGTGAGAAGCTCAGGGATCAGCCTCTTGCTGCTTTTGATGCTAAACAATTTATGCATCTAAAATCTGTCTTCCTGAAGATGTTCAAGTCTAGACTCAAAGCGTTTTATTTACCTGTGCAAATGACAGGAAGGATTTTATCTGCAGTCAGTCATCTATAATGATTTTTTGATATTTTCTTAGACTTGTTTGCTTTGATCATTTGTATCCTTTTTGATCTGTAAAAGCTCTATAAATAAACTTGCCTCGTCTAAACAACAACTATATTAAAATTCAATGTTTGATGACTTTGAGCAGTGGAGCGTGGCACGATTTGAGTTGCTGAGGCCACATCTGTGACTGTCACTCTAGTGCCTCTCTGCATTAGATCAGCTTCAATTTACTTACTAATAACTCACCCCACTACCATGTGCTTACTCCGCTGGATTAAATCTATACTGATAACAGACTGGGGAATCAATCAGGCCATTTTAGTCTGGCGGCAGCGATCACAACCACACTCAAATCGACTTGTATCCAGTGAGAGCAAGGATAATGAGCAAGACACCACACTGCAATCTCTGACTTCTCAAATCCAATGATTATGGGGCAGTTTCTTATCTGATGCTTTCATTGGTTTATAATACATTTGCTTTTTAGTCATTTGTTTTTTTTTCTGGCTCGTGATACTTGTCAGGTGTAGTCAGTGACCATAGTGGAAGATTAATCTGTTTTTATTCATGTTTTAAATCATGGTGGCCTTTGAAACTAAATACTTTATTTACTAGACCTTTAGTCATTTGGTCGATTAATTGGTTGAATGGTGTTTCAGTTGACCAAAGTTTGTGTTAGTCAACTTACCCTTTTATTTAGATTATATGGATTTAAATGGGACAACAGCAGAAAGGAAATGTTAGTGAGTGAGTTTGCTCACTCACTAACTCACTCGCTTTTTTTTGTATTTATATGTAAAAAGACAGAATAAACTCACAAATGTAATCTGTCTTTATATGAATACATCGTTTCCTAGTACCATAAGTAGTTGTTTGGACACATGGAGTCTTGTGAGTGCAAACAGATATGTTGAGATGCGTAATACATTTGAGATCGTTAGCCACACCTCCTTTTTAATCAAGTAATCAATTGGCAGGACATGTCTGTAATCAACAAAGAATTACCATTACATTCCTGTTATTTTCTATTATAAACACATTGGGTACAAACCATTTACTTCCCATTGATCCTGAATTGGAATTTGGTACTGTCACAAAGATTTATGCTGCCTCTGTCCAGAATATAAATCAGTTGATCAGTGCCGAGTTCTTTCTAATCACTGTTTAGTTTATAATAAATTTTGTAGAAGTGTGAGAAAAAAAAGGCTAATAGTAATAATGGTGAGTTTGGTATTTGCACCCCTAAACCCAATTTTAAGAAATATATTATTCTACACTCCCTGTGGACCTGTTCTCTGTGTCATATTAATTTGAGATATAGTGGAAAATCCCTCTCTTTGCAGTAAAGAATAGTGTTATAAAACATAGTATTGTATTTTCTAACCAGCACTGACAGCTTTGATATCTCCACCCAGAACACATGCATGAGAAAGGAATAGTAATGCTGAAAGATGCTGTAGCTGTAACATACAGTATGCGGTGCTTATTGTCATTGAAAATTAAAGAGACATTGAAAACAATGGATTTTCCATTATTTATTTTGCATGTGGCATGAACACTTGCAAAAACCAAAACATTTTATCCTTGGTCCAGTAAAAAACAACATTTCAATTATTTAATACTTTGTTTTCAGCTTTCAATTCTGTCAAGTAAAATTTTGGAGTCTATTTTTAGTCTACAAGAGCTAGAAGAAGTAACCAAAATTGTTGTTTATTTCCAAACTGTATATAAATCCAGAAATCTGACTCTTTCCTAAAGTTAGCAAAGACGTCTGGATAGAAATGGTATCAACATCTACATACAAAAGGGATTAGCTGACTATAAAATGTACAGTTTGTAAAATTTTAACTTAAAATTCACATTCATATATAAAAATTACAAAACCTGGATCTTTCAAACCCACTAAAAATAGCTTTTCTGTTACTGCTGAAAGATCATTTTAAATTACCATAAAATTTCATGGATTATTTCTGTATTACAACCATTATTAATGCCATACTCTCTTTCATAATCTTTTGTTTTTTTCTCTTTTTTCATATTTATTTAAAAACAACATAAGTCAATAAATTAACGTGCTACCTCAGTCCCTGAAAAGCCAATACTCCACTGTGTTACTGAGAGAGAGTTAAACAGATATGTGTGGCCATAGACAGTAGAAATTATAATGGACCAAGAGACTATGAAGGTACAGCTGGCTCCTATAGGCTCCCATTCAAAAATATAAACATTGTAACTCTATATACATTCACCACTTCGCTTTTGGAGGTTTATGTGTTGCTAATTATTCATTTTTAATTTAGCAGCTGATTCCCCACTGCTAAATGGGAGACAAAATCTATAACAACTTGCTGCTTGCTTCAATATTATACTTAAAACTGAGGGTCTCAACTGGTAATTATCATTTTTAGACTCTTTAAATTTATTTATAACAACCTATAGTATGTGGCATGTGTATTTTAATGTTAAATGAACATTGGCTTCAACCTCACCAGTCGAGAATCACAGTTTTAAAGCATATTGAAGAGCATACATTCGATTTAGCTAAAAATAAATAGCTAAATGTTATAAATGCTATATGTTCTTTAGGTAGTACCATTAGTGCCACTAGTTACTTAAGTACCTGTATTTGTGACACTTTCCCAAACATTTTTTTTTAAATATGGCATGGATTTCCACACCAACTCCCCCCCACTCCCATTCCATGTACATTATAAGCCCCATAGTTTCTTAGTCTCCATTTGTACTGTCTATGTTTTGAGTGCATGTGTGCATGAAACAGAAATATAGGACACATCCATTAGCGTACCTTGGTTGGTGAGGGTTGTGGTTATTTTGGAGTCCATACAAAAAATAATTCATGTAAATATATAATATATATATTTTTACATATTTGAATATATTTACAAATATACCCAGCACTATACATTATACTGATTTGTTTTTCTCCAGAATAATTGGAAGGGTTCATATAAAGAATGTAAAAAGAAATGCGTCAATATTACAAAATAAACATATCTCCTATTCCTCTGCTTTGTTAGTCGAAGTTTTCTTTTAGTCCATTTTCCTATCTGTAATCTAGTCCATTGTTTACAAGTTCACATTGGTCCGTACATACATTCCTCCAAGGGCAGAAATAACAGTCTTGGAATGGCAGCCTGCGAGGTTGGTTCAATGTTCAAAATACCAAACACCCCAAAACTTGAGAACTTGAAGCCTTGAACTTGATGAAAGTGTAGGATTTTGCGAGAAGCTTTCGTCCATTCAGTCTTTCAGCAAAAATCCATAATTTAAGACCACTTTTGACCCCATCTCTAGGTCCATGAGTCTGTTGGGACCGCAGAGGTGTAATAGGAGAACAGGGGTGTTGGTGGAAGTGTCTCGAAGAAGTAGGTTTTGTTGGGGTAGTTAGAAGTCTTAATTTTTTTTCATGTTTTGACGTTCCCGTTGATGTGCTGGTATTTGGGGAGGCAGGGCTCGTCCGGTGATGGATCGTGAGAAAACACAGAGTCGTCACCAGAGGAACACGAGCTGCGAGTGTCCGGGAAACTGGGGGAATACTGCTCTGTCGGGGTGCACAGGTCCAGGTACTCCTACAACAACAACACAAGAGGAATTTGTTTAGAGACAAAGCTTAGAGAGGTGCAAGGAATCAATCACAGATAATCACGTTGTAACTGAGTTGATTTTTGGGGAGGAGGTAGCTTGCCTTTAATCTTCTGAGATAACTTGTACAGCTTTTAAGACAGTCAGAACTAACAAAAGTTGGTGCAAACTGTATTTTAAAGATTTATATTGCAGTGGAAGCCATTTGGTCTGGCCCAGAGTTGTTAACAGTTATAAAAGATAAGATAACATTTATGTGTCTCATTAAGGGGAAATTCCAGTTGATTCACGTGTTAAAGGAACACTATGTCACATTTCTGAAGGGAGTTCCACCACCTGCTTTTCTCAACAGAAACGTGCAACTTCGCCTGGGATTTTTCAATTTCATTTCTCTCCAGCGACTAGGTCAGGAATCGGAATACACTAGATGGTTCGCAAAAACTCTGGAAGTGCAAGTTCGGGCACCAGCCAATCAGCAAAGAGTCATATATTCTGTGTTGGCAACAATTCCCAATATCTATGATTTCAAGCCGGAACAAAGAGAATGTTTGGTGAATTTTATCAAGGGGAAAGACGTTATTGCCCTTCTTCCTACGGGATTTGAGAAACTCTTAATATACCAGTTAGCCCCGTTAGTGGCACATTACATACGTCACGACCAAGTAGCGGTGATTGCTTCAATGAAAGAAGTACCCGCCTACGATTGAGCGAACAAATTCTAACGCTGCGAGGCCAGACGGTTTCTACGAAGTGAAACTGGCTGATGAATCAGGCTAGGGATGTTTCACAGTATGGCATTAAGTTTACTGTATCTGTCTCTGTGGGGACAAGCAGGTGACACCACCAGACCAAGTTATAAGCCATAACTGTACAGAGGCAATCCCGCTCACAGTAGATATGCATGTTTTTCAATAAAAATCTGTCAGCAACTCAATAGATGCACATAGATTTATTGCTATACAGTGGAACGTCCGGGCAAAGCAGTAAAGTCTCCATAGAGACAAGCAAGTAGCAGAGGAGAAATGTTACATAGTGCATAGATCGTAACTAAGCTTCTATAAACACAACTGATATGGGATTTACTGAAGAAACTTGGCCTTTTCAAACACAACTACAGACTCTGCCAAGGGCACAACAACAATATGAACTGGCTGCAACTGCTAAAATTTCACTAGTGCCACTTCAGCCACAGACACCATAGACTCATGTTTTTATTGCTGGTTCTTGTAATTGGGTGTTTTTGCCATGTAACAGTTCTTTACCTTCAGTACAAACTTCCCACCTCTGCAGAAATGACCCATGGAAAGAATGTCAGTTATTGGAGAACGAACATAGTGCACTAAACCCAAGTCAACACAGACAGGGGCTTTCCAGAAGAGGCTGAGACCAGCAGAGTAAAGATGTATCACCTTCATTATTATATTTTTCTAAACCACATCACCCTGGAAGGATTTATGAAAAGGAGCAGAACAAATAATCTCTAACTGGATACTGTATGAAAATATTTGCAAGAATAATAGGCAAGGAATTGATGGCTAGACAGCAGCATGGTCCAAGCTGGCTTAGTGAAAGATTTTGGAAAAAGTCTAGGGCGGATTTTAATGTGTGTCTACTCTTCATTTATCACTGTGCAGTTTAGATTAGATCATGTGAATTTGGTTTATTTTTACTTTCCAGTGATTTTAAGTATAGCGGCTCTACACTTTTGGCCTTTTCTGTATCTTATTTTTCCCACAGTTCGTCAAGTCTTAAAGATGCACTATGTAACTTTTCTGGTGGAAGTTCTGCCCCCTTCTTGTCTCCATGGATATGCTTTTGCTTCGCCTAGAATGCTAGAATGTTCCGCAGTAGAGCATTCAACTTGCATATCTATTGTTTATTCCATTACAGGTGTTTTAAGCCGTTATTACTGTGAGAGGGGGATTGCCTCATCATAGATCTGATCTGTAATTTGGCTTAGTGCTGCTTTTCTCCATGGAGATACATACGATAAAGTTAATGTCATACTATAGAACATTCTACAACGGGGGTCTCCAACCTTTTTCTTCTGCTGAGCTACCGTTACAAAATGAAAATGCCAAAGAGCGAGAAACTGAGAAAGTATAAAAGCCATGGTGAGTCTTAGATGGGGTACAGTTAGAAGTTTATAAAACATAAACCATTATCCATTTGTTAGTGCAGAAGTTAGGCATCAAAATGATAAATTTAAAATGGTAAATAATCAGATTTTATTTATTAAGAACAATACGTATAATTCAGAATTCCCTTGGCGAGCTACTTGGAAGGGGGTGGAGAGTTACTGGTAGCTTCCATGCTACAGGTTGCAGACCCCTGTTCTACAATGATATCTACTTGGCAGTAGGTGTTGGCCCCTCCATAGAAAAGTTACATAGTGCATCTTTAATCTTAATTCTTGGGCTATAAAGGTAAAATAGAAAACTTTATGAAAATGCTTCCATGTGTATTAGAACAACAAAGAAATGCGATTTATTGACTCCATTTGAGAAAAGTACCATTCAAACATGGCGTCATCCGTCTAAAGATCAATCCGAACGCAGTTCTGACATGTTGCAAATACTGAAACTGGCAGCTCAAAACGGACCGTACCACAAAAATGAGGATGAAGAAAGACGAGCAATCCCAAAATCCTGGCACTAATCTATGAGGCTGGTGTGACGGCTTTCATGTAGACACCCTCTTTCCTTCTGTTCTTTCATGGGTGTTATTAGTGCACGTTTTGAAAAAGTTTTTGGGGTTTTCTAGAAAATGAGCACTAGCTGGCTTCTATTTTCCCAGCTCAACAAGAACAGGCTCACATTACTGCGGACCTCCACATCTGCCAGCGGTTTGGGGCAGAGACGCACAGGGGAGGAGGGAGGAAAAAATGCTGCTTTATTACATTTCAAAAGTTCAAACTCCAAGTTGGGCTTTTTTGGCATAAATTCACAAAGTTCCCTTTTCCAAAACAGACTAGTCTTGACAGCTTTCCACATAGACAGCCTCTTTTCAGGCCTTTTTGCGGATATCACACTAGACAGGATTGAATGGAAAAGCACAGCCATTATAGGAAGGGAATCATGGTGGTGATGATTGGGCAATTTTAATAGGCCACAGCCGCCACACTGGGCCCAAATTAAATTGTTAGGCCGAGTTTTGGTCAATACTGAGGCCTTTGGTTGGCGACTCGCGCTCTTAAAACTTTCAACAATATTGTGCAGGAACCTCCACGCACTGGCACCCGTTCCATTTAGATTGGACTGTGAGCATGGTCTGCATAGGAATGTAGCATATTCCATTTTATTGTTATGAAATGTTGGGACCCCATTTGCCAGGAAATTATAGCTCGGCCGACCACCCTGAATGGTTTCAAGATGGAAAATTGAGCGCTTTTGTTGCTCTTTTGCAGTGAGCGTGCAGAGGAGCGAGAGCTGTGCCCACCTCGTTGGTGTTTAGGGTTAAGATCCGATCCAGATCCTCCACGAGCTGCTTGAAGGTGGGTCTCTGGGAGGAGATGGCGTGCCAGCAGTCTTTCATCATCATGTACCTGTAGGAGACATTACATAAGTTAGACAAACGAAAAGAAAATTCTGTAAATCTATTCAGTATTACACTTGTGTATGACCTGAAATGGCTTTAGTTTGAAATCCCGCTAAGCGATATGCTGCTCTACTTTCTGCCCACTGTTATTCTCTTGGTCTCATTATAGTCATCAACATTATCCTGTGGTTTTCAAAATTTCCATGATAAGTACCACTGCATACAATATTTGACCTTCAAGGACCAGACTGGATTTGACTTAGTCTTAATCATGACTATAGCAGGAATTATTTTGGCCTAAACCAGGATTAGACCATGACAAACTGGGTGTAAACCAGGTTTTAAACCAGGGCAGCACCCAAACGTATTGCAAAACTGAAATAATAAGTCAGACCAATATAAAACCCTCTGAACTAAGACCTCATTATAAATACTAGCTTTCATCATAGCCAGTTGCACCAATAAAGTTGGTCTGTGTATAAGAAACGTTGTGTCAGAAACATTTAGTGAAATGTTTAAGCACAGACGTACAGCTCATTGGTGCAGTTGCCGGGCTTGTCCATGCGATGTCCCTCTTTTAGTAACTTGAAGAGCTCTTCGACGGGGATGCCCGGGTAAGGGGAACCACCGAGGGTGAAGATTTCCCACATCAGCACCCCAAATGACCAGCTGGGGAGGCAAACAGAAATGGTGCATTAGTATGTGCTATCCTTCTGTGTAGGAAAGTAAAACTCAATAGACTGATCAACACAGATTTTGTTTACATGTTGAGTCGGTGTACCCCTGTGAGATGCTCCATTACTTCCTATGTTATTACAGTTGCATATTTTTTCCTATGTAATTTTCCACTGTGGGTGCTGATTCCTTCAATCCAGAGCTGAGTGATATGACAAAAACAATTTAGAGCTATCACAATTTTGTATTCAATTTCATTTTGTTACTATAAATTCCTGATCAAGAAGACAAACCTTTTTTTTTTTTAACATGTTTTTATTGACAAAGAATTGGCTGTAGACTAAGGTCAGTTTGTCCCTTTTGTAAAAAAAAAAAAAAAATGCAGTGTGAAACTTTTTGAAAAGAGATATAAAAAAAATCATTTGAATAACTGAAAATGACTCTTCTAGATGAAAATATTTGAATAAAAAGCATAGTGTATCTTTGAACCACTATATCGTTTACATTAGCGGCTCTGGCCTGTAGTGCTCAACAATGTCCCTGCAGTGGTGTCAATGGCTTCTTTCTGCAGTTGGGCGGCTTGTGGCACGGACCCACTCACTTTGGCCCAGGGGTCAATGCTGTCTTTTGTTGCCTCTCTGGACACTTACACAGACTGACATTGTCCTTTCTCACCACACCAAAACAAACAGCGGACCACCCAGCAGAAACAAAAGGCCGAAGATGACTTTAACTACTTCCTTGTGGTTTTATATCTCCCTCCACTTGCGCACAAAGCCCGTATTATAACCTACAAGGAAATGTATACACTGTACGCCACACCCTGAAGTTGTCCGTATAGGCACGCAGCCATAGAGAACCAGTTTTTATCAGTTCTTCTATCTATTGACACAAGCAGATTTGTTCCCGGTTCCCTATCTTGGAGTAGTATCTTTTGTTGACACACTTGGATCGCCTTTCCGTCCCAAATTAGCGCTTGTCAACTTGTGGACATTTGCGTTTGACTGCATCCAAGCTTGACTCCGCAAACAAACGCGCATACCGACACGTTCTGGGTCACATTGAATGGACCTTGCTTTTGTATTTTGTGCTTTAAACCTGCCTAAAGACACCGTAAGCTCTGGTAGATCGATACAAAGAGGTGACCTAATTTTCTGGTTTACTTACACAACATCTTGCTCGCATTGATTAAAAGCTATATGAATATAAACATCAGAACCAAATGTCAATACACATGCACGACTTTTATGGCGTAATATAATTTTATTGTCTTACTGCACTGCCCACATCCAGTCTCGACCATTACCGGTACTAAGCTAACCACATCTCCATCCCTTGGGCCTATTCGTCAAACTGGCCTGCATTGGAATTCATGTATTCATTTAATCTGATGTCATGTATGGATTGCTTGCACTGCTGTGTTGCGTGGAGGATGCAGCCTACTTCTCTAACACCCTTTTCTCATGCATTCATATGTTATAGTATGAGGACCCAATTACTAAAAGTGAAATGATGAAATTAGCTAACAGAAGTGGTTGCGGGATCATACTATCGATTATAACCAAGGCAAAGGGCATCGCAAGTGTGTTCGTTATGTATGCCCAAACACGCACATTGAGACACTTGTTTGTGGTAAGAGCCATGCCTATCTGCGCGCCTAGCAGGACGAAATCTGTTTACTCTGCTACTGCTGTTCTATGACTCATTCGCGCACCCAAGCCCCTTTCCCAGGGGTCACCGTGCGAAGCATTTATCTAATTGCCACATACACTTTCTGCTGCCAGTGTCTGCAGCACCAACTTCAAACAGCGCTGTCAAAACACATGAGACTCAAATGTTAAAAAGAGGGACGCGTTGCCTTTGTACTGTTTTTAGAGGAAGTGGGGGGGAAAGGACAGACAGAGACGGGTCAGCAATCCACGTAGTCCAAGAAGAAAGACGCCGAAATGAAATGGGAGGGGGAATGTTTTGATCAGAGATTGGTCTGACAATACGCAGCGCCACATGTTCAAAGTATTACTGAATCTTGGTGAAGAGTGCAGAGAGGGGCTTGCAGGGGGTAAAAGAGAAAGTTTAGGTCTATCCGTACTGGAGGGCCAAAGCTTTGTTGTACATTCAAACATCCATGGAGGCAAAGAGAAGGGGAGACTTCCGAGCCAGGATCCAGGATGGAGGGGTTATTCGTGGGGAGGAGGTGCTGCCGAACCCCTGCTCCTTCCAGAGCCCTTTGAAGCCGTTCAGATTAGTAACACGGCATTGGCTCCAAGTCTAGCGTGAAATCCTCACTTTTGCTGCTGACCGGCCAGTCCTGGTTCTTTGTAACTCGCCACCCCCAACTACCACTCACCAGTACAACACCAAAACACCTAACCAAGCCTCAAAAACAAGTCCAGTTAACTAATGATGTGAAATGTATCTTAAGCTGCCTAGAAACAAAAATATAAGGCCCTTATGAGGTAACATTGAGAATCTCTGTCCAATTTAAATATACTTGGGTTTCAGCTTCCTGTTATCCATGCATCCAGAATGATGAAAAAATAGGACTGCCACAGTGATGAACAATAAACAACTAAACATAATATATTCTGAAGGGAAAAAGTCCTCAAAATGTTGCATATTCATGGGTTTCAGCCTCCTGTTGGAACTTTTTTAGCACTCTTTCCCATTCAAAGGATATTTTGTTAAGATAAGTTGTTACTCGCTATGGCGACAGTCCTAATTTTTCATCATTATGAGACCCATGGAGACAGCATTCTTCTCATAACCACACGGACATGTTTTATTTGTATTATTTACTATTGGTAATATATCCCAGTGATGCTTTCCACTACAGTGTAAATAGACTTGAATGTTAGTTCTGGCCAAATGTGCATGCTCTAATTGGCTGTTGTCTCTTGCTTATCAACACACAACTCCAAAATACAGGATCAAATTGCTCTCATGTTGATATCCCAATGCTTTCTGGTAAAAAATAAATATATTTTAGGTTGAAAAAATACATTTTAGATACTTACACGTCACTCTGGTGTGTGTAGACACGATCAAAAAGTGCTTCAGGAGCCATCCATTTTACTGGTAGACGACCCTGCGGAGACAAATAAAGGACAAAGGTCAAATCAGATCAACTAGAATCGCCTACAAGTCCTTTCTGTTTCTGCTAAAATCAGCATGTTAAAATCCAGTTAAGATCTCATTGCTTCTCCAAAGCCCGATAAGTGAGAGCTGTTTGGGGAATAGGGTTCTGCTGCATCTGTCTGCATGGAGGATTTCCCATAGGAACATTTACATTGTTAAAGCCACAGAGCCGATAAACAGGTCATAGATAACAGCGGGTTTATCTGTGTTTGCTGCAGTCGAGACGCTAAACACCACTGACTGGACGACCTTGGTCAGTATCAGAATAGTAGCTTAATGGATGCTCTAATCTAATCAGCGAGCATGTTGTAGAAAATAAAGTTGTAGCAGTCAAACAAATGTTCCTGTGAAGTGGGTCTATTTTTGTAATACAGTTTTCTTAAGGTGTTTTTTTCATTTAAATTTAAATTGTGTTTCCTTATTGAACCTAAATCATTTATCTAGGTAAGAATTTGATATTGTATGTGCTTGTTTAATGAGATGTTAAGTAAACTTTGTTATTTAAAGAGGAAATATGCAACTTTTCTGGTGGCGCTTCTGCCTCTTGATTCTCTCCATGGAGATGTTATTACGTTCCTTGGATTGTTTCACAGTAATGCATTAAATTTGTTGTCTATTTCCACTGAGACAAGCTGCTGATGCCAAGTTACGAGCCAGATCTGCAGAGAGACCTCATATCTAGAAGTATGGGTTATTTACTACTTTCAAATGAGTCATTCAACTCTATCTAGTGCCCCAGTGTACCTGCTATAGATCATAATTTATTTCTATGCTTCCAAACTGACATCTTCACTCTTCTAGCTTGATTAATTACATCACAACTGCATAATATAAAATCATCTGGAAAGTTTGCACGCTATTGCACGCCATTTATCCCATGCTCATAATTCTGGAGTTGTCCCGTGATTGAACAAAGACGAACCAACAAAAGCCGCTCTGTGTAAATTAGTTTCGGCGTCAGATCACTGTTATTGTCGTAATCATCAGCTCCATCAGCATCACGCTCTATTGTTGCCCATGTTGTTGTTCTCAGCGAGATTGTGCATGCTACGGGAGGCAACCATGCATACCAAATTAGGATGCGCTACCAATGCAGATTTGCCTTGCTTTGCTGCGCTGTGGGAACGAGAAAGACGCCACTACTGGGCCACTTTAGAAATGTCAATTATGTTTAGCTGCTCTCTCCCTCTCTTTGCCCAAGCTCTTAGTCTTTTTAGCTAATTGTATAAGTGGTGATGAAGCTAAAGGAACAAGGGAGTGAGGGATAAACAGTCCACATTCACAAGGCTTCATGGGAACTTGAGGTTTCTGCCAAAGGATCAGCCAAGATGGAGAGCAGAGGGAACGGAGGGCATTGGACAAAGAATGGTTCCAATCTGAACAATTATTTAAGAGCATTTTAAAGTACAACTGTTTAAGGGGCTGCTATGACGTATGCCGTATTGTTGTGTTGCCTATCTATTCTAATTGTGTGTGTGTTATTGTTTATGTATTTTAACCTTACTTTGCAAGCAACAGGTATCTAGAGTTGCAAAGGTTACAAATTACAGGACGTTTTTTGCCCATATAAACCTAATAATTGTTAGCCTGATTCATCAGCCGGTTTCACTTCGTAGAAACTGTCTGACCTCTCAGTGACCTCTCAGTGTTAGAATTTGTTCACTCGACGGTAGGCAGGTACTTTTTTCACCTAACCAATTCCTTTTCCTAAATCCCATAGGAAGAAGGGCAATAACGTCTTTCCCCTTGATAAAATTCACCAAACATTCTCTTTGTTTCGGCTTTAAATCCTTGATCTCAGGAATCGTTACCAACACAGAATGTATGGCTCTTCTCTGATTGGCTGGTGCCCGAACTCACACTTGTGGGGGTTTTGTGACTGTCTAGTGTATTCTGATTCCTGGCCTAATCACTGGAGAGAAATGAAACTGAGCGGTGGCACTAGGTGGGGCCAGCCTGGCTAATTAATTGTACCAATCACTCAAAATATTGTGTATTCATGAACAAGAAGAATAACAGTAGACTGACAAAAACGTCAGCTGGAATCATTTTAAGTGCATTTCTAATCTCTAATGTAATTTGTGTTGGCAATATGCTGAGTACTTACATTTGTTGTCTTTTTATAGTAGTCGATATTGTGCACATCCCGGGCCAAGCCAAAGTCTGCGATCTTCATGACATTGCTTTCTGTTACGAGAACGTTCCTGGCCGCCAAGTCTCTGTGTATACACTAAAGGGAGGAAAAACAATAAGGTTAAACGTTACCATGGAAATATCGGTCTGTTTTCCTTCATATAGGTATAAATCACGTTTGAAAACAGCTGTGAGCTCCAGGAAAAATGTTTATGATGCAAGCCACCAACTCATCACATGTCCATTCTGCAACCTGAAGTTACAATGACTTCACTGACTAACATGTTGAGATAGGTAGGAATTCCTGGCATATTTTCAGCATACAGTAAGCACAGCCGAACGCGCATGTGTGCTTATGTGTTGCGTGTTCATATTGTCGCATTCCTCAGCAAAATACAATAGACAACATGACTGCCCCCCCCATTGTGAAAACTGTCTAATGCTACTACCACACAGAGGGGCTTTTGTAGTCCGATGGGGAACAATAGCAAAGATGGGCAGGAGGTTAGGGTGTTGTTTTCTTATGTGAAATCAACATGGGGAAAAGATTTTGGGTGGGAGGAGTAGCAGTGGCAGAGTGGTTAGCCTCTCTGTGGAAATAGTTCCTGACAAATAAAGAATAAAGAAAGAAAATGTGGAAATTCTGATGAGATAACAGCGAAACTAGATTAATAAATAAATGAACAATACTGTGTACTAATAAGAAGTCGTCAACACTCATCTCTGAATATTTCCAGTTCGCTTAGTTGAAAATGCACAAAACATGTTGAATTTTTTTTTTTCTATAGGCAACTACAAATGTATTTATAAAGTAAAGTACAGTATGTGTCCTGCTGACTCATGAATTCACACTCTGTCCTTTGAGCTCCAGTTTAGTCCTTATGTAGACCTGGTTTGTTCTTGTCCTTGTACTGATTTAGTCCTTAGTGAAAGTTTGGTTCTGGATTTAGTCTCAGCATGAGTCTAAATATAAAAATGACGCATTTTAATCAACCTATTGAGCAGTTGTTGAAGTGAATAGTGGTTTTTACATCCTCCAATTTTAGACTTAGACTTAGACGAACTTTATTGATCCAAAAGCGAAATTATTTGGACACATTAGCTCACACATCACAATATATTATAATAACAAAAAGCAAGAATATAAACGGTAATAATAATCTCTTTCTTACTTTCTGTGATGCTAGGTACTCCATGCCACGGGCCACCTGATAAGTGCAGGACACGAGGTCTTTGAAGGTGAGCTGTTCGTCTGAGACTCGGGCGATGTCGTAGGAGTACTCCATCCCGGGAGGCCGGCGGGCTCTCAGGTACTCTCGGAGGTTTCCTTTAGAGGCATATTCCACTATCACGTACAGAGGGCCTAAATGGGACACAACACAATGTTAATACCACCATTAAGATTCTATAATGCTGTCCCTATTGTGAAGAAATTGCGCAAATTATTTCAATGGAGTGCACGAACAATAAACTCTGTAAGCTTCTAGGATCACACCTCTTAGGCTACACGAACGACAACAACATTGGGACTTAACTGTGACTCGACTAGAAACTAAACTTGGACTGGAACAGGACTAACCAGGACCAAGCAGGACCAAACCAAGTCCACATCAGTACTACAAACGGCTCAAACAAATGTGTACAATTTCACTGTTTCTCAATTTACCAACTGAAATGGAAGAAATTGGACAGATGTACAGAAGTTTGTGTTTAATATTCTTCTCAATAGTTATTTTTGGTTGCAGTTTAATTTACAGAATTGAGATATGGTTGGTATTTTATAACTAAACGTGTGTTTATGTTAACTAATCATAGAACTAGTTATTCTACTTTATTTCATGGCAATATGAGGGACACCTAACCTGGAATGAAGGCTAAAAATCATTGTCCCACATCATTTATATTACAGTTTACTATTACGTAAATGGATTCCTTTACCATCTTGTGTGCATGCCCCTAGAAGATTGATGATGTTCTTATGCTTTCCAATCATCTTCATCATCTCCATCTCTGAGACCAGGTCCGACAGGTCCTTTTCTGTGGCATCATCTACAAAACAAAGATATAGATATTTAGAAGGATAATTAGACATAACATTAAACAAACTAGCTTTAATCTGATCACCCTTTAACCCACGGACAGAGCACTTTGTCAGACATCACCCTGTTTTGGAGGTGCCTGATTAAGTGTGGTTGACAGACATTGCAGGCTAAAGTTTCACGCTCACACAAACTACAGAGGACAGCTTTCAGCACTGAGGGCAGAGCAGCAGGAATTAAAGATGCTCAATCTAGATTCATTATCTTCTGGCTCTTTTCAGGAACTCAAAATGGCATCCCATGAATGTCTGCCTAAGAAAAGCAAACAGTAAGATGACCTAGTTTTACTTAGTAAAGTCTGTTCTTATCGGTTCTTATCAAAAACTTTAATACAAGTTTGGGTAGATCTGCTGGGAACATTAGCTCGAGTTACTCCTTGTCTTGGTATGTTTTTTGTTTTTTTTTACTTTTGCCATTTCTATCAGTCTATGTATTTGAGCACAATGTCTCTGTATTCTACTTATATAAATAAATATCTATAATAAATCTCAAGAGTTCTGAGACAAATAGTGTTATGTGCTAGCACCAGAGTTGCTGTAGTCGCAGAGGTCGTTGTTGTTGATTTTAATGGGATTTAAGTTGGAATATAAAAAATAGGTTGTAATTGTTGTATTAGGAAATTAATATAACCTATGATGGATTTGCATAATATTCTACAGGTACTATAATTAATTATAGAGCTTTACTGGCAAGATGTGCACAGTGTCCATAGAGATGCATTAGCAAAACAAACTAAAAAGGTAAACAAAAGAGTCATGGAACAAATCCAAGATACTGGATCACCACTGGTTCATAAATTTATCACACTATAATTTGAGAATTCTTTTCAATCAACGCTTAATTAATTTATTAAAAGTCAAAACAAAATATCTTCTAAATATCTAACATTTGTAGAAATTTTATTTAGCTTGTTTTTGCATGTCTTGTATTTTTATCAGATTGCTATCAGATGTGCATCAGATGTTTTAAATGTTCTTTATAAATAAACTAAACTAACCAAAGTTAGTTACTCCCTGTGCCTCAGTCCCTTCAGACTGACTCGCCTCTTTGTGCTGAGCTTGAACCAGCTGCAGCTCTGGGTCAGGTATGTGACCGCCCCAAACTCTTACCTCTCACCCAATCTGCCTGCCCTCACTCAGCAAGCACCAATAACCAATCATAATGACAGCCCCGCCCCCTCCCTCGCCCTTCACTCACCCACACACACACCGCAGCATAAATCACATGTAAAGTCCACTCAGGTTTCCCACAATTCATAATGGAGTCATCTATGGTCTCCTTAAAGACACTATTCCAAACTGACACATGAATCCAGCTCGACACACCTTGTATTTTAATAGAATTCATTTTATTTTAGTTTCCTTGTGTATTGTCTGAACTACTGTGTAAACACGGTAATAATAGGCCTACTAGTGGACTTAATGCTTCTGATTTTTTAAACAAATAATATTGCAACATGTGAGCAGTGAAGTTAGGATGTGTGCGTTTTTTATTTCTCCACGGAGATTATGTTGTTTTGCTTGGAATGTTTCACAAAATTGCATAAAATTTTGCAATCTCCATGGAGACAACCAGGTGACTCCACCAAAGGATTTTTTGGCAGTAAAATGACTGTATTTGAATAGTTGAAAGATATTATTTATACCTTACAGAAGAAATTTATAGCCAAAGCAATTTTCATGAGTCAAATAGGTGACATGCACATAAGTATAACTGCATATTACATTGTATTGTCCATTCACATTAAAATACAGGTTGCAAGTCTAGGCACAAAAGACAGCCAGTGTACTTTTAAACACTTGAAAACTTAGATAAATGTGTTAATTATTTGGGAAATTGGCACCAAAATGAATAGGGTTAGGATTAGTAGATGATTGGCTGTGGTGATTTAGAGACGTACAATGTGAAAGACCCCAAAGACACCTATAATCAATCAATATTGCATGAAATGACTACTTGAGTGTACTCCAAATGCACTTTCATATATTTTTATTATAATTCTTGCCATGTTAAATTATAATTCCACCCATCCAAACTTGTGTTCTGTCCACTTGAGATCTGATGACACTGCCCTCTTTGCAGTTCTGTATCTGAATGGGTCTATATCTCTGTCCCAGCACATGCCAGCCGTTTATATTACAGTCTATGGTAACTCTGTCTGACTGGGGGAAATGCTCTTACCTTTCAGCATCTTGACTGCAACGGTTACGGCCTCCTTGGGTTTGTCCTTATCAATGCCAAGAGCCTCTGCCATTACAACTTGGCCAAAGCAACCTTCACCTAGGGGCTTGCCCAGTGTCAACCTGTATCCAAAACACAAGACAAAAAGACAAAGTGAGACGTAAGCTTAAGCCATTGACCTCAACTGGCCGGGCATTGATTCATTACTGTGCAGAATAAACAGGTTAGATTAAGAGAGGGAATGAAACTAGGCACCGTGCCATGACCACCCCGCCCTGGCCTTTTTTTTTTTTTTTTTTTTTTTTTTTTTTTACTGGATTGCCTGCTCTGTTTCACTGCAATGGTATGTGTGGTAGTTGTAGTGGCTGCAGACCGTGCCAAGGTTGTATGCAATTACAAAAGCTTATATACCTTTATAAATTGTTTCTCCTACGTTGGCATGCTCAGGGACACATGCATTATAGGTTATTGGAAAGACCTTGATACATGCATTACGAGTGTACGGTTTCATGATTGATTTGGAAACAAGGACGCTGCTGTATTGTGGTTTGTGGAGTTTTTAATGTATTTTCTGGAAAGTTTAAAGTATAAAATAAAAGTTGTTCTCAGTGGTTCGCTCAAGGTCCGAAAAAGAACTGTTTAGCTGATCACAAAGAAGTTTAGTTATATTGGCAACAGTGAAACTTTGGAGATGTTGTTGCTTTGCCAGGTATGTTCCACAGTATGCCATTAAATGCATCTATCTTGCATTTATTACATTACAGGTGTTTTTATCATTCAGGAATACCTTTACAAACATGCATTCTAATAGCGAGCAGGCTTGACTCTCCGTAGATGTAGCTTTTAAAATGGCTTGGTGGAAACTCCTGCTTTGCTTCATGGAAATAGATGAGTTTAATGCCATACTATGTAACATTCTGAGCAAAGCTAGAGTGACCAGACATCTCTATTTACCCGGGACAATCCCTGTGTTAAGCCCTGTGTCCCCTGTCCCAGCAGATTTATCCAAAACTATTGATTTGTCTCAGTTTTTTACAAGAAATGGCCCGGGTGTCCCTATTTTTTGACAAATCTGAGACATGCCAACAGTAAAGTGAGGCATAAATTGTCATTTGTTGAGGTAAAATTCAGAAAAGCTGCTTAAAAATGACCAAAACACAAAGAATATGTGACTATTCTGACTCACACGTTAGTCATGAATGGGCACAGAAAAGAACAGTTTGTCTTAATTATGCAGTTGTATTATTACCAACCATTTTAAACCGAGGGTGTCCCAGTTTTTGATGAGTTTTGGAAAATCTGGTCACCCTAAACAAAGCATAACAATTCCATAGAGACAAGCAAGCTGTGAACGCTATCAGAAAAGATAGATAAAGTGCATATTTAATTATTTTTTTATTTATATATACTTTACATTTGGGATAGCAGTACTAAATATTAATGTGGCGTTTAACAGTGACTTTTTTGTTCTACTTCCTGTTGCCACATCTCTCGTCCTCCATCACATGCTCAATCATAGTCCTGTCACCTTTGACCTCTAGCCTCACACTGCACCCTGGTCTGTGTATTTTTTCTCCTTGTGACTGACATGTGTTGGTTCTGGCTTTAAATGCACATGGGGCTGCCTATGTCAACAGTGGAGCTGCTGCTGTGATGCCTAGAGCCTTACGCCCGGCGCCCGGCTATGGCAACACAATCCCCCGTCTGTCCTCACCGCTCGGCACGCTCAATGCTAGCTATTCTATCTGTCCAGCCACACATAATCAATGTTATTTTTCCCTTTCGCACAAACCGCTAACGTTAGCATTCTTCTGTGTTCTGCTATCCCAACATGATCCCTCTGGCGCGGGGATGACAGGACAGGAATAAAGACCCAAAGAGACAAGATTTATTTAGTTCAAGCAAAACATCCCTCCAATGGCTGTCGTTTCATGGCTGTGGAACAAAACTGAACCCAAATGCTATTCACAGCGAAACTACCACATCAGAAATGAATTTAATCAGAACTGATGGGGTGGTAAGGATATTATTTTACGTCAGTCTCTTAACCGAAGACAGGCCTTTGTTTTCCATTTTATTACTGCGCTCAATGTTAAACACAAGTCGTCCTATTCTTTGTTATTGTTACTCCAAAATATTATGTACTACTTTCTATACATATAATACTGCACATGCAAATAACTCAACTAAACTAAAAAAAAAAAAGCAATGCAACTATTACCATCTTTACAACTTTAATGGTGTACTATGCATCTACCACCTTGTTGTCTCCATGGAGATGTTATTGCTTTATATGTTTGATTTAAACATTTCTCTTACACAACCACGCCAGTTTACAAGAAAGATCTGGGAAGAGGCGAGGTCTGTCACAATTATAATGTATTATAATGTGTGTATGTTTTCCAAAGCATTTTTGAACAAGAAAAAATGACTACAATACTACAAGATAAGTTTAATACTATACTGTAGAACTTTCCAGCCATGGAGACAAGAAAGTGGAAGGCCCTCTTCTAGAAAAGTAGCATAGCGCATCTTTAAGCACCTTTCTGCAAACACTCGCCTACTTTACTACTACTACTGCTGCTATTTAGCCTGACTCATCAGCTGGTTTCACTTTGTAGAAACCGTCTGACCTCGCAGCGTTAGGATTCGTTCGCTCAACGTACTTTTTTTATTTAACCAATCGCTGCAATTTCATCATGACGTATGTAATGCGCCACTAACGGAGTTAACTGGTATGTTAAGATTTTCCCAAATCCCGTAGGAAGAAGGGCAATAACGTCTTTCCCCTTAATAAAATTCACTAAACATCCTCTTTGTTTCAGCTTTAAATCCTCGATCTTGAAATCATTGCCAACATAGAATGAGAATATATGGCTCTTCGCTGATTCACTGGTGCCCGAACTCTTACTTCCAGGGTTTTTGCAAACGGTCTAGTGTATTCCGATTCCTGACCTAATTGCTGGAGAGAAATAAAATTGAGCCGAGGCACTAGGTGGCGCCAACCTGGCTAGAACTTTACAGCCATGGAGACAAGAAAGTTGCATGCCCTCCTCTAGAAAAGTTACACAGTGCATTTTTAAGCACCTTTCTTCAACCACTAGCCTACTTTACTACTACTGGTGATGCTTTCACAACTAGTTAAAAATAGTAGTCCCCACAGTACTCAAGTAAAAATATAAAAGTTAGTATTTAGTATTATCAATTGTAACAGTAGAAGTAAAGTCACTTTCCACCTCTGATTTTAATCTGCTGTAACCTTTGCTGTTTTATTAAATCCAGCCTTGAAGCTCATGGTTGGCTGCTGCCGTAGCTGTGACTAAGTGAAACCTCAGCACTTTGAATTCTTCTGGTATGAACAACACACTGAGCCCAAACACGCCGCGGACAAAAGCTAGCAGCAGCGCTAACCATTAATTAACACCGCAGCACCATCCCTTACCAGCAGCAGTGCAAGTGTAAGGAGTTTGTTTATGAGAGAGCAGAGGCAGTACGGGCGCCAAGTCAGGACACACTTATGTATAAACAGGGGCATGCATCACTGTAGTAGTAAGTGATCATTTGGCCTTCGCGTATTAGCAGAGCACAAGAGTTTTAAATGTAACAGAGATCAGACCAGACACATTCTTGTTGTACTAATATGGGTGTGCCTGCAACTGTATTATTACGTCATTTTCATAAACAGTGTTGGCTTTGTGGATCAGGGTGTAGAGAGAACGCCAACAACACTTTTTGCATGATGCAGCACGTTTGTAAAGCTTCTAGTCATTGTGCATAGGTCTATATACGCTCCTTTTCATTTTAATACTAAGGCTTAGAGTATGCTGAGCTATATAAAGATTAGTGCGCTCATTTTTAGTCATGGGGGTGTGACTGAAAAACCCATCTGATTTTATGAGAGATAGAAATGTTAGGCCAGATTATTTTGCATTTGTCGAACCAAAAAACATAAATTTATGGTTTTAGCTATGGAAAAGTACACATATTACCAAACTGAGTTAAGCCCACTCAGAGTAAGAATTAGGGATGTAACAATAACCGAAATATCATGATATTGTATCGTCAAAAGTCTCACAATAATATCCTGGACTGTCACAATATATCAAATTACAAGTTCCTTTGCTTAAATGCATGGTTTTATAGTAGCAACAGCTTATAACATAGGGAACTACATATCCCATGATTCATTTCAGTGCAGACAACATGAAGATAGATGTTTTTATGAATTCTTGGGATTATGACGGAAATAATTCACACCAAAATCTTGTCAAGGTATTTTAAAAGCAAAAAAGTGTCCTATCTACAATTATATTAGCCTCTTCAAAATATCACAATAAATATCGTACCGTGAGATGCATATCGTGATATTATCGTGCCGAGAGATTTGGATATCGTTACATCCCTAGTTAGACAAACATGGAGATGAGCAGGAAGCAAACACTCTACCAGGAAAGCTACACAATGTACTTTTAAATATTTACTATTATGCCCTTACATACATAATTAACCACATTTAGAAAACACTTTTACCTGTCTCGGGCAAACTCCCAGCGTGGATCTTCGGGCAGGTCGTACTCCGGTATGGGGTCGTCGTGCGCAGAACTTCTTCTCGTTGTTATTCGGACTAAAGGTGCATTTGAGTTCATAGATGCACTCGAATCCGCCGAAACCTATAGAAGAAATAATGGCTGATCACCAAAGTCTGGGTTCACGCACAGTTCAAAACCAAGGCAATTCTAGAGGAGCCGATTTAGATAGGATTTAGTTTATAGGTCTTAACACTGTTCATTAAACTTCTAAAGAATGTTCCTCTAGGGCAGTAAACACCAAAGTGAAGTTAAAAACAATTATTTAGACTGATGGGTGCGACTCCTTGGACCACTGTCAGCAGGACTTATCTGGGCGCTCGTCTGTCTAACCTTACCTTGACATCAGGATTCTTTGCAGCCCCTCCACAGAAAGTAATCCAACACTTTTGTGCCTTTGGAGTGTAGATTTAATTTCCCTTGAGGGAGAAGCAGTGCTCAAACATAGACAACAATCTTCCAGGGCAGCAGTGCTAACTTGCTCAGAAATGCATGCCTCTTTAAATATACCTGGAGGTGTATTGTTTAAAATACCAAAGCTAAGTGCACAGAGGCGAGAAGTGTTTTGATTTTAGATTCGAATAAAATCGTTGATTACCTAATGATTTAACAAGATTTTTTTTTGTCTTTTTGTAAAGGATCATGATAAACACTTTTTTTATGAGCTTTTTTGTCAGCATGGACTAAAATATGTTCATGTGGCATATTATGTGACATTATAAATGACGCAAAAAAAGAGAAATAAGATGCTAAAATATAGGTTTTCACAAATTTGCAACATTTTGACTAATACTTTTTAGAATTTCCAACTTATTATTCTAAACATAACATACATTTGAAATCTGAACTTGGCAAATTAATTCAGTCTAGTTTTGTGTTTTCAATTACTTGTTAATTTATAGTTAGATTTCTTTATGTATTTATTTATTTTTGAAGGATAATATTGAAAATTGCCTACATATTTACTTGTGTGTTTGTATCTCCTCTAGAGGTGTTAGATGCCGTTGGAACTCTTTATCTACTTTCTGTTACCTGGCGGCGCAGGGGGATCTGTTTGCTCAGCTTGTGGACCGCCGGCTGCCCTCCGAAGTCTGGTTTCTTCGCCGTGTTCCTCATCCGACACACCACCACGATGCCCACCATGCACGCGATCAGGAAGACCCCCGCGCAGTATATGGCAATCTCCACGTAGTCTGGAGGAATGGGCCCTATTGGGCTATCCGTGTGCGCTAATGGATTCAGAGTTAGAAGAAAGAGTGAGAAATAACAGGTAAATGCTTCACAAACTCCACTTTCTAAACACATCTGGTTGGCAGGTTGGCGATGCATAGACAAATTGTACTAAAGATGACTGAATGTAATCACTGGGCAGGCTAGCTAAACAGAGATTTTAGCGTTGTTTTTCTTTGATGGTACCAGCATGCTTACATTGACTCTATCATAGTCTGTGCGGGAAGGACCAGTCTAAACAGATCCATAATCGTGACTCATCTACACTGCCAGTGTATATGTCTATGTTCAGGGCAAATCTAAGAGGCTTGTGTATTATGGAACAGGGTTAGACAAGGGAGTATAGTGTCCTTTAAAACTATGACATCTTTTACTATCAACAAAGCAAAATAAAACTTTGAAAAAATTGTCCGAATAGTGACTTCTTCTTTCGGATATGAATTTTCTATTTACTAAGACAGTATTAGCATGTACCCTTGAGATTATACAGGCATATATAGTTTTATTATTATACTTTCCATGTTAGATACTAAGGCAATAACAGTGCATCCCAGTATGGTAACACAGCATCGCTGATAAGTTTGTGATATCTAGGCTATCTGGACTTTCCCAGAACAGACCCAAGACTTAGGCCACAAGGTAATATTAAGTAAGCAACTATTTTGAGATAAAAAATTTTAAATATTCTGTTTGTGTTGTATTTGTTATCAAGACCTTTCCATAAAAAAATAAAAATCAAGTTTGAAATTTCAGTATTTCAGAAAACACTACTTGAAAATCATTTATTGTCATGGATTTAAAGCATTGGTTTTGCATTGCATGGCAAATACCAAAAATTCAGGCCTATTTTATAACATTTTCTGGATGAGTAAACTTATTTTGGACAGATTCCTTGAGTGCATACTGTTCACATTATAAATCTTGGCTCGGTCACCTCACTGCCCTCTGAACCCACAGTGCACTCTGTAGAAGAACTCTATTACTGTATCTCCTATTGAACTTCCTGCAGGAAGTTGAAGTGTGCTGGACAAAAATGACCTGTTCCATAATGTATAAGCCTCCAGACCACAGGCCCTAGTGCTGTGCAGAGCCAGCTGGAGGTGAAGCACCATGAAGCAACCTCTGCCTTCTTTCAATGTGTCCAAAAACCACACAACTAACACAGATACCCCAGCCTCGAAGGCGCCAGTGGGGCAGATAGACTGCGCCAGGGGCAATAAATATTACACATGATTCCCAAGAGAAAAGCTTGGCCTGTGATCCTCATATGCTATTGTTTAGAGTCAAAATAAAGATAGCATGTTTTAATTACAGCCTTAATAATAGGGTTGACTATGTTGCGGGATTGAGACAGCTAACTGTTAAAACATCAATCTTGTTTAAAATCTCATCTCAAAGCCAGTTTTACTACTTTAGCCTATATTCGACAGTCATCTTTCATCTGTCTGGCCTAAAGTGAACTTAGATAGTACGCTTTAAGTATGTATAAGCCAACGTTAGCATAATAACTACCAGATGTGTAGCAAGGGATATAAAGTAGGATTGAACAACACGCATTTTATGGTACAAGTTGCGATTTTTGGCTCTGATAATTGTGAAAGTCAAGCCAACTTCAAAAGTGTCTTAAGCTATGACTTTCTACCTTTATTTCAAGTAGAAATAAAGATTGTAGAAGTAGCCAATTATCAGCGCCAGGAAACAGGGTGGGGGAATGTCTTACTTATGGGGCAATAGTGAGACACAGACAGACATGCACAGTTCAAATGTGAAGTGAAAAGATATTCCCAGAGGAGTGAGGAAGAGGAATATTACATAAGGCAAAAGGCAGGTCCCAGTCTGGAGTCTGGAGTCACTGGAGCTGCTCTGGGAGATATACTTCCGTCTCAGTGCACCAGGTCTTAGGAAACTACATTCTTATCTGCGCTGGGTTTTCAACAGCTCCATGGATATGAGTGGAATTATGGATCATATGCTTACTACTAGGATCATGTGTCTGGACTGTAGCATTAATGAGCTAAAATGGGCCTAACGGAGGACTAGACTAGGTCAAATCCCTTGGTTAAAGCTCTTTTAGCCAAAAATACACAAATATAAAGGCATATTTTGTGTTCATTGCAGTGAAGAGGCGTGTATGTTGTTCCTTGGCTCTAATATTCCACAGTATGACATATGTAAACCTATCTACCTCTGTGAAGTATGGTTTTACCTTTTATTTCCATGGAATCATGCAACCTCAAGAAAGTTACTCAGTGTTACTTTAATATAAAGATAAACTACAAACTCTTCAATTCTCTGCAATGACCAAAAACTGTATTGGAGAGGCCACACTCTGAAACTCTGGAATTGCCATATATACTGTATATTTTTCTTATTATGGGCAGCATAAACATTGAGTTTGAAGAATTAAAAGATGTGTAAATAATAAGCTAGGAACTAGGAATTTATGTACCTGGAAAAAACACTATGACTTAACAATGAATAAACCCAGAACTATGAATTTATATACCTGGAAAACACACTTATTTAAAAAGTAGTAACCAGGTTTAGACGAGGAACATACCAATTCAAATGACAATAAAACCTAGATGAAATTGAAATTGAAATAATAATAGACTCTTTCAAGGTAGTGGGACGTGCCTTCATGCCTTTTGTGTATCTATAACAAACAAATATGTCTACAAATGAAATAATAGAAAGAAAAGAGAGTCTATAGACCAGTATATGTACCTGGAAGCACCGTCAACCAAGCAGTTTGATAGGAGATCCCGATAGAATTACCCGCCAAGCATGTATACTCCCCAGCATCTTCAAAAGTAACATTGGGCAAGTAGAGAACCTCAATCTCCTTATCTGTAGTGTTAACACCAGCCGTCTGAGGAGAGGGAAGGAGAAGGAGGAGAGAGGGAGGAGAAGAAGGTGAGGAAGGAAGAAAAGACAGAAACAAATGAGTCCCACAACACCAAGAAAGATCTAATGAGAGAAATCTGGGGAGTGTCCATCGATGAGGTCTGATCACTGCCTGCTGGGGTTTACAAGGGCTGAAGAAAGTACCAATAAAGCATAGACCCAAAATACTAGACATGGACAGCTAGAATTAATGGACACTAGAACATAAAATTTGAAATATTTGTGTATTTCACCACTAAGCCAATATTGTTAAACCAGTAATGCATCAGTAAGCTTTGTGCAATGTTATTTTTATTGGATTTATTACATGTTTATCCATTTTTGTCCCGGAATAGCCCCAAACGATCTAACTAGACTAAATCATAACTTGTAATTTGACTAGAAACTTCTTGGGTGGCCAGGCTGTAATGTTATTTGGTGCCAATTCTTACTTCAAATGACTTAGTCCATTAATTTCTTCTGTCTATGCAGCTACTACAATATTGAAAAGTATGCACAAAAGACCAAATGAAGCCTAAAAAGTTTTCCCATCACCTTTAACATATACCAGTAAAGTTTAACCCATGCATTTCAATAAACAACATGGAAAGTACAATGCTTCAAAACAGTACTTCCATGGCTTTACCGATGTCTGCAATAGAAAAAGCTGAAAAATAAACACTTTTTGAGAAGAGAAGGTCCAGGAGCCACCAACAGACCACCAACCAATCACCATGAGGAGGACCACAGCACAGCGAGGCAAGGGTGAAGCCCAGGACACCAAGTATGGAGAGTTTGGGTTGACCAAGCCTTGAATGGTTTTACCTGGGATAACCGTGAGCCAACCCGACTGGTTTGCTTCGCCTATATAATTGGAGACTTTACAAATGTACTCCCCAGCGTCTTTCTCGGTCACGTTGGTGAGGGTCAGAATCTCCACATCTGTGCTGTTTATGCCAGATCGCTGGAAATTCATACATAAATATATCTCAAACTTGTGTAACAAATACATTGAATATCCAGTTAAAAGCTGGAGGAGAGCGAAAGACCCAGAATCACCACCTACAGAAGAGCTCTGTTCATATTAATAAGGTTAGAAACATAGAAGTAAAATGTTTTATGCACAGTTTGGTCAAAAGTCTCTTGCTTTGAAATGCCTTTTCCTTCTGCGCTAATCATGTGATGAGGAAATAAGTCAAGGAAACAGCAAGCTTTGCCAATAAGTGTTGACATTGTGCACTGTCAAATACACTGGACATTTATGGCTTACAATGAGGGCCAACATTATACATTATTATCAGCAACCAAAAGAGTTTCAGTAATTAAGTAATAATAATTTAAAGATTTGTTTTCATGTAATTAGGTCAAATCTGCCTGAATACAGAGATATAGTAAAAGCAGATCAAAAAGTCAAAATTATTATTATATTTTGCACCCCTTTTTCTATAGACTCAAACATGTAATTTAGCTTGAATCAAAAAGCTTAGTATCAACTGAACAGCGCCAACAAAATGAACAAAAATGTATACCTGAGCGTGGACATAGCATGCACATTTCAAATACCTGAGCTGATAATGTGAGTAAGACAGAGCCTAATCCTTTTGAAGAGCTTTGAAGTTTGAAACACCTGCACATTCTGGAAAAAGTTGGAGGATTTTTCTTGCAAAATGAAAACGTAAAAGTATTCTTACCTTGAGCACGCGAACATATGGGTGTCCGTCTGGCCCATAGCGACTGCCGTTCTGGGTGATGTGTTTTAACCATTGGATGTGTGGCTGAGCGTCGCTGTACACTTTACAGACAAAGCGTGCGTCCTCTCCTACATGGACCGTGGTGTTAGCCGGGAGTCCAGCCTGCAGGATCGGCCGGTGTGGAGAACGCTCTGTGGAAAATGGAGGATCAGAATTAAAATGGATGTTCTCAGAGTTGGCCAATATAAATGTAAGAATCCCCCAAAATAAACCAGCACTTCCATTCCACTATGTACGGTTTTAAAACACAGGAGTTGCTTCCGATATCCAAATGCACTTAGGTATTTTATCTCAAGTTCAAAGATATGACTAAGGAAAAGTTGGAGAAAATTCAGGAGCAACTTGTCAAATGTCAGATTTGTATCAGGAGATAAGGAAATCGATACATTAAATTACATTTCCAAGTAGTTTTTAGTGTTACTACTATATAATATATAGGATGATTTTGACAGCCTCTCGTTATTTATTTATTTATTCTTTATTTCTGATGCAAATATTTGGTCCATACTTAAAAAGACGAAACTGGATACAAAAAATAAACAAAGCACCCAAATTTGTCCATAGAGTTAGTTAAAAAGTGTTGAGTTTCTGTGCCCTTTGCTTTCTCAGAGCAGAGGTGTAACGGCATGAGCTCATTTGAGGATTGGTCATAGTCATTATGATCCGAGTTTTTAGACACCTCCAGGCGCGACATAAATGTGTGCATTAAATGTCTAAGCAGTGTCTCACAGGTGGGTATGTGAGCGTCCACAAACAGCTTTGACCTTAACCTTCAAATAAACAAAGCAGTATATTATGCAATGAGCACAACAAGAGAAATCCTGAGGTGTGGTGTGAGCAGTAAACTTTAGAGGTGCAAATACAAAACATTCCGTTAATAAAAACATATCTGGTTAACATTACATATTATTCAGAGCTGATCTATTCGGCTTTGACTCTATTCTCCCGTTCATTTCCTGTTATGTCTTCATAAGCGTCAAAATAAAGCTTGAAAATGTGCACGAGATGTACAAAGTAATAAAAAGGGAATCATTAGAGCTTTTCTTTGAGCCTCGGCGACTTTATCTGCGTAAAACAGGACTTCACATTCTGGACTTGGAATGTGTTTCTACTCCCACTGAGCTTCACACAAAACAAGAGGCAGGGCCATTTATGTGTAAAAGTACTTCAAAACTATGCAGTGGGAGGAGCTTGGCCAAGTATGATGTATGTGCGAAGGTGGAAAGTAGTGTAGGGCTGCAATAGATGAGAAAAGATGCAATATTCGATAGTATAAATTATGATTACAATATATTAAAGTAACTGGGAATATGTCAGATCTCATAGTTTTGTCTAGAATTTTCCCCAGTATAGCATTAAACACATGTAGCTTGCATTTATTCAATTACAGGTGTTTTTATTCAGGATTCACCTACCTCTCTTCTGATCTGGATCTGTAACTTGGCCTGGCATCACCTACTCGTCTCAATGGAGATAAGTTTAATGCCATACTAAGAAATGTCTATATAGCAATAACACCTATATACCACCTTTTACCCTTTATATGGTAATAGTAAATAGTATTAGTAGTAGTAAATAAGAATTTTCTCCATACTAGGCTCCTTTTTCTGTGTGCTGCATGTGAGAGGTTGACATAAACAGTGTTGAAGTTTGAAAAGTGAAACATACCAAGCTGCCCTACATGCTTTCACCACCTGCATTCTTTTACAGGCTAAACATTTGGCCGGTGAATCCAAATACTCGACCTGTTGAACAATGGCCTTCTTTCAAACGGACCCCAACCCATAGTAGACCGACCGACCGACCGACCAACCCCCACCCTTGGGCCCAGAATGACATCACTCAGCCCGGGGCAGTGCAATGGCTTTCCAAAACAAAGCCTGAGGTGGGTGCTCGGATTAAGTCGGTGGAGTATGAGGTCGGGGGTGGGTCAAGACAGGGGGATGGTGAAGAGAAGTGATGGAGAAAATAGAAAAGGAGGTGGGCTTAAGAAGAACCAGGCTAAAAATGGGTGAAGAATGAGCAGCCTTAGTATTTATAGTATTGAGTAGGGCTGAACTGCGTAATACTAATTTACAGTTGTGATAATGCAATCCAAATATCACACATGCTACACTGTACATGAGTTTTGTAGCCTTACATTTTTACTATGAGCACACACTTGTATTTTAGTATCTTAAGGCTGTTCAAAATATTTCTGATTTTCTAGTTAAAATGTTTAGAAGTCTATTTTTATTGTTTATTTATCTCTCCTGCTGAAAAGAACCTGAACTGTGTGTTCCAGGATTGGAATTTCCCCTTTTCGGGATAAATAAAGGTCCTCCTATCTATCTATTTATAAAACTATTAAGGACACTCGGTAGTAACTAACTATATTAGTTTGGTTTATTCATTTATATTCAGACATTTGTACAGTACTCTCTTCTTTTTAACCTTTTTCTCCTTTATATTGCCTTAGTCTATTTCAGTCAAGTGATGCTCAGAGCAGTGTTGTTGGTCTAAAGTCTAAAAAAGGCAGAAGAATTAGCTGTGTGAAGGGAGATAGGAGAGGTATCAGCCCATGTACAGTCCATATGTCTGTCTGCCTGTCTCCTCTTTATAAAACCTGTCAGATATTGGCTCCTCCCGCTCCTCCTGGCTGTGCATTCCTCGCGTTGGTCGTGCTTATTGCTTCACTGACTTCTCCTCCTACACCGCTCCGTCTTATCACAGTCAAAACCACTCGGGCTCATATCATTTTATGTGTCAGTGCAAATGATTCAGCTCTGCCCATCTAACGGGTAACTTTGGAGACTGGCGGAGAAAAGGGTCAGCAAAAAGAATGGGAAACAGTTGGAAATCCCAGGCGGTGGTCCAGGGGTAAAACTAGACTTTGGTACATTTGATCAATTAGTCCCTAGAATAGTTTAATTTACTTATTTTAAAATGTAGTAGCATGGTCATTAAAGGGGGTGTACTTAGTTTGCATCTAATTATAAAGCATATTTATCGCACAGGAACCAGGAAGTAAAGCTGATGCATGCTAGTCATTTACAGCGACGGCAAAACTCCACTCTGGCCTCTGAAAGTAAAAAGCACTTCTAAACTCTTCACAGTAAAAAATTAAGATGCTGTAAGAGGCCGTTGCAAACTGTTTAGAATGAACTAGTTCTGTTTTTCGTGTACAGTGCCTTTAAAATTGTGTTCCAAAAGTGTTCCAAAGAAACACAACTTTGAAAAAAAAAACTGTGCTCAAATTAAGCTTTTTAAATGGTAAAACTTTGAAAAAATTTGAAATAGTAACAATGGATGAATTCAGAAGTGTGTAGTTAGTTAGCTAGTTGGTTTATGTATTAATTTGAAGTATTGTTGCTTGCAGTCCTGGTGTCACGGTTTAAACTAATCAGTCATTATTTAGATAGTTGCTTTGTTGCTGACAGTGGAGTGATGGAGCATGAGTCCTCCTGGGGCTTTCAATGTGTCCCATGTGAGACCAGTGAACTCTGGGTAACCTCCCTGCTCAGGATCAGAGTGGCATCTACAGGTTGGTACGGGTCAACAAACAAAGCCCCGCTCAGCCAATCAGAGCCAGTGTTAAGACTTAATAGGGTTAATAGAAGGAGAGGGGAGATCTTTGAAATATCAGAAAATGTAATCGCAAGTTTGATTATTCATGGGTATAAGCAACATTTTTGAGGGATTTTTCTTCCCATTTAAAAGTTCAGTTGTTAATCGGTAGTTAAGTTATATGTTATATTATACAAGTTATATGTTCAGATACTTTTTCTTCATAGTAAAATCTGGTTAGGTGTAGGTTAGATAACTGAACTTTTGGGCAGGAGTACTGATAAGAACTGCTTACTCTCTCTCTCCTCCTCGCTCTCTTTCTCTCTCTCCACTTTTTTTCTCCCTCTCTCAACCCGGAATAATGGATTGAAATAAAACAGGAGGTTACAGGGTGCAGGGGGCAGCGGCAGTGGAGCCAGACGTGAAGGGGTTTACTGCTCTGTCGCCAATAAAACTCAACGAAAAGCAGAAATGTATGCTTCAGACTGAGCACTTTAAAGACTATAAGACTATACAGGAGTGAGCCTTAAGTACAGGTATGTTCTGTATTGTACTTTATGTTCCTCCATTTGTTCAAAAAAAGTTCCCTATGGTCACTTACGAAGGCATTACACTGAGGTCTGAAAGAATTTGTGTGGTTCAGACTGGAATTAAAATAACTGAGAGAAATGACAGAACCTTTGCCATATTTTAAAGTACATCCTTAATTACTAGCTAAAACCGATTTAATATCAGACGCATATTAAGATTAGTGCTTTGCTTGTTTTTTCTGCAGAAATCAGTGCTGTTTCTCAATCATGTGTTTTGTTTTGTTTTCTTCTCTATTTGGAAGCTGCCGTGATTGTTTTGACACAACCAGGCCATGTATTTCTCTGATTGGTTCATTCGCCTCTCAATCACGCCCATCAGAAATCAAGGGAGACATGATAAGATTGTAGACTCAAACGTCTTTGTAAAGTATTGTCAAAGCGTCTGGTTTTGATGGCCAGGTAAGTTCAAATGAGGCCGATGTAGTGAAAAGTCTAATCTGCAGGATAGGGTCAGGGAGGTTACTTGGCCTCATAGTAGACATAGTACACATATTTACTATCACAATCCTTCTTCTTTTGTAAACTGACGTGTATTGATTTTGCAAACAGGGCAGAAAAAGTCTCTTTGCATTCGGGCTCCAAAGGTCGGGTTGACAGGTTGAGTGGGTTGGTTCTGAACTCTGTGGAATAGTGCTGATGATAGCAGAATGATGTGTGTGAAACCATTTTAAAAGTTTTGCATTTTTACTTCTTTATAGAGAAAGGATTGTCATATTAAATGCAGAATGGTACCTTTTTAGGGTTTACTTATTATAGTATAGTTATGTTGGTTTTATAGAGAAAGCGTTTGTTTGAAAAGATGACAATGACCTTTCAGTGACTCAACCTTTGACCAATCACGTGCCTGCATAAAACTGGACCTCTGATTGGTTGGTTACTACTACTACTACTACTACTACTACTACTACTACTACTACTACTACTACTACTACTAATACTACTACTACTACTATTACTACTACTACTAGCACTACTACTACACCGACTGCTGCTAAAGCTAGTAGAGACCAAAATATTTTAAAGATAGACTGTTCAATTTTAGAAAGAAGGTAGTCTGTCTCACGTACTGTCACAGACATTACTACTACCACTCCTACTACTACTAAAACTACTACTAATACTTCTATTACAATGTTAAAGGGACAGGCCAAAATTTTGGACATAGGACCTCATTTCCTAGTGAGCCAGAGTGTTGGAGATGTGTGGAGACACTTTTTTAAATATTCAATCCAGTCCTTGTATTTGCAGAGGTCGCTGGTGCTAGGCTAGTGCAAGTCAATGGCCATAGTTTATCCTGCCACTAAAAACAGTCTTACCCACTCCACAAAACACCCAAAGCAAATCTATTATTACACCAGACTGTCAGTTTAAATGTCTGTGTTGATAGAATAAGGTTTGAAATAAAACTAACCTTGCGTCACATGAATCGTTGCATGTTGAGGGACTATTTTCTCAGATATCAGTCCGCCACTGCCAAGCTTTCTATCAGGAAGTACAAATCACTGCTGCTGCGCAAACATAAATCCTTCAAATGCTAGATTGGTTTTACTTCTAAAATTATTCTATCGACACAGACATTTACATTAATAGTCTGATGTAATAATAGATTTGCTTCGGGTGCTTTGTGGCGCAGGTAAGTGGTGTGTTTTTAGTGGCAGGCTAACTATGCTAATGCTATGCTAACTTGGAAATGAGGTCCAAAATTCCGGACTGCCCCTTTAAAGCTATGACAGACCAAAAGAAAGACATGATTTAACTTTAGAATGTCTGTCACACATGTAGGCCTGTTTTTTTTGTACTAAAACCACACAGCTGCTGCTAAAACTCCAAAATAATTACTGAGCAGTGAACACTTTGAACAGTAAGACATTTGTATTTACTCTGCAAAGGTCCATTTCCCACCATAACTGAGGTCTTAATATGAAACTGCATTCAAGCTGTTGACATGTGAGTTTTTACAGTGACTTGGCTCCACTGCTTGACCTGCACCTGCTTCTTTAGTGCACCTGGGCCTTCAAACAATGAAGCCATAAACACTGGAGTTTCACTATGCGGGCTCTCCGCTCGCACACACTTCGGACAGCTGTTTAAAGTGTATTTACAGGTATATTTTAAAAGCTGTCAATATAAGACCGCTGTGTCCTGTCTCCATGCTAATTATTAAGTCAGAGAATCAGGAAGAGCACTGTTAGCATGCTAGTTGTCATTAGGATTACCGTGATGAGAAAACTTCGCTTTGAAAGTTGTGAAAAGCGCTCATAAACTGATGCTCAGAATGCATAAGGAAAGCGTAGTAAAGCTTTGAACTGCTACACACAATTTAAAATACACTAGTTCTGCACTTCGCCTTTGTGTACTCACCTACTACGTCCAGCGTGTACGTGTGGTTGATGGATCCAAACTCATTTTCGACCAGACAGGTGTAGTTGCCTTTATCTGATGGCACCACGCTCTCCATGATCAGGGTCCAGTGCTGGCTTCGTACCTGGGAATTAAAATGAGAAATGTAATTGAATCTCAACATCAGATTGTACAAGTATTAAAAAGCACGGTTGGACTAAATAGAAAGATCAAAAATACACAAAATGAGATTAGATTAGGTCCACATATCTTATTTATTTATTTATTTTCAATTACTTAATTAGTCACCATTAGTTTCTAGGGACACATAATTATGTTTTTGTCATTTAATTTGTACGGCAGGCTCAAAGCATTTTTGTGATTCTCAGTTGTGCTGATTGTGTGACCCAGTTCTATTCCTTATAACTGCAGAGCTGTGCAATTAATCACATTTTGGAGATCAGGGTTCATTATTTGTAACTGGCAATGATCACCTTGGGACTTTTTAATCAACAGGACCACAGCAAGTACAGCCATTAAAAGCATGTGGTTTGGCGCTGAGATCAGACTTTTGACTGCATGTGTGTTAAATGGAAAATAATTTATTTAAATCGAAAAATGGCGTTGTGTCCTGGTGTATGAATATACGTGTGTAAATGGGTTTCCTTGGTTGAAGATGGAAAAGCACTATATAAAAATGTGACCATTTACCAAAGCTATAAAAAAAACGAATGCGTAATCCTTTAGTCATCCAGGTAGGTTCCATTTCAAAACTTTTGTGCAGTTGAAAGAGTTGAGTCAAACGACGTCGTAATATTAGCTATAAGCCTGTTTGTAATTGTACTTTGACTGAACTGTCTATTCTTTCCATGAAAATCGCTTTTGGATACTCGTCACGCTAGAGACCAATTTGCAAAACAAGCGCTGCTATTTTCCTTTGGCGTTGTGTCTCACTGCAGTGCTAAGTGACGTGTACAAAGTAATTTATGTTGATATTAACATTGCATCAGCTCATTCATTATTCATTTGTTGTACTTGTAGAGGTCTTTACGGCGAATTGAGCACGCACAATGTCAGCAAGTTGCCTGGAACATGATGCCCATTCCGCTTAAACTTTAACCATCTTAGCGACTGTGTTTGTAAACCCCATTTGAATAGACCCAAGTTAGCATTTCTACATAGGAGCCAGCAGGACCTGTTCTCCCTGATTAAGTTACGTGACACATTTTAGACTTACTTTCTCTATACTGTACTGTCTGGGAGCATTTAACCCTCACGTACTGGGCCTTGGGTTTCCGACTGACAGGAAGTGAAAAGGACTATTTGAGGTAACGGGGGGAGGGAGAGCTCAGAGGGGAGAGGAGGGTGGGTGCATGGATGGGCAATTTCAATTTCACACAAGAAACGCTGGGTTTGCTCTGTCTGCTCTATCAGCCTGACTGTCCACTGAAGGGAGGAAGAGAGGACAGAGGAGCTATGGGCCTGTGGGTGCTTGTAAAAACAGAAGTGCAAAGTGTATTGTAAAGTAATAGGAGACAGTAGCAGTAGGAGCGGCAGAGAAAATACTTGGTAAATATATAGTAGTATAACTATAAATGTATTGTAAAGTAACAGCGGTTCTGGTGACGGTTAGTGTTGCAGTAGTAAACGTCTTAATAGTAATAATAGTAGAATATTATTAGGAGTCGTAGTTGTTGGGAAATGGTAGTAGGGGTAGAATTGGATGCAAAAATCTAAAAACATCAATAAGCAGCCCACTTCTACTTAGGGATGTAACGATATCCAATTCTCTCAATACAATATTTTCACGATATGCAACTTATGGTGCGATATTTTATGTAGGCTAACAAAATTATGAATATGCTACTTTGTGATAATCCAAATAATTAAGATTTAAAAGTGCTTAATAACAGCACAAAAGGATCATGGTCTGTGTAGCTCCCTCTGTTTTTTAGCTATTGCTGCACCATAACAATGAATTTAAGCAAAGAGGTTTCTAATTCAATATATTGTCCGTGATATTACTGTGAGACTCCTGATGATAAAATTTGGTGATGGTTAGTATTGCAGTAGTAAAAGTAGTAGTCTTAATAGTACTAATGGTAATAATAGAATATGATTAGACTAGTAGTTGTTTGGAAATTGTAGTAAGGGTAGAACAATCTAAAAATACCAATAAGTAGCCTATTTCTAGACAGTATAACATATATTATTATTTTCCCTTTCTTTTTTTTCTCATGAGCAGCTATGTTTGTTTTGATACGGACGAACCATGTGTGTCTCTGATTTGCTTATGCACCTGTCAATCATGCCCATCGGATCTCACAAACTCAGTCACACATATTTTTGTAAAGTAATGGAGAAATGTGTAATCTTGGGTTGATATTTAATTTAATACTGCATACATCATGATATATAGTTGTGACTGAAGCAGTAATATTGTATTCATTTTCTATTTGTTTGTGCTTACCTTGTAGCCCCCCATGCGGTCCTCTTGGCGGAAAGGCCTGTTGTTCTTGAGCCAGCGCAGTTTGGGGGTGGGTTTGCCTCCTGCAGCACAGCGGAACTTGACTGTGTTTGCAGCTGGCACCGCATGCAGCTTCTTCTCCATCTTCGCCGAGGATGTCCAGTAGGGGGCGCCTGGAAAGAACCGCAATCAAGGTAAGTGCAAATGTTTCAAAGTACTTCAAAGTTTTCTGTGTTAAAACAAGGATGCATGAAAGATTGGCAGTGACTGAAGGATAAAATGTTGGATTTTGTTGTGAATCCTGATCACCATTGAAATCACCAGGTATTGGATTTTGTACCAATTTGAAATATAAGCATAATAGACCAATTTCGCCCACAAATTGTACCAATATATTGATTATTTTCCATTTTCTATAGAGATTTTATTAATCAATTGAAAAATCTTCTAAATCTGTACTTCTTTTTAAAGGGCCCATATTAAACTATTTTCTGATTTAAGTTATAATGTTGTATCTTCATCAATATTATATCTGGAGTTGTGTTGCTTCATTCACACATGTTTATACAATAAACAAATTTCTGTTCCACCTTGTGATGTCATGTGGTAATACAAGAAGTGCTCCCCTGTTTTTTTAAACTCCACACACTTTCACTAGAATCTTTTGGATAATTTCCCATATGGAATTAACAATCTCTATTGAACAAAAGTTAAAATGTAGTAAATGTAATGTTAACTTGAACCCTAGTGCTTCATGACATCACAAGGTGGAGAGCAAAACACAAATCCGAGTATGTTTTTGATAAGGTAACAACATCCTAACATGGTTTAAAGCTCACAAGAATCAGTTTTGCGTCATATAGGACCTTTAAATATGTCTTTTGTGGGTGGTCATTTTGCTTCGTATTGTCCAGTGTCTTTCTATTCTTTGTTAAAATCCTGGCTAAAGCTGCACAATACTGCAGAGTATAACAGCACACAGGCTGGAGGCTATTGGACTGAGAGAGGCTGATACAGAGCAAGCAAGCGTGACCGCGAAGGAGCCAAGGCTGAACCAATCTTAACACTTTCCAAACCCCACTTAGATATGACCCACAACCACAATACACACAAACATAACACACATATGTACACAACTAAACAAAAACACACACTTTTCAGACACCACTGTAGTCTCTCCTGTTACAAAACTCCGGGGGGGAGAGAGGGGCTGGGCGTTGCCAACAGGGTAACTGGACCATCACATTCAATTTCATCTCATTCCACTTAGCGGCTTTTTTTCTTTCCTCCATTTCCCCCAATTACCAGAGCTCTCCTGTTTATCGGCCTGACACTTGGCGAGGGATGCTTATCACACTTAGGAAGCCATTATCAGCCATCAAGGATTTAATTATCTGTTTTTGGTAAATGTTTTGATTAGGGCGAAAAACATGTAATTTTTGTGATACTAGTAAGAATAAAGCAAGATATGACAAGGGGTTTTGAATGCTCCCTTAGATACTACTAATCACTATTTTGGATTGTTTGTGCCTGTCCCAAGCCTGCATAATAGACAAAAAAGAATTGGAAAGGGCATTTGGTCTAAAAAACAATGTGCAATACTAGAAGGCAACGATTGTCATTTGCTTTCTAGCTCATAAAAACTATAAAAGTCAAACTGTCAACAATCATTGCATAATCAAAACAAAGCCAGTGATCCAGCAGATATAATGTGTTTCCCATGGTAGTGCTAAATAATGACATTTCCATCTTAATCTCTGCGAACATTTGCAAAAGTTAAATAAACATACAGTATGCCACATGGACCTGTGACTATATACAACTAAGATTACGACTCTGATACAACCAATGTGTTTTGTCATATTGCAATAGCTCTGAACAGTGTCCAGACTTCATCAAGACTTCCTGAAATCTATCACTTCCCAAGCTCCCATTTGTCCCAGCTCCAGCCTGCTTTTCTCAGCTGGACGTTCCTCCGTAGCCCCCCTGTTGCCCCCCTCTCCCCTGTTTCTCCTTCTCTCCCTCTCTCGCTCCCTCTCTCCTCTCTGCACCTGGGAGCGTGATTGCCTAAACAGATGGGGCTCCAAGCTCAAAGTCAAACAACAGCCCAAACGGTCCATACACCACCACCCTAGCACTTCCCTCTCACTTATAGCAGAAGTAACACAGGGAATACCCAGTAGATAACAGCTCTTGAATACTGCTCATAAACATATAAATAAGACCCAGGAGATTGCTTGATACAGCCCCCCTCCCAAACACCGACAATCCAGGCCCCTCACTCGGCACACACTATCTGAAACTTGCCATGAATTTCTCTGGCACGGACCACCGGACAAGACATGCATACTTGGATGGACAAGTCCGTAAACAGCGCTCTTCCTTCCTCTACTGCAAATGGTGCAAAGTATAAGTAATTTAAGATCCTCTTCCTGTATTGTCACGTTGTTTGTGATCTATAAGAAGTACACATTAACCGTAATATACAAATACGTTTAGATGGATAGGTCTGTCGTGATAATTGCTATATTGACTTTTTGGGGGTCTATTAGTGTTGTAGTCAAGACTGAATTAATTGAGACCAAGACCTGTCCAAGACCACAGCATCCCGAGACCAGGCCAAGACCAAGACCTCTGAGGATCGAGACCGAGACTTTTAAAGGCCCGAGACTGAGACAAGACTGGGACCATGGCCCATCGAGATCAAATCATGACCATCTTTGTAATTTTTGACATTTATTTGCATTTTACAGCTATTTTGGCACATATACATGTCAATGTTTTTATACATTTATCTCCATTTTATCACTCCTTGGGTGTCAGACTTCGAGACTGAGTTTAAGCGCTTTAAAGACTGAGAAAAGACTGAATCCAAGCACCTTCAAGACCGAGATAAGACTGAGTCCAAATGCGGTTGAGCCCTATACGAGACCAAGACTGCAAAAACCGTCTCGAGGAAGGTCTCAAGCCCATGACCGGTCTCGAGTATTACGACACTAGGGTCTATATTTATCACGTCTATTTTCTTTGCACTACTGGTAAGTTTTTTGTTTGTTTGTTTTTGGCTGGACATTTGGCATAAAATATAGACCAAGAGGATTTGTAGATGATAGGAGGCAGATTGTGCACTGCATTGACTTGAATTACATTGTATTACAATGTGATCACAATGTATGTTCCAGGACTTTCATGATTTTTTTTTCTATAGTAGATTAGTCCTTATTGCATTAGTCAAGACTGAGTAGCATGTTTTCTGAATACTTTTTAAGACAGTCCACCTCGACATAGACAGATGAGGTGTAGACTAGCCCATTGCGAAGCTGTCTCTTCTGGACGACCTCTGACCCTGTAATGGCGGTCGGGTCGGAGGATGAAGCAAGGACTTGAAAGGTGAGAGAGGCAGTTTCCCAGGCTCTTCCGTCCGACAGGGCACTTCTTCAAACGGGACAGTACCCCTCTGCCTCTCTCCTCCTCGCCCTCCAGATGCTCCAGATGGGGATGAACTCTCACTGCGGAGCCCCCCCATCCGGACCCTCTTCTCCACGGCTGTTTGTCCTACAGCTGACCGGGGGTGAGCTGAGGTTATCTGACTGCGAGCGATGACGTTACACTGCTATTGCCGTTTCTAAGTTAAATGTTTCCAGGTTGAGTTGTTGCATCACATGGTGCATTGTGAGACTATATAAGCTATACACGAAAAGCAAACACTGAATAAACAATGCACCTGAATGACTAATAGCAAGCAATGAAATACAGTGACATTAATATATTTTTACTGGGCTTGACACTGTAATCACTATATCAACTTACGGTTCAATATATGAAAGCTGGAACAATATATTTTGGGGCTCAATATTTAACGTGTGTATTTCTGCTAGTTTTTTTTTTTTTAATACGGAAAGATTTGAGCTCTAGAGGGATGAAAAGCTAATTATTTGCTCATTCATTTATTATACTGATACTGTATTAAATGGTTTAACAGAATTATCCTGCTTTATATTTTTATTCTGTCTGCAGCATAAAGTAGTTTCAATATTATTGTTTATCGTGATATTCCTCTGTGGCAATATATCAGGCTTCAAAATTTGTTATCGTGACTGAATTTATACCATATCGTGGCAAAATGTGGCAAAATAATGCAATTTCATTTGAATGCAGATAATTTGGCTAAAGATTTTACATCAGATGCCCTTCCAGACCAGCTCCTCTTAATTTATCCTGACTTTGGACTAGCACAAACTTTATGGCTACAGTTTTGTCCAAAAATGATAAATTCTCATATCGGCATATTTAGTTTTACAGCAATTTCCTCAAGTCAATGGAAGTACTTCAAAGGGCTGAAAATCCCACAAGAACTAAAGTATACAAATATATACAGTACTTAAATTGTAGTAGTAGTCCATTGTACTATCTATTTACTTTAAGCTAGAATTGTCAAGGGTTGAGAAATACATTTCAAAACATCAAGTCTATGGGCCAAAGCTCCACGTGGCTTTTTAAACTAAATGACATCAGCCCCCTCCTGACGGTGTCCCCCCTAAAACCAGCCTCCCTCTCATCCGATAACACCACTGCATTAATGACGCAGCACAAACTCCCCAGACCGCCGCCTCTCCCCAACCTTTGCTTTTTCAACTTCTCCTCAAAGCCAAATCAAAACGCTTTGTTTTGCTCTCTGGCCCTGTGCCCTCCGCCTATTTGAAGTTTAGAAAAAAAAGTAAAAGTTGAATATATTTTGTATCACGCCCACATACACCCACCTCCTCCTCGCTCACTCCAAAAGTCCAAGCTCTCAAAACCTCTGGTCACGATCCAACTTTACCCCTCCTCCTACTTTTCAACTTTTTTTTCCAAGTTACATTTTAATAATAATCTAACTTTTGACTATTGAAAAACACATGTGAGCTCACAAACTGCCAGAACAGCTTTCTCTTTGTTTTCTTGCTGGATCTTTTCCCTTTCCACTATTTTTTTCTCCGTCAGTCTTTCTCTCTCCCCCATATTTAATGGATTTCAGGCAATTACAGTCGGCCCGTAGTGGGGGAGGAGACCTAGCGTGTGGAGAATTTTAACAAGATGTGGAAGCCCTCATTTTGACTTTCGAGTGTGTGTGTGTGCATGTGTGTGCATATTCGGGTGCAAAGCATGTGTGCACGTGGCTATATAAACTAAAGGCTAGCGTTGAAGTTAGCAGGCGAGGTTTTGGAGCTAGAAACTTTCTCTTTCTCACACACACAGAGGACCATCAGGTGGGTAACAAAGGTCCAGATGGGTGTCTTTTATAATGGATGAGCCCAGCTGACTGCATGGCTGGCTGGCTGGCTGGCTGGATAGATGGTTGCTTGGCTAGGCCCCATGAAGCCAAACTACACGAGAGACGTTAGCTAAAGGAATGTGAAGAATCCCTATATTCCCTGGAGGACCGCGCCTGGGAGACATACACAAATCCACACAAACTTCACAGCAAAGGGCGAGACTGGAACTCAACAGAATAGATGTAAAGAGCAAGCCATAGGTGACAGTTAACGCTTATGAACCACACTGTCAGGAGAAAATTGCTGCATGTTATTATGATTTTTGCTTCATGTTTTCATAGTTACCCAGCAACCAAAATGGTAAATTTATGTGAATATCCTGCTGTCAAGTGAGTTTTCAGAATAAGCTATTTAAGGGTGCTTTCATTCACTTTCACTTGGTTTCTGGTTCTGCTCTACTCCTGGTTTTGTCCTGGTTTAGTCCTGTTTTTATCCTGGTTTTGTCCTGTTTTTTCCTTGTTTAGCACTGTTATAGCACTGGTATAGCACTGGTATAGTCTTGGTTTAGTCCTGGTTTAGTCCTAGTTTAGTCCAGTTTTTGAATCAAGCAAGTGTGAAGTCTAAAGGTTTGGTTCATATTGTTGTCAGTATCATACCTTTTTATACCACATGAAAGCACCTAATTATCATATGGCTAGTGATTGAAAATGTAAACACAAATTCAATAAAAACAGAGCAGGATTACTACTAAGCAGCATGCACAATGTAGCCAAATGCATTAGCGGACGAGACACTGCCAAAGCGAAACGAAGCACATCAGAGAAGCAGACGCACTCTTGAACACAGCACATTTAGAATGAGGGCAGGACACAGACTAGTCTAACTTCACTCAGAGTTTGGTCCCTGGATACTCACTTAACTGCTCACCGTCGCCCCCTGTGTCCTCCGAGCGCTCAGTATCGTCCTCATCATCCCCCGACGAGATGGCATCTGCACAGAGCAACCAGGGTTACTGCTGCCGGCGCTCACACAAGCCCCTCTGCTAAAGCTAAAGCTAAAGCATGCACTGTTCTCAAATCACTCAGCACTGACCTAATGTTAAATATCAATAACAGGCCTCACAGTTGCCCTTCATGGTTATTGTTTAATCTCTCTTAAATCAGGCTGAGGGTACATCCTGGGCAGTCAGAGGTCAACACACGGAGACACAGACAACATTCACTCACATTCACCAGGGACACATTTAACGGACCAATTCTCCTGGACATGCACCTGTGCTATGTGTGTTTTTGGACAAACGCTGAGGACGAACAACAGCAGTAACACATAAGGGACATACAGACTTCACACCAGTAATCACGGGCTGCCCTGACTCCTCTTAGCACTTTGATACAAACATTCACTCCAACACAAATAGTTTTGTAGCACTATCCAAGAATACAAGTCTCCAAAACACTACGTGCATGGGGCTTCATTAGTTCCCTCCATGGCCCTACCCTATCTCCTCTAGCCCTGCTCTGCACCTGCCTTCTCCTGACTCACCTGTCACATTGACTATGAAGCAGACCGTGTCTGAGCCCACACTGGTGCAGGCGTACAGGCCTGAGTCCTTGGCCGTAGTGTCACGGATCTGCAGCACGTCCTGCTCTATCAGCGTGCGATTGTTGGCGCCCAGAGAGCGGCCATCTTTGGTCCAGGTGATGGTCCCCTTGAGTGGCAGCGGGCAGCTCAGCTTCAGCACCTCGCCCGGGTGCACTGAGCACAGGGTGGGCTTAGATATGTGGTATTTGTTGGAGGCCTCTGCAGCGGTGAGGGCAGGTAGAGAGGTGCACAGAGACAGACAGAAGAGGGGAGGAAGAGACAAGCCAGAGTGTAAGAAACAAAATCACCACATGACCCCATGGATGCAATTCAATCATTGTACGCAGAGGAGCAATACAGAAAGAATAGGCCCACGTTAAATCACCACCTTATCATCCCCACAATCATCCCAAAGTTAAACTCCACTTTTCTGTCACAGTCTATCATTGGTCTGTATGGAGTTAGAGCATGCAGTTTATCTCCCAACAGTGTTTACAGAAAAATCATTGCAGGTGAATATTGAACTGGCCCTTATTCCAAAACACCTTTTCTGATTGAAGCCAAGCAGCTGATGTGTACATTTGTGAGTCAATGAGCCAAACTCCACACTGTTTGTCCACCAGGAAAGAGAGCAGCCAGAAGACCAAGCAGTTTTCAGCAGGGCAGAGGGGGGAGGAGAGAGGGTCATATTTTGGACTGTACGTTTTCGACCTGACCATAGCCTGACCCCACTGCTTTCCATCGCTTTCATAACACGGCCATGGAGGACTTATAACCCCTGCACAGTATCCAGCGGCCAAAGCAGAGTCAGCGGCTCAGTGTGACTCCAAAGTGCATAAAACCTTCACATCTGGGACTGAATCCAAGTGTGAGTTCGCATGTGTGTACAGTGTGTCGTCTGCATCGCAAAGCCTGCATTACGAATATATGACAACACAGCTCAAGGCAGAGTAACGTCCATCCAAATTTTTACCATTAAAATACATATGTCCTAGAAATATAATATGCACTGGATTACGCAGTCCGTTGTTTTGATTAAAGGTCCTATATTTCACAAAATGGATTCTTTTGAGCTTTAAGCCTTTTTTGAATGTTGTTGTCTCCCCAAAAACAGACCTGGACTTGTGTTTTGTTTCATTCACACATGTTTGAGTAATCTTTTATTATTAGTCTGTCTACAGCCCCAAAGCTCAAAACGCTCTGTTCTGCCTTGTGATGTTATGAAGCGGTGGTTTTCAAGTGAACAGCTACTTTTTGTTTGCAGTTCAGTCGAGAATGGCAGTTCCAACACTGAAATTGTCCAAATGATTGTAGTGGTGAATGCAATTTAAAAGCACAGTGGAGCGTTTTCTGTTTGAGAGAAGAACACAGCCTAAATATGGATTTGTCAATGAAACAAAACACAACTCCAGGTATTATAAAATTGACAAAAAAAATTGCGTAACATGAATATGAACCCTTTAAGATGAATCAGCAAGTGTTTTGGGGGTACATCCAAACAATGACCACTTAGGCTAGGATTACACTAACGCCAAAACCTGGTTAACCACTCTGCCATGTTACACAATAAAGAATACCATAACATTACAATATAACTATTAATTATGTATTATGTAGCTCTGTTTTATTACCCAAGTACCTCTTCATATCCATCAATTACTATCAAACAGCTTCTCTTTACAATACAATTCAGTGCAAGCGCGGAGGATTAGAGTAGCTTAAGCGCCAACAATAAATTAAATAGAAAGCTGAGGCTAAATCTAAGTTGCTAGTATTTCTAGTATATTTTTGTAGTAGCAGTAGTACTTGGGCTGGGCAGTTATTTGAATATGAATCGAGGTCGCAATGTCATGTCAGTAAAATGTGATTTGTAGCAAAGGGCAGACTTTGAAATGAAAGAGAAATTGGGCGTAAAGAATTTGTTTAATGGTAATGATCACAAGCACGTATGCTCCAAGGACATTATTTTGTTTTTGAAAAGAAAAAACAACAAACAGAAAATCCAGATTGATCAATGTGACGAAAATAGTGATTCATTTTTCCCCATGTCGCTCAGTCCTACGTAATGCTATGACACAATACCACAACTACAGTACTCCTCTGTGTATACTAGTAGTCGTACATAGAGGCACGAGCCAGTGATTGAGGCGTGTTTGTAAGAGTTTAAATGTCCCCCGTGGGCAAGTCAGCACACACAGGTACAGTCCCTGCATTGTCTCCTATCCGGAAATAATTAACCCTCTCCACCGAGCACTAAGACCGAGAGGCTGTGGGTGGCCTGGCGATAAGGTGGAGCAGGGCTGATTGATGGAAGCCTTCTCAAATACCTTTTAAGGCATGATTTTTCAGACCAGACGCTTTGACATTACAGGCTCCAGACTTGTGTTCAGGTTTGGGGCATGTGCAGGGAGAAGTGTGGGTGTTTGGCATGGGAGTGTTATGAGAACTGGGTGAAATATGGCCCTAAATGTTACGCTGTCAAAAAGGGTTGAGCGATAAGAGATTTGTGGGAGTTAGTGAAGGGTAGGTTGAATACAGTGTCTTAAAAGATTAGCAATTGAAAAGGTTTTAAGATGGTAAATATTGAGTTGAATGGGGGAAAAGAATATTGATGTGTTATTATGTTTGCTTATAATTTGCCCTATTGTGTTACATTAGTCCAGTTTTCACCAAGAATTCCTTGCCAAATCCTTTGATAAGTGTGTATCAGTAATGCATTTGTTGACATCTGTGAAACTTTCCTAGTGGGACTTTCCTTTACAACCTGGAATATTCCAGTATGGCATTAAACATCCAGCATCAATTTAGCATTTTATCAGTTAAAGTTGTTACTGTAGAAAATACCTTATTAACCTACTTTTACAGTGAGCAGATGAATTTAATAGAATACCAGCTCGAGCGTCCCCCTGGCTTGAAAATCTCAGTGCGAGTATCATTCTCTCGGCAGGAACGTCTCCCTCCTCCCGAGAGAGGACATTCTCGTCGGCTTTTAGCCAGCCATGTCACGCACTGTGATGTATTGAGTTAGAAAATCTGCATTCTATATCATAATAAAATGAAATGTGAGTGTACCAGACGAAATGTCGGGCCTTGTTTATGTCATTTTACCGATCTTCCTGAAGCGGCACACACATTTTTTCTGTCTGTAATATCAATATAATCCTCATTTGCTTTCAGAGGCTAACTATGAAATCGTATTTTAAATCATTTTTTCTTGTTGCCCGTGTCTTATAGCAGCCGTAACTGTTGATTTGGGAAGAAATATTAATTATTTCTAACCTGCCACGAACATAATTTGGAAGCACACACAAGACACAAGAAACTTAAAAAGCAACTGAATTTGTTCTAAAAATCATTCAGATTCACTTTTAGGAATGTCTTATCTATGTATTTCATTGAAATAGGTAAGATAAAATCCTGAGATAGTTGTGTGAATTTCCAACTTGGGGACCTTCCGGCCAGGGAGACTTTCCAGCTGATTCCTGTTTAATACCAATACTAATATTGAGGAACATTTCAGGCAAAGAAATAACATGTCCATGGAGACAAACAGGTGGCTGTCCCTTCATGAGAAAAGTTACATAGTTCTACTTTAAGTTATAGTTTTGTGTGTAGAGACAGGTAAGAATACACTCACTTTTATAATACCTTTTTCTTTTGGGGGTTTTGTCTTATCTAAACACTACTGCTATAACTACAAGCCTATAAATGTCTGTAAGTTGGAACATGCGATGTACAGTTTCCATCTTGTATGGGTTTATTCCAAGACCATATATTTCAAAGTGACTAAGCAATGCACCACCTGGATTTTTCCAAATACTCTACAAGCAGCTCTAGTCTTTTCTGCTGTCAGCACTTCCTACACAAAACAAGGAGCTTTACTGAAAGACGATCCAGCCAGAAAAATGTTGACGAGAAACTGTTTTCACTGTCTTCTGTTAGATTAAAGAACAACATGCACGTGTGAGGAGCATCTTTGTCCCATCACCATCTGTCCTGCTCCGTCAGCTCCTCCTCTGTCTCCTGTCCTCCTTCCACTGTCTCTCTCTCTTTCACTCCTCCTTGCCCCTCCCCCCACTTCACACAGAGAGACCCCCCCGTGACCCCGAGACCCCCGTGACCTGACCCTGACCTGCCCAAACCTGTTGACACCTCCGACATGCCCGATTCTTCATGGGAAACCTGTGAGGAGCAAGAACAGCCCCGAGACTACGACCTGCAGGAGGATCTACACAGGAGTCTATGTATGTGTCTTACTGTATGCTTTTATATTGTTTTGTTTTATTTGAAAGCACTTTGGTCACTTTGGCGATGCTGTGGAGGACTGGAAAAGCAATTGTCACAGCTAAAACTTGTGCTCAAATCCAACTGTGTGTTTATACTACTAATATATTTACTAGTATTTAAGATTTGTTTAAAAAAAAAATTGAGATTTAACTCAATTTCCAGTATCATAACGTGGCCACAATTACCAGTTAAACCTCCTTCCTTGACATTTAGATGAAAAAGGTGCCAGTTTTTGAGAATATAACGTAAGTACAAAACTTAACCACATCCGTAATATGACAAATAACGAATAATTTTGAAGCAATAAGACTTTAATTGCGGTATGACCCAATTATGTCACTATGTGGTAAAAGACAAAACACTGATAAACGCAGTTCTCAAGAAATTGTTTCCAGTCCTCAATAAGTAAATTTGGTAAGGAAGTGATGGCAAACTGAGTCTACTAGTACAAGCGTGAATGCCATATCTATGTACTTATCTATATATTTATGTTACTTCTTTGGTAAATCTGTCTATTCTCTCCTCTTGTCCACCGTCCTCTCTAGAATCCATTACACCAAACTGAGCTCACATAGCGTCTTGTCCTCTCCTCTCAGAGCTGTTCTTCTGGGCTCCACGCTGAGCTAAAGACTTGAAACGCTCCACTTCAGCATTTTCATCTCAGAGTTTCAGCCGCCGCGGGGTCCTCCTTCTCGTTCACAAGTACTTTTCCTCCATCTCTATCAAAGCGCTTCTCTCACTCTCCTCCTCCCCTTTTTTCACTATCATTCGGTCTCTATCTGTCGCAGCTATTACACATGTCCGTCAGGTGTGATAAGGCTGCCCACTCCACACACAATCTCATCTTTCACACCATCTAGGCAGAAAATAATTAGTCTCGCAGCCCAAGATGGAGGAGGCCATTCTCATAAGCGTCTTCACATCTGCTCGGTCTGTCCTGCCGTCTGTCAAATCACTCAGAGATGACAGGAGATGTTGAAAGTGCAGTGCTGAAGGCCTTGTTTTTGCGCTAAAGTGTTTTCATCGTGCACAGTTTTGGACAACTTTTTTATGCTTTTATAATGACTACATCTTTTTGGAACAGTAATTTAAGATGGATAGTCTAATAGTTTAAGATTGTGAAATATATTTTTGATATTAATGATGTTTCAGCTTCCTCTTACATGCAACATTTTGATGACTTTTTTATTTCCCAATGAAAAATTATCTCAGTTTAAATTGTTTATCAGTATGGCAATGGCTTTTATAGCTTTCATTATTCTGAAACATAGACTGTATAAAGAAGTGGACTAAGGGAGTATGACGTAATTCATAATGTTTGGCGCCAATCAAATTAAGCTGTCGATGGTAGAGGTTATAGCGAATTTGGAGTCAGTTCCATTATAGGACTATATTCACAGACAAAACAGCTAAATAAAAACATGTAGAGCTGGTTATTATGAACATTTTAAGACCAAAATAGACGAGGCTCACTACAGCAGTTAGAAAAAGAGAGTTGACAATTTTCAGGGTTCCCACACTCATGGAAATCTTGGAAAAGGCATGGAAGTTTATAAATTCAATGAAAGGTTTGGAAAAATCATGGAATTTTAGTATCTCCTTCACGCAACTACAGCGTTCTGTTAAGTTATCATTAGGCTATTATGATTATTTCCGAACATATGCGCCTTTTGTTTAAAAGAGACGTTAATAAATGCACTGACAGTTTTTTGAATGTTAAAAAACTATAATACCAAACCATAAGGTGAGTGGAAAGGGTTAACATTTCATATTTAGCTCTAAAAGTTTGCTCAATTCTACACAGGGTGCCGTAAAATCATGGAAAATTCACTTTAGGTCATGAAAAATTCATGGAAAAGTTTTTAAATTTTGCCAGTGAAAAAGAGCGGGAACCCTGATTTTTCAGTGTAAAGTCAATTGGAGCCAATGGATCCAGATGCGCCTCCTTGCTCAATTCCAACCTTGAACATGGCGCGTTAGCTGTGCCCATTTTTATATACAGTCTATGTTCTGAAATCCCTGGGTAGAAATCTAAAATTAAATCGACAGTTTATCATTATCTGAAAGCCTAATACCAGATACAAGGCCAGCTCTATTAACTTTTCATGGGTAAATCAGTAACTTCTAATATATGAATAGCATGCTGGGTAACTGTGGTGCTGGGTTCAATCTCCGGTCAAGTCATAGTTTCGTGGAATTTTTTGTTTGTTTTATTAAAAGTGACTCATTGTTAATTGAGTTAATAAGTTACAAAATGCCCACTACAACTTTTCTTTCTTATTTACGTTATCATACAATAGGCAATATGCTTTAAAGGTGCACTGTGTAGCTTTTCTGTTTGACGATGTGCTTGTCTACATGGAGGTGTTATTGTTTTGCCTGGAATGTTCCAAAGTACAGCTTACCTACGTTGCATTAACTAAATCTGTAGTGGTTTAATTCTGATAAAATACCTTTTTAATGCCTCACCTCTCCATAGATCTGACCTGTGACTTCACCTGGTGATGTTATCTGCTTTTCATCCACCAGAAAAGTTGCACAGTGCATCTTTAAACCTTTACATCATTGCAGGTTTTGACCTCATCGCCTTTCTTTTGTAGTAAGTCGACATTTTTTTCCTCAAATCTCCCCCGCAGAAGCCCACTTCATCTATAAATCCGCACTCTCCTCTCCTCCCTGTGGCTCTGCTTGATGGGAAAGGTGGACTAAATGTAATGAGTGCCATCTCTCAGACACACGGCTAAATCACATTAAACAGGGCCTCAGCCAGATCCTGCCTCTGCATCCTGCTCACGTCTCCTCATCCTGGGACTTAGCGCTCTTTTTGTACTCCCTAGCTCCTCACTGATGTCTGTGTCCTTTCTCATTCAAATCCCCCTTTAGTCTTTTTATGATGACAAAGGAGCTGTTGCATGGACTGGCTCCTGCTGGTTTCCATGGCAACGACCCCAACTCCCATGACCCCCCCCCCTCCATCGCAATACCCCCATGTCCTGAACCCAACACGACCTCTTTGGGTTTTATCAGAGAGACCCCTTTGTTTGAAAACTTCTAACTAGACTTCGAATTAGCATTTAATGTGTTTTATATCGAGCTACATATCCATTAAAAAGACACGTTAAAGATGAACGGTCTACACGAAAATGCTTTTATAGACTATTTTAATCATCAGTGGGATTCTGTTGTGTTGAGAATTTGCATCATTTACTATTTGTTGTAATTTTGTAATTTAAACCATTCAGTTATTCATCAAAAACATACTTGTGTTGTGGTTTGTTTCATTCACACATGTTTAACCAAAAAAAAAAAAAAAACACACACACATGCACACAAATCCTGCATGTTTAGCCTAAGTTCTCAAACAGAAAACACTCTGTTCCACCTTGTGATGTCATGTGGTGATACAGGAATTTCTCAAGTGTGTTTTTAACCTCCAAACACCTTCGCCAGAATCAATAATTAATTTTAGCCAGCCCTAGAATTGATACTGGACTGCAATTTCTGCTGAAGTAAATGTAAAAAGTCACTGTTAACTTAAAAACTACCACTGGATGACATCACAAGGTGGACCAGAGCATTTGGAGATGTAGACTAGTAATAAAGGGTTACTGAAACATGTGTGAACAAAACACAACTCCAGGTCTGCATTATAACATGGTTTAAAGCGCTCATTTGTGCAATATAGGATCTTTAAAGGACCATTACGTAACTTTTCCTGCTGGTGTCCTTTTACCTGCTCATCCATTAAACCCTAACAGACTCAAAATAGACTCAAACGGACAAACATAGCCCCTTATCAGGCCAGTGTGTGCCGTGAATTGAATTTTAATCAAGATTAAGATTCAGTCATTTGATTGTCAATGATCAGCTCGGGTCTGGAGCCAGGAATGTCAGTAACCGCAGTCTGGAGCAGAGTTCAGATGTTTTGGCTACGTTTATGTGATGACGGTTTGAACAGAAGATGAAAAAGTGGCGTCGTGTCTTCACTTTTTATTCCGTGTTTAGACAAGCGTTTTCAGGAGGATATCTGCGTACATACAGTGACGCAAAAGTGTGTGGAATTCAATTGTGTATGCATGCCAGGCGGCTAAGTGGTGATGTATGTGACGTAAACGCGTAGACGACGTGAGCAGATCTGACCAGAGTTTTGCGTCTTGGGCAATGTAGACAGAGACACTACAGCGGAGCGTATTCAACTTTTGCACTCTGGAGGGTAGATTCAGATTTTTGCGTTTTTAAGCTTCAAAAATGCCGTCACTGTCTAAATGAAAGGCGCTTCCGATAAAATATTTTGCCGTTTTTACCTGCAGGCGTTCTCGTGTAAACAGGCCCTTGGAGGAAGAATTTTGACACATTTATTTTTTTTATTGCCCTGATTAAAATCTGTGTTCAGGAAAAGATAACAAAAAGACCAAATCAAAATCACATTATAAATCAAGCGATAAATCTAAAAATATTGCCCACTTTCAGACCACATCTCCCTAAGTAAACAGCCACGGTCATTTACACACACATGCATTGACTCCCTGTGAACTTTTTAGATTAACACCAGTCTGCAACAGGCTAATAAAACTGTGTGTGAAGGTCATATATCAGGTCCAAGTGCCCCCAGGTCACACCAGCAGCCCTCCTCTCTCAGCTTTGTGCATTTGTTTAGAGCTCAAGTCCACTCACACATACATACTGCGGGCTATTAACTAGCCAGCTGACACTTTTATACTTTTACAGCCCTGCTCCTACTGTGTGGATAGACCATTACAGATGCAGAGATGCCTTGACTTTCCCACCTTGGCAAACGAAGGATATACGCACTCGGATGGTGTTGACTTTAGTTTTTCCGGGTAAGGGGGCAGTTTGATGTGTGTAAAAGCACTTTTACTCAGAATTCCCATCAGCAGGTTATATAATGTTTGTATTGTATGACGTTGTTTCAGCTGATTAGTTGGGATTACTATCTTGTTTTGTTGCTGCTGTAGGTTGATGGAAGGTTCAACACGGCCCCATTATTACTTAAGCTAAGCAATTTATTACAGTCAGTGTGAAATCATAGTTTGAATTGTTCTTGTTAGTTTAGTTTAGTCCACTCCTTTACTACTCTAATTCTGTTCATCAAAATCTGTTATACAACTTAAACTTTTATTTAAAGGTACAGAATGTAACTTTCACCTGCATGATTCTATGGAAATATGATGTCAAAACCTCCTCCAGGTGATATTAAAGTCAGTTCTGTGGAGATGCAAGCCCACTCAGAGTAAAAACATCTTTTTTAGTGCAATAAACCAAAATGAAAGCTTTTATTTGAGCCTATTTTGTGGCTAAAACATTACATTCTGTGGCTTTACGTCATTCAATCTACCATAACTTTTATTCAAATCAGATGAAGTATCATTTTATATTTGTTAAACACTGATTTACGCTTATAGTCTTAAAATCTATTTGCCCCATTTGGGTTTATGAGAATTTTGGCAACGCATTTCCCCTCATCTGCTTCCTATTTCACTGTTGTCTCGCTATCCCTCACTTATTCCATGATCTATACAAAAGGGTCAAGCGCATTATATATTAAGCCAAAGTAACATACTGCAGACACACCTTTTAAGCTGTCACCATTGTTATGCAGCCCGGGGTAGTTAAATCACCAGGCAAACTTTCAACAACATTGGCACCGATACAGAATAGGCAACAATAGCTCTGTTATGGACAACTAAATCCACCGCACCACTACTGTTACAGCAACCACCTGTAAACAAACGTACACAAGGCCACCAGGCGGGCAGCAGGCGTGGGCCCCATTGACACTGATATGCAATCTGATGGATAGACAACAATTAGAGCTCCCACACGCGGTGCAGGGTGGCCAGGGCTCCGGGGCAGGGGCAGGAGAGGGGGGCAAACTAAACTAAAAGGGGGTTAAACATTCACCAATCTGTCTTGCTAAGATCACAGTGCCCTGAAGCAGCTGATCGGAAAGAGAGGAGGAGACTTGTGCACGTAGGTGGAATAGAGTAGAAGGAAAGGTGAGAATTAAGATAAAGTAAAATATTCGGTTTATATTTATGGACTGGTTTAGGGATAGTTTTAAAAGCTGTTATTTCAAGTTATCTGTGAATAAATCATACTAAATACAAAGCAATAATAACACTTATGATATGTGCAGTCTAAAAACGTATTACTAAAGAACATGAAACTTTTCTAGTGGAGGTTCTGCTCCCTGCTTGTCATAATCCAGATGTTTCTGCTTTGCCTGCAGTGTTCCACAGTATGGCATTAACTTTAACTTAAATTATCTCCACGGGGACCAGCAAGTGACTTCACCAGTCTGAGTTACAGGCCAGATCTGTGAGAATGCATGTTTTTAGGGTACACTTATTAACATCTAACTACCCGCTAATTAGCAGAGTTGTAAATGGTTAATTTGTCATTAATTAGTATTTATTCAGCACTTATTAATGTCTAATTCCTCATAAACTTATTCTGCTATTAGTTATTTACAAACACTTTCCTATTAATAAATTTCTTATTATTGCTTATTAATATGATAGTAGGTCATTTTTGTTCATGAATTATGATTCTAATAAGCTTTTGGCACAAATAACTAAAAACTAAATTTCTTCTGCTTCTAATCCTTAACAACACCAGCTTATTAGAATCATAATTCATGGACAAAAATGGCCTTCATCATACTATTAAGCAGTAATAAGGAGCGTATTAATAAGAAAGCGTAAAAATCTAACTAATAGCAGAATAAGCTTTTGGGGAATTGCATATTAATAAGGGTTAAATAAACACAAATTAAAGACAAATTAACATTTACAATATGCCAATTAGCAGGTAGTTAGATGTCATTAAGTGTTTCCTAAAATAAAGTTTTACCCATGGTTTTTGTATGTATTTTTAGCAGTCAAACATTTGGATTAAGTTAAGTTTAGTGCCATACTGTGAAATATTCCAGGCAAAACAATAAAAAGCATTAGAAAAGTTACCTAATTAATTAATTATGACAATTAAATATAGAAAATAATTTTAGAAAATGTACATATATATTTAAAGTAATAACTGAAGTTTACTAAAAGTGAGATAGATCAGTTTGAATGTTGGTTTTAATTGCAGTGTGAACATCTCCATTTAATTCAATCACCTAAAGCTGGACAGGACCAAAATCCCATCAGTCTTTGCGATGCGCAGCGCTGACCCCACATCAGATAAAAGGGGGTCACTCGTCTGTGGTCATGTGACTTCTCCTCATTCTGCTCCTAATCTCCCCTCACCTGACCACACTGCTGGATAATCCTTCCATTTAAAGCACACGAGTCAAATATGCACAAATCCTCTTTTCATGACAATTGTGTAACTTTTTGAACTTTCATGCTTCCATTTATCCGCTGCAAGACTAAACATATCAAACCAGATAAAACATTTAAAGTTATCTAAATACTTTTACTGTCTGGACTACAAAAAACACTCTAAAGCAAAACAAAACAGTTGAATTGTTATGGTAAATCAGTGGTTCTCAAACTTTTTTTTTTTACTAAGTACCAGCTAAGAAAATATTTGTAACACCAGATTTAAACTAAAACAAGAAGTACACCAGGTTTAAACTTGATCTAAAACAGGATTACTTGAGTAATCCTAAACAAGGACTAACCCAAAGTAGGACAGCATTTAAAAATACAAAATTAAACGCCTCTCTATATATTTTTCTTTCTGTTGTTTTGACATATAAGTTGTTCACTGAGTCACCTTTTCTTACACCACCCTGACCACTTATCCAGGCTTAGTGCAGGCACAAAGAGTTATTGTAAACATCTACGCATGGCTTTCTAAATATAGTCAAATTAGTCTTCTCTAATTATCGGACTAGTGTCATTGGACTCTTGGGGCGAGAAAAACTTTATACCAGTAAAACCTGTAACACCATTTGAAAACTTTTGACCTGTAGGATCGCCCAGCGTGGAGCCTAACAGTCTAAGACATCAACAACAACAAGTATAGCTCAGCCTTTCATTAGAACCACAGGTAAACGCAGCACCTGACCCCCTGGGCAAAGGTCAAAACACAAAGGACAAGACAGAAGAGGAGGCGTTAGTGGTTTAAAAAAGTGATTCTAGCTTGCAATTAGCATGCTGATTAAGGCCTGGGAACAAAAGCTTTTCAAGAATGTGCATGACCGTCCATCACAACAAAGTAACAACAGACGGCACTAGTGGAGAGCGGGGAAAGAAACGCTCAGATTGCACGTGTTTTTGCTGAACACGTAGAAATGGCGTATTAAAGTAATTGACTCAGAAAGGGTTGAAAGACGAGTGTTTTTCTCTCTCCTACAGCTTGTCTGCAGTCGGGAAGGGCACCAGCGCAGTGCCAGTACAAACAGTGACCCACCCATTTCACAGCCCATGTCCACCCACACTCTAACATACCACTGTGTACTACTACTACTACTTTACTACTACTACTACTACGAAGACGACGACCATAAGTACTACAGGTACAGACTATGGTGAGAAATGCATGCTACTTTTGGATATATGTGAGCCTTCCCGTCAAGCCCGATGTTATCTTAAGTTTATACGATTTTGAGAATTGATTTATATGATGTTGTGAAAACAGGAAGTTAACTGTAGTATTGTAACAGTTATTTGTGTAGTTTGATAGCATGAAGAAATGCAATCAGTCACTGTCACTCATTTGTTTCCCACGTAACAGACTGACTTTATGTAATCTTTTTTGTAGTGCAGGCGTAGACGAAACAAGATTTCTCAGTTCTCATTTTTATGCTGTAGTCGTAAAGTCAAACGTAACTTAATTTTTACTGCATTTACCAATATATACACAGATTTATTCCGTCTTCTTTCAAGTACTTCCTCATTTCACATTTCCTTAAAGGTGCATTGTGTAACTTTTCTGGTGGAGGGTCTGTCAAATGCTTTTCTCCATAGACATGTTATTGTTTTGTCTAGAATGTTTCACAGTATGGCATTAAACCTTTCTATCTTAATGGAGACCAAACTAGACAGAGAACTAGAAGTTACAGGTCAGATCTGCAGAGTGGCAACCCCGCTCTCAGTCAGAATGCCTGTTTTTCTAGGTATTTTTGAGCTGTAAAACCACTTGTAATTGAATAAATGTAAGGTAGAGCTGTTTAAAGTCATACTGTGAAACATTCCAGGCAGAGCAATGGCATATCCATAGAAACAAGCAGGTGATAGACCTCCAAACAAAAAGTTACACAGTGCACCTTTAATAAAAGCTTGTATAAATCATAATGTCTAGAATTTAAAACTTTAACATAATTTTAAAACTACTCAGAGCTTATCTAAGGTAAAAGAATTAAGAACTGCAAAACGAAGTTACACAACAAAACAAGATATTTCAGTAGATTAAACTGGAGTTTCAATAACAGTTTCACTCAAAACAAAATGTAGAAATCTCAACTTCATTGCAACACAAACAAATAGTATGTCAATGTAACAATATTGCAAAAAAGATTCTATTCTACTGTCTTGTTAAACCTCCCCACAAGAGTTGCTCCAGCCTGCTCCTTTTACTCTCATCCCACTTTAACCCGTACGAGTTTGAGTCTTACCTTCTGGCTCCTCTGTGGTCTCCTCGTCTTTAGCAGCGGTGAGGGGGGGCCGTGCTACGCTGAGCGACAGCAGAGACACCAGAACCAGCGCAGCCAGCAGCCGGGCCATTCCGTTAGAGAAGAGCCATACCCCCCCTCTCCACCTCCCCCTGGACACTGATCCCATCTGAGGGCGTCCGGCAAACCATCAACTGCTGGAGGCGCGGACTGTCACTCACTGGAATTCTGCCAATCACCTACGAAAAGAGAAAGAAGAAGCTGTTAAGTGAGAGTGAAACAAGGATTAACAAATCTATTATGGATAATTTAAATGTATATTCAGTAGTTTGATCACATAATCCGTACACAATGCAGTTTTCAAAATCTAAACTTGAGCCAAATATTTCAAAAACATAGCATTTTCTGTATTTAAATATATGTAGGGCACCTTGATTATGGCAAAAAGCATCTCAATTATTTGTGTCATAATTGAAGCAAAGATTATTTCACGTAATTACTTATAAAGTCTGTAATTTTTTTGTTTTATTTTTGAATAATTCATCTTATCGATTTGTATTTGTGTTAGACTACAAACATTTTCTTACTCACTTCCGAGTCTTTCCTGAGGTTTTTACATTTTCTTTTCTAGCCTGTCCAAACATTTTTCTTAACACTTTCTTGCGTTTGTTGAAATCAAATCCTCCACAGCCCACTTCAGGTCCTCAGCCCGCTGCTTGAGAACCACAGAATTAGCCTAAATCAACAGCGCCATGATCGGGACGGTGTTACAAAATGCTGTCAAACCCGCTGTGCCACAGACATACCGAGGCACTGAGGCACCAGCAACGCATCACTCCTGCCTTCTTCAAAGTATAATTGTAGGCAGTGTGCACTGGTTAGGCTTAACGCAAACTAATTAGCCCGGCAATGCTGCGTTAAAGCGGTCAATCACAGCGCGTAAACCGGTCTCATGTCTGTGTGAGTCATCGCTTATTCAGTGATGAGGGCTTTTTATATGGAAATGTGGGATCAGCCAACCCTCATGCGGTGTGGAATCTGAATACCACTTTATTAGCTTTTCTAAATTGAGAATAAATGAAATACAGGATGGAATAAATCAATTTGGAGTGGGTACTTGCAACACGTTAACCACAATAGAGCAAATGTGTCAATTATATGGATATTATTTTGTTCCCGTGCGCAACAGATGCCTTAAACCTGTTGCTACGTCGCTCCGTCTTTTCTCTTTGCCACTTCAATAAAACGCCACTGCTTTTGAGTTCTTCTGCTTGATTATAAGAGCCTTAAGATTATCACTGAAATGCAACACTGTTTTATTTGGGCCAGTCGCGCTCGCATGTGTGCAAGCAAGCAGACATCTGCGGTACAAGCGCACACCACAGTCTCCAGAGGTTTGGTGAAGTCACGCTTCCCTGCGCTCCTTCTCACTCCAGCTGGAGAGATCGATTTGTGCAACCCGCAAACGCACATGGAACAGACTGGGACTATGAGAGGAACTAGTTAAACATAACCCTATTTAAACAGTTTGAATAATTTATCCACAATACAATGCAGTGCAGTTCATGCGCATTGACATTTTGGACACAGTGATGGCCAAGACGCAGAGAAGTATGACAAAACAATTAATACAACAGCAAAACAAGTATGCATATCACTGGTAAACATACAAACTAAAAAAATGTATATATATTTTTAACAATACATAAATATAAACCAGTTTTTCATTGGCTAAAGATGAGACAACCCAAAGCACATCCCAAACTCTCCAAACGCATGAAGTAGACTATCTGCGCAGAAATGACACAACTATGAATTATATATTGCGCAGCATATGATAAATGCAACGAAAGTAACTATAGCGGATGACAAAAAATAAAGTTCAACCTCTCAAACCTTTGCAGATGTGTCCGCAGTGCCGTTGTGCGTCGTGACAGCGGGAACACACGAGGTTTCCACACAAACACGGTGCACCGCAACTTTCATTTAACAAAAAAACAGCCTTTGAATGAATTTTCTTTGGCACTGATTAAATTCCTATTGAAATTCAAATCACTTGGCTCCCGTTGACAATGGGGGCTCATTTGGAGGCGCTCAGTGATTTAGGGCTCCAGCACCAAGCAGTGGAAAAACAAGTGCGGTCACGGGATAATTGGCAACGTAAATGCGACGTAGAAAATTAAGCCAAGTAATAAATAACCAGGACACTGTTAATGGGGTCTAAACAGTGGTGATGCAAGATGCTGCGTGGTGTTGGTCCTACTGTAAACATCATCGATTCTTTTTTACTAAACACAAATTACTACTTGCCTTAATGTATGCAAGGTAATTAATTAACGACGTTTTAAGATTCTAGCGGGCTAAATGCACATTAATTCAAATTATCTGCGTTTTAACGAAATGAAACTTCAAGCAACTCCGTAAAGTCAACATGGAAAACTCTAGACTTTGATTGTTGCATGTGGCGCTTGCACAAAACGAAAACAAAACGTAATAGTAGTATGCGTAAAAGTTATCCAACTGTGCGTAACCGAGCGTAAATGAGGGACTTGAGGGTTGGGGTACTTACTTGTATGAGCTAAAGTCGTGGAGGTATCTGTTTTGGCATGCACAGATAAGGGAGGAGAGAGCATGGGCTGAATTCACACACAGGAATGCCCCGACTCCACAATGCACCAAAAATCTCTACGACGCGCTGTTCTTTTCGGCTTTTCCACTCCTCCAGCCGCCGCAACAAAAGTGTACACAGGTATAATCCAACTTCTGCTGCGAGTGTAGTCCAATGCCACGCAAAGAAATCCGACTTTTTACGCGTTATCCTTTGGGAACTCTACGGAAAATCTCGCAGCGCAGTCCCTCTGAAACTTTGCTCCTCCAAGTTTCTGCTACATGCCCCGTCTCCACTTGTCAAAGGCGCACAGGGTCTGCAGACTGTGAGAAGAAGGGGAAGAGACCAAAAGCGTGTAGCTGTCCAATGTAAAATGTCATAAAATCCCTGCGATGCGAACTGTCCCCGCGAAACGAGCGTCTTCCGTGCGTCTCTGCGTCTGCCAGCCCTCGTACTGTTCCTCAGACGCTTTGTCAGGTTTACGAGGTTTTTTCTGCTCCTTACTTCTCCACACACAGCCCTCCTCCTTCGCTTCAGTGGGTGTCATTCCCCCACGAGCACCCCCAGTTGTAATTCGAGCCGCTTCCTGGCCGCTCAGCCTTCCTCCGCCCATCAAACTGCAGCGCTGCCTTTGCCTTGACAGTCCCGCGCTCCGAGGCGAGGGCCCCAGCGCTCTGCCCCGGCTCACGCACGGGACACCGTGGTAAGCACGCCCCCCAGCGGCCGGCACATGCAGCGGGTTCAACAAGTGTCCCATATGAGATCGAGCTATAGTGCACATGCAGAACACATGGGGACAAACGCGGGCTAAAAACGATACAGGCCTATGGTTTGTCCCAGGGTGTGTCTGTGCTCGGCTGAAACATGTTCAGTAGGGTATCTCAATAATAACAAACCCCTTTTGTTTTTCTGATACCTTATTAGGCATCAGACAGCACTGATTGAATCCAGCCAACCCCACAGTGGACCATGTTGCCTTACATGCTGTTGTACAGTCTGGTATGGTGGGAAAATGTATATGTATGGCTAAAAGGATCCACTGTGCTCATAGCCTATGTGCCCAGAATAGAAAAGTGATTTCTTACAATTACTTCTCCTCACATTGTACAATCAGTAATAGTCAATATGCATTAAAACATCTGACGCAAGAACAAGATCTGCCCCTGAAAACATGTCTGAACAGAATAATGTATTTTTATTTTATTTTTTTTTCTGTATATTGCAGCAAATTATTTTATTATTTACAGCTGTACCATCAAAAAAGAAAAATATATCATCAAAATAACAAAAATATGTATACTCACAGTACAGGTTGTCTTCAAGAGGTAAGTTAAAACCTTAGCAGAATGTGTCCCTTTCTTAGATTTGTAAATTGGTTAAGGTACAAATGTGAGACACTTACCTGACAGATACATATTAAAAAACTTTATTGCATAAGGCGGGACACCAGTGCGCTTCAACAAACAGTCTGGTCTTTGCCATTTTGAGTAAGGGCCACAGTCTACTAGCCTGATTCATCAGACGGTTTCACTTCGCTCAAAGGTAGGCGGGTACTTTTTTTATTTAACCAATCGCTGCTATTTGGTCGTGACATATGTAATGCAACGCTAACGGGACTAACTTGTATATTAAGCGTTTCCCAAATCCCTCAGGAAGAAGGGCGAGAACGTCTTTCCCCTTGATTAAATTCACCAAACATTCTCTTTGTTCCGGCTTTAAATCCTCAATCTCGAGAATCGTTGCCAACACAGAATGTATGGCTCTTCGCTGATTGGCTGGTACCCGGACTCGCACTTTCAGGGTTCTTGCAAACCATCTAGTGTATTCCAATTCCTGATCGATTCGCTGGAGAGAAATGAAATTGAGCGGAGGCACTAGGTGGCACCAGCCTGGCTACCCCCCATTCTACCCCCTAAAAACCCTTTCCATCAGTCTGCAGGGCCAGTCATGATACAAACTTTTTCAATAACATGACACCGTTACATATATAAATACATGTTAATTCCAAACAGATATATATATTTGTTTATGAGTGCAGAATACCTAAGCCTGCTCTCAGATAGACCCCCTCTTAGACGCTATGTGAGTGTGACTGCATTTCTCAACAGTGAGAGTGCACAGAGGCCCCCTGTCTCTGCCCCCCACCGCCTCAAGCTGTCGCCTGCATTGGTTCAAGTGCTCTCAGTGGCAGAAGAAACTTTTATTTTTGGTGACGAAGCCTCCTTTTCATAAACAGGGGAAGGGAAACGTTTCTATTCATCCTCAAAAGAACGACTAACCTCTTTTTTCTACCCACTCTGAATGAGGCTGTTTTTCGCCTGTGCTTTCCCTCTATTTCTACCTCCAGCAGTAAAACTATCCCCATCGCACCAGCCCTGACAGTTCGGCCACGTTTTGGGGGGGAGAAGACACATTTTTCAAGGGTGACACAAAATACCCCCTACTGTTTCTCTATTTTGCTTTATTCCTCGCGCAACATAAGTCTATTTACAATCCTCTAATTTATTTTTACATCACGACAGACTCAGAGCCCTTCACCGAGGAATCCATCAAACTCATAGCCCCAATTAATTTCAACCCCCTTTCTTGCTTTATCCCTCCACTGCCCCAAAAAGAAGGAAAAGAGAAGAGGCAGCCAGAGGAAGTGACAAGTTAATAGCTAGCAATCAGTGTCCTGGATGAGTGTATTGATTAACTGTCCATAGAAATCTTTGGAATAGTCAGAAGGCGTCTCCAGCGTTAATGGGAGATACGTGTTAATAGGTGTGGGTCTAACTTAAGGTGATGGCAGGGTTAGGGGTGCTGCGTGGCCATTAGGAGACCCCCTGCTGCTATGATAATGGAGCAGGCATCAAAATGAGCTAATCAAGAGCTGGCCGTTAGATGCTTTTGTCCAGTGAGACCGCAGCAGGCAGGATAATTGTGGATTTTCAAAGTGCTCTTCGTTTGTGAATGGAATTTCTGAGTAGATCGCTCAGATGAAACAACAAAGCTGTCTGGGATAGCTGCATCTCTTTGTTAAATTACTTTCGGGGAGTTACTTTGTGTATTTGCAAATACGTCTTCAGCTGTATCTATCTCCATCTCTGTCCAAGCTTAGCGGAATAAAACAAAATACAAAATCTACATCGCAGTTTATAACAGTTTTTCACTTTTACTCAGAGGTGGGACCAAGTCATGGTTTTTGCAAGTCTCAAGTAAGTCTCAAGTCTTTGACCTCAAGTCCGAGTCAAGTCCCAAGTCAAATACAGAGAAGTCCAAGTCGAGTCTCGAGTCACTGGCCCATAAGTCCAAGTCAAGTTCAAGTTGTCTGCATGAGCTTCAAGTCATTTCAAGTCCTAAAACCAAAGTACCAAATATAGCTTAGATTTTTGCAATTTATATGCATTTTAAGATAAATTATACTTTAAAAGTCATGGTATATTTATATGTGAGTATTTATATGAAAAATGCAATTTTTTCCTTTTTAAATGTCTTGACAAGATCTTAGTGCGAATCATTACAGTCAGAACAGAAAGAATTCAGATTTAAAAGTGCTAAATAGCAGCTATTTTTTCATGTAGTCTGCAATGAAATGGAAGGATGTTTTATGCAGCTCCCTCTGTTTTACTGTATTGTACTGTATATTACTGTAGTACATTTGATGATACCATCTCACAGTACTTCAGTTACATTCAAAGTAACAAACAGAAGTGGGAGGGATATGTTCCAGTTTGTTCCTGTAAAATTCAGCACTGCATTTATCAACTGAAAAGAGAAAAGTATTTTCTAAAAACATTTTTTTAGGAGAAGCATCAAGTCTTCTCAAGTCACAGGCCTCAAATTAGAGTCAATCCCACATCTTTCAAGTTCAAGTTGAGTCCCAAGTCTTAGTCCATTTTATCAAGTCAAGTCTCAAGTCCTAAAAATAATGACTCAAGTTTGACTCAAGTCCAAGTCACGACTTGCAAGTCCCCACACCTCTGCTACTGATACTTTGCACATGATGTTGTCAATATTCCCTTCCCTGGAGGTGTGATGCTAACTGTAGGCTCTGCTATGTCTGAGGCTGAGCTTTTTTAACACAGTCTGACCAGAAAGAGCTGTTTTAGTAAGAACTACAACAGGCGAGCCGATTCTTCATGTTAAACAAGTTCCTCTCAAATGGAGTTAATATGATTAACTGAGGTTCAGGAGCTGGACCATGCCTCAACCTCCTCCACAGCCGACCTCAGCTTATCCTAACCATGCCTTCAATTACACAGAAGCCCTAATTATACGGCCTATCATGACAACACCGTCCGTGTCAGCGCTCTCGTCCCCCTCCCACCCCGTGTCTGAAGACATCATCGTCAAGAAAGGGGTGGGGTTCTAAATCAGCTGGGTGGCCATTTTGGGTTGAAGACGGAGTCCCCACCCTGAGTCCTTCCACCCACAGCCATCACATCTATCCACCATCAATAAATATCTTTATCGTATTCTATTGTTGTGGCATGGTCTGTGCTAGTGAAATAACATTACAGTCATAAGATAGCCAGCAGCTTTTCAGTTAGTCTTGAGTTTTCAGACTTAGAACTTTTTGTCACCATAGTAACTGCTGAACATTCCACCGTATAGATGCATGTACAGCTCCCCCAACACATTGTCACTGAAGAGTATCAATACAACTCAGGGCATATAGTCCATGCCTCAATCAACCAGTTAAGTTCGTTCATTAAAGTAAATCCCAGCTAATGCACAGATCTCACTCAGTATATTAGAGTCTATAGCAGTCAAGAGCTGAAGGGAATTGGTTAGATAGGCTGAGCCTTCAAATTAAATGCATTCTTGTTTATTCAGTAACCATGCACTTAAAATGTTCTGACAAAGGTATCCTTTTTGCGTTAGACTGGAGAATTAAGAGAGGGTGAATAACGCTACATAGTCACATTCATTTATTGTGAACAAGTGTAAGTAGAACTAATCACAAATTGAAAATAGCTAATGCTGCAAATTTATTCTGAGTATTTACACAAATAATCTGCCTAAATTAATTACACGTATGAGAATTTTATTGGAGGTAGATTGTTTGTTTGACTCCTGTGAGGTTTTTGTCATGTTAGTATGTTGTTACCTCATCAAAAATATACCTGGAGTTGTGTTTTGTTTCATTCACACATGTTTGAGTAACTCTTTATTATCAGTCTGTCTACATCTCCAAACCTCCAGATGCTCTGATCTACCTTGTGATGTCATTTAGTGGCAGTTTTAAAGGTCACAGCAACCTTTTAACTTTTGTTCAACAGATTGAAAACCTCAAGGCTGAAATCATCCAAATGACTCTCATGAAGATATATGGAGTTTTAAAACACAGTAGAGCACTTCATGTATTACCACATGACATCACAAGGTGGAACAGACTGTTTTCTGTTTGAGAAAGTGTACCATATATGCAGGATTTGTGTGTTAAATGTGTGAATGAAACAAAAAACACATCTCCAGATATGTTTTTCAATGAGGAATTATATATAGATTAAAACATATCCCAGAAAATAGCATAATATGAAGCAGCCCTTATATTATGTTTTCATCCACAAAACTGCATTATATATTATTCATGTCTCACCCCCAAACTTGAATTAATACAGAGTGATTCAATATGGCCGCCAGGAGTCTGCTCATTTGTCTACAGTGGACGGAAATATAAAACAAGAGGCTGAAACACAGTTCTCGTACAAAGCAGTTTTTGAGTTATGAATCTGTTGTGGGATAGTCGTGGTGTAGCTTACTGATTCTGTGCCCCTCTCCTCTCCGCTCTCTCCTACTCTCCAGGCCACTTCCTCCAGTTGAAGTTTTCCATAAAAACAGAACTCCCTCCTCCAGTCTGCGTCAATGGGCCCTAACAGAGATATTCAGGCAACACAAAACTGCCCTGTTCTCCTCTGGGCTATCTGTCTCCCGGCCTCCAGGAAGGTACTGCTCTCCATCACGGACGTTGGTGATATGTTTTGATTACTTCACTTCAACTAGCGAGACTGCAACTTTTCCGTTTTTCTTTTAACAAGTATCTATTGGCTGTGACTTTGTGCAATGCGTGTGGCAGGTTTTCATATTTTTTGATTGAATACTTTGTTTAATGGGATAGAATCTGTATAATTTTTCTGTTCTCCAATTGGTAGTTTGTGAAGAAAAGTTGAGAAAAAATTTGACAAGTACAAGAAGTAGAGCTGAATACTAAAACGGAATCTCTCTATGCCATCAATACACACAATTCCATCCAAAATGTATGTACTGGAAACATATTTTTTGACAATTTAGGCGTTGATCTAACAAATTAAATGTGTTGGCATGTGTTTTAATTAGTCAATAATTAACTGTTGTGTAAAATTAGATTAGAGGTTTGACCCTTGTTTGCAGTTGCTAGGTCATAGTTATGGATTTACCTTTACGCATATCGTATCTGCTGCCCGTGTGAAACCAAGAAGTGAAATTATACAGCAATCTCCACCAAAATTGTCAAATTAGGGGAAAAAATGCAGATTAATGGTCCTATAGTCCACAAAATTGAGTCTTGTAAGCTTTTAGCCATGTTAGAATGTTGTTATTTCATCAAAAACATACCCGGAGTTGTGTTTTGTTTAGGTAATTAGTTTATCTTAACAGCTACAATTTACCTTTTGTTCAGTAGAGATGGTCAATTCCAGGGCTGAAATCATTCAAATGATTCCAGTGAAGGTGTATGGATTTTAAAAACAGTGGAGCACTACAAAACTACTACAAAACAAAAAAAACAAAAACAGAAACTTCATAGCAAGAAGGTTCTCGGTTTGATCGTCCGGGCACTCCGGTTTCACCCATTAACCCAAAAACATGCTCCATAGGTACAGCCCTCCAGCTAATCATCAAGGTGTGACAGGGCCATAAGTTAGACCTCACCAAACCTAGCAACAAAATCATGGAGATGGGTCCCAGGGCGCCCCATGTGCTGCCCACTGCTCCTAAAAGGATGGGTGAAATGCAGAGGACAATTTCCGTATGGGAACAATAAAGTACTACAAAATAAACAAAACACTTCCCGTATTACCACATGACATCACAAAGTGGAAAAGAGTGAGAAGAATTCAGCCTAAATATGGAGAAAGTGTGTGCTGAATGAAAGAAAACACAGGGTTCCCACGGTGATGGAAATCCTGGAAAAGTCAAGGAGATATGAAAAAGTAATTTTCCAGACCTGAAAAAGTCATGGAATTTTTTTTAAGTTCAATGAAAGTTTTGGAAAAGTCATGGAATTTTAGTATCTTTTTCACGCAACTACAGTGTTATGATAAGTTATCATTAGGCTATTATGATTATTTCTGAAAGTATGTGCCTTTTGTTTAAAAGAAACAACAATAAATGCACTGACAGTATTCTGAATGTTAAAAAACTATAATACCAAACCATAAAGTGAGTGGAAAGGGTTAACATTTCATATTTAGCTCTAAAAGTCTGCTCAATTCTGCACATGTAGCGTGCCGTAAAGTCATGGAAAATTCACTTAAGGTCATGAAAAAGTCATGGAAAATTCACTTTAGGTCATGAAAAAGTCATGTAAAGGTTTTGAAATTTTGTCAGTGGAAAAGAGTGGGAATCCTGAAAACACAACGCGAGGTATGTTTGTGATGAGGAAACAACATTATAACATAGATCAAAAATAGTGCAAGATGGGCCCTTTAAGATCTTTAGCAAAATCGTAAATTTGAACGTTAACTACATTTGAGCTAAATCAGTAGTGTAAGCTGTCATATTCACTTTAAAACATCAAACACTGGTGAGTCATGTCTCGCAGTGAATATGAAACAAATGCATGGATCTTAGGTGGAGGGGGTGAGGAGGAGAGGAGGAGTCCGGAGTACAGGGGGACGCCTTGGGGTCTAATTTGAACCATACAGTGGCCCCTCTGTGCGAAGTCATGTGGCAGAAGCGTAACAGGACCCCCGGCTCAAATGGGACAGGCAGAGTTACCACACGCACCAAAGTGTTAGACAGATATGAATGGACCAAAGGGCTGAGAGGGGAGAGCAGTGAGGGATGGCGCCAAAACAAAATGCTATGTCAATGTTGTGGTATGTGCTTTTACACAGGATCAGTCAAAAGTTTAGACACACCTTCTTTTTCTCTGTATTTTTTTCTTTATATTTACTACTTTGTACTTTTTAGATAGATACAGAAGACATCAAATTTATGTTATGTGGCAAAGCAAAGTTAGAGAGATGCAATATTCTTTTATATTTTTTAATTCAGATCCTTAAAGTACCCACACCCTTTCTTTGTTGACAGCGATGCAAACCCTTGGTCGTCTCATTGAGCTTCTTGATGAAGTCTCCTGAAATGGTTTTCATTTCACAGCTGTGTCTGGTCAGGGTCAAGAAATGCCTAAAGTGCAGAAGGGTGATTTTTTTTTTTTTTTTTTTACAAAATTAAAATAGAACATACCATATTTTTCGGACTATAATCTACACTGAATTATAAGGCACATTAAGTGAAATAAACAGACGACACTTGAGACTGATCTTAGCCCAGGCATCCACAATCCATTGGCAGATCGTGGCGTAACTCGCCCGGCATTTCCTCCCTGTTTTGGTAAATGTGTATTATGAATGTGAATGTGGGTGGATAATTTAAGTTTGTATTTTTATTTCCTACAAGGAGGACTCCAATATACATTGAGTAATGATGTGTGTAATGCAGCTTTGGGCACATTTGTTTACGTTTTACAGAAACTAAACTTAAAACCACATGGCTTATTTGCATAAACTATAAGCGCTGAAAAAAACTGCTCTTTCTAGCTTCTGTCGGACTAAAGGACATGACTCACTCCACAAGGCTCCTGACTATGGTAGCTGTAATGCTCCGACAATCCATCAAGCAGGCTTTGTAGTTTACCAAAGTCGTACTAAAACATTTTGAGAGATTTTTGAGCTTATTGTACCTCATAAAATTGGTTCGAGGTCAGTAAGCACAACCAGAATTAATACATAAGGCGCACCGGATTATAAGATGCTCTGTAGATTTTTGAGAAACTAAAAGTAATTTAAATGAGCCTTATAGTCTGAAAAATATTTTGAAGAACATATTTTTTGTTTAAAAGTTCAAATATTCTGAGACTTTCTTGGCCTGTTACGACCAGTAAATAGTCTTATTACATTAATATTTATAACCAGTCAAGCTGAATCAGTATTCATAAGTTGATGTCTGATCCAGTATTTTTTTTAGGATTGGCGCCGATATTTGTTCTTAGTATCAAATCGGTGCATATTAAGACTTACTCTCAAATCTTATACAAATCACACAGTGTACAAAGTATTATAGACAGTCGAATACCTTTGAATCCTTAATATGTTCCTTAATATTTCTAACATCATGCATTGTTCTCTCTTTTGTATTTTTAACTTTTTTGCTATCTTGATTCAGCATGACTCACCCCAAGTTCTGACCCCTCACCTTCTCACGTCTAAGTATGCATTCAGGTCGTGCATTCATCTTGTCCAAAACCCCCTCGCAGACCTCCCACTCGTTTTCTGCCACGAGACATCTCCAGCCCTTCTCCTTTGAGCTCTTTAGGCATCACTCCATAAGTCATCTTGCCCTCCCCTCCACAGCCACTGATAGGGCTTAAGAACCACAACGGGACCGTGCCCTCCTCCCCCTCTGCCCCTCCTCCCTCCCCCCTCAGCAGGTAACAGGGGCAGAGCTCACAGGGAGGGGGTACACAGATTCCGCACATGCTTGTACATCTCGGTACTCCAGAGCGGGTGAATAGCTGGGATGCCTGTACAATGAGCTAGAGTCCAAAAGAGAAGGGGTAAAAGAAGATATTTACAGTTTGACAAGTTGGTAAATGTTTGTGTTGTTGTCAGTTATGGTGCGGTAAAAACAGTAGTGCAAGTGGAAAAGTAAAACGCTGAGTACATTTGATTAAAAAAAAAAAAAGTAAAAAAGAAACCCACAGAATTTGATTTTTGATCTGTGTTTACATGCACATTAGAAAATAATGTTGTATTTAAAAGACAAAATTTACTTAAAATAACTTTCAATTTATGACATTTTGTCTTTCTCACATTAGTTTGGTTGTTTGTTTATTCAGTTCTGCTCCTCCTACTACTACTACTGCTACTACTACTACTACTAGTACTGTTAATGCTATTACTATTACTATTACTACTGCCATTATCACAACAATGCTCCTCCTCCTCCTCCTACTACTACTACCACCACTCCTACTACTGGTACTACTACTACTACTAGTACTACCACTACTACTACTACTACTACTGTTAATGTGATTACTACTGCTGCTATTAGTACTACTATTACCTCTATTACTACTACTGCCATTACCACAACAATGCTCCACCTCCTAATCCTCCTCCTCCTACTTCTACTACTGTTAATGCTATTACTACTACTATTACTACTGCCATTACCACTACCATTACTACTACTACCTCTTCATTAAATGCTATGATTAGTTCTACTTCTACACTCACTGTATACCACACTACTAATGAATAGTACCACTTCTCGTAATGTCTGTATCCAGCACAACTCTTTCTATTTTTAACATCCTCTTTCTTCTTTCATTTGGTCTTTGTGACATTAGTTTGTTCTTTTTCGCATAATTTTACTCGTGAAAACATGCAACGGTGTGAACAATCAGAAAGGAATCAGATTACTACATCAGATATAGTGCTCGTTAATTGAAAAAGACGTAATGGGTTCATTTCACAGATCGAATGGTGCATTGCAGTGTGGAGTTTGCGTCTCTCTTCTGTTTGCGCAGGTCACATTAAGTCTACTGGTTGTGTACGTAGTCTCAGTCGCTCAGAACCAACTAACCACAATTTGTAAGTATTGAATCAGGATCAGAATCAGAATTTATTTGTCATTTCAGTATAAAAATACACAGAAATGAGACACTGCACTCAGGTCCAGGTGAACAGCAGTATAAACAATAATAAGAATAAATAGTTTAAAATATTGCATGTCAAATACAGACTTTAAAAAACATCCCCACTTGCCCCTATTTTCTAAAGTGTGTTCCAAGTCAGTGCTATCTTGTAAGGTGCATTAGTGTTCGGGCTTTCTGACAGAATTGATACATTGTAGTGACATCAAGCTGGGGGTGTTCTATATGCATCTCTGTTGGCGAATGTACAGCAGCTACCATGGTGACACAATGCACATGTTTGACTGAAAACGCTGTCAGGTCAGATTGTGTTAAAATAAAATCAGATGAAAGTTTAATTTGAGTAACAGAGCTTCAGACAGAGCAGAGCCTACGGTTAGCACCACACCCCCAGAGAATGTTAATGTTTTTAGCTGCAAAGCATCGATAAACAAGTCAATAACCTTACCTTATCTGCATGTTTCACTAGACTGTACTATTGGACAGTGTGGTACAGCATCTACATCTACATTTACTAGTACTGTCTGCTGTAGAAAGATTTCCGTACACAATGTCACAGGTCTGAACCAAAATCCATTGTTTCTGACTCATTAAGACAGTTTGACGCACTAGACTGCTCAGATATGGATGAGTCATGCATTTTACTTTCACAGACATTTGTTTCTCAATGTCTCGGTCCATAAAGAGTTAAGTCCACCGCCCACTGCTGCTCAGAAGATTCACTGCTGACGTCACTCTCTCTGACCTCACTGTAAAATCAATCTTATGGAGAGTTTTGTTGGTGGGTGTTTGTTGCATTTTCTTGGACTGACAGTTGGTTTTCTGTACAGCAGCATCATGCAAAGTTCTACTGTCACGCCACTGCTAACAACAACTAGCATGCTAACAGCACACACCAGCATTAAATCCTGGATCTCAGATAATAAAATTGCTTTATCATTCGACACAGGTGGTGCACATTTTGACAGAAGAGCAGCTTTTATAATATATCTGTAATGGGACAAGACATTTTTTTCTTTATGATATGACAATAAAATTATGCAAACTGGACTCTTGTGAGCTTTAAGTTGTACTAGAATGTTGTTTCTTCATCAGAAACATGCATGGAGTTGTGTTTGTTTCATTCACACATGTGATGTCATGATGCAGCAGTTTTCGAGGGAACAGCTCCTTTTCAGTAGCCAGGCTGGCACCACCTAGTGCCTCCGCTCAGTTTTATTTCTCTCCAGCGACAGGTCAGGAATCTGAATACACTAGACGGTTTGCAAGAACCCCAAAAGTTGTAGACCAGGCATCGGCCAATCAGCAAAGAGCTGCGAAGCCATGACTGGGTCCTCTTTTGTGGTACAGCACAATAGTAAACAAAGCGGTCGAGATGGATGTAGACAAAGCCAAACATTCTGTGTTGGCAACGATTCCTAAGATCAATGATTTAAAGCCGGAACAAAGAGAATGTTTGGTCAATTTTATCAAGGGGAAAGACGTTATTGCCCTTCTTCCTATGGGCTTTAGGAAAAACTTAATATACTAATTAGCCCCATTAGTGGCGCATTACATACGTCACGACCAAATAGCAGCGATTGGTACCTGCCTACCGTTGAGCAAATGAATCCTAATGCTGCAAGGTCAGATGGTTTCCACAAAGTGAAACCGGCTGATGAATCAGTCTACCTTTCCAGGGCTGAAATCATCCAGATGATGATAGTGAAAATGTATGACATTTAAAAACACAGTGAAGCACTTCTTGTATTGTATTAACACATGACATCACAAGGTGGAACAGAGTGTTCTCTGTTTGAGAGAAGAACTCAGCCTAAATATCCAGGGTTTGTATGCTAAATATGTGTGAGTGAAACAAAACCCAGTTGTATCCATGTATGTTTTTGATGATAAACAACACTGTAATATAGATCAGAAAAGTGTAATACGGGCCCTTTAAATATGAAACGTGCCATCTCACTCTGGCAACCTCTACTCATCAATTTCTCCTAATATATGCCTTTGGTTAAAGAGTACCAGATTTGTACACTTCCTGTTCCTCCTCAGGACCTGTGGGTTAGACATTAGTGCTGACCGTAAGATCGTACACAGCCCCCCTGCCCTGCTTACACTGGGGGGTAAGTTAATCTTTAAACCGTGCTCAAAACCCATTCAGACTGTACCCATCCCTCTGACTGACAGCGACTGAGGCGTCCGCTCTGCTGTCCCATAATCCTCTGCTCTCCCCTGCCGCCCCTAACACGCTACACTGATACTATCTTTAAATATGCCGGGACCTCAAAGCAACTTTCACTACATTTCAGGAGCAGGTGGTTCCTATTGTGGGTCTTTACACCTTTTAGAGATGATCTGGGCTTGTCGTCTGGGAGATCTTTACAAACTGTTTCTTGTCACTCAGTTTGATGGACTATGTACTAAAGAGGCTTACAAAGAGGGAGTATAGGAGTGCCCACCTTTACAACAGAGCATTCCCTTCATACACTGCATTCATTGTTTATGTATCGGAGGGGCCCGGGCGAATAAATCACGAGGTCAGTGAATGGGCTGTCCGACCTCTGAACCCCGGGCCAAGAAAAGCCTCTGCTCTATGTCCTGATGTCATCGACAAGTCATTACCAGCAGGTTTTCAACACCTCCCAAGTCCCGCCCCCTCAAGCTGACGCAGGGGCGTGATTGGACGAGCCCAAACCGCAGGATCTAAATCACAGTTTGCACAGGCAGTTATAGACTTGACCTTGGTGAGATGCAGGGTCCCTTCCCCCTGTTCCCACATTTAACTGTGTTTATGGTTACTCTGTGTGTTCCCTGGGCTATACAGAAGCTGGGAAAGTTATAGATAGCACATTTACTACTGCTACTACTACTGAGAAAGTAACGCTTGCAAACACTGAAAAAGCTACTTAGGATGCTGCTATTCTACTACTTCCACTACCTTTGACCTAACTACTACTACTACTACTGTTACTACTACTACATCTTCACACTACTGAAACTACAATTACTACTACCACTGCCAGTGTTTGAGGGTTCTAATGTGTCTGGATACTTTTTCATAATTCTATTACTAGTGCTACTACTACGACTGCATAGTACAACTGCTAATGAATACTCTTTGTGTTCCCTGGGCTATGCAGAAGCTGGGAAAAGTTATAGTTATAGATAGAGCTCTTACTACTACTACTACTACTACTACTACTACTACTACTACTACTACTACTACTACTACTACTACTACTACTACTACTACTACTACTACTGAGAAAATAAAGTTTGCAAGCACTGAAAAAGCTACTAGGGATGCTGCTTTGCTACTACTTCCACTACTTTTGACCTAACTACTACTACTACTATTACTACTACTACTACATCTTTGCACTACTGAAACTACAGCCACTACTACCACTACCAGTGTTTGAGGGTTGTAATGTGTCTGCGTACTGTTTCATAATTCTACTACTACGACCGCATACTACAACTGCTAATGAATACTCTGTGTGTTCCCTGGGCTAAACAGAAGCTAGGAAAAGTTATAGATAGAGCTCTTACTACTGCTACTACTACTACTACTACTACTACTACTACTACTACTACTACTACTACTACTGCTACTACTACTACTACTACTACTACTACTACTAGTACTACTGAGAAAGTAAAGTTTGCAAGCACTGGAAAAGCTACTTGGCATGCTGCTATGCTACTACTTCTACTGCCTTTGATCTTACTACTACTACATTTTCGCACTACTGAAACTACAACTACTACTACAAGTGTTTCAATGTTGTAATGTGTCGACGACGACGACAACAGCGACAACAACAACAACTCTTTATTTACAAAGCTCTTTTGAAAACAGGGTTTACAAAGTGCTGTCCAAGCAGCAACGAACATACAAAAAGCATAAAAATATCACACAGAAGGCATTTTAAAACAGACAATGATGCAAACAATCCAGTAAATTATAATAAATAAATAAAAAGAAATAGAATAAAAATAAATAAGGAATAAAATCAAACTAAAACTAGTCAAAGGAAGGCCAACTGATAAAAATGAGTCTTAAGAAGTGATTTATCTAGCACTTTTACTACTACTATTACTATTACTACCACTACTACTACTTTTTCATAATACTACTACCAGTGATACTACTACTACTGCATACTACAACTGTTTATGAATAGTACCACTTCTTGTAATGTGTCTTTATGGTTGTTAATGCTACCACTGCTACTACTGCTGATACTGTTACAGCTAGTACTACTAAAACTACTACTACTACCATTACTACTACTACTACCACCTCTTTATGAAATACTGTGACTAGTGCTACACCTACTACCACTGTATACTACACTAATGAGTAGTATACTTGTAATGTCTGTATCCAGCACTACTACTACTACTACTATTACTACCTCTTCATACTTCTTACCATTACAATGATCAAATATATGACTAGTGCTACTTCTACTCCCACTGTATACTGCAGCTACTAATGAATAGTACTTGTTGGTGTAATGTGTGTGTACGGTTGTTTATCCAGCAGGTCTTTAGACATGTGTCAGTGCTTCTCTGTTAAACACCACCGGGTCATTGAGCCAAAGCATATGTTTTCTTAAGGGAGGACGAGGTGAGTCGGGGTTAACAATTTTGACCGTGAACGCCAATCTTGAGTTTTAAATTGAGCTGAGCAGTCTCCAGGGGGTTCACCTCCGCACCAGGGCCCATGACCTTTGACCCTCTGCTATGCGTCCAGGCACATAGATACACTTATACACAGACTGACACATGTCCTCAAGAGACTGACACATGTCCTCAAGAGCACAGGATGGTTTATTTAGCGCATATTTGGGCACTCCTTAGTCTTTTGTGATACAGGATGGTCTGTTGAAGATTACTGCTTGTTGCGAATACACTCTCACAGAACATTTGTAATTATCCAGGATTATCCAGTCCCCTAAAGGTGACATCTGAAGTCAAGTCTAGTCAATGTGAAGCTATAAAAACAGATTACTGAATGTGAAAGGTAAGATAAGCTTGCTGCTCATTGTAAGAATGGATGTGCTTTATGAAAATTATTTAACCATTAAAAGCAATAAAGAGGAGTGGAGGAAAAGTGGCAGAAAAGTTACAGAGTGCACCTTTTAGCTTACTTTTTTAAGTCACAGTTTATTCACTTTGCCAAAATTAAGGTAAGATAGATAGTGGTTATTTTAACATTCATTTATGTTGTTTTTTTCAATTTTGCTACATTTTACCCATCATTTAATAGTCCTATATTATACAAAATTGCCTCTTGTGAGCTTTAAACCTTACTATAATTTTGTCAGCTCATCAAAAAAATACCAAGAGTTGTGTTTTGTTTATTCAAATATGACTGAGTAACCCTTTATTATTAGTCTGTCTACATGCTCTGTTCCATCTTGTGTAGTGGTAGTTTTCAAATTAGCAGCTATTTACCTTTAGTTCAGTACAGATGGGCGATTCCAGGACTGAAATTATTCTAGTGAAGGTGTATCAAGTTTATAAACAGTGGAGCACTTGTATTACCAGTTGACATCAGAAGGTGGAACAGAGTGTTTTCTGTTAGAGAGAAGAAGTAAACATTTGTGAACGGAACAAAACACTGGGTTTGTTTTTGACGAGGAAACATTATCAGAAAAATCTGAAAATAACATAATATGGGTCCTTAATGTTGGTGGGGCAAGGAACCATGAGTGACCACACTGCTGTACTTTGGAACTTCTCACTACATAAATTTAATGTGTATCTTTGTCGAGAGTGCCTGTCTTGAGGAGGAGCACTTTCTGCATACATCTTGTTGAAAAAACTCACCACCTTTATGAACATCAGGAGTGTAGTGGGTGTGGTACGTGGGGGTACGCAGTCCACTCACTTCTCCCGATGTGAGATATAAAAAAATAACAAATATAAAGCTTAAATGTCAAACCGAAGTGACCTGAGACATGAGGGATCAAGTCTGAGGGATCAAGTCTTCAGGACTGAACCAGGTCTGAACCAGGACTAAAATAGGACTGAGTGTTGGGATGGACCCAGAGGTGCGCCCACGTAGACTGTCGGGTGACCGCAGGTGAAAGGACCGGCGCAGAGCTTCGTGCCCCATGGGGCTAAGCGCAACTGTCGCCTGATCATGCTTTGTGGACACGCTGCTCCACGGGCTCGGGGTTCTCTCTCTTGCTTTCACTCAAGTCCAAGATTAGTCCTGGTTTAGTCCTGATTTAGACCTGGTTTAGACCTGGTTTAGTCCTGGTTCAGTCCTGGTTTAGTCCTGATTTAGACCTGGTTTAGACCTGGTCAGTGTTGGGGAGTAACAGATTACATGTACCGAAGTTACGTAATCAGAGTACAAATTATGAGTAACTGTATTCGGTTACAGTTACTGTTTTAATGAGAGGTAATTGGATTACAGTTACTTTGTTGAAATAAATGGATTACACTGCAGTATTTTCCTGTTGTCACATTTCGGGCTATATCCCTTTTTTGTTTTTTTTGTTTTTTTTGGTAATTCCACTCATTGCACTAAACCAGGTCCAAACCAGGTCTAAACCAGGTCTAAAACAGGATTTAACAGGATTAAATCATGCTGTGCGGGCCATGTCTCCTCCTCTTCTATAAATAATATTTTTTATTTGGTTAAGTAAAGTCTGGGCTTTTTTATTTTCTTTTAACAGACAAAAAATCTTATGTGAAGATTTCCTAGTCTTTGCTTCTCTACAGCCAATCAAGTAATCCAAAGTATTCAGATTATGTTACTCACTTTAAGTAATTTAATGGATTCTGTTACAAACTACATTTTGGGGTATGTAATCTGTAATCTGTAGGGGAATACATTTTAAAAGTAACCTTCCCAACACTGGACCTGGTGTAGTCCTGGTTTAGATGAGGTTCAGTCCTGGTTCAGTTCTGGTTCAGTCCTGGTTTAGACCTGGTTTAATCCTCCTGGTTCAGTCACAAATCGTGTACCCAGACTTAAAAAAAATCCCCACTACACCACTGATGAACACTGTATATTAATTATATTTTTTGAAGGAGCTTGTTCTCTCAGCTGCTCTATAATTCTCCTGCTAATGTTTATTTTTACACCCTCTCTCCCCAGTTCTCCACACTGTACTTCTATGAACTCTTCACTCCTCCACTCAGCCTGTTGCGGCTTGCCCTTCTCCTTCTTTCTGACTGACAGATTTACATTGTTTTGTCTTAGCGTTCTGCGCCTGCAAGGTCTAATCATACACTGTTGAGCAATGACTTCATATCTCTCATCAACACCGGCTATTCCTCATGCGTCTCCCGTCCTGTTGCCCGTAGCGATGGCAGAAAGACAACGCAAATCAGACGAGGTTCAACTCTTGGCCCAATAAAAGTTTGCAATGTGAAATTTATGTTCTTGGGTTAAACCACCTGGATTCCCAATAGACAAAGAGCCATTGAAGGAATCATTTATATAAAGATTATTCCTACACCGGTCTTGGAGCATGGCCCGGAAAAGTTAGGAAAAGTATAGCCTTTATATGTAAACAGTAGTCTTACGGTTTGGGAAAAGCTGGCGTTATTATCCATGAAAAAAACACGGGAGTACAAATAAATTAATCAAGTGTAGCAGCACGTCTCTGCAGTTGGGGTGCCCCGCTAGCGTTGGATCCATCAATCATGATCAAATCAGGGGAAAAATGGGCCAGGGCCAAATGGCTGAATAGATCCAACAGTGCAGAAGTGCAAGAAGTTCGTTTGGAATTTAAATGAAGTTTGTGGTGAGTCAAAGAAAACAGATCTATGAGAGATAAACAGCAGAGGAATGTAACGAGACACTTTTACACAAGTGTTATACAAGAGTTTATAGTTTGATTTGCCTATTTGGAAAGGCAATGATTTTTTATTGAAGTCAAACCATTTCATACAAGTATTCTCGACTCTAAAAGCTGTACTTGTGGGATAATTTGATGTAGAAATAGATGTCTATATATGGTGGAAATTGTAATAGCAGCAATGATTGAAGTAGGCAAGTAAAAAATCACTTCTTAGTTCTACCATAAGTATTAATGCAATAGTCTTAGTCTAATCTAGTAATTTAAAATATCGTGATATCGTATCATCAAAGTTCTCACAATAACATCGCGGACCATCACAATATATCGAATTACAAGTCTCTTTGCTTAAGAGTTCTGGTGCAGCAAGAGCTAAAAAAGACAGAGGGAACTACATAGACCATGATCCTTTTACTCCATTTCAGTGCAGACTACGAGAAGAAACAACAGTTCAAAACATTTTTAAGTCTTAGGTCTTTGGATTAAGTCTTGTCAAAGCATTTTAAGAGGAAAAGTAGCATCAGCCTCCACCCAATATCACAATAAATATCGTACCGTGAGATGTATATCGTGAAAATATCGTACTGGGAGATTTGGATATCCATTACATCCATAATCGTGAGTCTCCCCACCATATCGTGAGCTTCCACAGGATATCGCAATAAATATCGTACCATGAGGTTCATACCAATATCGTATCGTGGGACTTGGATATCGTTACACCTCTAGTAATTTATACAGTATAAGTTGCTTTAAAGGCTTGTCCATTACTCATTCACTCCTCACTCGGTGGTTGTAATCTTCTCTTGTAGACTGACAGAAACAAGGCCGAGAATCTGACCCTCACTAGTCAGTCGCTCACAAATCACATTCACAAACTAGGCAATGCGGATAAAGTGTCTTGCCTAAGGACACAACAACAGTTTACACCAGAACCACTTCTCCTCCACTGTGGCACCTGGTATTCCCATCCGTCCCGATCGCAGTTTCATTTTGTTGTGCACTTGAGAAACCGCTGGTGTCGTGGATTAAGAGTGCTTTGTCCTTGCTCACTGTGACTATTGTTATTATGCCCTTGGGCAAGACAATGTGTGCCAGGTCTTTGATTCAGAGCATGTCTTTTTAACCATGGAACATTAATGCGGTGACGTAAAATCCTTAAAGTTTACAGTTATTTGAAGTACCTGAAGAGAGGGGTTGTAAAGCGTGGTTTCCCTGTGTAATTTACCGCATATGACAAGACTCCACTTACAGTTAACTTAAGCTGATAAAACGATCATCGAATAATGGAGCACTAACAGACCTGCAATTATAATTTTATTCAAATCATTGGGATCAAAGTGCAGAGAAACATTATTGTGCAAGTTTTGTCTGTGCTAATCTTTGAACCAGACCTCTAATTTAAATGGAGAGCTTGTAGAGACATGTAGCCGGGATCAAAGCAGCTCCCTCCCTGTGATAAGATCTGGTTTGTAAATGGGTGTCAGTAATGAAGGAAAATGACTGTTAATGCATTTGTCACAGCTGGTCGTCCATGTAAAGTAATATGAAAGTGACATTTTAGGACCTCAAATACCTACGTGATATGATACGAAATGAGAAAGCGTTTTTTTAGTTTTAGTGTTTTGGATTTTGAGATTCAAAACACGCCCGTAGTGATTAAGCTCTGGTTTGTCACTTTATACTGGGTGACAAAAATATAGCTAGTACCTTTTAGAGCATATGACAGGTTTACACATTTATGTTATTAGCCTTTCATGCTGTTTTGGTGGGATAGTACCTGTGGTAAATTTTTATGATAGTTTAGTCTGTCAAGTGAGAGTTTTTTAGATAATTACAGCAATTAGGGTTGTGTTTTAAGTCCCCGTGACATCAATACAGAACATTTCATCCAAAATGCAGGGGCAGATTAGCCAGGCTGGTGCCACCTAGTGCCTCCGCTCAATTTCATTTCTCTCCAGCGACTAGGTCAGGAATCAGAATACACTAGACGGTTTGCAAGAACCCTGGAAGTGCGACTTTAGGTACCAGCCAATCAGCAAAGAGCCGTACATTCTGTGTTGGCAACGATTTCTGAGATCATGGATTTAAAGCCAGAACAAAAAAAATGTTTAGTGAATTTTCTTCCTTCTTCTCCTTCTTCCTGTGGGATTCTGGAAAGCTTAATATACCAGTTAGCCTCGTTAGCAGCGCATTACATACGTCACGACCAAATAGCAGCGATTGGATAAATTTAAAAAAGTACCCACCCTAACCCTAACCATTGAGTGAACAAATTCTAACGCTGCGAGGTCAGGCAGTTTTTAATAACCTCTATATGTATTTCCCATTTGCTGTCCATGTCCAGAAGTAAAATCATAAAATTTACCAAATGTTATTTTCAAACGAGCAAAATCTCAAATATAATGATGTTAACTAAGTTTCTGTGATTAGTCATATGCGACATACTTCAGAATTCAGTAATTAAATTGCATTTGCATATAGAGTCACAGGTATTTATGTTAAAATTGATGGCATTGCATTTTTGTGTATATAGTTTGGAAAAAAACAATGATGGAAACTGTAGGCGGACTGTCATTTTGTTGCCAAAACAATGCACCTTTACGCAGCCAATGTTGTGAGCTCATAAAACTCTGACAGCTTTATTTGTATACTGATTGTCTCGTTCTCGTAGGTGTCAAAAACAGTAGTCTGACATTTACGATGTGCTACAGCTCTGTTCCATATAAAACACATGATCTGTCACTTAATCTGTGTGACACAGTGGGAACAGGCCATCCTCAGCTCTGTCTGTTTGTACTGTTAAAGTGCACTGTGTTTTGCTGCTGTGGTGGGAAAGGCTCGCAGTGACAGGAGCAGTGAAAGTGAAGCAGACACACCTGTAAACTGATGCCTGGGAATCCTCATGTTCAGAGACGCCACGCCCACTTTACACATAGACTCCGCCCCCCCGCACACACCTCCTTCACATCATCCTTAACACAGTCTTGCTCAAAGTCGACCAAAATTATGTAAAATTGTTATGAAAACATACTGGAGTCTAGAAGTCAAAACCACAGTTATTATTTAGTTCTATTACAGCTCCAGTTAGTGCATGCTGCTGTGTCCTTAGGCAAGACACTTCATCGACTTTTCTTGCCATGAATGTGGTTTGTGAACAAATTGGTTGTTGGTGATGGTTTGAGTGGCTGTTGGTGTAAATTAGCAGCCATATCTTCATCAGTCAGCCCCAGGGCAGATACATTTCTCACCACTGAGTGTGGAATGAATAATAATATAATTTCATGTGCTTTGTGTCTTGAAAGATTCCTAGTTTTATTTGAGTACTAATGATACTTCAGTTTCATTCACTTCATGTATCTTTAGTTCTAGACTCGTGTTTAGACAATACAAACAAAACAATAATAACTTCATGGCTCCATTAAAAACTTGAAAAACAGATGCGATTATGACTATATGTTTATCACAAGATATTTAAGTGCAACAGGCACCAATGGATTGAATTTCATTTGTGAGAAGCAAAAAAAAAAATCACTCATTCAGTTTTAAAGTAAAAAGAAAATGTGAGTTCTTGTATTAAAATTTCAGTATCAAAGTACAACAAACAAGTAAGATATTCAGGTAGTCAGTCAATAACTGCAACTTTCACTATTACCAGGTACTCCTACTGCAGTACCTCCTACTGCAATACCTGGCACTCCTACTGCAGTACCTGGTAATAGTGACAATGGCAACTGGTATTGGTAATATAGTACGCTTTAATATACACCTTCTTTTGGCAACTACTCTATCAATAATACTTCTGTTATTACCAGAGGTGGAGACTTACGAGTTGTCGAGTCAGACTTGAGTCACTATTTTTACGACTTGAGACTTGACTTGATAAAATGGACAAAGACTTGGGACTCGACTTGAACTTGGAGGGCAGTAACTCGGGACTTGACTTGGACTTGAGGCCTGTGACTTGAGAAGACTTGATGCTTTTCCTAAAAAATATGTTTTTAGAAAATACTTTCTCTTTACAGTTGGTACATGCTTAATTTTAAAGGAACAAAATGGAGCATATCCCTCCCACTTCTGTTTGTTACTTTGGATGGAACTGAAGTACTGTGAGATGGTATCCTCAAATGTACTACAGTAATATATAGTACAATACAATAATATACAGTACAATACAGTAAAACAGAGAGAACTACAAAGAACATGAACCTTTCATTTCAGTGGAGCCTTCATGACAAAATAACTGTTATTTAGCACTGTTAAATCCAAATAAATACTCGAATATAAATATACCATGACTTTTTAAGTACAATATCTAAGCTGTATTTGGTAATTTTTTTGGTTTAAAGACTTGAAATGACTTGAAACTCAAAGCAGATGACTTTGACTTGACTTGGACTCATGGGCCAGTGACTCAGGACTCTACTCGGACTTGCCTGTCTTTGACTCGGGACTTGACTTGGACTTGAGGTCAAAGACTTGTGACTTACTTGCAAAACAACAAGTTGGTCCCACTTCTCATTATTACTACAAGCACGCCAACCACTGCTACAACTAGAACTACTGTATTAATAAAAAGAACAATTTGGATCATTGTTCAATTTATTGACTATTGTGTATTTTACTTAAACTACTTGAATATAAATAAGTCATTGTAACGTAACATGTGACAGCAAACTACTGTCTAAAATGACATAAAAAGACAGTGATGAACTTTTTGTCATGTAAACTCACACACTATCCATCATATTTATTCATAACCCGTTTTCATATTTCCATCTCACTCTTGACAGCCCGCCGAGGTGAAAAATCCACTATTAATTTTGTCCCAATAAGGCTTTTGTTCTGGTGCGTTTGACAATCAATACGGCGCTGTCAGGAGAGTTGATAGGTGGAGAAATGGTGGAGTGTGACCTCTGACCCTGGAGCTTTGAGCCCAGACAAAGGTGGAGCAGACTGGGGCTGTGCGCAGTGAGAGGGGGAGGGCACGATCACACCCCCGACTCAATAGAAGAGGCAGAAGCAGCATTTTGTATCTGGAGTTGATTAATAGTTGTGGAGAGTGGAATTGTAGCAAAAGGCGCCAAAAATTTGTATAGACGGACGTACAATAGGCCTGTACTCACATTTTTTACATGACATTTAAAGACCTGTTATTACTGGAGCGGCTAAAGGAGCAACTTTACTTTTCTTCTGCTAAAAAGTTCCCTGATTGGTTTATTGATTGGTTGTCATTAATTTAGTATTTTTTCAGGCTTGGGGTTATTTCAGTCGAAAGCAACTTCTGGGTGAAGGTTAGTTTAAATTTTGATCAAGCAAGCATACATTTATAATTTTGTAATTTTTGATAACACTTTATTTTAGGAACCACATATAAATCAGAGTTGTTAGTAGTGAGTATTCAGCTTGTATTTAATGTGCATCCAAGTATCCGTACTAATGATGCTAATGAACAGTAATTAAATGTGTCAGTGGAGGAAATAGTTAATGGCAAAATACTAAATAATAATAATAATAATAATAACCAATATTGCCATTAACATGTGATAAACTGTAGTGTTATAAAAAGGCAAAAATAATACCACATTCAATAATAGGGATGTTATGATATCCAAATCTCGATACGATACGGTATATACGATATTGCGATATTTTGCAGAAGGTAACAGAATTGTGAATATGCTACTTTTCTGTCATAATCCAAATAATTATGATTTAAAAGTGCTTAATAACAGTTGTTTTATCATGTAGATTGGACTAAAACAGAGCAAAGGATCATGGTCTATGTAGTTCTGTCTGTTTTTTAGCTGTTGATGCACCGTAACAATGAATTTAAGCAAAGATAATTGTAATTCGATTGATTTTGTATAAGCCTGCGTGACTCGTTTTGTGGCACAAAACTGTAATTCTGTTGTTTTGTTTCTTAGTTTAAGTTATTTTCTGTATATATTTTAGCCTGTTTTGTTAATTTACCTTACTTCATTTATTCAATTTTTCCACCTTGTTTTTTTTTTTTTTTTGTTACTTGACCCCAGTGAGCTGAGTTGTAACACCCACGATATTATTGAGAGACTTTTGGCGACACAATAACATGATATTTCGGTTATTGTTACATGCCTTTTCAATAACTGATTTTACATTTGAGACCAAACACAAATGAATTCTTGTGACTGACATTAAAACATCAAAAATACAAAAGGTACTTAAAAATACAACACTCCCTTCCAACTATGTGTATTCACCACAGAGAGCTACAATTTCCCACTACTCTTCAAATGTACCAATCCTTGTTCTTCCATTGAGTTTTATTTAAAAAGAGGCACATCCATCACAGAGTAAACATTAACCAGGTTTAACAGAGCTGAGGAGGAGGAGGATGAAGAGGAGGATGGGTTGGGGGGGTCTCTGCTCAGAGAGAGGGGCAGAATGACAAACAGAAACCCTCCATGAGGACACAAACTCAGGCTGAAAGAACTCAAGATTAATGTAAGAGGAAGTTCCCACTGAGCCAGAGCGCTTATATTGAGTACTGCTAAAGCTATTTGGAGAAGTGTTCCAAATTAATGGTGCGCTGGGTCACTTTTAGGTGAAGGGTGCATTACCTGAGTGTCTCCGTGGGAAATGCTATCGCTGTGCCCGTATTTCACCGTATGCCTTTAAACTTGTCTATCTCAGAACTTGATTTTTTCATTTTTGTTTGAAAATTGGGGTATATTGGGAACAATTAAATGCAAACTTTACTAGTATTCTGGGTTATGGAAATCCAAACACTTGTATCTGTATCTAATGTATCTGGGAAATATATCAGATGTGGTAAGGAAGGATGACATGTATCTGACAAAAACTGTTCTCTCTGATCCACCTGCACAACAAGACTGGATCAGGATTGTGGAGAGTATTTCAGTGATGGAAAGAATAACATATCATCTGAAAGTGAAAGGGTATAAATACAATGAGCAATGGGAAAAATGTAATACATTCATAAATGACACCAGTAAAACAAAATAGTACATTTAGATTTATGTATTTATTTTGGGCAAGTAAGACATTTACATTATTTTACAATGGAACATGTAACATTAATGAAATAGCAGAAATAACAACAACAAAAAAATAAAATAAAAACTTATTTAGTCCCAGCCCTCTCCTCCAATCTAACACAATGAGCTTTCTTTTGAATTTTTCAGACATTTTACATTCAACTAGATGAACTATTTACAAGTGCAGACAAAGAGTCACTGTTATAGTTTGATAACATAACTGCATTGCAATAATACATAAAGATATCAACAATGGTAACAGACAGCACATACAAGCAATGGTAAGGAAACAACAAGCATAAACCAGCACTACAGAAGGAAGTATTGTTCTAATATTATGACCCACTCTCTATTTACTGTAGCCAGACCATATGTTTATATAACAACTTGAATTTATGGATATTTTAGCATTGCTTGAGAGATGTATCCAGACTGTTCCAGAGTTTTACACCACATATAGACACACAGAAACTTTTATGGGTAGTTTGAACATAAGGCAATTTGAAATTTCCATAGCCTCTAAAATTATGAGTTCTCTCTCATTTTGAACACGCTTTGTAGATTACTTGGTAGTACATTTTTGAATTTTCTAAATAAAATTAACAGTGTATAATATTTTACACGGTTAGAAATCTTTAGGAGCTTGGATTATTAAATGGCATGACATTAAAGCGTCATTACCAAATGCATGTTTAAATAAGAACCTGTAACTCCAGACTTTTGTTACTGTTTGTTTTTGACTTATATTGATTTTTGTATGTTTTGAAATGTTACCAAGAACCGATTAAAAACAAGGTGGTGACAAGCAGGTGATACCACAGACCCAACTTACAGGTCATATCTTTGGAGAAACAACCTTGCTCACAGTAAAAAGTCATGTTTTTAAAAAGTATATTGTTGGATAAATAAAAACACCTATACAGTGTTCCCTCGTTTATCGCGGGGGTTATGTTCTACAAAATAACAGGTGATAGGTGAAATCCGCGAAGTAGTCAACTTTATATTTTACAATTATTATATCTAGGAGGCTGTAAAACCCCTCACCACACACTTTATACACTTTTCTCACACAGGACAGTTAAAACTCTTTTTGCATCCTTCTTAAATCTTATTGCTGCTGTTGTCCTTTTGTTATTTTCGTCCTTCTTTATGTAAAAAAACGAAGATTAATTTATTCGTTAATGGAGCCCTACAGAGTCCTGCACGGGTTCATTTTTGGAGACCCGCAGCCACGCAGTACAGCACCACACCCGCCTGCACCTGCACCTTAACCCAAGATTATGTCAAACTTTTGTGCTGCATGCGCCACAGACTGAACCAAGATTAAACCAGAACTAACCCAGGACTAAACTAGGACTGATTCAAGGACTGAAGAGGAGGACTAAACCAGGACTGAACTAGAAATAAAACAGGACTGAAACAAGAGTAAACCAGGACTAAACCAGAACTGAACCAGGACTCACTGTCGGGACAGGCTCGGAGGTGACTGTAGGAAAAAGGACAGACAGAGAGCTCCGCACCTCACGGAGGTAAGCGTGGCAATTGCCAAATTGTAAATTTGGCAGCTGAACACATTCTGTACTGTACAGGAGACACGACACAGAGGAGATTGATTGACAATGGTCTACAATCCCTCAGCCAATCAGGACGCAGGGGGAGGAACACAATACACGCTCATAGGCTGTGAAAAAAAAAGCACGCAAAATTGCACTAAAAAGATCCGCAAAACAGTGAGACCACAAAAGGTGAACCACGATATAGCGAGGGTCGACTGTACCCGAATACATGTAAGATATATCCTTTTAATGTCATACTATGGAATATTCCAGGCAAAAGTGCGTGACGGACCCACACCCTCAGAAAAGTTACACGCACTGCGCCTTTAAATACGCATATGAGTGATTGATTTGTTGGTCTAATTCCTGAATTCTGTTTAATTGCTGAGCAAGACTCTCCGCCTATCTGCTCAATGTATGCATGCACACGTAGGAGACAAAGAAGCGACTGCAGCACTTTTCAAGTCAATTAAATACACTTTGATCTATAGTCGAGTGATTTAAGAGTTGCCCTGGGGCAGACGAATGCAGATATGGCAGCGGTTCTTTGCCAATAGCCTCCAGTGTGCTCCACAGGACACTATTACCATATATTTAGGAGGCCAGGTGATTAAAAGGACGTACTATAGTTTTGAAATGCACAAAGGAGAGAGAGTGGATATTTGAGTTGAAAGTTGCTGAGGTTTGAGTTGTTGTGCGATAAGAGGAGACATGGAGAAGACCAAAGAGGTGAGTTATGGATGTGGTGAAGGAGGACACACGCTTGTACAGACAGGAGGAGGAACATCATTTATTTATGTGTACTCGCTATCACCACTTTTGTACAAGAACTATTTCTTGTTCTTGGTGGAGTTTTTGTTGTTGAATAAGCCTGTATATATATTTACATTGTGGCCCCTGCCTTCAGACTCGTTAATTTTTAGTAAACATGAGGATCAAAAGTGCATAGCTTTAGCTCAGGGGTCTCTATCGTTTTTCCTCTAGTGAGCTTCTTTATAAAGCAAAAATGCCAGAGAGCTACTCATTTCAGAAACTGAGAAAGGAGAAGAGTTGGCGAGCCTTAGATGGGTACAGTTAGATGCCTCTTAAACATAAACCATTATCCATTTCTTAGTGCACAAGTTAGGCATCAAAATGACACACTTACAATGGTGATTAATCAGATTTACATACATATACATAATACATATACTGTATTTTCCACACTATAGGGCGCACTCAAAAGCGTCCAACCCCATCAAAAAACTACTGTGCGCCCCACGATCCAGAGCCCCTTATCCACTCGGGTGTCCCAGCACGACTTCAATAAACTACAAATCCGCACCACCCACAGTGCACGCAAACACACACGGAGCAGACAGCGACCGCGCGGCGAAAAACACCCACAGCCACACTCATCACTCCACGCCGACGATGAACGGAACGGAGGAAAGAACCGAAAAAGCGAGTGCAATGTGCCACTTGTAGCCACAACTGAACAACTGAGTCACTGCAAACACGCCAACAATCCAGTGGTCCCAGACAGCACCCTCCCTACACGCCACAAATGGACAAAGCCCAGAGTCACCGTGAACACGCCAAACAAAGTCTGACTGACCCATCCAACTGTTGTGTTTCATTTCATGCGCTTTATAGTCCGGTGCGTTTTATTTGTGAAAAAAGTTCGAAAATAGACCATTCAATGACAGTGCGCCTTATCATCCAGAGCACCCTGTAGTGCGGCAAATACAGTAATCCAGAAATCCTTTGGCAAGCTACTTGGAAAGGGGTGGAGAGCTCCCGGGCTACAGGTTGGAGACCCCTGGTGTAATCCAACCACTCTAACACAAACTTTTACCCATACGCACAACCGACCCCACGTCACACAGAGTATATTGTTTGCGCCACGCCCCTTTTACAGGGAAAACGATCTCTGAGAACCAAAGTTCAGAGCCAAAAAGTTCTGTCTTAGTGACTGTTGTTGTTCGCATTAGACATGCTGAAGAGTTGCTGTGTGGTTGGGTGTACGAACAATTCAAAAACAACAATCCATTCCCCTACCATGTCCACAAAAATAGCTAGCTGCACCTTAATCCAGGAAGCAGGTTAAAGCTTTTGCTGGAAAATATTAGCCTTTAATTACAACAACTACACCAAAAATGAATCGGACCAAAGAAAACAGAAATGTACACTAACAGTTATCAGCTATGACAGAAATTATACTATCTCTAAATTTACGAGCTAACGTACGTAAATCTGATCCTGAGAGTCAACTATACTCTACGATTAAAATGCTAATATAAAGGCAAAATACAGGAAAAATATTTGTTACCTGGAGACTCGGTGAGATATGAATAAATGTGCAAGTTTGACACTTTTGGCACTGGGTGTGGTTGTTGCTCTTTGTACGTGGGAGACTGAAGGGGCAGGTTTTCATATTAATTGAATAAGCTTTTGTACTTATCTTTCACGGTGGTAATGTTTTGTGTTGTCATATTGATTTGGTGTATTTTCTGTTACTATCTACACCTAAGAGTTCTGTATGAATTACGTTTATTGACCCTAATTTGCATTGAAGTTCATGAGAGGGGTCGTTTGTTTTCCCACAGAAAGTTCCCGGATGTGCCAGTCTATCGTATACTATCATATAATTACACTCTACGTGCTACAGTGTAATTGATATTGTAATATAATGTGTGTTGCAAGCTCTTTTCCAGCCTTAAATAAGACAACACAAACAACATCAGCAGTACTTGGCTTTTATCTACGGACAGAAAAGTGGTGGTTACAGTTTACATCTTGTGTAATCTGAGCTGACCCCATACGTGGCAGTTTAGCTAAAAACCACTTGGAAATTTAAGTCTTTATTTAAGAATGTATCAAGCCCCCAGCCCCAAAAGAGAGAGAAAGGGAGGGAGGGTGCAGCTGTGACCCCCTCACGTCTCGTAAGAAAGCAGTGGAGCTCAAAGACTGCTTTAAAGTGAGGAAGGTCAAATGATGAAGACCAGAGAGACGTCCTGCAGCGCCCACAGATGAGACAAGGTTAAGTCTTCAAGTCAGATTTGTAACAAAGATACAGCTACAAAGAGAAGAGACTAATTCTGAAATGAATCATTATTTTAATTTGTACTTGGCTGATTTAGAGTTTAATAAAGGATTTCAAGTTTTGGGTTGGTCTAGTCCCATGAATATAAAGTGGAATTATGTGCAAAAACATGTTTGTGTGCAAGATTCTTAGTCAAATATCAGGTAAAATAATGCAAAAACGTCCTATCTCAATAATCTTGGTGATATAGTCATGGCTGCCCTGAGGCTGACTGAAATGAATGTGTTTGCCAATCAGTTTTAATTATCTCTCTAACCACCACAATCACTCACTTTCACACCTCATGCACAAGGGAGTTGAAGTGTTTTGCCCAAGGACACAATAAATTGGAATTGAAATGGCAACTGTTCTTTCAAATTCCTTCAGTATCAGCTGTCGCCCAATGCATCAAGACAAGACATTTCTGAGTAATTCTGCGCTGTGGTTTTTTTAATCAATCTAACCAGTCCCAAAATACTGTGTGTCTTTTTTTGTTTAGTTTTTTTTTTTTATGTATTTAATGTTTATTTATTTATTTAATCTGTTTTATTTTATTTATTTATTCATGTATTTATGTATTTATTTATTTTTAGTACTGCTTTTATGTGTTGATTTTATTATTTTTGTTCATTGATTTTATGTATTATTTTATTTATTGATTCTATTAGTTTGCTGTTTTGTTTTTTTTTTTGTTTTTTTTTACACTATGTAAAGCACTTTGAAAACTGTCTTGTTTAGAAAATGTGCTAGACAAATAAAGTTGGATTGGAAAATACAATTCATTCTGACCAGTATGTGAAAGAGTCCATATTAGACTATTTTCCGATCTGTGTTATAATCTTATTTTCTCATCAAAAACATACCTGGAGTTGTGTTTTTTGTTGTTGTTGTTGTTGTTGTTGTTTGTTTCATATATATTTAGGTTGAGTTCTTCTCTCAGACACAAAGTCACTGTCATGTCATGCAGAGTTTTTAAAGTCCGTACACTGACTTCAAGCCAATCTCTACTGAACAAAAGGTAAAAGGAGCTGTTCACTTGAAAACTTGTAATGCTTCATGACATTTCAATTTGGAACAGAGCATTTTGAGCTTTAGACGTGTAGACAGACTAATATTAAAAAGTTTCTCAAACATATGTGAATGAAACAAAACACAACTCCAGGTACACTACCGGTCAAAAGTTTTAGAACACCCTAATTTTTCCAGTTATTTATTGCAAGTCAAGTCGTGTAAGTCCAATGAAGAGCTTGAAATGGTACAAAGGTAAGAACTGAACAGCCAGAGGTTAAAATAAAAGATAAAAGATAACAAAACACAAGTCCAAGCTCTGCCAAAACTACCTCAGGAATAAAGAACAAGATGGTAAGCTTGAAAACATAGAGTGTCCAGCACAGTCTCCAGAGTTAAACCCCATTGAGCTGGTTTTGGATGAACTGGACACACATTTATGAGAACTTTCGCAACAGACTTGGGAAGAACTTTCTGAAGAATATTTGATTTCTATTGTAAAAAGAACGAGCCACGAGTGTGTTCAGCTGTTATATCTGCCAAAGGTGGACACTTTCATCAATCAAAAGTTTAGAATACGTTTTGGTCAACAGTAAGCAGTAAAAACCTGGAAAAAGTGTGGTGTTCTAAAACTTTTGATCAGTAGTGTATGTTTTTGATGAGGTAACAACATTCAAACATGGCTTAAAGCTCACAAGAGTCAGTTTTGTGTACTATAGGACCTTTAAACAAATTGCAAACCACATGTAACAAACTGACTTGCGGTCTTTGTCACACTAATGGAAATCATGCCAGGGTGCAGACAGACCCTCTCGCTAAACTGGGCCGGTGGGTCTCTGTTGTCCCGTGGAGAGGGGACCCCGTGTCTCCTACAATGGGTCGAGGTTGTAGTTTAGCCCCTGACCCAGAGCTGCACCCTTCACCTTCAACAAGAATCACACTCACAAACACATATTACACAATACAGACTCAATGGGGCCAAATAAATCCATGAATGATTGATGTGACAATGAAAAGAAAAGAGACTGGGCAGAGGTTGGACAACTTCTGATTCTTGAGCACACTTCCACTCATACACACCACAATGGGACTAAATCCAGAAATAAACCAGGATTTACCCAGTTTAGAACAGGATAAAACCATACTGCTTACAAATCTGTCAGCGTGTGGTCTCTTCCTGTGAGCTTTTAGCCACGTTAGAATGTTGTTACCTCATCAAAAGCATACCTGGAGCTGTGTTTTGTTTCATTCACACATGTTTGAGTAATCTTGTATTATTACTGTGTCTGCATCTCCAAAGCGTAAAATGCTTTGTTCCACCGTGTAATGTCATGAAGAGGTTAGTTCTCAAGTAAACAGCTCCTTTTGCCTTTTGTTCAGTAGAGAGTTTTTCATTTTTCAAAATAAAACCAAAATAAGAAAACAAAAAATACTACTTTATTTTTTTTTTTTTCATTATTTGTCTCCAAAACCAAAATTAAAAAAAACTAATGACAATTTGTTTTTGCAGTTTTTGATTTTGTGTTTAAATGAAAAATGGAAAAAACGAATAACGGACGTTTCTCGTTTCCATGACTTAAACTGCCGGATTTTGCACCGTATACGGACTGAACCAGGACTGAACCAGGACTAAACCAGGACTAAACCAGTCTCACTCCTGGTCTCAGTCCCAGTCTCAGTCCTAGACAAGTCCTGGTCTGAGTCCCAGTCTAAGTCCCAGTCTGGTCCCAGTGTGACTCCTGGTCGCAGTTCTGGTCTGAGTCCTGGTCTCAGTCCTGGTCTGGTCCCGGTGTGAGTCCTGGTCTCAGTCCCAGTCCGAGTCCCTGTCTCAGTCCTGGTCTGTTCCCAGTATGAGTGCCAGTCTGGTCCCCGTTTGGTCCCAGTCTCAGTCCTGATCACCTGATGCTGGCGCACCTCCGACACCGTCCTGACACTCCTGGTTCAGTCCTGATTTAGTCCTGGGTCAGTCCTGGTTCAGGACTGAGACAGGAACCAGACCGGGACCAGGACCGGGACTGAGACCAGGACTGAGACTAGTCCTAGATTAGTCCTAGTTTAGTCCTGGTTTAGTCCTGTTTTAATCCTGGTTCAGTCCATATGCGGCGCAAAAGTTCAGCATCACAGTTTAAGTCACGGAAACAGGAAACAGCCATTATCTGTTTTTTCATTTGGGTTTTGGAGACAAATAATGAAGAAAATAGCTGTTTTTTTCATTTTCTTATTTTTGTTTTTGTTTTGAAAAACGAATGAATGAATGACACACGGATTCACTTTGTGTATTACCACATGATATCAAAGTGTGTTTTCAGTTTGAGAGAAAATCACAGCCTAAATATGCAGAGTTTATGTGTTAAACATGTGTGAATGAAACAAAACAAAACCTCCAGGTATGTTTTTGATGTGGAAACAGCATCATAACAGATCAGAAAATAGTGTAATACAGGCCCTTTAACGATTATCTTTTTGAACATGAACTACTAAACGTCTTAAAATGTAGACCAGCCGTACAACCACATGGGGTTCGAATTAAAACATGATTTGATATAAATATGTAACTGGTATTTCCAGTACAAAAGACACTAACCGCATCCTCTGTTACTGTGGATGTGGGCAGCCTCTGACCACAGAACAAATACTACTCAGTGCACTATTTCATGTTTGTCTCAGTGTGTGGTGTCACAGTGAGTAAATAAGTGCAGGGGTACACAAAAGGGCTGCGTGAGTCAATCAAACACACATGCTCTGGACAATGGCAAGCAAAAGTTATCATTAAAGCAGGCCTCTTATGCAACGTGGACTTTTCAGTGTTTTCACCCAAGATACAGTTGTTTCCTCTTCTCATTTAAGATTTCAAAGTTGTATTTGGAGTGATTTGTGCGTGCTTGAGCAATGTTTTCACCACCACTGACATATGCGCATTGGTTTGTACTTCTTTCGTTCTTCAATGTTACTTTTTAATTGATGATGCTCGTAGGATTCGGTTAAGTAGTTTTTGGTACAAATGAAAAGTTAGAAGACTCTTTGGTGTGATGAGGTTTACGACGTGGAGGGACAGAGTGTTCCAGAGTTTGGCTCCAGCCACAGAGAAGATTTTTTGCATAAATCTTTAATAATTTTCTCAATTCCCAACTCAAATTCTACTGCAGTATTTCATGGATCATTTTGGACCATCATTAGAACCATAATGACTATCTATTCATCCAAAAAAAAGACACATTTAAAGGTCCTCTGTTACGTAAAATTGACTCTTGTGAACTTTAAGATGTGTTATAATGTTGTTTCCTCATCAAAAACATACCCAGAGTTGTGTTTTGATTCATTCATACATGTTTGAATAACTTTTTTATATTAGTCTGTCTACATCTTTAAATCTCAAAATGCTCAGTTCCACCTTGTGATGTCATGAAGCAGTAGTTTTCAAGTTGACAGCTCCTTTTACCTTTTGTTCAGTAGAAATTGGCAAATCCAAAACTGAAGTTACATAAATGATTTGGAAAAAAATTGACTCTTGTGAGCTTTAAACCATGTTAGAATGTTGTTACCTCCTCAGACACAGACCTGGAGTTGTGTTTTGTTTCATTCACACATGTTTGAGCAATTATTATTATTATTCCACCTTCATCTCCAAATCTTAAAATGCTCTGTTCCACTTTGTTATGTCATGAATTTTAGTTTTCAGGTTAATACCGTTTACATTTTTCTTAGTAGAGATTGGAAATTCCATGTCTGAAATGATCCAAATGATTCCAGAGAAGGTATATGAACTTTAAAAACACAGTGAAGCACTTCTTTTATTACCACATGACATCACAAGGTGGAACAGTGTTTTCTGTATGAAAGAAATATTGATAAATATGCAGGATTTGTTACTTGAACATGTGAAAACAAATCAAAACTCCGGGTATATTTGTAATGAGGAAACAAAATTATAACATAGATTAGAAAATAGCGTAACATGGGCTCTTTAAACATTGTGCAGCATTTATTTTATTATTTATTATAAGTATTTCTTTTATAGTTAGTAGTACAAAGAGTAGTAAAGGACCTATGAGCATATATAGATTGTAGTTGTCCAGATCTAGTTGACGTTGCAAGGGCATTTTTGTCGCAGTGAGAGAAGAGACTTGAGAGAAACGTACCAGATTAGGTCAGATTATTCACTGTGGTGACGCAACCCAGTCCAAGCTGCACCTGCCCTGGACTATTGTGCGCTGCAGTTGACATAAAAGTAGAGAGTGTGTTTTTGTCCACTGGTTGCTTCCTTGTTTTGTGGTTAAAGGCTGTGGAAAATTGGCTGCTCGGGGCTGCAGAGGTGGATGTTTTCCCTGGAGCAGCTCGCGGACGGGGCACATTCCTGGGAAAGCTGTGTAAATCCGTGCATTGATTTGGTGTGAAACCCTCCTGACCTCTGGAATACATTAGCAGATTAGCCATGGGGCCCTGTGCTCGCCCGGCCCATTGAAGAGGACCATGCCACAGGCGCTTTAGCCCTGAAATAACAGTAAGTCCGGATACCAGCGCGGCAGATGGGCCCACGCTGGCTACCACTGACAAACAGCAATTAAACTACTCACTGTGCGGAGTACAGCGCTGGCTGGTTTCACAATGGTGTTCAGGAGGCCAAGGAAGGGAAGGACTGCAAACTTGAGTCTATATCATTGACTGTATATGTAAATGGACATAGATAACCCTCTACCTGCCACGATACAAATAGGAAATGAGCATGGGGCTGCTTCTGGCTAAATAGATTCTGTTTGTATTAACGCGCTCTGCATCATCCTGGTGTTTTTATTTCTCTATTTTGTCCGTAAATAAATTCCTATTCCTAATATTGAACTCGGCTCGGCTATAACTGCTGATCTCCTGAGCTTCATTTGGCTGGTGAATCAAAATCAGTATTACCATATTTTCCAGGTTATTAGACGTGGTCTTAAGCCTCTAACCGCATCAAAAAACGACCTCGCGCGCTGCAATCCAGAGCGCCCTATACACGAATCCACTCAGGTGTCCCATCACGACTTTAGTAAACTATAAAGCCGCAAACATACACGGAGCAGACAGCGACCGTGCAGAGAAACACACCCGCAGCCACACTCATCACTCCACACGGACGAGGAACGGAACGAAGGAATGAACCGACAAAGCGAGTCCAGTGTGCCACTCTGAGCCACAACTGAACAACTGAGTCACTGCGAACACGCCAACAACCCAGCGGTCCCAGACAGCACCCTTCCTACACGCCACAACTGAACAAAGCCGAGACTCACCGTGAACACGACAAACAAACTGACCCATCGAACTGTTGTGTTTCGTTTAAAGTCCGCTGCTGTTTATATGTGAAAAAAGTTCGAAAATAGACCATTTAATGACAATGCGTCTTATAATCCGGAGCGCCTAATAGCCCGGAAAAATACGGTAAGTCTATTCTTTAGTACTGAAATTGAGTTTTACATTTTATCATCAGTTTTATCATTTTATTCGTGACAAGACTAGTTGGTAATACTTTCTACTAAGGTTGTAAATACCCTAATAGAAGTGTTCATTTTAGTCAGGCCTTTGTAGACAGCTCAGGGGTCCTTGGGTTACCATGGTGACGCGGTTACTTGTGGCGTAACTGCTGTGACTTCACATCATTTCTGTTAACCTGTCAAAGTCTGCGTCTATGACATGATAGAGATTACCAGATCAAATCAGATAAAAGATTGGAGACAGGACATTAAAGCTCATAAAATACGTTCCTGAGTCCGTTTTACTCTCTGACCGGAGTATTGTTTGGGTGAAGTGTCCCAGTACACAGTATACAGTCCTCCCTAGCTATCTCCAACAGTATATATATGCAAAATAGAGCTTATAAAATGTTCCATCCATTACTTTTCTTGTGCTTCTCCAGGAGGCGGGATGCAGAGGCAGCAGTCTGAGCAGAGATGTCCAGACTTCCCTTTCCATGCACACTTCCTCAGCTCCTCTGGGGACTTTTCCTTTTGCTGAAATATGCTATCTGCATGATAAATTATGACTACAAAATACTCTGAAAAAAGGAAATATATGAGTCTTGTCAGATTAGTGTCTTTTTGTGGTTGATACATTATTATCACAACAAATTTTTAAAAAATCATGACAGTGACGTTTTCTTTATTTATACTAATGACCAATCAGTACTTTTCAGCTCAAACTAAAATGCACAAAAATTATCGTATATTTTTCATTTTGATGTAACCAATACCCTTTTTTGTTCCCCCCCAGTGTTTGACACAAAGATTGGAGGCTCTATTCCTGCAAAAGCCGTGACAGTGGAGAAAATTAAACTGTATGAAGAGTGGAGTAACTGTAAGGCAAAATGTAAAGGATTTCAGTGGTTTTCTATTAAGGAGAAAAAAAAAAAAAAACCCAAAACAAACTACTGAAATCCTGAAAACTTATACTCTTGAACTAAATGTACTGTATGAATGTGTAACCCGACTGCCTCCCCTTCTAGTTATTAACTTTTTTTTCTTTTATCTATTTGTATGTATACATATTTATATTATATATTTTATATATATTTATTGAATTATTATTATTTACTCATTTATTTTATTTATTTTTTTCTTTCTTTTATGTACTTTTTACATTTATATTAATTTTATGTTTGGGAAAAAAAGACTGAGTATATATACTGTTAGCCTGATTCATCAGCCGGTTTCACTTCATTTCACTTCATAGGAACCGTCTGACCTCGCAGCATTGGAATTCGTTCGCTCGACGGTAGGCGGGTATTTTTTTTATTTAACCAATCGCTGCTATTTTGTAGTCACGTATGTAATGCGCCGCTAACGGGACTAACAGGTATATTAAGATTTTCCCAAATCCCTTAGGAAGAAAGGCAATAACGTCTTTTCCCTTGATGAAATTTAGCAAACATTCTCTTTGTTCCAGCTTTAAATCCTCGATCTCAGGAATCGTTGACAACACTGAATATATGTCTTTTCGATGATTGGCTGGTGCGTGGTTTACAACTTCCAGGGTTTTTGGAAACCGTCTAGTGCAGGGGTGTCAAACTCATTTTGGTCCGGGGGCCGTATCCAACCTACTTTAATCCCAAAGGGGCCAGATCAGAAAACTCATGGCATATAAACCCCAAAAATAACAATAAGTTCAAATATTTGTGCAGAGAAACACAAATCTATTACAGAAATCTTTTTTAATTGATGAACTCTTTCTTTTTACAAAATATTATAATATTATGAACAACCTGAAATTTTAAGAAAAATTCAATTTCAACACAATGTTTTAACATGAACTTGTATGTAAACAGGAATAAGAATAAGAAAATCCTGCACTCGGCTCCACTTTTCTCATTTTTGACTTTTTCTGATGAGGGTGTCACGGTCAACAGTCAAAACGATCGTCCTTTAAGAGCGTTTGGAAAGAGACAAGTCTTCATTTGTGCTGCTCTGGTGGGAGGGGCCACGCACAGAGACGCTGCTATGCTCAGCACCGCAGAAAATTAACAATATTTTAATAGAAAATATAATTTAAATATTTTGGTAGAAGATCACCCAAGGGCCACATTAAAGGTCTTGGAGGGCCGGATCTGGCCCCCGGGCCTTATGTTTGACACCTGTGGTCTAGTGTATTCTGATTCCTGACCTAGCTGCTGGAGAGAAATGAAATTGAGCGGAGGCACTAGGTGGCGCTGGCCTGGCAAATATACTGTGACTTATGTGGACAAAAAAAAGCACTGAATAAATTGCAACTGACATTCCTGCATACTGCCTTTGTGGGCAATACACATCACTTTTCTTGTCTATGCAAATGCGATGAGCAGTGGTTGTATAAGTCACAGAAGGTACAGAATTACCAAATAAGTAACTTCTAAGTTTAAATGAGGATTGAATAAAAACACACCATCTAAAAGTGCTAAAAGACTAACGCATTATTAAATAAATTAGTGAAGTAAACAAATGAGCTAGTGGGAGAAATGACTATCTTTTAAACTGTCTCTGTTTTTGGTGCTAGGTTTTGAACTTGTGGAATGCAGAGAGTAAAGACCCAGTTTTCTTTGGACCAAGCCCTGTCCGGATCATAAATACGCCTGCATTTGGAGGAGGAGGCCCCTAAAACATGTTATAGAGGTCAGAGGTCACGGCAGTATAAATGTTTTGGGCTCCATATGTTTTCAGGGAGATTGATGGTCATCGCCATGGGGACGTCCACTGTTATGCTTTTCCAGATCTGTCAATGGGAAATAAGACGTACATAAAAGGGCAAAGTCAATGTTAAAAGTTGATTTATGGAGTTCTGTGAGAGAAACAAGATGGAGGATTTGGGGGAAGGCTGTTGGCGTGATAGCACATGTTTTCAAATGATAAATATTAAGTCCTTCTTTCTGGCCAAATCCTAGTTTCAAGATAGCGTGGGGTACAAAAGTAGTTATCTGATTTGTAAAAGTGATTTAAGGTGAAACTTTGACTCGTACACTGTGTTAAACTGACGGCGTTTATGGATGAGAATGAAAGGAATTTTAATCTTTCACCTTTAACATAGATACAGAATATGGAACTAGGGCGTGTCCTGATTTTTGACGGTATTTGTCAAAATTTGGGGGTTGACATGACGAGAAGTTTGCAAAATCCATCTGAAAAAGGTCACTAGGCACGAAGAGATTATAACAGTATAATCTGTCAGCATCATATTGTCATGACTAACAATAATAATGATGCATTGGGTTTAGTTTTTGTTGTTTTTTTAACACTTTAAGACACTTTACATTACATTTATTGTCTTTACAACGGAAGAGAAGCTGCCAATCTACACAATCGACCCTTCCAACTACCACATTCACACTTGCTTGACCAGCCAGTCCATTTTACATTTTGTTCAAATCCAGAAAGGCCTGGAATTGGACCATAAAGTGTGAAAAATCTCCGTCCAAACTTGAGACAATCCAACAACAGAGATTAATTTGTTGCACGTGCTCCTCAAATCTCCTCTAAAAAATTTGTAACATTCAGAACAAAATATACAACTTCTTTAGCTGAAATAAGTTTGGTGCTTTGTTTGTTAATTCTGTAAAAATCTGTGTTGTTTTTCAGTACTTTATGTAGATACACTACTGGTCAAAAGTTTTAGAACATCCTGATTTTTCCAGTTATTTATTGCAGTTCAAGTTGTGCATATCCAATGTACAGCTTGAAATGGTACAAAGGTAAGAACTGAACAGCCAGAAGTCAAAAAATATAAAAGATAACAAAAGGTCTGCCAAAACTACCTCAGGAAAAACAAAACAAAATGGTGAGCCTGAAAACATGATTGGTTTTGGATGAACAGGACAGAAGAGTGAAATCCAAGCAACCTGCAAGTGCCACACATTTATGGAAACTTCTGCAGCAAACTTGGGAAGAACTTTCTGAAGAATATTTGATTTCTATTGTAAAAAGAATGAGCCACGAGTGTGTTCAACTGTTTTATCTGCCAAAGGTGGTCACTTTCATCAATTAAAAGTTTAAAATACGTTTTGATCAACAGTAAACAAGTAAAAAAATGGAAAAAGTGTGGTGTTCTAAAACTTTTGACTGGTAATGTATTGCTCCTTTTGTATGTGTAAGAAGCCATGTTTGTTTTTAGAGTGAACAAAGCATGTGTCTTTCTGATTGGTTAATCCTCCTGTCATTCGCGGCCTGTGAAATCAGGGACACAGGTCACAACTCCAAATCCACTTGTCTTTGTAAAGTTTTGTCAGAGCGGTTTTGGCTGGCCACTGTGACATTTATACCAGGTAATATGTGTGAAGTGTCTTGCCTAGAGACACATCAGCAGTTTCGAGTTGAGTCACTGCAAGTACTAACCAGGCCCGGCTTTTAATACCTGATGAGAGGGGAATTGAAAAGCAGGTACAGTTCCAATGACAGGTTTCAATATATTATTAATGGATACAGTAGATACTAGGGCTGGGTGTCATCCGGAAGTTGCTGATATGATACATACCTCAATACAGTGAGTTTATGATTTGAAACAATTCAGTACGAGATATTTCAAAACAATTCAATTTGGTTCAGTGAAAAATAACGGCTAAATCATGACTGTGATACTAAACGTCTTTGTTAAACCACTTTTTGTGCAAAGTTCATATGAAACACACCCATTTTCATCATCAAAACGGTGAAAATGTCAAATGTTTTCTTCTTATTTATTTGTAAAGGGACAGCACATATTAATGAACATTACAAATAAATACGTAAAGATTAAAGCTAACGTGGCTAATTTCCATCTTCAGTCCCTCGGCAAGTTGATGTAAAATCATCTACAGGACAGAGAAAAGTACAGTAACAATCACACAAAAGTACATAAAACCAGCACATTCACTATGCATACAACACACTCACTATACATACAACGCTCTAACTATACATACACATTAATTTCAAACAGTTCATTTGAAGTTCAACGTCAAGAGTTTAAGAGTTAAACCAACAATCCTTCAATATAAAAGAAAATGTAATTTGGTTAAACACAGTGATATATTTGGCCTTTGAACTTCACTGTTTTAAAGCTTTAGAAAATGCCGCAGTGTTTGAAAGTTCTCGTATATGAGCAGGCTCTGTGTTCCATGTTTAACTTGTTTGAAAATGTGTTGCATAAATGAGTTTCCCACTAAACAAGCAACAAAACTTTAACTATAACAAAATAATTTAGTAAAATATACCAAAAAAATACTCTTGGCAATATATCGATACAGCAGCCCACGATATCTATACTGTGTCATCACATTAAATGAAACGATATATCGATATTTCAGTATTTTTGCACACCTCTAGTGGCAACATTAAAATATTGCATAAAACTATATACAAGATGTTTACATTTGCCACTTAAAAACAAGTTTCACACAAAATTATCCAGTAAATGAAATTTGAACACATGGTGGAAACATGTTAATAAGTCTAAGCATCAGGTTGTCTCAAGTCACAGGGCTCAAGTCCGAGTCAAGTTCCAAATCACTGACCGTCAAGTCCAAGTCGAGTCCCAAGTCTATTGTCTATTTTATCAAGTCAAGTGTCAAGTCCTAAAAATAGTAACTTGAGTCCAAGTCACGACTTGCAGGTCCCCACCTCTGCCAAATACCACCAAGTAAGTCTGAACTCGTCAAAACTTCAAATCAAGATCAAATCTCAACTAATCAATTTACAACATTTCTTTTTGACAATGTGGTAACCTTTTTCCGCTGATGCTTTCTGATTCCCTGTTACGGACTCCCACTCCCTGCTCTAACTTGTAGCATCCGTGTGTATCTCTGCCCTATCTGTGTGCATGCCCCGACACTGCTACTGCAATGCTACCTGATCTGTTTACCAATACTGCGCTCGACTGGCCAGCGGCTACGGCACAGCTCACCACAATGGGCTGTTTTATAGGAGCACACTTCACCTGCAGCCCTGAAACTTAAGGAGGAGTCAGACATTGAACGCGTAATTAAACCTGTTGCAGCATTACATTGGTGAGCGCGATGTATTTTTATGAAGAATGTGGTTCTGGTGGGTTCCACATTAAACAGATAAAGACAGATCTGTTCACATTAGACTTTTCTCATCCCACATATTTGAGAGAGGAAGTTCAAAACCATAATTACCCAACACTTCTGGCTCATATGCAGAATTATGAGTGTTTTCCAGCACAAATTAACCAAAAGATAATTTACTGCACATGGAACATGGTTAAAGGCTCCAGATTTCTTTAACTCTGTTATTATGTTGTATCCTCGGCAATCATTTTTGTAACTTTTTGTTTCTCTCTTGCCAAGTATGTTCCACAGTATGGCATTAAACGCATCTAAAAACACACATTCTTACTGTGAGTAACTTGGCTTTATGGTTTAACTTGCTTGTTTCCATGGAGACAGATATAGATTTAGTGCAATACTCCAAAAAACATAATAAACCCAAATGAATTCTGGCTCCATCTCTCCCCTTTCACCTCTCTGCCCTTCTTTCTCTCTCTTTCTCGCTCTCTCCTCCGCCTCTCTCAGTGCCATCTCTCTCTAGTTCTCTCTCTCCCCCTCTTTTTTTCCTCTATCACTCCCTTCTGCAGCTCCTTCCTCTCTCCTCTATCTTTTTCACTTTTTTCTCTCTATGTCTCCTCCTCTGCCCCCTCTCTCTTCCTTCTCTGTCTATCTTTCTCTCTCTATCTCTCTCTCCCCCTTTGCCCCATTCTGCCCTCTTTCCTCTGTCCTCTATATTTCTCCCTTCTTTCTCTCTATCTCATCCCCTCTGGCCCCCCACTCTCTCCTCTCTCTTTCTCTCTCTCCTCTCTCTTTCTCCACTTTTTCTCTCTCTCTGTTTCTTTGTCCCCCCTCTTTCTCCTCTATCTCCCCCATTTCTTCTGCCTTCTTTTCTCTACTATTTCTCAACTGTCTCAATTTCTCTCCTCCTCTGCTCCCTCTCTTTCCTCTATAGCCTCCGCATCTTTCTCTCCCCCTCTCTTTCTCCACCTCTTTCTATCTCTCTCCTCCTTTGCCCCTTTCTCTCTCGCTCTCTCTCTTTCTCACCCCCTCTATCTCTCCCCCTCTTATCTCTCTCTCTTTCTCTCTCCCCCTCTCCATTTCGCTCTTTCTCTCTCTCTATGTCTCCCCTCTTTATTTCTCTCTATATCTCTCCCCCTCCTCTCTCTTTCTCTCAATCAACCCCATCTTCCCCCTTTCTTTTTCTCTCTCTATATCCTCTATACCCTCTTCCCCCCTCTCCTCTCTCTTTCTCTCTATCACCTCCCTTTTCCTCCTCTCTTTTCTCTCTCTTTCTCTCTCTCTATCCCCCCCTTCCACCACTCTCTCTTCCTCTCTCTCTTTCTCCACCTCTTTCTATTGCTCTCCTCCTTTGCCCCTTTCTCTCTCTTTCTCACCCCCTCTACCCTCTCTCTCTCTCTCTATCTCTCCCCCTCTTATCTCTCTCTTTCTCTCTTCCCCCTCTCCATTTCTCTCTTTCTCTCTCTCTATCTTTCTCCCTCTTCCCCCACTCTCTCCTCTCTCTTTCTCTCTCTCTTTATGCCTCCCCCTCTCCATTTCTCTCTCTCTATCTCTCCCTGTCCCCCCGTCCTCTCTCTTTCTCTCTATCGACCCCATCTTCCCCCTCTCTTTTTCTCTCTCTCTATCTCTCCCCCTCTTCCCCCACTCTCTCTCCTCTCTCTTTCTCCACCTCTTTCTATCTCTCTCCTCCTTTGCCCCTTTCTCTCTCTCTCTCTCTTTCTCACCCCCTCTTCCCCCCTCTCTCTTTCTCTCTCCCCCTCTCCATTTCTCTTCTCTATCTCTCCCCCTCTTCCCCCACTTTCTCTCCTCTCTCTTTCTCTCTCTCTCTTTATGCCTCCCCCTCTGCCCCCTCTCCATTTCTCTCTCTCTCTCTGCCTGTACCCCCGTCCTCTCTCTTTCTCTCTATCGATCCCATCTTCCCCCTCTCTGTTTCTCTCTCTATATCTCTCACCCTCTTCCCCCACTCTCTCTCCCCTCTCTTTCTCTCTCTCTCTTTATGTCTCCCCCTCTTCCCCCTCTCCATTTCTTTCTTTATATCTCTCCCCCCTCTCTCCTCTCTCTTTCTCTCATCCCCCCCTCTTCCCCTCTCTTTTCTCTCTCTATATCTCTCCCCTCTCTCTCCTTCTCTCTATCTCTCCCCCTCTCTCTCTCTCTTCTCTCTCTCTCTCTATCTCCCTCCCTTCCCCCCCTCTCGCTCCTCTCTCTTTCTCGCTATTGACCCCCCCTTCCCCTCTCTTTTTCTCTCTCTTCCTCTCTCTATCTCTCCCCCTCTTCCACCACTCTCTCTCCTCTCTCTCCCCCTCTCCCTCCTCTCACTTTCTCTCTCTCTGTCTCTCTCCTCTCTCTCTCTCCTCTCACACACTTTCTCTCTCCTCCGCTCGTCCGCCCCTCCCTCTCGTCTTTTGTCCGGGGTCCATCTCCTGCTCTGACATGATCTCTCCATTCATGTGCCAGTCTGCTCCTGCGCTCTCTGTGAGGGGGCAGCTCCGGCCTGATGAGCCCATAAAGGACCCCCGCGTTAGGCCATGGAGACCCCGGATGGCCCTGTCCCGTGTTCCCACAGCCGCCCTGTCTGTCAGGCGCTGAGTGACAGGTGCTGACACAACACACGACCCACCCACACTCCTCATTCATCTGTCTGATCATTCAAATCTGGACATCACAGAGGGAACTTTCTCTATAGAGGACGGTACGCTTTGTCTGGAAGGTTCCACAGTATGGCATTACACTTGAGTTACATTGTTTTATTGCTCAAAAATACATTGAAAATTAATGCATTTTTACTATCGTCGTCCACATTCCATGAGCGTGTAACTGGAAGCACTGCTCTGTCTGAAGCTCTTCTACCCAAGTTAGACTTAATCTGAGCTTCATTTTAACAAAATCCAAAAATAGCTCATATAGTTGCAACAGACATAAAATTATAGTCACAAAAATCAAACACCTGCAAATGTGTGCTTGAAATTCATTTTGTATTTGTATTTCATGTAGTTCAGACGTACTTTGTGGTATTTGATTTGGATTTTTTTTTTTTTTTTTTTGGAGATGTTTCTTTCTTTTGATTCATCAGTCGGTTTCACTTCGTGGAAACTGTCTGACCTCGCAGCATTAGGATTCATTCACTCGATGGTAGATGGGTACTTTTTTTATTTAACCAATCGCTGCTATTTTGTCGTGATGTATGTAATGTGCCGGAACACTAACAGTGGTGTCCAAATAATTGCCGGCACAACAGCAAACAAAGCAGAGAGTGAACATGTCTGTCAATGATTATTGTCGTTTCTGTGAGGTGAACTTGCGAATTAAAGGTGCAATAAAAAATGCTAAGTTTGTATCGTCTACATCCATCTCGACCGCTTATTTTACTGTTGTGCTGTACCACAAATCGACCCAGACAGGCGCTTGAGTTTAATGTCATGACTTCACAGCTCTTCGCTGATTGGCCGGTCCTCCTACAACTTGCAGGGTTCTTGCAAATCGTCTAGTGTATTTCGATTCCTGAACTAGTCGCTGAAGAGAAATGAATTTAGGTGGTCCCAGCCTGGCTAGATGTTTCTACCATGTGTTCAAATTTCAAAACCTGATAATTGATAATTTTGCACAAAACTTGTTTTTATAAAGAGGGTATGAATGTGGCAAAGGTAAGTATCTTGTATGTTTTTGTGCAATATTTTAATGTAGTAGCCACTGTATTTGTATTCAGTTTTAGTTAACACTTTTTTATAATGTGTGCTTTGCGTCACCTTCACTATACAGATACATGTAGAACAGCTCAATGTGATGTGTTAGTAGATCAGTTTAATGCCGTACTGTGGCACATTCCAGGAAAAGCCATAAAATCATCATGGAGACAAGCAGATGGCAGATGCAGCTTTACCTCCAAAAAACTTGGTCACATTGTGATACAGCACTTTTCCACCTACATGACACTCAAAGCGCTTTACAACAAGGAAACACTCACCCATTGACACACACATTCATACACTAGCGTACACAGACATTAGGGGCGAGGTGGGTAAAGTGTCTTGCCCAAGGACACAACAACATTCATCTGTGGGAGCTGGAATTGCACTGCCAAACCTGTAGGTCAGTGGATCTGACCGCTCAACCAATGATGTTTTATTTGTTTGTTTGTTTTTGTGTTGAGAGTGAGATTTGAACCATGGACAAACTTACCAACTGAGCTCCTGCCGCCCCATAAGGTTGTGGTTTGCTCCTCTAACCTTATATTCATTGTGAAAATACTTTTGTTTATCACTTCATGACAGGTTATTTTTCACTGTGCACAAATAAAACCATACTGAAGCTTTGAATCCAGACGTAACTATCTCCCATACCAGCCCCTTTCCTATGAGCCTGGCGTCCAGAGGGGTGGGGCTCAGGGTGGGCATCGTGCCAGCAGCTCCACCTCGTCTCCTCATGAGCAGTATGTGTTTGAAAAGCAGGAATGCACCGTGCTAAATCTGCACCAAAGATCCTCGTGTGGGTGGCAGCCGGGACGTGAGACAGTGACATAGACCCAAAATATCCCACGCTATTTCTATAGACTGACAGTGTGCAGCTCAAGAGTCTTGGGAGTGAGAGAATTGTTACTTCCAAAAGAGTGAAATTAAGTTGAAATAAATTTGGCCCAAAAAGAAAATTGTTGAACTTCATCATTATTTGTTTGGAGGGGATTGGCTCGACGAACTTGACATATTAAACTTACGGCTTAAAGGTCTTTCAACAAGATTCACAAATGTTTGAGGTTGGAAACTGGCACAACCTTCTGATTTGTAACTTGGCCTGCAGTGTCAGTGTCAAGTCTAAAGGTCTTATATTAAACAAAATTGACTCTTGTGAGCTTTAAGCCATGTTATAATGCTGTTGCCTCCATCCACGGATTTCATTTTTGTTTCACTTACACTTGTTTGAATAACCATGAATTATAAGTCTACATCTCCAAGGTTCGAAATGCACCGTTCCACCTTGGGTTGTCATGTAGTGGTTATTTTCAAGTTAAAAGCTACCTTTTACCTTTTGTTGGGTAAAAAGTAGATTCCTGGGCTGAAATTATCCAAATGATTCTAAAAAAAAGTGTATTAAGTTTTGTGTTTTGTGTTTGCGGGAAGAACTCAGTCTATGCAGGGTTTGTGTTCTAAACAACATTTAAGCAAAACACAATTCCAGGTCTGTTTTTGATGAGAAAACAACATTATAACCAGGGGTGTAGTGGGCCTGGTACAAGGGGATTCGCCGTCCCCCCATTTCTCCCGACGTGAGATATAAAAAAATAACAAATATAACATAGTTACAACTTAAACGTCAAACCGGAGCTATTGGCAACGGGAAAAACAACCTGCATAGGCTCATGATATGACTGAACCAGGACTGAACCAGGACTGAGTGTCAGGACAAGCCCGCAGGTGCGCCCGTGTAGACTGTCGAGTGACCACAAGCAAAAGGATTGCCGCATTGACCTGGTTTAGTCCTTGTGTAGTCCTGGTTTAGTTCTGGTTTAGATCTGATTTAATCTGGGTTCAGTTCTGGTTTAGTCCTAGTTTAGTTCTGGTTTTGACCTGGTTTAGTCCTGCTTTAGTCCTGTTGTAGTTCTGTGTTAGTTCTGGTTCAGTCCTGGTTCAATTCTGGTTTATTCCTAGTTTAGACCTAGTTTAGATCTGGTTTAGTCCTGTTTTAGTCCTAGTTCAGTCCTGGTTCATGTGTTGTAGCCTCTGATTTATGTTCTGTAGGTGATTATAAATGGGGTTAATGTTAATAACATGATTCCGCAGCATTTTGATTAAAAAAATAAATACAAAAATTAAAATTTTTACTGGGTTCGAGCCTTTATGTTTGTATTGAAAGAGTTTTTTTTTCTTTTTCTTTCTTTTAAAGGTTGGTAGGTGGGCGGGATTCATCACATCGATGACGTCACGAATCGGGTAAGTTAAAAAAAAAAAAAAACACTACACAACTGATTATACCAGATCAGAAAATTGCATAATATGGGCCTTTTAAAAGTACAACTTAAAGATTTTTCATCTGACAAACATCATGTGTTTGAGGTTGAAAACTGGCACAACCTTCTGTCCTGTAACTTGGCCTGCAGCTTCACTGTCAAGTTTAATGCAATACTGTGGAACATTACAGCAAGGCACTAACATTGAAGAGAGATAACAGTATGTGCACCCTCTTCTGGAAAACTTACATTACACCTTTAAAATAATCCAACAAATGTAACTCCACCTGTTTGACTTACATACGTTTAAGTTCGTGTCCCGTTGTTGATATCTTCAGGGTGCAAACTTGAGATTCAGAGCAGGTTCCTCCCTCGTCCCACCAAAACTTTCTGCTGACTAAAAACAGTTTGGGTTTCATGAATTCGCTGAAGGGTCAACTGACTTATTACAAACTTTTGCTCCCTGAATTCTCCCTGTAAAGCTGTCCTGGTCCGTCACTCATCTGCACCACCTCGCTGTCCATGTAAGTGATAGGAGTTTTATCCCAAATAACTTGTGTCTTTGCGTGTGCTGTTAAGGTGAGGTGACACTGGATCCTCTGTTTGTCTGTAAAACAATATGGCGGTTACTAAGCCACTGGTGTAAAATGGATATATAACGTCCTATTGTAGCCTCAGTTAGTAGGACATTGGGTTTGTTTACATCAGAAAGCTTTATTGGTGCACTATGTAACTTTTCTGGTGAAAGATGCGGCGCCAGCTTGTCTCTGTGAAGACATTATCACTTTGCCTGGAAAGTACCACAGTAATGCATTTACGTGACATATAAACATCTCCATCTAGACGTCACCCGTGCACGTTTAACAACAAAATATGACTCATAAATCTGAAATAAATTTACAGGTAAATCTAAATATTTCATGCATGTAATGTGTTATTATCCACAAGAGAATCAGGTTGAAGGGTGTAGGGCAGGGGGTAGCTCTCCACCCCAGTCCAAGTAGCTCACCGAGGTATTTCTGAATTATATGTACTGTGCTGAATAAGTAAAATTTGATTAATTACCATTGTAAATCTGCCATAGAAATGCCCAGGTTTGTGCACTAATAAATGAATAATGGTTTATATTTTATTTATCTAACTGTCCCTAATCTAAGGCTATAGCTCTTATATATACTACATTCTTGCCACTGTTAAAATAAGTAGCTTTTTGGCATTTTTGTTTTATAAAGGTAGCTCACCAGAGGAAAAAGGTTGGAGACCCTTGGTGTAGGGCAGGGGTGTCAAACTCGTGTCAAAGTCGTGGGCCAAACTAAATATTTAAATGGAAAATTTCAACAACATCTGCATGTTTTCTCTTCTTTCGAGATATTTAATGTTAAATCTTTTCTTGTTAAAATAAATGTTTAATAATAGTTTTGCTTAAATATTGAATCCAGAACAAGCAAAATATAAAATAATAACACAATTTTAAATAAATAATGTCTCTATAGCCTATCTGTAATCGGCGAGCCAGCTCTAATACATATTTGATATCATCTCATGGGCCAAATATAATTATATTGCAGGCAAAATTTGGCCCCCAGGCCTATGTTTGACATGTGTGGTGTAGGGTATAGAGCACAGGATAAAAAACCATTTACGCTGTTGTAATGTTTTTTCCAGCTAAGACAACTGGCTAAAATTAAGCCCATTTTGTCAGCATTTTGAAACAGCCACACTTGCATTTGTGACCACCAGATTGAATTATTGTAATGCACTTTATGTTGGTGTCAGCCAAAATGCACTTTGCTGTTTGCAGCGGGTCCAAAACTCAGTGGCTTGACTTTTAAACCTCACTCTCTCCTCAGGGTTACATTGACCCGAAGTTTTTTTTTTTTTTCCTTCCCGATCTGTTGGGGCGGGTCAATCAGTGTATTTGAAAATACATTTTTGATAAATAAATTTATAATAATAAATGTTTGGGTCTGACTGACCCACCCCAAGAGAGCGGGAAGGAAAAAAAGATTTTTCTTCAGGTCAATGTGACCCCGAGGAGAGCGTGAGGGTTTTTAACTGGACCCCGGAAACACAAGAGCATCTCACCGATTTTATCCTCTCTCCATTGGCTCTCAGTGTTTTAGAGTCAAGTTTAAAATTCTTTTATTTACTACCTACCTCATGGACCTGATCCACCCTTATGCACTCACAGGTCAGCAAACCAGCCCCAGCTCGCCATCCCAAAAATTAAACGTGAGCTTCATGGGGACTGTGCATTTTCTATTGCTGTCCTGCAGCTCTGGAACCAGTTGCCATTAGCGATCAGACAGGCGGAGTCTGTACTCGTTTTTAAATCACTCCTAAAACACATCTTTTTTCACTGGCTTTTAACAAGTGACATGTACTTTTCTTGTTGTAGAGTATCTTATTGTTTTCTATGTTTTGTAGTAGTTGTATTGTGTTGTACTGCAGTTGTCCTTATCCATTTTATGCTTGTGTACAGCAGTTTGGTCAGCTGTAAAGTTTTTTTAAAAGTGCTTTACAAATAAAGTTGGTATGATATGGTATGATAAAAGAAAAAATATATATATAAATCCAAATACACTGACATTTAACCAAGATATTACTATAAAAACACCACTCTGACCTGAATTTGCAACCAGGAAAAACAAGTGCAATATTCCAGTTATATTAAATAGCTATAAAATTTTTTATTATAATTTATATTAAGGGAAAACCTCAATCTCATATATTTGATAAGGTAGAAATAGAGAAGACATGCTGCCCAAACACAGAGCCTTACGTCAGTTTGACCCCTATTTGTGCATTGTTTTCCAGATTTTGGAATCTTTTATTGTTTAAAAGAAAAAGTGACAGAAATCTTGGGGCTCGTTCATGTGTAAACCTTAAGGCTGCGTTATGCTTCGAATGTTCCCTGAAGAAAGATGCTTGAGAGGCCATGCATGAAGTGTGACCAGTGCATTCTTCCTATTATTATTTATGCAGTTTATTTCAATTCATTTTCCAACACGTCATCCCTGCATTCCTGGTATTGATTCTAATTTGTGCAAGAGATAGAGACTTATATGCGATGACCAAACTATCTCCAACAACACGGGCTTCTATTGGAAAACCAGACGTGCTAATGACTGGATGAATATAAAGCGAAACTAGTAAGTGGGTGGAGAAGACTGAGTGGATTTCTGTCACAAAGATGAGATAATTAAATGGTAAAATTTGCTTGAGAAAATGTTGAGAAAGTGTCCCACATGAAGAGATCTTAAAGGTGTAGGGATAATGAATATGTCTTGTGAGCGACAGCAGTTTGTGATGGTAATGTTGTGGATGTGGAGGCTGTTCTGGGGCACTGGTTCGGGAGAAAGACGGACACGCTTCACTGTCCCTGCTTTTGTCTCCGAGTGCTGCTCCATCTGTCCCGTCGACCAATCACAGCAAGGATCACTAGCTTTCAGTGATAGGCCTGAGGTAGAGTTTCCAACAAAGCATGACATGATGAGCACCTGGCTAATACATAGTGCCACTTAAAACTATAGACCTGTGCAGTACGTCAGATAGTGACCACTGCAGACCAGGAGCACTTCAGTAAATGATGCTTTGGAGATGCTCTCAACCTGTTTTCTCACCATTGTAAAATTTGTTCCTTTTCAGACTAGCTCAAATCCTTATGTGTATCCAATTTAATCCTTAAAGAGCACATATTATGCTATTTTTTGCTCTGTTATAATGTTGTTTCCTTGTCAAAAACATACATTCATTCACACACAGTGTTGGGAAGGTTACTTTTAAAATGTATTCCCCTACAGATTACAGATTACATACCCCAAAATGTAGTTTGTAACGTAATCCATTAAATTACTTAAAGTGAGTAATGTAATCTGAATACTTTGGATTACTTGATCTGCTGTAGAGAAGCAAAGATGAGGATATTGTAACATAAGATATTTTGTCTGCTAAAAGATAATTTAAAAAAACAGTCTTTACTTAAAATATTATTGATAGAAGAGGGGGAGACACGGTCCACGCAGCATGATTTAGTCCTGTTAAATCCTGTTTTAGACCTGGTTTAGTCCTGGTTTAGTCCTGGTTTAGACCTAGTTTAGACCTGGTTTAGACCAGGTTTAGAACTGGTTTGGACCTGGGTTTAGCCCTGGTTTAGACCCGGTTTAGTGTCTGACAATGAGTGGAATTACCGAGAGAAAAAAAAAAAGGGGAATAGCCCAAAGTGTGAGAGCAGGAAAATACCGCCGTGTAATCCATTTATTTCAAACAAGTAACTGTAATCCAATTACCTCTCACTGAAACAGTAACTGTAACTGAATACAGTTACTCATAATTTGTACTCTGATTACGTAACTCCGGTACATGTAATCTGTTAGTCCCCAACACTGTTCACACATTTACCACAAAAACACATTTAGGCGGAGTCTTTTTCTTAAATAAAAAACACTGTCCACTTTGTGTTGTTGTGTGTTAATACTAAAAGTGCTCCACTTTTAAACTCCATACACCTTCTCTAGATTTTATTTTATTTTAAATTTTTTTGAGGATTTTGACCCTGGAATTGTCAATCTCTACTTAACAAAAGGTAAAAGTTAACTGTTAATTTGAAAATGACCACTTCATGACATAACAAGATGGAACAGAGCAATTTGAGTTTTTGAGATGTAGACAGACACAGACTAATCACGCAGGATTAATCAAGCATGTCTGAATGAAACAATAAACTAATCTGGGTGTGTATTTGATGAAGTAACAACATTATAAAATGGCTTAATGGCTCACATTTTGCGTCACATAGTGGGGAAAAATTGTGTATTTGGAACAATGAGACTGTACTTCTCAGATGTTGTTCAGTCTAAAAGAATGGGTGTGCTGTGGTCCAAAGCAAGAAGAATATCTGATGAAGGCTTTTTTTGCCGAAACGTTATATTGAAAATAAATAAGCTTTTGGACATCGGCCATCTGAGTGTGCTATGCATTTTTTCACTTTTGTCAGTCTAAAAGAATAGCCACTTTTGCCTCTGATTAATCTATAACAGTGTTTCCCAAAGTCTGGAAAAGCTCCTTTAGGTGGTGCTCAGACAGCTCTTCAGTTTGTGGCTGTACCGAATTTTATCCACTTTTTGTCATTCTTTGGATCATTTCTTGTTTGTTCCAGTGGGATGATGTAGTCTATTTAGACCTCATTTAGCTCTGGTTTAGACCTGGAACAGTTCTGTTGTATACTTGGTGATTTGGTGGTACTCAGAAAGCCTGATCGTCTCTTTGGTTGTGCTGGGTGTTTCAGAGCCGCTGATCTACAATTAAACCTGAGAATCATCCACTACCAGTGCGTTGTTTTAGCCCCCTCTGGACCTGCACATTTTCTTTGCTTTTTAGCTCAAGGACCATATCTGCAGATGACTATTTGCATGGACAGACTGACTGACTGACCATCTCCTCCTTGGAAAAATATGAGAAAAACGACACAAAAAGTAAAATGTTATCCCCAAACTCTGCATTTGACCTTAGTTCATCGAGGATTAGCCAGTAGTTCATGTTTTAGGTTAATAAGTCCAATATAAATTCTGTATCTGCGCATTCCTCTGTCCTAAAGTATCAGATGTAAGAACAGTAGTTGGCTGTTGGCTCAGATCCTCGCTCTTCTCCGGATCCTGTGGCTCCGTGAATCTGGCTCTGCGTTCCTGCTGCTTTCCTGTCCAGACGTTTTTGATTCTCGCGGTTCTCGACATGTGTGGCTGAATCTTCTTTATATTCTACTATTGTTTATAAAGCAGTAAAACCTCAGAGAGACTGGGCTTCACTCTTCAAACCAAAATGGAAAATGTTTGAGGAAAATGATATTATAAAGTGGCTATGGCTTCCTCCCTCTCAGCGCTGGATATAGGGTTTTTGTTTTAATATTCTTCGTGTTACACTTGAAGACTGCCAGCAAGCAATGTAAACATTAGAATAAAAATGGATTGGGACTTTCAAAGTGGTGCTCTTGACTGATCTAAACGCACTTGAGAACTCAGACCAAGACCCTGACCCTATATCGTAATGTTATAGTTCTTATACAGTAATATGTATCTTCTCATTGGTTATGGCATTAAAACCACTGAACACTCCTGAATTTCGTGGTCCTTAGAATTTTAAACAAAGATTTGATAGACTGTGGTTGCTGCTGACAGCTTTAATCCCAGCGGTATTGAAACTTCTCCACATAAAACTTCTCCATTTAAGGTGCACTAGGTAACATCTTGCACTTATTCAACTATGGGTGTTTTTGTTACTCAAAAATACCCAGAAAAAAAACCCCTGCATTCTTACTTTGAGTGGCGTCTCCTTTCTACAGATCCGACATGCGTGACTGGCACCTCTTCTTCAGAATAGATATATTTAAAGTCATGGTTTGGGTAATGACTGAAAGGACAAGATCGCGGATATAGGCGGCCGATATTAGTTTTCTCTGCAGGGTGGCTGGGCGCTTCCTCAGAGATAGGGTGAGGAGCTCAGTCACACAGGAGGAGCTCTGAGTAGAGCCGCTGCTCCTCCACGTCAAGAGGAGCAGCTGAGGTTTGGAAATCTGTTCTGGATGCTTCCTGGGCGCCTCCCTCAGGAGGTGTTCTGGGCATGTCCCACTGAAAGAAGGCCCCAGGGAAGACCTAAAACAAGTTGGAGGGCTTGTTTACATGAGAACGCTTGCGGTTAAAACTGACAAAATATTTTCAATATCATCATCATATCATATATCAGACGGTGACAGCGTTTTGGGGGCTTTAAAAATGCAAAAATCTGAAACCACCCTCCAGAGTGGAAAAGTTGAATACACTCCACTGTAGCGTTTCCGTCTACACTACCCAGGACGCAAAACTCTGGTCAGATCTGCTGATGTTGCGTACACGTTTATGTCACATACATACAGTGCACAGAAACAAATATGTCGGATGGCATGCATACCCAGTCGAATTCCACACACTTTTGCGTCACCATATGCACGCAGATTTCCTCCCGAAAATGCTCATCTAAACGCGGAATAAAAAGTGAAGACGCGACGCTACTTTCGTGTCTTCTTTTCAGACAGTCATCATATAAAGGTAGCCTAAGTCTCTCAGCTGACCTGGGAACGCCTTGTGTTCCCCCCGGAGGAGCTGGATGAAGTGTCCGGGGTGAAGGAAGTCTGGGAGTCCATGCTGAGACTGTTGCCCCTGTGAGAAGCGGAAGAAAATGGATGGATAGATATGAAACATTCCAGGCAAAGCATTAAAATGACAGAAAAAGTTACATCTTTAAAGGCACTGTACTTGATTTTTACTGTTATAAAAATGTGAAAAACAGAACTAGTTCATTTTAAACTATTTGCAGTTGTCCAAAATCATTCCTCACTTACCTTATCCATTCCGAGCATCCTAATTATTCACCGTGATGGGTTTATAAGTGCTTTTCACAGCTTTCAGCCAGAGAGAAGCAGCAGCTCTGTATCAAACAGTTAAAGTCAAATGAGAAAAGACCAGATATTGTGCAGATTCTTTAGTAATGACTGGACCGTTGAATGGAACAAACAGCCAAACGAAACACGAAGCCTAACCCTGTTTATTTCTCCTTCACATTTTTCATCAAACGTTTTTTCGGCTCTAAACTCACAGTCTGGAGTTGAGTTTCATTTGCACGCACCTCCAACACTCTGTTTTTCTATGTTCTTGCTCACTCAGCACAACATGGGTCAGAGCTGGACTGGTACCGTGTTAATCAGAGGAGGACATTAAACCAGAATCCTACATTTTGCTTTTTCACGATAAGATTTTAATACATGACATGATCTTTATTCAAACTCCAGATACGGGTTAAACATGTTCAAAACTATTCTAATACTGATTTATTCTTAATTACAAATACATTGGAGATGATGGTCAAGTTGTTTATCATTAGATGTTTTGGTTCTTAAAATATTTATATCATCAGAAAGCAGAATGAGCCATCACAAAAATCTCTCATTTGAGTTGCCATGCTGAGGTTTTAACTGATGTAATTGTAGTTCTAGTAGCAGTAGTTGTTACAGTACATGGAAAAAAAGAAAGTTCAGACTTCATTGCAATTGGTTAAATCCACCTGTCAATCACTCTGAGGCTGACCAATAAGAAGTGTGGGTGGGAAAAGGTGTCTGTGTGATAATAAACTTTACTTTATCATCTAGAAAGTTTGATTTTAACCTGATCTCATACACTAGAAGGGATGGTAACATGAAATTCAAGAAACTTTGCAGCTGATCATCAACATTTTCTGGGAATATGATGGTAACTGTAGGTTCAACTCTGTCTAAGGCTTTGTTAGACTTTAATCTGAGCTTTATTGTAACACAATCTGACCAGAAAGAACTGATTTAGCTGGAACAGGTGAGACGATTTTTACTGTTAAGCAAGACTCTCTCAAATAACATTACAGTCACAAGGCAAAGGAGATGTTACATTTTTCAGCTGGACAAATGTTTATTTAGGCTACGTTTATGTGATGACAGTCTGAACAGAAAATGCAAAAGTGGTGTCGCGTCTTTACTTTTTATTCCATGTTTAGATGAGCGTTTTTGGGAGGGAATCTGTGTGCATATGGTGACGCAAAAGTGTGTGGAATTCAATTGGGTATGCATGCCAGGCGGCTAGGTGGTGATGTATGTGACATAAAAGTGTGGGTGATGTGAGCAGATCTGACAGAGTTTTGTGTCTTGGGCAGTGTAGACGGAAACACTACTGCGGAGCGTATTCAACTTTTCCACTCTGGAGGCTGGTTTCAGATTTTTGTGTTTTTAAGTCCCAAAAACACCGTCACTGTCTAAAAGAAAGGCACGTCCGGTAAAATATTTTGTCGTTTTTACACCCAAGCTTTCTCAAGTAAACAACAGGCCCTTAGGTTGAAAACATTTCACAGCTCATCCAAGCTGCTTCTTCAGTTCTGGTCAGACTCTGGTGGACACTGCCTTATATCTGCCTGTCAGGAGGAGCCAATCACACTGAAACTACTCTTGTTTACAGATTCAGTTTATTAACTAGGCCTATTCAACTGTAGATTGGATGAGCTGCGAAACAATTTTTGACCTAAATAAACTTTGTTCAGTTGACAAATTGAATTTCTCCTTTGTCATGGATTCTAACTAGCCTGATTCATCAGCCGGTTTCAATTCGTAGAAACCATCTGACCTCACAGCATTAGGATTCGTTCGCTCGACGGTAGGCGGATACTTCTTTTCATTTAACCAATCACTGTTATTTGGTCATGATGTTTATAATGCGCCGCTAATGGGGTTAACTGGTATATTAAGCTTTTCCCAAATCCCGTAGGAAGAAGGGCAATAACATCTTTCCCCTTGATAAAATTCACCAAACATTCTCTTTGTTCAGGCTTTAAATCCTCGATCTCAGGAATCGTTGCCAACACAGAATGTATGACTCTTTGCTGATTGGCTGGTACCCGATCTCACACTTCCAGGGTTATTGCAAACTATCTAGTGTATTCTGACTCCTGACCTCGTCACTGGAGAGAAATTAAACTGAGCAGAGGCACTAGGTGGTGCCAGCCTGGCTAGATTCTACCTGGACAACTGAAAGATTCTCCACAGTCACGAGCCATCGGTTTTTTAATTAGTCACTCTCATGTTTTAGTTGAAAACTAAACTCCAAACCAAACAAAACAGGATCACAGGCTCCTGAAAATGTGTTCTTTAATCCCCCCTTTTTTTTTTTTTTTTTTTTTTTTTGAGTTTTCAGATAATCCTTAAAACTTCTGGCCAGTGTTTACTATACTGTGCATTGTTTCACCATACATGTAGAATGCCCCGAGCGTGATATCTCTGCAAAGTATTAATGAAAGAAAATGATTTATCTCACTGTTGTTTGGGTCGTAGTGTCAATAATGGTCTAATCTGATCCTGTACCTCCATGTACCTGCCGCTCTGTTGACTAAAAATACAAACATTTACAGACTAAGTGCTTTCACAAATGTGGCGTTCAGAAGCTGCTCATGTTACAATTATTTCTGACAGATCCGGTTCACATCGGAGTCATAATTTTAGTATCAAATCGTGTGGTATTTTGACCAAGCTGTAAAATACATTATGTGTGTTTGGGTCTAGGAATATGGTGTAAGATTTATAGAGAAATGAGCAGCACCATATCAGTTTACTTGTTTTAATATGTTGTGAAATATATGACTTTTCATAGCAAAACGCAGTTTGGCTTGAACATAAAGAAATAACCAAAGAACATAAGAACTTAACAGTGATTTTTATGTGATATACCTGGAACTAAGCCTGTATTACATTTCAAAAATAGTCAAGGGCACTGACTAAAACTTTGGTTCTTTGACACTATTTATGGATTTCAACTTCTTCTTCAGTGGTTCTATTTAGAAGATTGTTGACCATTGTCTCCGTCTTGAAGGCGTTTGGATGCAATCTCGTCTCAGTCTTGAAGGTGCTTGGACTCGGTTTTGTCTCGGTTTTGAAGGCGCTTGGACTCGGTCTTGTCTCAGTCTTGAAGGCATTTGGGCACGGTATTGTTTTGGTCAGGTCTTGAAAGGTCTCATTTGCTTGGACTCAGTCTTGAAGTCTCTGTCTTCTTGAACTTGGAGTCTTCTCATGCTTGGACTCGGTCTTGTCTCAGTCTTGAAGGAGCTTGGACTCAGTCTCGTCTCGGTCTTGAAGGTGCTTGGACTTGGTCTTGTCTCGGTTTTGGGTTCTGACACTTGACGAGTGATAAAATGGAGATAGATTTATAAAAATATTAATATGTGAGTTAATGCAGTATTAGGGCAAATTGTGAAATTCTTTAAAACTGTAAGAGAACAAACGGCCTACTGTTTCTTTGTAGGGCTCGGTTTGTGTTTTTCATCATTTTCAATAATATAAGTTATTTAAAATTTTATTAAATTTGATCAATTTTTAACACATCCGTGGCTTTAAATGCAGAAAAAATGTTTTTAATCAGTTTTCTTTTCTTTTTTCCCCTAGGGGCTTATATAAAATTATAAAATATACACTTAAATAAAGCATAAAATCTACACTTTTTTCATTTCATTATATTTAAATTTTTTGAGCATTTGAAAACTGCAAAACATCACTGACCCATAAATGTGCCCAAATAACTGTAAAATACAAATAAATGTTGAAAATGACAAAGATGGTCTCGATTTGGCCTCAATGGGCTGTGGTCTCGGTCTTGTCTCGGTCTTGACCCTCAGAGGTCTTGGTCTTGTCCTGGTCTCGGGACCCTGTGGTCTCGGACTGGGCTTGGTCTCGATTAGTGCGGTCTTTACTACAACACTAGTTAATCTCTATGGCAACAACAGTCCTAACTTTTCATCTTTCTGAAATCTACAGATGAAGGAAAATGTCACTCAATGACAGTGGTGATGAAGAGGAAGAGATGTAGAGGCTGAAGAGGCCGATGGTTTTATGGCTGCAGTGGAGATGAGAAAGCAGCGGTCTGTAGCTGAAGGAGCAGGGCGATGGAGGGGAGAGAAAGTGCATTTATATACTGTTAATAACTTGAGATGTGATTGGAAAGAAACCGAAATTTCCATTCTCACCTATAGTTATCTCTACCCACTTCTTTGCACTTACAGGGTTATTTGAAAACTTCAGGCTCTGAGTCCCAAAGCCATTTTCAACAATAAAAAGTAAAATGAAAATCTGTTGCTTGCTTCTGTGAAATGAGTAGGCCGGGTCTATCAGTTCTGCAGTTTTTAGACAGAAAATATCTGACCTGTTTCTGTGAATAAACTATTTTAGATAAAGATTGTGGTTTGCAATGATTAAAATGTCAACAAATGATCTATTTATGAATTACTAAAGACAAGAAAAAAGCAATTTGTCAGTTCAACTTCTCTAATGAACCGATAATACACTGTCACCCTCCAACACATCCCCTCTCTCCTCCCTGTGGTCCCGCTGTCCCCCTTATGGACCCTTCACTCCTGGGGTTTTTCAGTATCTGCTCCTTCCTCCTCCTCCTCTTCGTCTTTCTACTCCTCTTTCTCCTGCTTCTCTCACTTCAGACACATGAAACATTTCTGACATTTCTCAAATGTGTGGCTAATCAGGAATGGACGTTCTGTGTGAAGAGATCTGACTACAGGAGGCAGAGGAGCAGGCTGCAGAGACGGAGAAATGAAGAAGACGATGAAGTTATAGGGAAAGTGAAATGCATGTGTATAATGCAGTGCAAAAAACTAAATCTAGTCAAGTTAAGATGACTTGAATTAAGAAAGTTTCTTCATGATTTGAGCAAATTTCACTTGGCAAGCAAAATTATCTGCCAGTGGAATAAGAGTTTTTGCACTTAAAATATGAAAATACATCTTTCTACACTTAAAAACACTTAACAACAACTTTTTGCACTTAAAATAAGAAACAAAATTGAAAGTTGCTTGAATTAAGAAAAACACACTTATTCCATTGGTTGAAGCTACTTAAATAAAGTCAAATGTTCTTAATTAAAGTCATTTTAACTTACCTAAATAGTGTTTTTTTCCAGTGAGTATGTTTGTATATATGAATGGCTGTTATATATTATATGATATAACATAGAGTGACCTTCATATAGCTACACCCGACTTATCTACAAAAATTTCTGCACACAAAGAGAATTCAAATGCAACATATACAAAAGAATAATCATAAACATTATAAATACATCATACTACACATCAAACACATCATAAACTGTACAGTGGTCTCTCGTTTAGCGCGGGAGTTACGCTCTAAAAATAACCCCCAGTAGGCGAAATTCGTGAAGTAGTCAGCTGTATTTTTTACAATTATTATATCTGTTTTAACGCTGTAAAACCCCTCAGAACACACTTTATACACTTTTCTCAGACAGGACAGTTACAACCCTTTTTGCATCCTTCTTAAAACTTATTGCTGTTGTCGTCATTATGTTATTTTTCTCCTTCTTTACGTAATGAGCTGAAGATTAATTTATTCCGTAATGGAGCCCTACAACCTGTAACTTCTACTTTCCTTCAGCATGTCCACAAGTCCAACTTTTTGTGCGAAGGTTTGCATCTTCCTCTGCCTTTTGGTTGCGACCATATGTGCCTTTGTCAGTGCAGAATGTTTCGTCGACATTGTGGGTTTTGTCAGGGAGAAAACTCACAAACATACAGCACTTCAGAATCACACTGCTAGGGATCGAACATTTATGTAAATTTGGCTGAACACCTTCTGTACTGTACAGGAGACACAGCACAGAGGAGATTGATTGACAACGGTCTACAGTCCCTTAGCCAATCAGGAGGCAGGGGGAGGAACACAATGCACATTCACATGCTGTAAAAAAAAAGGGGGGAAAAAAGCATGTAAAATTGCACATTAAAAAAAAATCAGCAAAACAGTGCAACCACAAAAGGTGAACCATGTTATAGTGAGGGACGACTGCACATCTACGTTTGATATGAAAACATTCAAAACAAGAGACTAGTTTTCCCTTGAATATTTTTGTAGGTTTTATTTCCAACCCCTATTTTTAATTCAAGATCATTTAAAATAAAATCTATAAGATAAATAAACACAAATTTCAGTATTTCAAAAGAAACAAGAAGAGAATCAAATAAAAGTATAAAACATTTTTAAAACATTCAAATGAGCCCATTACTAAACAAACCTGAACGTCTTAACGACTTTTGGTTCATTATTTGCTGTTTTCTACTGACCAGCTGACGTCTACAGTAAACAATGAACAAATACCATTTTATAGTGGAATTGCAGTAAAACTTTTATCCCCAAATCTAAATACACTGTTATAATCGCCAGTTTCATAAAATCAGAATAAATCTGAGTTGCAGCGAGTCTCGAGAGTTTACAGGGAGACTCATAAACTATAATCCTGTGTCTAAACCTTCGCGCTAATGACAAGCTAACGAAAACAGTGGGGCCTTGACTCCTCTCTCTCTCCAAGGCCAGAGCAGTAAATATGAGCATTTATACAAGCTTTTTATTCAGGTTTTTATAAAGGTAATTATAGTGGGGCCAGCTCTCCTCCATCTCAGAGGGGGGCCAGGGCCGAGCCAACATCCTCCACTTCAGCACAACAGCAGCATTCAGGAGGACCAAGATTTAGAGGTGAGAGAGTGAATGTGAAAAAGAACCACTGAGTAACTTAACCTGAGGAGCTGGGAAATGTATTTTTTAGTGTGAGCTGGGAAAGAAGTGGTGAGAAGGGTCAAAGTCAGAAAGTAAAAGAAAGTAGTGAAAAAATAATAACATCAAATCCTCAGGTTACTGTATCCTGACCAAGACGAACTCACGATCTGGAGACGAGACAAAACTCCAGACAGGTTGCCCTGACTGCAGTGAAGGCTGGGTCAAATGCAGGGGATAAATATCGCTACGGAGACAAGACAGTGTATCTTAATCTTAAAGCTGACATATTATACAAATCAGCTTTTCAGAGGTTTTAACCATGTAATAGTCATTTCTTCTCACCATTTACACACTCTACATTGTATTTGAGTGATTTGTGCATGTTTAATTGTTTATTTTCAAGAAGCCATATTGCCGATCAACTCTTGTTTTCATCGCCACCTGCACACACACACAGGACTCTGCAGAGCTGCATAGTCATTTTGGTTCGAATGGAAAAACAAATCAGCTGCTCGCTAGTGTGATCTGCTGCGATAAGACTTGCCAACTCCTTGCTGTGATGACTTTTACTGCGACATCTGCTTCCAATGGGCACCACAGTTTTCTAATGCGGAACTCA